>NC_069382.1:42593785-43313785 GCF_027475565.1 Acinonyx jubatus
TGGGTGGCTCAGTCAGTTTCGGTCATGATCTCATGGTTCATGAGTTCAAGCCCCACATCGGGCTCTCTGCTGTCACACGGAGCCCGCTTTGAATCCTCTGTACTCCTCTCTCTGCCTCTCCCCTGCTCACATGTTCTATTTCTCTCTCTCTCGCTCTCTCTCAAATATAACTAAACATTAAAGAAATGGATAGGTTTGCATAAAATACAAGATTTAAAAAACAAATACAATAGTATTTCTGAGCTTTCTACGAGACTGTTGATACGTCTATCATGCTTAATATTGTACAATTCCCAAATATCATAATAGCTCATATCAAAAGCGTTCTTTAAGGATCTTCTTTTTCAGTATTTTCTTCACACTATTACAAAATTATTCTTCCAAGTTGACTTTAAATTTATTTTTGTCAATTTCTAGAATGAAAGAACTATATACATATCTGGAACTTGATTAGAATTACATTACATTTATGAATTAATTTCATAAAGACAGATACATTTCCAAAATTTAGTCTTCTCATAAACGAACACTGACTTTACTCAAATTATGTATTTGGACTTTCAGTAAACTTCTGTGTGTTCTTTAAAGAAGTACTGCATATTTCTTATTAAGTTGATCCCAAGATATTCAGAATTTTTGGCAAATAAAGTTTTTTCTAATGTTTTTCAAAATAGTTTTAACTGGTTTATTAGAAATCTACTTATGACTATGTTTCTAATAACATATAGATATATAACATCATTAACTACCCCCTCTTTTCATATATTTATTCCTAAATCTTTTCCTTATTCATTGTACCAGCTAGAAAATCTAAACCAAAATAAAGTAATCGTACTGATAGTATCATGTATCCTCAATATTTTATGGTTTCCCCTCTAATATTATCCCCATCCTTCTCGACTGTTCTATGCTTAGGAGATTGTACAGACTGCATCCAATGATACATGGCCAATAAGAGGCACTGGCAGAGATACGTTGGTAGGAGAATAAGGCTGATTATTCTTATGGGTCCCACTCTATCAGGTTCACCTGATGTTGGTAGTTTCCCTCTACTTCAACTCCTAAAGGGTCAGTCTCCACAGTCCCCCAACAGCCTTCTCCCGCTATATCTTCTACATTCCTACCGGTTTGCACACTTAAGGAATCCCCCGAAAACAACTTCTTGCTGTTCTCATGGGGAAAACCATATATCACCTTATATATTCGAGATCATCTTATGTTCATGGTGAAGTTTTAATATGCAGTAAGTTTTAAAGGTAATATTCATAATACCATTTTATTCAAAATACTATATAATTACCTTAGACTTTAGGTCTCTAATACAAGATTTACTCAGGAAAGTGTTTTTATTATTTTTTTAAAATGTTTACTTACTAATTTATTTTGAGAGAGAGGGCAAATGGGGAGGAGCAGGAAGAGGGAGGCAGAGAATCCCAAGCATGCTCTGCACTGTCAGTGCAGAGCCCAACACTGGGCTCAATCCCATGAAGGGTAAGATCATGACCTGAGCCAAAATCAAGACGCTGAACTGACTCAGTCACCCAGGCACCCCAGAAGAGTGTTTTTAAATTACCAACTCATTTAAGGGTTTTTTGTTAATAATATCTAATTTTACCACAGTGTGGCTAAAGAATGAGACCTGTTCTATTTCTGCCTTTTTTTAATTACGTAAGTCTTTTGGCAAAATACTTGGTCAATTTTTGTTGAGATTTCTAACCCTGAAATGAAGATATATGCTCTGTTTGTACAGTTATATTTTAATCTATTAAATCAACCATACTAATATTTATTTAAGCCTCTATAATCTTATGTTATGTTTATATAATCTGTTAATGATTAAAAAAGATGTTTTCAAATTTCCTCTAAGATATGTGCTCATTTTTCCCTTGACATGCTTTTTACATTATATATTTTAATAACACAATACAAATAATTATAATAAATGTTCATTAATGATTATATACCTCATAATTGAAAAGGGATCATTTTTGCCTTATTTTGATCCTCTTTGTCTCAGGTATGTTTCCTAGATAAAAACATTTCAATAAAGTAGTGTGAGACCTAGTCTAAGAGGCATTCCATATATATTTGTCAAAAATGTTGTATTTGGCCTTAAATTATTATATCTTACACTTTGTATTCTGTAACACCTCAACAGTATGTTCTTTAGGGCTTTTTTTTCCTATGTGGAATCCATTTTGTAAAAATTTTTTGTCCTGGGGCACCTGGATGGCTCAGTCAGTAGAGCATGTGACACTTTATCTCAGGATAATGAGTACAAGCCCCATGTTGGGTGTGGAGTCTACTTAATAAAAAAAAAAAAAAGTATTCTCCTTGTGAATTGGAAATGTACATCCTGTTTTCAGTTCTTCCTTTAGACTATTATTATGACAATTTAAAATGCAGTTAGATGGGGCTCCTGGGTGGCTCAGTTGGTTAAGTGTCTGACTGCAGCTCAGGTCATGATCTTGTGGTTCATGAGTTTGAGCCACACGTCCGTCTCTGTGCTGACAGCTCAAAGCCTGGAGCCTGCTTCTGATTCTGTGTCCCCCTCTCACTCTCTCTCTCTGCCTCTCCCCCACTTGCACTGTCTCTCTTTCTCTCTCTCAAAACTAAATAAACATTAAAAAATTTTTTTAAAATAAAATAAAATGCAGTTAGACGTATTTCTTCCATTTTCTGTGATTTTATACCTCTCCCACTTATTTTTTTTTTAATACTATATATTTTCTTTCAAGCTCCGTTTGTTCTGGTTGCTCCTCCACTAAATCCAATGGCCCATAAACTATTTTTTCCACTGTGTTCTCAACCTCTACTCCATCTTTCTAACTTTTAACCTCTGTTCTTTCCCTCTGCAATCTGGAAAGCTTATCAAAACTGACTTGCAGATCTTTTGTGAACAGGCATTAAGGAGGAGTCACCCACCCACGGCCAAAATGAATTCCGGTGCTAGGACCAAGATAAACTCAGATCTCTTAAATCCACTGAAGGAAGTCACGAGGAAATCCCAAACACTTCACCTGTTCCATTTCCTAACACATGCAGCCCAGCACCAGTCCCTGCCTTGAGTCTACCAGAACAAATCTCGTTATGTCCTTTATTTCTGTTTACATCTATCACCATAGCAAGCTGTAGCTCTCTATGTAGGCCCTTGTCTCCTTCCTGTTCCTTTACTATGCACCCTGGAATTCACAGTCCATCAGCAGCAAAGACTCCGAGATCCTCAACCTCTTCTCTGAAAGCACCTTTCACTGTCAAGCTCTACTTGAAATTCAGCTATTCCCTGATTTCACAGCTTCCACTAGAACCTTTTCAAAGCACAGCAGCTTTTTCCCAGAACCCTCATACAACTAAAGATAGAATCGGTGCTCTTCCTCCAGATTGCTGCTTCTAGTCCATTCTCTCTCCCGCCTTCCCAAAATCTCCCAGCTTTGAATCTCATAAAATTAAACTGCCTGCTGTCTTTATTACTAACATCTACCAACCCCTGGGTTATTCCCTCTCATCTCCTTCTTGCTAACATTGTCACTCTAACACTATTCTTGTCTTAATTTTTGCTGAATTCAATATACAGGTAGATAATCCTATTAATCCCTTGGGCTCTCCTTGGCTTGAATTCCTCTCCTCCAATGATCTAATCCTCCACCATTAAACCCCTCATCGCCACACTTTTAATGGACATTTTACCATTACTATAATTTACAATTCAACTTTATGCATTTTATTCTCCTCAGGTACACCTTTATACTCCAATATACCTTCAATCCCATCAGGACATCTGATTCATTGATATTTTCCCTTTTTACTTCCCTGATCCCCTTGATGTCCTCCCTTTCCTAAACCTTATCCAGCTTAAATATCACAGTCCATTATTATAATCACTCCTTTGCAAACAGATTTGACTTCCTTTCACCTCTCTTACTTCATTGTATTTGGCCTGACTACAACCTAGTTAACATCAACCCTCTTATGTGCCTATGCAGTTGAATGTGGCTGCACAAAACCATACAACCAGAGACTAATCTCATTTAAAATTCATGACTATGAATCTCAAGTAACCCTTTAAGACTGCCCGGGAAACACAGTCTCCTCCATTTATTCTCCCATGCTACCACATGACTATTTCATACCTTCTCCTATTTCCTGAAATCCCCAACAGCTCCCCGTCAACCTTTCAACTGATGAACCTACTTCATATTTCACTGACAAAATTAAACCACAGACTCCGACCACCACATCTATCCATCTACCAGCATCTATGTCCACTTATTCCCATTACAGATACCCTACAAGTAAGTGCTCCATTAGAACAAACCCCTCCACTTGTGCCCCCGATCCCAAACCCTCTCACCCACTCAAGGTCTACTACGGCAATGCCCCCTTCTTTGTCCTAGATTACCAATTTTACCCCTCTACCAAATTAGTCCTATTAGCATACAAACCTGTTGTAATTCCTTCCATCTTGAAAAAAAGTCTATCCTGACTGTCCTCCCTTTGTATTTGGCTCTTCCCTCAGATACCTACACAGCTTTCAACTCACTTCCTTCAAGTATTTAGTCTAACATCATCTCAAAGAAGCTTACACTGACAATACAGATTTAAAATTGCAACCTGACCTCTACCATCACCACTTTTGGCCCTCCCAATCTTCCAATCCTGCTCTATTTTATCTTCCATGACACTTATCACCTTCTAATGTTCTATATTATTGATGTATTTATTACATTACTAGTTTGTCTTCCCCCATTAAAATGTAAATTCCATGAAGGGCAAGTCTTTATCTAATTCTCGGAGATATTCCAAGTGCCTAAAACAAAGCCTAGCACATGGTCAGTGCTCAACAAATACCTGATGAGTGAATGAGTAAGTATGGGTCCATTCTTCACTACTTCTTATACCATTTTAAGTTCCACTACAGCACTGTTTCAGGGCATTCCTTTCCTAACTCTGCATGTCACTATTTTTATCTTAGTCTCCTGTCTTATTTTATTGTTGATCATTTGTTTCTTATTCTCTCAATTCATGTCTTCCTCAACTCCACTCTCAGCCAAAGCAAATACTAAATTTACTTCCTTCTCCTACAGGAAATCTTTTATAAACATATGACTTTTCTTGTGAATATAATTACTTTTTTTTTATTAAGTATAGGGTTTTTTTTTTCATAAGCACTGTTCTAATTCTTCCATATCTATTTTTCAACCTAGTATTCACTCAAAAACAGATAAACTCTCCAGTAAATTCTGCTTGAGTGCTTCCCTTTCCACCCAGATTTAATTAGAATTGTACCTTCAGATCTGAAGATAAAGAGCTGGCTAAAAGCAGTTTTTATTATTCTTTCTGTGCCCCAGGAACTTGAGGGAGATAGGAAAGGAAATGCACACTTGGGGCTATGGATATTCCCCATATGAAATCTTCAGCTGTGTTTGGAAAAGATGAAGTGCTTCCACATCTCATTTTTTCTCTGGCTCAGCTTCTACTCCACATATACATTGTGACTATTGTCCAACTGTCTGCTTAGCACTACGACCTTCTAAATTAATTAGGAAGGAACCTTGTTCCCTTATGACAAATCTGCATCAAAAGAAGCCCAACAACTCAGTGGTGTTGTTCACACTTAGACCCTCTCTTATAATTACTTTTGAAACCTCACAAAGGGAGGGGTTCTAAGATCACAGGCTTTGGACCCAGACTTGACTTTAAATCCCACCTTCGCCACTTACTCTGATGTTTCTTCATCCGTAAATAGAAATACCCACATCTCATTAGGTTGCTGAGCATTAAAGATTAATATATTTTAAGTGCTTAGAGTGGTGTCTAATACATAAGAAAAATTCCATGGAATTTTATTCCATAAATGGAATGTTTCTTCTTCTTCTTCTTCTTCCTTCTCCTCCTCTTTGTCTTGCCTCCCACCTTTATCTATAAAATTGGAAATGTCAGTAGAACTATGTCAAGATTTCCTCTACTTACAGTGACACTGCAGCACTTTCTCAAGAAGGGGTTTATGAGTAAATGCTTCATATAGTCTTTCAATCTAATCCAACCTGCACTGCATCTAACAGAAACCCTTTGCTAGTTCCTAATGCAGATGTAAATTTTTCCACATTCTTATACTCTTTTGGTCTGTCAACTGGTTTACACAAGAGTGTAGCTACATATTTGTGCCTACATAAATGTTTATTTCTTAAAGCTCTCTGGAATCACTTATTTAGTTAAAAATAGACTTCTCATTGGTATATCATGTATTAATTTCACAGGAGCCAGGAACATTTTTTTCAGCACAGACATGAGTATATCATAGAGTGTAAGAAACACTGATCTACAATACCACATAAAAGAAGAACAAAGAATTCAGTCACTCACGATGCTCCTGAATTCATGATGCAGCTCTTTGCTCC
Source organism: Acinonyx jubatus (assembly GCF_027475565.1). NCBI lineage: Eukaryota > Metazoa > Chordata > Mammalia > Carnivora > Felidae > Acinonyx > Acinonyx jubatus. The sequence goes on from NC_069382.1 coordinate 42,600,184, forward strand.
ACAAAAACAATCTCTGCCATCATCATGATTCATTCCAAGGTTATGACCCAACTCATGAGCAACAATGGATGCAAAGGTCTCCACTGTGATTTGCCCAAACTGCCCAAACACAGGAAAAGTATTAATTAGGTTTCTGAACAAAAAGGACATGTTTTGTTTCTCAGATTATTTTTTTCCACAAGAGGAAATTTATCAGTCACTACAATGGTGACAGTCTTTATATAAATTAAGCATCTAATATCAGTCTTCATATATTTCAGTAGGAAACTGATGTGACTCAACATACTGATTATGGAGATAGATCCTTTAAACAACAGACCAATTAGCACTAATAGATTATGTCCAATGATTTATGGGAAAACAGATTCATGGTTCTAATTTAATTTTCTTACATGGCATCTCAACTTCCTTGTCCAGAAAGAGTGAGGAGCTGATAAACATATAATATTAGAAAACTTAATCGAGTCTCTAGGGAAAAAAACACATCTACCATTTCTACCCAAAATTTTGTTTTAAGGAATAGGGGAGGAAGTAATGCAGAGAAATGCTTGACACTGTCCTAATGCAGGTGTCCAAAGTTAAATATCAAGAACAAAAACGTACCACATTAATCCCACCTGCGTGGCTCCTTGAACACACTGTTCCCACAAATGCCATTCCTGCAGTCCCACCAAAACCTTTCTTCCTAAATGAAAACAAAAGGTTAAAGTTAGAACATATACTTGGTGGGGAAAAGGAACACTCTGCTCTTATTTCTTTGGGTAAGTTTAAACTGGATTGGTAGAACCTTCAAAAACTGGAAGAAAAATGGCAAAGATAACTAACATTTTAAAATCAGAATACAGGGGCATCTGGGTGGCTCAGTTAGTGGGGTGTCTGACTTCAGCTCAGGTCATGACCTCACAGCTTGTGAGTTCAAGCCCCACATCGGGCTCTGTGCTGACAGCTCAGAGCCTGGAGCCTTCTTCGGATTCTGTGTGTGTGTGTGTGTGTGTGTGTGTGTGTGTGTGCGTGCGTGTGTGTGTCTACCCTCCTCCACTCATGCTCTGTCTCTCTCTGTCTCAAAAATAAATAAACATTTAAAAAAAATTTTTTTTGAAAAAAAAATCAGAATACAACTGGGGCACCTGGATGGCTCAGCTGGTTAAGCGTCCAACTTCGGATCAAGTCATGATCTCACGGTTCGTGGGTTCAAGCCCCGTGTTGGGCTCTGTGCTGACAGCTCAGAGCCTGGAGCCTGCTTCGGATTCTGTGTCTCCCTCTCTCTCTGCCCCTCCCCCACAGTGCTCTGTCTCTCAAAGGTGAATAAACATTAAAAAAAAAGTTTTTTTAATCAGAATACAATTAAGTCTTACTTCATTTTTATTATCAGAGAACGAGATTAACATCACAAATTCATTTTTTCAAACAAATGAAGATATGTTTTAGATACCAAGCCAAGTTTTTCTCTTCCCTCGAGGTGAAAAATCTTCCGAAAACGCATTACAATTATTTTTTCAAAAATTCTAATGAGGAGAGACAGGTAACACACTCAATGAATATATGTACACAAGAGGCTTCAGGGCAGGAAGCACATGGAACCAAAGAACCACAGTGGCCTCCATGTGGTTCCCAATCATCCCAGACACGCTCATATCTCAGGACCAATTTTCTCCACCTGGAACTCTTTTGACCAGTATATATCCCTAACTCATTCCCTCACCTCTTTAGGTCTTTACTCAAAAGTCTTCCCATCACGGCCTTCCCTCACCACTCCAAACTCACTCCTCCAATACTTTTTTTTTTGACAGGTACTCAACTATTGAATAAAAAAGCATAATAATAACAACACAATGTATTTAAGCCTTCACAAGTGCTTCACAAAAATAATATCATTCGATCCTGAAACCTTACTACATAAAAATCACTGTACCCACTGAACAGATTTAGAAACTGAGGCTCAGGGAAGTTGTATCTTTACTGTTAGGTAACTGGAGCTTGACGTAATGCTATCTGAGTCCATATCGACTGCCCTCCATAACTATACCATCCTGGCCCTTTCTTCCCTGTAAGGGAAGCAGGTAAGCAGGCTCTAATTAGAGAGAAATGCAAGAAAAGAAATGTATCTTCATGTCACCAAGAGCTGAGCCTTCAGTGCAACAAATATTGTGGCTCCTAAGTTTCTTCAAACATTTCCTAGATTCTAAGTCAGAATATGAGCTTCAATAGTTGTCACCTTAACCTTCCTGGGAGACATGCACCTACAGGAAAAAAGAGGTACTTATTCCTTCACATGATGACAGAAAATCAGAAACCAAGAGAGTGTGTTGTATGTCTGGGTCCATCATCACAAATTTACATATGACAGAGGTCACATGACATGCCCAAGCTCACAAAGGTTCTTTCTGTACCAGTCTTCACAAACAAGCCAAGGTAGGCAACTCCTTCCAGTGATAAAGGCAGATGCCAGCACCTTGGCTTTCAGTGGCTAAAACAAAGGCAAGGAAATGGAGAATTCAGCCTCATGCATCAGCTCAGGCAGTGCCACTCAAACTAGGGGAAAGGAACAGTAATTTTTTCTTTAATTTCCAATTCATTGCAGACCAGTACTTCATTTTGCCACTTTTTTACTTGAACTATCACTGACATATTAGTTTCAGGGCTACAAAACAGTGACTGAATAATTATATACATTATGAAATGCTCACCACCGTAAGTGTAGTTACACGCTTCCAATACTTTTACTTCTACCTTCCCTGCTTTATTTTTCCTCCTTACCACTTACTAGTATTTAATACATTATACACACTCATTTATCTCATTTATGGCCAATCTCCATCACCAGAATATGGACTCCATGAAAGCAAGAACTTTGTCTGGACAAAAACAATAAAACTGTATTATTTTCCTTACAGAAAAGTCTAGAAAGTGTAAATTAACCCACATTAACAGGAAAAAGATTAGCGGTTGCCTGGGGAGGGAACGTTTTTGGAGGGGAAAGGAGATTGGATTACAAAGGGGCCAAGGAGACTTTTAGAGGGACTGGATGTTTATTATCTTGATCATGGTGACAGCTAAGTGGTTATATACATATGTCAAAATTCATCACAATGTACACTTTAAATATGTGCAGTTTAATCTTCATCAGTTTTACCTCAATAAAACTGCTTAAAAATTTAAAACAGTTTGGGGCACCTGGGTGGCTCAGTCAGTTAAGTATCCAACTCTTGATTTCGCCTCAGGTCATGATCTCACAGTTTGTGAGTTTGAGCCCCATATCAGGCTATGTGCTGACAGCATGGAGCCTGCTTGGGATTGTCTCTCCTTCTCGCTCTGCCCCTCCTCTGTTTGCTCCTTATCTCTCAAAATAAATTTAAAATGTTAAAAAAAATTGTTAACATTTTAAAAATAGAGAATTTTTGCCTACTTTATTCATTGCTATCCCCAGTGCCTAGCGTATACACCTATAAATATATTATAAATGAATGAATATATCTTTCTCTGGGGCATCTGACCAGCAAGGAGAAGAGGACCAGAGATACTGACATAAAGAGATGGCCAAGGAAAACACTTTAGCCAGATCACCTCTACTTAATGCCATAGTGTCCAAGCCCCACTCATGTACTCAGTGCTTCCAAAAGGCTCTTTAGTATCCCATTCTTAACCAAAAACACAACCAGAAGTCATCAAACATTTGGGATATGCCTCTAACATTACAGATGGATACCAGATAGAGAAGAAAAGATACCTTGGTAGGTTTGGTTGGGCAAGGTATGGGGAATGTGCTGGAGGCCTGTTCTTTCTGGCCCTTTGTGAATTAGAAGGCATGCTCACTGCCAGGATACTTGCAAGTGCCATATTACTAAAAATTAATAAAAAGGTCACGACCCAGGCTTTGTGAGTATAGGGCTATAAAAAATTATTTTGGCATTTTCAGTGCCTTGCTCTAAATTAACTCCCATAACAAAAAAAGAAATCAAAGGAAATTTCTCCTTGGAAAAAATTATGAGTTTTAGGTACTCTCGACACTGAAGGAGGCAAAAATATATAAATTAGAACATTTTTCTGCAAGAAGCCAGCCTATCAAGTTAGAAAACGTTTTTTAGGAGGTTGTGGGAAATAAAGAGGAATAATAGCTTTATTACTTTGCCGGCCAAAGGATGCTACAGCAGGCTAAGGCCTTCAAAACTGCAAGCCCTCAAGCCAGAAAACTTAAAAAAAATTTTTTTAATGTTTATTCATTTTTTTGAGAGAGAGAGAGAGATAGCACGCAGTGGAGAGGGAGACACAGAAACCAAAGAAGGCTCTAGGCTCTGAGCTAACAGCACAGAGCCCAATGCAGGGCTCAAATCCATGAACTCTAAGATCATGACCTGAGCCGAAGATGGACACTTAACCAACTGAGCTGTCCAGGCGCCCCTCAAGTCAGATAACTTTTAAGAAGAATGAAATGTTTTAAATAGTTTTAATTTTTTTTAACATTTATTTATTTTTGAGAGACAGAGAAAGACAGAGCATGAGCAGGGGAGGAACAGAAAGAGAGGCAGACACAGAATCCGAAGCAGGCTCCAGGCTCTGAGCTGTCAGCACAGAACCCAATGTGGGGCTTGAACTCACGAACCACGAGATCATGACCTGAGCCGAAGTCAGACGCTACCCGACTGAGCCACCCAGGCATCCCTTAAATAGTTTTAAATGAGGGTTTTGCTGTAAGTTTTGGAATGTGTTTGTATTAAGTGAGTTATATAAGTTTAAGTTTTATTATGGTACCATGAAGATGCTGTGTAAAAGAAGAAAATTTTTAAAACATGTATCAGTAATATCTCAAAGAGAGCAAAAAAATTATTATATCCATGAAATCAGTACTTGATTATATAAAAAAATTAAAAGGAACAAGAAGATCTACTGAACGTTAAAAATAAGATAGCAGAAATTTAAAAAACCCAATAGAAAGCTTAGAAGAGAACAAAGAATAAACATAAAGAGGATCAAATCATCTATAAAATAATTTGAAAACAATTCTTAAAATTGCAGGACATGAGTTTCAAGACTGAAATGACCCACTAAGAACACAGCAGGATGAGCGATAAAAGACCTACACCGAAGCATATCATCAGGAAAATTCAGAAGCCTGGGAACCAAGAGAAGAGCCTACAAGTTTCCAGAGAAGGAGGAAAACAAACCTATAAACAAAGGATCCGTTATCAGAATGGGTTAAGGCTTCTCAACAGTGATACTGGAAGTCAAAAGACAAGAGCCATGCCTTCAAAATTCTCAAGGAAAAAGATTGCATGCCTAGCATTTTACACACAGCCAAAGAATCAAAAAGTTACAAGGCAAACTGTAAAGCACACCGTGGAAAGACTGAGTTACTCAGGCTCTGGGATGATACGAGGTCACATTGATGTAATTCTTAAATTCTCTTCTGAGACGGTAAACACATTTTCTGACATGTAAAAAGCCAAAAGTTTTTTCTTTCCATATATCCTTTCATAAGAAGAAACTAAAAAACATGCCACACCAAAGTGAAAGAGTAAATCCAAGAAAGAGGAATGACATGGGACAAAGGTGACAGGGAATCCAACACAGAAGAGAAGTCTCATTATCTTAGTGTAACTTGTGAGGTGTCATACAAAGTTCTCCTTATGCAAATGAACACTCAAAAACCTTAAGAAAACATGATTCTAATAGAAAAAGATAAGCAAAAGTTATTCTGACCATTTCATTAATAGTCCTTTTTTAAAAATCACTTACAGAACTAGCTGTGCACTGTCGTGTCTCCGACGTGTTATGAGAAACTTTTCCCGCCACTGTACAAAGTTCCCCAACACATCACCAGCACCTCCAATTATGTTGATCAGGTTTCCATTTGTCCAAATCTCCAGCCCAACTAACACAATTCGAATATTCAACATAATATACATCTAGAAAGAAAACAGAAATGAAAGTATATAAAATATATTAAAGAATATGAGACTATCTTTAAACTTATGATGAAATAACACAACTACTTAAAAACATTTCCTTCAGTATAATGAGATTCTAATCTCTCAAGGGTCTCGGTTTCCCCATTCATAAAATAAAAGTAACAGAAGTTCAAAATCCTTTTTTATCTTCCATTCCAAAATCTGACAAACTGAAAATTTTAAGTTTTTGGTAAATTTGGTTTCCAAATTGCCCTCAACTAATGCAAGTCTATTTATAGTCTGTATGTTATCTCACTTAATGTAAATATTCATACACTTCACTACAGGACTATCAATGAGTTTGATAACAAAGTGCTACCACAAGATCCTGTTAGAGGTGTTATGCAATACATGGTGAAGCATATTACCTTTCTAAGTTTTTATCTAAAATTCTAATTACACGCACCCCAAAGATTTCAGATAATGCACTAAGGAACCCATTTTTATTTTATAGAGATACTGTGAGGAATAAAGAACAATAAATATAAAGCACTTGTCTCATATTATAAATACTGAATAGAACACTATTGTGCTCATCATTATTATTAAGCGTGATATTCACATCAGGGAAAAAACCTTATAGGTGAAATGATCTTATAAGAACATGTATCTAATTCTTCAGTGTCTCTCAATGGGTGAACGTACTCCAAAGTCTCAAACCAAATTTCTCTCCTTCCCTCCTTCCCTCTTGCTCTCCCTACTGCATTCTCTCTCTCTCTCTCTCTCTCTCTCCCCCCCCCCCACCCTCTCTCTCTTTCTCTCTCTCACACACACACACACAGAGTCATATCATGATTTCAGAGAAGGAGGCAGCCTTAATCAAAATAAGATTGAGTACAAATTCAAAGATCTTTCATAAATGCCAAAATACCTTAGCCTATCTACCCTGAGGGTAAAATAGATCCCAATATGAAAGAAATCTCTTGCTTGTCTCCAAGTCTTTGTACAATCATACATTCCTTTCAAACATAAAAAATGTTACAAAACAATCTAGAAAGCAAACCCCTGAAATGAGACAATTTTTTAATTCTGCTCTAAAACTGTGAAAAGACAGGCTAGAATAATCCCAGTGAATAGAAAACACAACTTACACTATCCAAGTAGTTTGCTAAACGGATCATCTCTTCTCTCACCGCAGTCTGATTTCTTCCCATCATGTCATACTGAAAAGCAAGAAAGGAAAATCATTTTCACCAAGTAAGTTATGAAAAAATTTCTATAATCTGTTACAATGAAGATAAGAATCCCAAATATTTCCTCTGAACTAAAAGTGGAGGCATTTAGACATTCACCTGCATTTTAAATTAATAAATCCAAGGGATACATTTTAGTGTTAAATACGAATAAAAGAAAAACAGGTTCAAGTGTGAAATAAGTAATAAGACTTATTATTACTGAAGTCTTTCTTCACTCCAAATTAGCATAATTTTAAAATGAATTTTCTCTTTAATGTCCCTTTTACTCATTTCAATGCAAAAATGGTTTCCAAACTAAATTTTATAAAGGTAGTGTTTAAAACAATCAAAATGCAGGAAGCCTGGGTGGCTTAGTCAGTTTAGTATCTGACTCTTGATTTTGGCACAGGTCATGGGATCAAGCCTCACATCGGGCTCCACACTGAGTATGGAGCCTGCTCAAGATTCTCTTGCTCTACCTCTGCTCCTCTCCCTTACTCAAACTCAGGCTCTCTCTCTCTCTTAATGAAATGAAATGAAATGAAAAAAATAAAATGAAATACATAAAAAATAAAACAATCAAAATGCACAGATAAAGGAATAAAAACAATTTAACAGATTTTCTGACCTTTTTTTCCCTTAGGCTAAAGACATTATCAGTAAATAACTTCTAAACTCTGGGCTAAATTAATAATGAGAGATTAACCAATGTTTACCAATAGAGACATTACATGTAGACAAAATAGATATTTAAAAGTTTAACCATATTAAAACAAACAGTTGATATGACCTATTCTTTTCTTCAAGACCTGGCTAAATCCAAATGTCTTTTTTGTTTGTAAGTTTCATTTATTTATTTTGGGAGAGACAGCATGAGTGGGGGAGGGGCAGAGAGAGAGGGAGAGAGAATTCCAAGCAGGCTCCATGTTGTCAGTGCAGAGGCCAACACGGGGCTCGAACCCACAAACCATAAGATCATGACCTGAGCCAAACCAAGAGTTGGATGCTTAACCGACTGAGCCACTCAGTCGCCCCAATTCAAATGTCTATTTTAACATTATTTTAATATGACCAACTAAATAACAAAAAGAAAATTTTAAAAGAATGTATGGTTTTGTTCTAAGATAAGAGCATTAATATCAGAATATATCAGATCTTTCCAGTTGGGCATTTTATCATGATTCTCCTAAACAAACAAAAAATCTAATATATCTGACAAGGTTTGATTTAAATGGAACCATTCTTATTTTGAACCAGTTTCCAGCAGTACATAACAAATCTATCTGGAATGAGTAATAAATAAAAACATCTCAAATCTCTATTTTTGTCACTTGTCCAAACATTCTCCAGAAACTTTTTATCCATTATCTGGTGCAAAGTTCATGCTTCGTCATACTCCCTGTGCTTTTTCCGTCTACCACTTGAGGGTTAGGAACTTATAATGAACAAATCTGAATACATTTCTATCTATTAATAAACACAGCTTATTTATTTCCAACCTACACACAATAAGAGGTTTTTCTTAAACCATAAAAATCCTCTAAACTGTCTCTGCAGCTTACAGGAAGGAAACTGCTAATATTGCTAAGTTTCTACAAACAACCTTTTCACACAAACAACAAAGCTGACAGTAAAAGTCAGACAAAACATTTAAAATAATCTATATGTTAAATTAAACAGCAGCTATATCTAAAACTGATAATCCTGTAAATGCTGAAATAGACCTATTACTTAGTTAAGTTAAGCACAATTCTTAAATATCAATAAGGAAAATCCCTGGTGTTATCCTGAACACAGAAATTAATAGTAAATACTAAGATCAAGTACTCTCCTCGATTCCCTTCTAAAGCATGCCATGACTTGGAAGCTTTCCGTCTCTTAAAGGGAAGTACAGGTTAGCTGAAATTCTAAAAAGCAAAGCAATTTTATTAGGCAACAAAGTAGTATCTGATTAACTGGTTTTTCAACACAATCCTTTAAAGTCATCTGAAAAGGTGACACTAACTAAAAGGCAGTACAGTTACACTTAAGAAATTAAGCAAATCACCCAAAAGAACAAAGGGGGGGAAATCACCAGTAAAAAATAGTTAGATGTACTCTCATTCACTACATTTGGCTTCTGGGGGCGATTATGAATATCAAGCATGTTTAAAGGACGAAAGTCATTCTAGTTTTAAATTACATTTAAGAAAAATCAACACAAATATATCACATTTTATGTTTCTTTCATGGGATGCTCACTTCTCATCTGCTTTTCATGAAAAAGAAGAAAAACTGTCACCAATCCTACCCTTTCCTTGTCTACGACAATGAACAGCTCCACATAGCGGGTCTGTGGCAGGATAGCTCTTCTTCTCTGTCAAAAACACAAACATCATAAAGGCAAAAAACAAACAAAAAAAAAGTTATAACACTACATGATTTTTATATATAGTGGTCTTACCCTAATCTCTAGTCCCTTAAAACATCATACGATTAGTTTACTTCACACAGATCATTAAAGCCAAAAACGTGTTGCTGTTGTTTTAAGTGGTAACTGCTCTCTGTACTAATCTCAGAAAAATCCTAGGTAAAGATAATATGAAGTATTCAGGTTTCCAAGGAGAATTACTGATTTTCTAATATTGAAATTATACACACTCACACACACTTTAATGGGAAACCCCATTACTGTGTTAAGAGTGGAAAAAAGAAATATAATAATCATAATATTATAAGAATATAAGAACCCAGAGCAGAAGCAAGGACAAGGTTGCCACTTCAAAAAGTGACTAATTCTGTGATTTTCAGAAATTCATATGTAGTGCAGAATTGGGCAAAAACTTGAATGTTTTCCAATGATTAAAGCTAAAAAGAGTGGACGGCTGAAGAGGCAATGAAAACAATGCCATAAACTGGCACATGCCCTTTCCCAACCCAGCAGCACCATGACACATATAGAAAGGCACAGACAACTGTAGCTGACCTATTCCTAGAAACACTTGGGTCAGCGAGACCCTTGCCAAGAGTAAGCAGTGAATTCTAGTGAAGACTCAAAACTGGGATACAAGTGTCCCTGCAAGACCTCTGAAATAAGTCATAATGCCCGATCTCTCTCTGTTTCTTCAATCTAGCACTCAAGAATCCCCATTCTGTTTGTGTAAAAGGTATCTAAATAAACTGCTCTCTGAAAGACAGTGTAATGGACTATAATGCAGCAGTGGTAAAAAATACGTATATAAGTATCGTTTAAGATCTAAGCCCTAATTTCTAAAACACATAGAAGCTTGACTATGTTCGACTTGGTGGAAGGAACTGCATCTTTTTATTCCCCAGTAGCTACCACAACATCTGGCACATAGTTGGCAAAAACAAAACAATAATAAGTATTGGTGTGATGCAAAAATACATGATTTTTTAACACTTTAGTCTGGGCCATGAAGAAACATATTTCCTTACTCGAAGTAGCTGAGTAATCCTAGGAGGCTCTTCTTCTTCATAGTCTGTGGTTTCTTTCTCTATATCCTTGTTAGAAACCCCACATTTCAGAGGCTCTTTGTGGACATGATCCATTCGATAAAAGATGTGCTCAAAACGAGAGCTATTTTGTAGGGGTTCGATCCCGTAACTCACATTCTCTATATGTAGCATTCCTCTAAGTGTCGCATTACACGTACACAATTTTTAAGAATGAAGAAAATAATACACAGGAAAAGAAATTAGAAAACACGAAATCAAGTCCCAGTGCTTAACATGTTTAAGAAAAGAACAGCCCAACAGTCTGTGGATGACAAGAGAAGCAATGAAAATAATGCCATAAACTCAAATGAGTTAATGAAAATACACTAGAAGAGGCACATGCCTCTCTCAACCCAGCAGCACCATGACACATGTACAAAGGCACAGTGCCCACAACTGTAGTTGACGTATTCCTAGAAGCATTTTGGTCAAAGGGACCCCTGTCAAGAGTAAGCAGGGAATTCTAGTGAAGACTCAAACAGGGAGTCAGAAGAACATCTGAAATAAAGTCCTAATGCCCAATCTCTCTGTTTTTCCAATCTCAGACTGTTGGTTTGTTTCTCTATACCATGCTACCTAGAGAAAAATACTAGATTTTAGAATCACGCAGACCTAAATATAAAGCTCAAGACTGCTAGTTACTAATGTCACTCCCCCGAAAGTCAGTTATCTCTCCAAGTGACTGCTGTATAATGGAAGGCAATACAGAGGAGTGGCTAGAAGTATGGAGTCTGGAGCCAAAGAACCAGAGTTTGAATCCCAAAAGTTTCCTACTAGCTACGGGATTTAACACCTCTTCTTTATGTTCCTACTAGCAATGATTTAACACCTCTTCTCTATGTTACATTCTACGTGGGGCTGTTCTGGAAATGAAATTATTTAATAAGTGTGAAATACTTACCACATTGCCTGGCACACAGTAAGTGTAAGTGTTATTACTTAAATGGAGATAATTATAGCCATTTATACAGCTGGTTTGAGAATTAAAAGTAATATTAGTTCAATCAATCACGTAATCAACCAAACAGCACAGCATCATATTGCCAGGCCCTCAACAAATGTAATTTTAATATTATTATCACTTTACTTCATATGTGGTACAATTTCTCTAAATCCCAGTTTGCTTAATCACCTAAATATGGAGATAATGAGCCCCTTTTCACAGGCATTGTGAGACTTAAATGAAATATAGGTGAAAATTGTGTAAACATAAAGTACTACACAGACTTAAAGTATGTTTTTTTAATAGCAAAAATTACTTAGCAATCTCAAAACAACGAAATTTTCTCTTTGGATATTGAAACTCACCACTGTAATATTTTCTTAAATAAACATGCCAAGAATGATATCTGATACATAGCTCTAAAGACCTTCAGCAATACCAAAGTAAATCTAATATTGTTAATTCCCCCAAATGACTTGATTTGGAAACAGAGATAGGGAAAGGGGTAAGAAATAGAAGGAAAAAAATGATAAAGAAAATTCCTTACCTGAGTCCAAAACAGTCGCTCAGAGCAATGGATGAATTATAAACTCCCTCCACATAGCCCCGATAATGACAATGATTCTAAATGATAAAAACTGTATTATCTTCGAATACTGTTACATTGCTAAAATCATCACAGAAATTACAGAGCTAATAAAATTATTTCAGGTCAGTAAACTAACAATTTTGTTCATATCACTGGCATCTTATTACATGGCGTTCTTCGGATTATCTTCAGATTATCTACTGCCCTCCTATACAAGGATACAAATATTTAGGCAGATTTCCAGAGGATACTAAGCACAAAGAGCTCTATCCCAATAACCATTAAGCCTAGAAGCAGAACAAGACACCATTATATCATGTTTAACATTTTTTTTAATGCTTATTTTTGAGAGAGACAGAGAGAGAGAGAGAGAGAGAGAGAGAGAGAGTATGAGCAGGGGAGGGGCTGAGACAGAGACACACAGAATCCAAAGCAGGCTCCAAGCTCAGAGCTGTCAGCACAGAGCCTGATGCGAGGCTCGAACTCACAAACTACAAGATCATGACCTGAGCTGAAGTCAGACACTTAACCGACTGAGCCACCCAGGTGCCCCATATCATATTTAACATTTTAGATCAGAGTCAATCCAAGAAGCAATAGCAGCCACCTGACACCTAATACAGAAGGGGACCTTGTGACAAGCCAATGATGCCAAGGCAGGAAAAAAATCAGTATGTGGTAAAAAAGTAATTTTGACCAGATGATTTTTTCTTCTTAACTATATATTGGTTATATTATTATTAGTTTTACATTTAGCCATCTTAAAAAAAAACTAAAAAGCCTTTATCGTTAATTTTGAGGAAGAAATTGGCCAGTGGAAACACAAGCATAATATCACTTACTAATATCAGATTTTTTTACTGCATGATGAGATCTTGTCCTCTTTAAAACAATTTCAAAGCACATAAAAAAAAAAAAAAAGCTAAGGTGGGTGGGGGAGGTGGTTGTTAGGCAACATTAAGATGTATCACAAGGCCTTAATATTTAAAACAGTACAGGGGCGCCTGAGTGGCTCAGTCGACTGAACGTCAGACTTCGGCTCAGGTCATGATCTCACGGCTCGTGAGTTCAAGCCCTGCATTGGGCTCCGTGCTGACAGCTCAGAGCCTGGAGCCTGCTTCAAATTCTGTGTCTCCCTCTCTCTCTGCCCCTCCCCGGCTCTCTCTCTCTCTCAAAAATAAACGTCAAAAAAAATTAAAAAAAAAAAAACAGTACAGTACTGGTGGTGCATTGGGATAACAACCAGTGGAACAGAATTTGGGGACTTGAAATAGACCAAGTACACATGGAACTTTCTGTGATAAAAGTGGCATCTCAAATCAATGCGGCAAGGATGCACCTTTAAGTAAATGGTGCTCAGTCTACTTAGACATTTATAAAAGGATAAAATGAGATCGGTACCTCACACCATGCATAGGAATAAAATCTTAATGAATCAAGAGTCTGAACATTAAAAATAAAATCATATATAAAAACCAAAAGAAAACATGAGTGAATTCTTCTCTAACTTGGATATAGAGAAAGGCTATTACTTGAAATATAGACGCAATAAAAGAAAAAACTGATAATTTTTACTACATAAAAAGTTTTTCAAGCTTCTATATGGCAAGAAACACCAAAAAACAAAGTCAAAACACAATACACACACTGGGAAAAAATATTTGTAACTTGTATCAGAGATACAGTAGCTATAAAGAACTCTTAAATATCAAAGAGGAAAGATTAAAAACCCAACAGAAGAGAGGAAGAAGTAAACCTGTCACTATTTGCACATGACATGATATTATATATAGAAAACCCTAAGGTCCCCACCAAAAAACTGTTAGAACTAATAAATGATTTCAGTAAAGTTGCAGGAAACAAAATCAATATAAAGAAATCTGTTGTGGTTCTATCCACTGATAATGAACTAGCAGAAGGAAAAATTAAGAAAACGATCCCATATCCATCAAAAAGAATAAAGTACCTAGATACAAATTTAATTAAGGAGGAAGGTCCTGTACACAGAAAATGGTAAGATATTAATGAAAGAAATTGAAGATACAAATAAACAGAAAGATAATCCATGACCACAGATTGGAAGAATTAATATTGTCAAAATGTCCAAACTACTCAAAACAATCTTACAGATTCAATGCAATTCTTATCAAAATTCCAATGGCATTTTTTACAGAAATGAAACAAATAATCCTAAGATTTGTCTGGGACCACAAAAAAACACCAAATAGAATAAAGACACTCCTTCCTCTTCTTGAGAAAGAAGAACAAAGCTAGAAGCATCATGCTCCCTAATTTCAAACTATATTACAAAGCTATAGGAATCAAAACAGTATGGTGTTGGCATAAAAACAGACACACAGATCAATGGAACAGAGAGCCCAGAAATAAACCCATACATATATGATCAATTAATTTCTGACAAGGGAGCCAAGAATATACCAATCTCTTCAATAAATGGTCCTTCAGAGGAGCACCTTGGTGGCTCAGTTGGTTAAGTCGTGAAGACCATCACGACTTCAGCTGAGGTCATAGTCTCACAGTTTTTGAGTTTGAGCCCACATCGGACTCTGTGCTGACAGCTCAGAGCCTAGAGTCTGTTTCAGATTCTGTCTCCCCATCTCTTTGCCCCTCCCATGCTCATGTTCTGTCTCTCTCTGTTTCTCAATAATAAATAAATGTTAAAAATAAAATAAAATAAAAAATAAAATAAAATAAAATAAAAATAAAAAATTTTTTAATAAAAATAAAAAAAATAAATGGTCCTGGGAAAACTGGAGAGCTACATACAAAAGAATGAAACCAGACCACTATCTTACACCATACATAAAAATTAACTCAAAATTAGATTAAAGACAGCATAGTGACTACAGTTAATAATGCTGTATTGTATAATTGAAAGTTGCTAAGGGAATAAATCTTAAAAAGTTCTCACTACAAACACAAAAAATTTTTAACTATTATGGTAACAGATATTAACAAGACTTACAGTGGTGATCATTTCACAATATATACAAATATCAAATCATTATGTTGTACACCTGAAACTGAGGCAGTAAAATGTATGTCAATTATACCGCAATTTAAAAAACAAAATCTTAGAGGGACAACAACAAAAGAAAACCCAGTGGAAAATTGGGCAAAAGACATACACAGACAATTCACAAAAGAACATAAAAATGCCCTCACATACATGCAGATTTTCAATCTCACTCATGAAAAAGTAAGAATCCATGAGTCTGCACTGATATAAATAAATGGGAAGGGACATCTTTTCCTTACAGAAAGCACTAATTCATACAGAAGCACTAATGAAATTAAGAAATCACCATTTTAACAACCATCATAACCATTAATTCAGACAACTACTACATACTAACACTAGTGGGTAAAAATTTGAGAAGTAACAGGATATTTATATTAGTCTCAAAATGTCTAACCATAATATTAATTAAAAAGGCAAAAACAGTAACTTTATAGAAGAGAAACCTGGCAGGCAATTCCTTAACTAAATGATCAATATTAATACCATCAGGAACAGCACAAATGCAGCCCCTGCTTCCTGACAGGATACACTGAGGACCATTCGGTATCACTTTGGTGGTATTCCTGCCAAAAGTACATAACCTGACTCTGATCACGAGCAAACGTCAATCTCAAATGGCAGGATGTTTACAAAAGTTGGCCTATACTTCTCAAAAATGCTATTGTCATGAAATACAAGGGAAGACAAAGGATTTCCAGATTAAAGGCGACTACAGAGACATGACCACTGAATGCAGCACAATAACATGGATTGTCTTTTGCTATAAAGTATATTATTGGGATGATGGACCAAAAACAAAAAACAAAAAGAAAAATCATTAAGGTCTGTATATTAGAAAACAGCATCACTTCAATGTTAACTTCCTAATTTTGAGAACTGTACTTGATTAAATAAAAGAACTCCTTGTTTTTAGGGAATTAACAATGAAGTGTTTAAGGGTAAAGTGATACCATGTTTGCAATATACTCTTTAAAACTTCCAGAAAAAAAATAGAGAAGAAAGAAAGGATAAAGCAAATGCAGTAAAATGTTAACATTTGGGGAATCTGGGTGAATGGGACGCATGAATGTTTTATATTATTCATGCAACTTTTCCTATAAGTCTGAAGTGGTGAGAATTAAAAAAAAAAAATTAAACAATTTACACTAAAAATACAGGCTGAATTTCAACACTTTACAACTTTTTCTATTGTGGGGCAATTCACAACCACTAATGTTTTTCTTTCTAGTGCTTTATGTTAAAGTCTAGCTTTGATATTGTCTTCTTCTCACCACAGAAAACTAAATACCTTCTACTATTACTAATGCCGTAGCATCTATGAGGTAATAATACTTGTAACTCATGGCACTCTAAAATTAAATGTTTCTAGGGGCACCTGGGTAGCTCAGTCGGTTAAGTGTCCTACTTCGGCTCAGGTCATGATCTTAAGGTTCATGAATTTGAGCCCTACGTCAGGCTTTGTGGAGTCTGCTTCAGATTCTGTGTCTCCCTCTCTCCTCCCCCACTCATGCTCTGTCTCTCTCTGTCTCTCAAAAATAAATAAACGTTAAAAAGAAAATTTTTTTAATTAAATGTTTCTAGTTTCAATTACAATAGAAGCTCTCTTATTTGACATGACTGAAATCCATCACTTGGTTGCTTAATCTGCCAACTTGACAGTATTTTTTAAATAACTGGGTTTTATTAATAAATCTTTCCAAAGGCTTCAATGTACTTTAAAAAATCTTATTTCATAAGTTTACAAAACATCTAGTTAAACTGCATGATTACAGTAAAGGTGCAAATGTCACAGTTTTGGAAATACACAAACTATAAGCAAAGCACTCAACTAGGGAGAGGAGAAATACACAGAACTATTATAGAGCCACCTAAAAAAAAAAAAAAAACAACCTAGCCACAGCCCACAAGCCTTGGGCAGTCAATATACCTTTCATATGGAACAAAGAGTATTAATTAATTAAAGAAGTTAACTTTAGAAGTGTCTTAAGACACTTGCTAATACATTTGAAAGGTACCCCAAAGTTCTAACACATGGTAATCTGGAATTTTATTTCACACAGAAACTTGAATAAAGTGGTTATTAAAACTTAGTTTCTTTGTGAAAAATGGCCTTTGTGAAAGACACGGATGATAAAAACCAGGTAATAACACTCATAAGGGAAAGCATTCATGTTTACTCAGTGTAATTTCATTGCATTTTATAAACAAAAGTAATGTCATTATAATATCTGACAATCTAGCCATAGGCCAAAAATTCCCAGTACCAAGGTTTTAATTGGTATCTCAAATCTACATACTTTCATTTATCTAAACAATACTAAAAACCAAGAAATAAGAAAAAGACTTCATCTGTCTTAATTTGTATTTTTCAATCACCCAAGAAAGCACAATTCCATAATAATACTTTCAGATAACAGTTGCATCAATTTCTATTGACTGAAATCTATTTTTAGCAGTTTTAAGCATTTATATTTTCAATAATAACAAATAATATTTATTGAGTTAATAATGGTCAGACTATCTGTTCTGAGTATCTTACAGGTATTAACTCATTTAATGGAGACACAATGTACAGCATAAGGATTATAATTAACAATATGTAACAACTTTGTATGGTGACAAATGGGAGCTAGGCTTGTCGTGGTGGTCATTTCATAACGTATATAAACTTTGAATCACTATGTTATATAGTGAAACAAATACAATATTGTAAGTCAACTACACTTCAATTTTTTAAAAAGTATTAACTCATTTAAGCTTTCCAGTAACTCCATGAAGTTGTAATTATCATTCCCATTTTAAGGTGAAGAAAATAAGGTACAAACAACTCAAAGTAACTTGACCAACAAATAAATGACAGAGCCAGCAACAACAACAACAACAACAACAAAAAAGAGCCAGGATTACATCCAAGCAGTGTGAAATTAATCTAAAACAAGGGTTTGCCTTCTATTTATTTGAAGTGCACTGCAAAAGTACGTAACTGACATAAACAATTCAACCCAGCCAAACATTACAGAGCTTGCAGGAAAATAACACATGTTTAATGGGAACAAAGACTTCCATGGACACTCATGCAAAAGAAAGAAATACAGAATAGCTAACTGCCAAAAAGGACTGCAAAATGCTCTTCCCAAAAGACACAAAAAATGTTTATGCTCTAATTTAATAATGCATAAGGCCAAATTCAGCAACTACCAATTATTTTGAGTATTCCTGGCCAGTTCTGTCTTCAGAAATACTGTTCTCTGATGCAAAGAAGACCACATTTCTTTAGAAAAGAACTGTTTTTGGTAAAAAATTACAACATATAACAGCATGCAAGTGTTTGTTCTTTACTAAGTACTAATGGCAAATCAAATGTCTTAATAAGTAAGAGATGCTTTCAGGGAGATTAACTTCCAGCAAAAACAATTTTTTAGATTTTAAAATCTAGCAAACATTCATAAGGAGTAAGGATTACCATAAATAGAAGATTATTTCTTGAACTTTAAAAAAAAAAACATTTGACAACTTGAGGACCTGGAGAACTGTAAAGTGCGCTCCAGTCCATGTAAATACACCCACCACACACCCCCTTCCCAGGACAAGCGGCCCTGGGTGACTGTGCAATGTATACATAGTCTTCTGTACCTGAATAGAACTAATTGTAAAATTATAATTATGTTAAATTCCAATATAAGATCAAGAGGAAAATGTTACCTGTACATCGGGATGATCAGAGATCAGAACCCCTTCCTTGTTGTAGGTATAAACTACAAAATCTTGGGGCAAAAGGTCTCTGGAAGAGGAATAAAACATATCACTTAAAATTATTTTACCTACATACAACTAAGAAACAACTCATAAGGCAATATTCCTAAAACATATAAACAGGAACAAAAACTTTCACCTGACAAATTATTATTTCAAGGGAAAGCTATTATAAAACAAAAAGGTCATAAATAGACTCAAATCTGAAATCATGTGCGTTGCTTCCTCATAAAGAATGCTAGGCTGCCTATGTGTTCTAGTGGTCATAAAATGTTGGCTGCAAAAAATAAAAGTAATGTCTTTAAATTTTTCTGATACATCTCATAGGAAAAGTATAAATAAGGTTATGTACTTATCATATTTCTAGATGATGTACTCATCATGTTTCTTAAAAGAAAAATAAGTGCTTTTACTCTTTCCTAAAAGTCCTATATAAACGAGAAGCACTCACTGCTTTAACCTTCTAAGTAGAGAGGCAAAATCAGTGTCAGTTGGAGGAAACAATTACTGTTGATTGCTGAACTCCCTTGCATGTTAAGGGAGCTCAGTATTGTAAACCATATGTGTAAAGACAGGGTTATCTTCGTTAAAGAAAACAACTGTTCAGTGACACTTGTTAAAAATGGTAAGGCAGACTTTATTCAGCTCCACTGTGATAAGTATAAGAACCACTGCAATGAGAGATAAAGGATCAACTACAAATACAGCATGGGCAAGTGGGAATGTATACCCAAGGGGCAGAGGTCAGTGGATAGGAAATTACTAGCTGAAAATATCAGTGGTGAGGGGTGGTCTGGCTAAACTAACCTAACAGATTCTCGCTGAAGATAGGCCAGGGTGATAGGAAATCACCTGGGGGGTGGTAAAGGATGAGGAACCTGATCACACGTCCAGAGGGATCAGAAACCAGGAGGTTCTTGCTAAAACCAGATTTTATAAGGAAGTGCATGGATGATGTACTTAGGAAAAGGTTCAACCGCCTAAGGTTTAGTCAAGCAAAGAATGTTTGTCAGTCTCCACTCTTGTTCAAGAAAAAAAGAGACATCCTTCTTTCCTCTGAACAATATAAATCCACACAGAATCTGGAATCCTTTTGTTCATTAAGGACCAGCTGAATCATCTATTGGAACTTGGTAGTAAAGGACATTTGCTGGATGGTGCTAGCAGTCAGGCATTTAATGAGGACGGTTGCTATGAAAATAAAGACAAATAAACTCAGTTTCTGAATCCAGTGGGCAGCAGTCAAGGTTTTCAGATTTGAAATTCTCGAAGCATGTTTAGATGGTAGAGGATGGCACTGTCCATCCGACAAATCTTCCTGGTTGGCAATCTGAATGTACCCGGTGATGGCATCAGGCGTTCTGGTGAACTTTTTGAATGGTCCATACCAGAAGAGACAGGAAGGTTGCCCATATGTGAACTGTTGTGGTAATTTTTTTTTTTTGAAATTTATATCAATTTGTTCAGCTTCTGCTTGTAGAGCTTCAGGAAAAGGGCAGTTTTAACTCTCAATGATTCCAACTCAGAAGGGAGAAAAACTAGAAATGTTAATTTGGAGAGTGGTAGCCAGATATTGGAGGAAACCAGAAGATTTCAGATTTGGTAAAAAAAAAAAAGGCAAAATGTGCAAGATGGAACTGGCAAGGGTACATTGGAGTTTTCTACTGAAACAAACAAAAATATTCTCTCTACAGTCACCCTCATTTCTGTCAAAGATAATCAAAGTAAGACTAATCTGTTTGCCAAGTAAGTCAAGTCTCATTAAACCTGCCCTGATTATTTACATAAGTGCAGCAAAAACAGTGATTGGCCACACAGGTCCTTGTTTGAGTTTCATTTCCTGGAACATTTCATAAGGAATCTCAGATGGGACTTCTAAAAGCCTCCCAGGATGGGGCATCTAAGCAGCTCAGTCAGTTAAACGTCTGACTTCTGCTGAGGCCGAGATCTCACATTCCTGAGCTCAAGCCCCACATAGGGCTCTCTGCTGACAGCACAGAGCCCACTTTGGATCCTCTGTCTCCCTCTCTCTCTGCCGTTCTCTCTCTCTCTCTCTCTGCCGTTCTCTCGTTCTCTCTCTCTCTCTCAAATAAATAAAATAAAAATAAACATTTTTTCAAATAAAAAAATAAATAAAAGTCTCTCAAGCCTTAGAAGCCATCAGATTTTGCCTGCAGTGCCTAGAGGTATGGAGAATTCCTCTCTTCTCAAGGTTTTCAAAATACCCAGAGGTTCCTGGACCTGCCAGAAATGACCTTCCTTACTCAACTGTAAGGCAGGAAACCCTGCAAGAGGCCAGGTACAGGCTGGTTTTACCAAGGTGTGTGGGGTGACGGGAAGGTATAAAATTGGCTCCTTAAAGTCAACCGTAGCTCCTTAATGCTGTCTGATCATACCTGATTTGATGCATATCATTCTCAAATATGACATTCCAGTCAAAAACCTTGATAATACAACTAAGGTTTCCAATTGGATCCTCACAGATTCTCACTGAACTTCCACAAAAAACCATACTGCCATGAAAATAAGGATACTCTCTAAAAACTTCTAATTTCTGGAGGTCTTGGATAGGGAGAAAAGATCAATGGTTCAATTCCATATACAAAAAGAAAAAGGTTTCCTGCAATCCCTATCAAAATAACACCAGCATTCCTCACAGAGCTAGCAGAGCAAACAATCCTAAAATTTGTATGGAACCAGAAAAGACCCCAAATAGCCAAGGCAATCCTGAAAAAGAAAACCAAAGCTGGATGTATCACAAAATTCTGGACTTCAAGCTGTATTACAAAGCTGGAACCATCAAGACAATATGGTACTGACATAAGAACAGACACATAGATCAATGGAACACAATACAGAACCCAGAAATAGATCCACAAATGTATGGCTAACTAATCTTTGACAAAGCAGGAAAGTATATCCAATGGAAAAAAGACAGTCTCTTCAGCAAATGGTGTTGGGAACACTGGACAGTGAAATACAAAATGAACCTGGACCACTTTCTTACACCATATACAAAAAATAAACTCAAAATGGATGAAAGACCTAAACGTAAGACAGGAAACCATCAAAATCCTAGAGGAGAAAACAGGAAACAACCTTTTTGACCTTGGCTGCAGTAGCTTCCTACCTCACATGTCTCCAGAGGCAAGGGAAACAAAAGCAAAAGGAACTATTGAGACCTCATCAAGATATAAAGCTTCTTCACAGAGAAGGAAAGAGTCAGCAAAACTAAAAGGCAGCCAACAGAAGAGGAGAAGATATTTGCCAATGAAATATCAGATAAAGGGTTAGTATCCAAAATCTATAAAGAACTTACCAAACTCAATACCCAAAAACAAAAATCCAGGGAAGAAATGGGCAAAAGACATGTCTTTTCCAAAGAAGACATCCAGATGGCTAATGGACACATGAAAAGATGCTCAACATCACTCATCATCAGGGAAATACAAATCAAAACCACAATGAGATACCACCTCACACCTGTCAGAATGGCTAAAATGAGCAACTCAAGCAACAACAGATGTTGGTGAGGATGTTGAGCAAGAGGAACCCTTTTGCGCTGCTGATGGGAATGCAAACTGGTGCAGCCACTCTGGAAAACAGTATGGAGGTTCCTAAAAATATTAAAAATAGAACTACCCTACGGGCGCCTGGGTAGCTCAGTCAGTTAAGCATCCAACTTCAGCTAAGGTCATGATCTCATGGTTTGTGAGTTCAAGCCCCATGTCAGGCTCTGTGCTGACAGCTCAGAGCCTGAAGCCTGCTTTGGATTCTATGTCTCCCTCTCTCTCTCTCTGCCTCTCCCCCACTTGTCCTCTGTCTCTGTCTGTCCCTCTATCAAAAATGAATAAAATGAAAAAAAAAATTCTTAACTAATAAAAAAAAAAAAATAGACTACCCTAAAACCCAGTAATTATACTACTAGGTATTTATCCAAAGGATTAAGGAGTGCTGATTCGAAGGGGCACATGCATCCCAATGTTTACAGCAGCACTATCGACAATAGCCAAATTATGGAAAGAGCCCAAATGTCCACTGACAGATGAATGGATAAAGAAAACGTGATGGACTACTACGCGGTAATCAAAAAGAATGAAATCTTGCCATTTGTAACACATGGATGGAACTAGAGTGTATTATGCTAAGTGAAATTAGCCAGAGAAAGACAAATATCATATGATTTCACTCATATGTGGAATTTAAGAAACAAAACAGATGAACTTAAGGGAAGGGAAGCAGAAATAACATAAAAACAGAGAGCGGGACAAACTATAAGAGACTCTTAAATACAGAGAACAAACTGAGGGTTGCTGGCAGAGTGTTGGGTGGGGGGATAGGCTAAATGGGTGAGGGGCATTAAGGAGGACACTTGTTGGGATGAGCACTGGGTGTTACGTATAGGTGATGAATCATTAAATTTTACTCCTGAAATCATTATTACATTATATGTTAACTACTTGGATTTAAATTAAAAAAATAAAAATTTTAGAAATTTAAAAAAAGTTTTCCTTAAATTTGGGAAACAAAACATTAAAGAACCAGGAATGTTTCAACAAAAAGTCATAAAAAAATTATAATAATCCTCATCAGTTCATTCAGGCCCACGTAATTAAGTCTTGTTCTACTTAATCTTGTGTTAGCAGTTTTTATGAATCCATCAGTTTCTTCATTAGTTCTGACATTCTTACTCAATCCAATGGCAAGGTCTGAAAGTTTTTAAGTGATGCCATCAAGGAGCATTCCAACCTGTAGCTAATTATAATGCTTTCAGAGAAGAATCACAGTAACTGTCTGTGACAAAACACCTAAAATACTTGTGGTTAAAGATCTGACAAGATTTCATTATAATGCTATTGACAAGGACATTTCGTTATTTCTGTGACATACAGCAATTTAAGGTAATAATTCAACAATGACAGTATTGATAAATTTCTATGAATATCATACAATTTCTGAAATAACCTGTAACAGTAACATATCCACACACATGTAACCTAAGGCTTATCATCACTTATTTGACAATGCTTCCCATGTAATTTAACATATCAAATACACGTAATTAGTTATACATCTCTCTTTTTATAAGAGACAAAACCCATGAGATTTTCCAAGGGTCATCTAGGAAATCTCAAAGTTAGTCTAAGGTCAAAAAGACTTCACTTAGAATCTGATATGGAGAAGTTGTCATGTCAGAAGGTTTGATCACTTGACTAAAGAAGATCACAGTCACTGTAAAACAATCCTTAGTCATCCACTTAACCAAAATCACAATTAAAAGATATCAAAGGCAAACACAGAAAGTTACATGGTTGTAAAACTTCTTAGCCTCTTACAATTAAGAAGACCTGGTTTTCTTCAATAGTCAAAGAACTGATCAACATAATATGAAGCACAAGAAATTATTTTAAAACACAAAATCTTGTTTTCCCAGGCATATTACTTACAAGGTAAAGAAAACCAACTTTTTTTTACAACTTCTTATTACGAGCAAACCAAAAGAAACTTTGCTGTTTTAACACTGAGAGAAAATCAAATAATAGTTTTACATCAATGTACTATTAGTACAAAGGCAAATTTTTTTAATTAAAAACAATTTTGTTTAATAATAAATACAAATAAATCTATCCAATCTTGGCCAACTTTGACCAGAAAAAGAAAGATTCCTTTTCTAAGGTTCCTTTTCCACAAATCTTACAAAATTTTTTTCTTATATCCATTCAGTTTTTCTCCTACTCTTTTCTTCTTTCTCATTCTGGAACAACCAGTCCATTCTACTTTCCAGTAAAATTACTCTCTTCTTCCCTTAACAAAAACGCGTCCTTCATAACTTTCCTCACCAAAAATACATCTTACTTTCCCTGAATACAGTTTTTCTTTACTATTACTATTCCTAGTAGTTTCATTTACATATATTGATTATATTTTTAACCATCTGAAACCCAAATTTTCAGCGAAAAGTAGGAAGCAGACAATTGCAAACTCACACACTATCACATACTCAACATACTATCATAATATAGCAAGTTTAAGAATATATCATTTCTATAGACATGTCTTTTTCATAGTACAACTTTATCACACTTACTTATAGACCTAAATATATTCAGCTTTTCTATACCATATTAAAAATGAGATACCAAAAGTAAAATAAAATTAATGTTCAGCAATTAATGTCTCAATATTTCTCTAATTTGGAAATGATCTAGATGGTCAATAAATATCCATCTTTAACTTAGTATAGCCTTAATGTTTAAAGTTATGAAAAAGGTTTTGAAACTATTCTTAAGGAGAACTATCACAAAACAGAATGATCAATGAAAAGTTCATTTATAATCTTTTATTCCATTCATATCTATTTAATTTACTTGATCTTAATAATTATACTTGAATTACCCATGAAAATTTCATAAGACATTAACTAAACAAAGCTAGCCATCCATCATCTTATTTTTCCTGTTGACCGATGAAGTAAGTAAAAAAAAATCACAGGAGCAAACATCCTAAAGAATCTAAAAAGTTATTCATGATTCTTCTTTCTTTTCTAACTGCTGTGTTTGATGTACACCAAGCAATTCCTTTTTATTATACATTTTGTTTTTAGGTTGGATTTATAGTTTATAATCTTAAACATCTAGTAGACACAAATTTGTCTGACTAGTAAACAGAGATAGAAAAAAACTTTGTATCTGCAACTCTGACAACTCTGAAGTAGTCAGAGTTTATCAATAAGTTTAGCAATAATTTTAAAGCTAGCTTTATTTACCAAAGATCATCCCAGATCATGTGAACTTAAAAAACAAAAAACAAAAGACAGGTTAGTTTCTATACTTATGAATGTTAAGAAAACTTAATTTATGTAAGTGTTCATTGTCTCCAGACCAATTTTAATAGAACTCCATTAAGGAATTTTATGAATTAATTTGTTAATACCATCCAGAAGTAGAAAACTACCACATATCTAGAATATGCATATATAAACATATATATGTATAACATATATATGTATATATATATAAACATATCTATATGTGTGTGTATATATATATATATATATAAACATATATAGACAGATACAAATAGAGATCCTATAGCTTCCATTTCAAAATTTCAGCTATGAGTCAGTACAACAGTAATACAATCTCACTGGTTTATCCCCACTTTGTTTTTTCATCCAAACTGTGTTTCTGGCAAATGGACCAAGTTAAGGTTACCTGCCTACCAATAACTGTGGAGACTTTTTAAGATTTTCTTTTGTTGTGATAATGTAATATGAAGGCAATGAGCTAAATTTTAGATGAGTGACTAGAAGACATCTAAGTGCTGTCTGGATGTTTCCAGCCCATGCATGGGCAAATCATCCAGCTCTATTTCCAAAGAGACTTTTGTTTCTCTTCTGAGCCTTAGGTAGTCACTCTCAGGGGTACCTGACTCCCTTAAGAGGCCCCAGTGGAGGCCAGGGCACCTACAATTCCAGTGGCTGTAGAAAGCCGAAGGGCTGAAGTGGGACGGGAAAGGCAGCAAGGGTGGACAGAGGGATGGAGAACACAGGGGCTTGAATAGGAACATCTCAAAGGAGTCAAAGGAACTAGGGCAGAAGACTGAAGGTGGTAAAAGGAGGAAGGAGGAGCAGCAGCAGTGGGAAGGGAGAGGTATTGGGAGTCAATCTGGGGAGATCTCAAGTTTCCCAAAATGGCCAACGAAGTTCCAAATTATCCTCAGCAAAATCATGCCAACAAGAAAGGAAGTAGGCCCAGCAGAAAGTCATCAGGAGTTTGAGAAAAGCGTTTCAGTTGACCGAGAAATTCCCCTGGGAGAAGTGGGATGCAACAGAAGAGAAGAGAGAGACCTCACAGAGAGTAAGGAAGAAGAGTCTTCCAGCCCAGGAAGTCAGGGAATAATCCCCACTCCCCACTCAGAACAAGGAGCCAGGAAGACCTCCAGCCCAGCAGGTACCTTGCAAAAAAGCTTGCGACTTTAACCCAGCTTCAGAGAGTATAACCAAATCTTAAAAATCAAAATCTGTCCTTACCAGCTTCAACAGACATTTGTCTGAAGCAATCGTTCAAGAGTCAGATTCACCTATGGATCCCCAATCAATTAGCCAGTAATAAAGACAAAGGCTTCAAAGATAGGTACATACTTAGGGCCCTAGGTGAGAGGTCTGAGGGTCCAATGATGAATCTGACCCTACCTAAGTCATGGCACCATGACTGCCAAAGAAAAAAATATATCAATGACACTTTTTTTAAAAAGTTTAATTTTGAAAGAGAGAGTAAGCACGCACATGTGTGCACTCTTGCATAAGTGGAGGAGGGGCAGAGAGAGGAGACAGAGAATCCCAAGCAAACTCCTCACTGTCAGTATGGAGCCCAATGCAGGATTCAGACTCACTAATCACCAGATCATGACCTGAGCCGAAACCAAGAGTCGAATGCTTAGCCAATTGAGCCACCCAGGTGCCCCTCAATGACGCTGTTAAAGATGGTAATGATGAGAGAGCAGAAGGCAAGCTGAGGGCAAAGCATAAGCCAACACCCTTGTAACCCCCCACCATGTGGATATGTGTGACATTCCTCAGGCACTCCTGGCTGCCCAAGAACAGAGGAAGGGGAAAAACAAATGGCCAACTGATAGAGATCACAGTCATGCAGAACATAAATCCATATCAGTTTGCAACTGTCTTAATGATTTACAAGAAAAAAGCA
Source organism: Acinonyx jubatus (assembly GCF_027475565.1). Lineage (NCBI taxonomy): Eukaryota > Metazoa > Chordata > Mammalia > Carnivora > Felidae > Acinonyx > Acinonyx jubatus. The sequence continues at coordinate 42,627,838 of NC_069382.1, forward strand.
ATCTTATCAATAGCCAGACTTTCAGAAACCTATAGACTCAATTTCCGGGATGCTAAAATTACCATCCCCTCCAGAACATACAAAATCTTATATAATCAGTCACTCCTCACACTTATAACGCAGCTCTTTCTGCCCACAGGCCCTGTTCCTGTGCTATAATGAAAACATCTTTTCGCACCAAAAAAATCTCAAGAATTCTTTCTCAGCCATTGGCTCCCAAACCCCATTTCAAACAACATCAGTAAGGCAGACTTTATTCAAGTCCATTGCACTGAGTGTAAGGACTACTGCAATGGGATTTCACAGTGGAGGAAAGAGATAAGAATTAACTCCAAATACAACATGGACAAGTGGGAATTTATAGCCAAGGGGCAGGGTAGAGGGGTCAATGGATAGAAAATTACTAAGAGGAAACTTCAGGGGTGATGGGGGTTCTAGCTAACACAACCTAAGAGATTCTTGCTTAAGACAAGCCAGGGTGATCAGACCTCACCTGGGGATGGTAAAGGATGAGGAACCTGGTTACATGTCCACAGTGATCAAGGGCAAGGGGGGTGGTGGTTCTTGTCAAACTGACCTAGCAGGGTTCTTGCCAAAACTGGATTTTACAAGAAAGTGCACTGATACACCTAGAAAGAAGGTCAGCAGCCTGACTGAAGTTTGGTCAAGCAAAGACTCTGTCATTTGCAGCAGAACTGGAGCAGCTCTACGCTTATCTCCAGGGATTATGGACAAGTCAGGGAGGCAATGTGCTAGCTGGTGATTTAGAATACGCCATTTAACGTTCTAAACTCCCCCTGGAGGCAGCCGGGACCAGCTTCCCTGTACTGTTTAGAGACGGAGAGATTGATGGTTTGCATGCAGAGTAATGAGCTACAGAGCCTGATTTGGGCTACATGACCAGAGTAGTATAAAAGATCCCTTATGTAAACCTGTGCCTGGGCTCCCATGAAAATAGATGCTACACACTATCTCAGAGGTTTGTTAAACTGAAGACAAAGCACATCTGTGCAACTGAGAAAGGACCCTGAGGGGTTTTGCATAAAGTTTTCAAACCCCTTGATTCTCTGCACTTTCTCTGTCCTGATGCACTGTATCATTTACCTTTATTAAAGGCAACTTGAATAAACTTGGGAGTAGCCTGTGGAGTCTTCAGTCCTTTTGATTCGTTCATCACTGCACTGTCTCCCCTTCTCTCTCCCCAACACACGCGCGCGCACACACACACACACACACACACACACACACACACACACACACACACGTCTCCCTCTAGTGGTGAATCCGAAAGATAGTTTGCTTTGCTCTGCTTATCTTCCTCTTTGGAAGTCACTGCCTACCCAGTGAGAGAGAGAATTCTACTATGCTTCTCCAGAAGCAAACTTGCCACTATGTGGCATTCACATAAATAACTAAATCTGCCTAATACTAGGGTTCAGAATTAGTAGGTCCGTTGGGCTTTCATTCTAAGCTAAATCCTCCAACCCAGCCCTTATCAATAATAAAAGTAACATGTAACCTCTCATTTAACTTACCCTTGTATTTAATTTTTAAATTTGCTCCTCACAGGCAGAGAAAGATGTGATCTCTTCTTTCCCACAACCCCCAGTTCCTGACAAATACTCCATATAAGTGACTATGTACCCTCCTCCACAAGAAGGGTTCAATGGCTTTTACCAAATTCTCAAGGGAGACCCAAAAAGAGTTAAGACCACTATTCTAGAAGCAATGGAAGGAAAAAATAAGCATTTGCTACAATATAGTCACTCTTTTATCGAATGTCATAACTTCTCCATTATTACAGAGAATGTATCTGAGCCATTTTATTCTAAGCTATCTACCCTAACTTTTTTTCATTAGTGATCATAGCTTTGATAACCACCTTTCAAAGACACCCAAACAAATGCCTGGAAAAGTACCATTTGCCACCAAATCAAGAAGCATAGTAATGTAGAGTATACATAGCACATATATTTGGATCACCAGACTTCCAGTCAAATGACCTGGATTTGTGCCCCAGCTTGAACCATTACAAACTGTGATACTGAGCAAGGCAGTAACCTTCCTGAACCTTAGTATTCTTATGCATAAAATGAGAACAACAAACACTGCTCAAGAATTAAGTTGTTATTAACAATATGATAAATGAGATCAAGGTTGTGAAAATGTTTTGTAAGATGAAACCTATGCAAAAAATAAGGAACTACAGTGGATCCTTGAACAACACAGGAGTTCAGGGCGCTGACACCCCACACAGTCAAAAATCCACACATAATTTTTGACTCCCCAAAAACTTAACTACTGATAGCCATCACTGACTGGAAGCCTTACTGATAACATAAGCAGTCAATTAACACATATTTTACACATTGTATGTATTATATACTGTATTCTTACAATAAAGTAAGCCAAAAAATGTTAAGAAAATCATAAGGAAAAAATACATCTACAGTATTGTACATATATTTATTATATGTGTAAGTTGACCCATCAGTTCAAACCCATGTTGATCCAGGGTCAACTGTATTATTTTATTGACATAATTTTAATTGATTTACATCTACAGGAAGGATGAGAAGAAAATATTTAGACCTTTTAGATTTTTTTTTTTTTTTTTACATAGTGACATCACTACATTGGAGTCAAGCAGGATCCTTCAGGAGTTTTGTGAGAATTAAATAAATACTATACCTAAAAGTACCTAATACAGTGCCTGGAACACACACACACACAAAAAAAAGTGTTCAATAAATGTTAACATCCATCAAATACAGTAGAAGACTTCAGAAAGTCTGTCTGAAAATATCTGTCACATTGCCTGAAATTCTGCCAAGGAGACTCAAACCCTTTGGGTGAACATCCTCTTCTAGTAAAAAGTCTTACTCAAACTTGAGGATGCAAAAAAAAAATCAGGAAATCCTGTTAAAACACAGATTGCTATGACACCTCCCAAAATTCTGGTTCATTCTAGAGTTAGGCCTGTGAACTGGCATCTCTGACAAACTCTCAGCGGCTGTGGAGAGGTTCCAGGACTAGGCTTTGAGCAGCACTTCCTTAGACAGAAACACTTAGCATCCCTTCATTCATACCTCATTGTAAATGGGTCTATCATGTGGCTTTTTTTTTCCTAGGATCTCTCACTAAAGATATTAGAAGTTTTGCTGCGTAAGAAAAGGGAAAGATGGGAGAAGACAGGCCATAGGAAAGTTGGGTGACTCAGCATGCTTAAAAACTTGGCATTTCAAAAAGACAGCCAAAGAACACAGGTTACCAAGGTGGGATTAGGAGAAAACATGCCAAAATGCAGAGAAGGGGTTAAAATGGGGATGTGAGGAACAGCTGGGTGGCTCAGTTGGTTGAGTGTCTGACTTTGGCTCAGGTCATGATCTCGAGGTTTGTGAGTTTGAGCCCCACATTGGGCTTGCTGCTGTCAGCCTGTCAGCAAAGAACCCACTTTGGATCCTTTGTCCCCCTCTCTCTGCCCCTCCCCCGCTTGCACATTCTCTCTCAAAAATAATTAAATTTTTTTTTTTTTTAAAAGGGGGGAGATGAGGGGCGCCTGGGTGGCTCAATCGGTTGGGCATCCAACTTTCGGCTCAGGTCATGATCTCAGGGTTTGTGAGTTCGAACCCTGAAAGGCTCTGTGCTAACAGCTCGGAGCCTGGAATCAGCTTCAGATTCTGTGTGTCCCTCGCTCTCTGCCCCTCCCCCACTCGTGCTCTGTCTCTCTCTCTCTCAATAATAAATAAATGTTAAAAAAAAATTTTTTTTAAAAGGGGGGTAGATGACAGACTACTATTGTGTTCTACACGTTTGTGTCCCTCCCCCACACCATAGAAACATTCATATTTTGAAACCCTCACCACCAGTGTGGTTGTATTTGGAAATGGGGCACGAAGGAAGTAATCATGGTTAAATAAGGTCATAAAGGGTGAGGTCCTGAGCTGACAACATTAGTGTCCCTATTAGAAGAGACACAAGAGAGCTTGCTCCTTTCCCACCCTTCACCCCCCACACCAAGGAGGCCATGTAAGTGAACACAGCGTGAGAAGATGGCCATCTGTAACTCAAGGGGAGAGTCCTCGCCAGACACCAGCCCAGATAGCACCTTGATCTTGGACTTCTGGTCTCCATAACTTGTGAGAAAATAAACTTCCTTTTTTTAAGTCTGTGGTATTTTGTTATGGCAGCACCAGCAGACTGATACTAACTATTAAAGACTTCTTTACCTCTGCTCAATTGTTCCTTGGGCCTATCACAATTAAAAACTTTTCTTCTGAAATACAGCTTTCTGTAAATTTATTTTCCCTTGCCTTAATGTCAATGGAAACACCAAATAGTATGGCTTTTTCCACACTGCTACTCTTGTTATCCTCACCTTTTTATCCATCTACTAAACAATATCTAACTAAATATACTATTTAAATATACTACTTAAAATATACTTTCTTAAAAATATATAATATTTTTAAACAAATTACCAAAAAGCCAAAGTAAATTAAATTTCTTACTTGTTCTTTTCCAAGTGAATAATATGCTCTTTTCCTTCAGCTTGAATAATATAAGATACCTAAATGCACAGAGAAGGAGAAAAAAAACAATAAAACACCATCTTATAAATTACTTTTCAAAAACAGGTATTTATAAGATACTGGAAATTATCCTGAATTAAAATAATTTAGCACTGACTGAAATTGTTTTATAGAATTGTTTATAACTGTTCTTAATAAAAATATACTCTGACAGGGGCACCTAGGTGGCTCAGTTGGTTAAGCATCCAGCTCTTCGTTTTGGCTCAGGCCATGATCTCGCAGTTTGTGGGACTGAGCCCCTCATCAGGCTCTGCGCTGGCAGAAGTGTGCTTGGGATTCTCTCTCTCTCTCTCTCTCACACACACACACACACACACACACACACACACACACACTGATCACCCCTACTTTCCTTTAATAACTTATTGTGGGAAATCATCTGCATGTCCATCTAAACTCTTCTTAAATTCATTTATAATTCAGCTGTAACTTCAGGGATTATTTCTATTAAGTCTGTCCAAGTATTACCTCCAGTATAAAGTAATTCTTCCTTTTGTTTAAGTGAAATGAATTTCTTAGTTTCAAGAGATTATCTCTAGTTCTAATTATCCGAAAGTTGACATTCGTACGCTTTTATGATTTTGTATCTTCACACAGCTTACCACATTTCATCAATCCTAAATCACACTTTTTTCCCCTCAAATGAACATCTTCTGAATTCAGGATGCATCATACAAAGGCAGAGCAGTCAAACTGGTAGGACTCTGTTTCTTTCTTAATTAGTGGTATATTAAACAATAGTGTGCCTTACAATGGACAGCATCTCAGAGCCAACGAACTAAGATAAGACAACTTGCACTTACACATCCTGAAGTTCATGGGATCCTCTTCTCTACCTCAAACAACTCTGAAACAACTTCCCCAGCAACTCACCACTTCATTAGTCGGAAGCATTTAATGTGACCGCTAGAAGCATGAGATTCCACTTTGCCTTAACTCTTTAACAAAAGAGAAAGTCATGGAGGGACTCAACAAATAATATTATTAGAAGTGTTCTCTTATTTTCCTCACTGTCTCTAGACTCTAAGTTAACATTTTGCCAAGAAATAGCATGATCCCCTCTTCTAGGGCTCATCAACATCTCAATTCGAAGGCCTAGACCAAGTTACAGAATCTGGCACTCTGCTTCCACATCTGAATGCGAGCCTGTGATCTACTTCGATCTCAACTTAGGCATCAAAAATACCAAGCTCCTAGTTACAAACTTCTGGTGACAAAAAAGACAATGGAAATGAAAAGTACAGCATAGAAAATATAGTCAGTAAAATGGTAATAACATTGTTTGGTGACAGATGGTCACTACACTTAACATGGCGAGCACTGAGTAATGTATAAAATTGTTGGATCATAATAGTGCATACCTGGCACTAATATAAAACTGTATGTTAATTATACTTCAATAGGAAAAGGATGAAAACTAAAAATAAAATGAAAGAAAGAAAGAAAGAAAGAAAGAAAGAAAGAAAGAAAGAAAGAAAGAAAGAAAACAACAAAAAAAATACTAAGCTCCTTCCATTGTCATAGCTTTCTCATGTGCTGTTCTATCCTCTCTGCTCTTGGTCAGTCATATGATATAAAATCACCACCATCATGTCATCTGAGAAAAATTCTGAAGAGTCTGAGGATTGTTTCATAATGCTATATTCCTTCCCCAAATATCTGCCTGGATTGCTCATTCCCCTGCTTTACTCAAGGGTCACTTTCTCAGTAAGGCTTTTCCAGGCTTAAAAAGTACAAACCCTCTTACCCCACCCTTACCCTCACCCAGCACTCGTTATCCACCCTGCTGCTATAATTTTCTCAAGAGCATGCATTACCACCTTAAGTAATCTACATCAATCTACCTTAGTTCTTTGTTTTTTGTCTCCTCCCCCAACCCCACTAAAATGGAAGCTCCATAAGAACATGGATTTTGTCTGTTTCGTTCACTGCCATAACCCTAGTGCCCAAACAGCACTTCTACTTCTCCAAATATTTATCCAGGCACATGAATGACATTTATTATGATCACAAGTATCTGTGTGCATAGTCACTGTGCTAAAGAGTGAACAAGAGGAGACAAATAATGAAGCAAGTATACATTAATTCTATTCTAAGTCAAAACATAATCCAATGGCAGTATGTCCAGCTCAAAACAGAAACAAGGAAGAATTCTAAATTGTAGGGTTATTTATTCCTTACTTATAGAGAAGAAACGGGGTTGAATGATCTACCCTAGTGGTAGTACTTGGAGGGTACTAAACCAAAAAGCTCCTGACTCTCAACTCCAGTGTTCTTTTTACGAGGTCCAGCCCCTACACAATGTTCGAGCTACCCTCTTTTTATGAATATATCAGCAATTCAGACATAATTAACAAAACTCTAACCCTCCTTATCTATTACTGTTAAATTACAGTACAGTTAAATTATGCTTCTATAAAGTTGAAGAATTGGCAAAATCAGTTGAAATCCAAACATTTTTTCTGAACTTTACAGTAGGAGAAAATAGTATAAAAAATAATTTTTGTGCATTGGGTTACAGCATTCACAGCACAGTAATGTTTCTTCTGATATGGAGATAAAACACTTTTGAGTAAATATTCCCAAATATGAAATACATACATGTAACATACTACCATTCTCCAGGGCCTGTGAAGATACAGTACGAAGTATTCTTCCTATCACAAACTAAGAGAGGTTCATTCTTATTATTATGAAAAGACCACTGTAACCATCACCAGTGAGAAAAGGGTTACAAATCTGTATAATCAGGGGCACCTGGGGGGCTCAGTCGGTTGAGTGTCCGACTTCAGCTCAGGTCATGATCTCAGTTCATGAGTTTGAGCCCCATGCTGTCAGCACGGAACCCACTTGGGATCCCCTGTCCCCCTCTCTCTTTGCCCCTCCCTGCTCACGCTCTCTCTCTCAAAAATAAATTAAAACACACTTTTAAAAAATCTATATAATCAGCATCCTAAACTGGTCATAGAATTTTATTTAACTATTTCATTCTGTTATGTTTCAAGTTGACCATTGTCTTAAAAAAAATAAGAAACTACTAAGGATCAATATATCACTTTAAGGAGAGTAATGGCCAACAGGTATCAGTGCCATATGTATGGTGGTGCACTAATCACTGGCCAACACTACTCACTGAACCAATCCCTGCTGAAAATAACACACCTATCTTTAAAAAAAAATTTTAACACATACATATTTCTTAAGAGATAACTTGCCTGTTCTGAAAAGGGCCTAGGGGCTTCTCTTCGTTCTCTAGTTAATCTCCAAGGAGTTATAATTTCATAAGAAGAGAGATGTGAGGTCTGTTGAAAACCTACAGAAAAGGGAAAAACAAATATTATATAACAAATGAACCTGAAAAATTAAATGGTACCAAAATGTAATGGAAATCAAAAGCTTTATGTCCAAATCACAAAATCACGTGACCTTCACATATATACCTGTGTGTGTATGTGTGTATATATACACCATATAATTTTATACAAAAAATAGCAATATACCTGATAAGTATGAAGGGGAAAAATATATTTCCTAAAAAATAATGTAAGTCTTCACAGTGCATACACAGCAATCATTTTCAAACAATTGTTTGCTATTAACTCTTTTTCTTAAAAGAAATCTTAAGATATAGACACAAGAAAAAAAAAGTGCTTTGGTGGGAAAATAGAAGGAAAGCATCTGGAGCCTAGCCCATTCACTCATCTCCCATTTTCCACCCTCATCCAACACAAATGAAATCCCAAGACGGTATTGGAATACCTATGAAACAGACCAGGACAATTAGAGGGAAAAGTTGCTTTCAATGCCTGATGGATTAACTCTAATAAATATACACTTAATAATGTAGCAATTATCTCAAATGAAATTACTGCCACAAATCTGTCCTAAAAACTAAAACTTCTGGTAAAATTTATTAACACTGAAGAACTCAAAACCATCATGCAGCCCTACTCCCAATTCCAATCCTGTTCACTTTACTGCACAGTAGAATCATATCTAAGTGGAGGTTGGGTTCTAAAGTCATCACTTGAGCAAAAATTGAGTATAACCAAAATTTCCCTAATTCCTTACAAGACTTCTCTTATTGGAGTCTGATACAAAGTCTCTCAATACATCCAACATAATATCTGATGGCATGTCAATTTTTTTCAGTGAATTTAATGAAGTAGATGGTTACACCTAAGGACCATGGATGAAAATTCCTTGTCTCTATATGTTCATATGTACCTAAACCACATCCAGTATGAGGAGGCTTCAGTCTAGCATATACAAACAGGAAGACTAATGCAAGAATAGCCACATTCTTCACTCAGTAGATCAATGTATGAAAAAATTTCATTAAGTGGAATTTCTTCAACAAATGCCCAAAAAGGGGGAGTGGAAGGGTGAAAGAGCCTTATAATTTAAAGAGCCTTATAGGGGCACCTGGATGACTCAGTTGGTTAAGGGTCTGACTTCGGCTCAGGTCATGATCTCATGGTTCATGAGTTCGAGCCCCGCATCAGGCTCTGTGCTGACAGCTCAGAGCCTGGAGCCTGCTTCAGATTCTGTGTCCCCCTATCTGCCCCACACCTGCTTGTGCTCTGTCTCTCTCTGTCTTTCAAAAATGAATAAACATTTAAAAAAAATTTTTTTAATAAATAAAGAGCCTTATAAATGTATGGATTTGTTGGATCCTAATTCAACAAATCAATAGAAAAAAACAAATTCTGAATCAGGGAAATTTTAACACTGCACAGATGTTTGATGATCTTGAAAAACTTAATTTTTGTATGTGTGATAACCATATTGTGGATAAGACTTTCTTTTTAAAGTCCTTATGTCTTAGAGATTCATTCAGAATATTCACAGACAAAACTGTATGTCTAGGATTTGTATCAAAATAATCCGGTGTATGTCTGAGGTAGGAGATACATACAAAATTATATTGAAGTTGGGTAAGGGGTACATGTGAGTTCATTCATTATTCTTCTCTCTACTATCATGTGTGTTTAAAATTTTCTAGAATAAAATAATTATTCTTTAAAGTAGTTACCTATAGGAAGTAGGATGAAGGGAAAGACATTTACTTTTCACTTCAATCAACTGCATTATAGCATTTATGAAATATTACATCATATCATATACACTACAAAATGTCATAAATAAACATGTAAATATCATAAGTAAACATACCAAACTTGCTAAAAGGAGTTATCACAATGGAATAGAACCAGAGAATATTGAGATAAGGACTTGGGGCTTTATTTCCTGCACTACTCTATATCTGTATTGTTTGAATTTGTTTTTACAATGAGTAATTTATAATCCCTGTATTACTTTTGAAATTATAAGGAGAAAAAAGCATGTTTCTTCAATAAAGAAAAGTATAACCTATTTAAAGTACTAATTATCGGGGCGCCTGGGTGGCTTGGTCGGTTAAGCGTCTGACTTCGGCTCAGGTCATGATCTCACAGTCCGTGAGTTCGAGCCCCGCGTCGGGCTCTGTGCTGACAGCTCAGAGCCTGGAGCCTGTTTCAGATTCTGTGTCTCCCTCTCTCTCTGCCCCTCCCCTGTTCATGCTCTGTCTCTCTCTGTCTCAAAAATAAACGTTAAAAAAATTTTTTTAAATAAAAAAAAAATAAAGTACTAATTATCTAGCATCTCCCAAAGCTCCTTCCTTTTCATCAGCCTTACTAACCCCACACCTTAGAAAGAAGACTACAATCCTTCTTACCTGGTCTCCCTACTCCCACTCTTTTCCTTGAATCCAACCTGTGTGTTCATTTACCCATTAATTGTTTATGTCCCTCAGATTTCTCAAATACAAATGAAAATGAAGTATTTATAGCTTTCTCCAAGATAACACTGTATATACAAATGTCTATAACCTTGTCTAGTTTGAGATTTTAAAAGATACAACAGAAAAACAAATTGTATTCTATCCAATACAATACATATAATACTAACAGTTTTCAAACTCTTTACCCATCTTTAAACACCTTATGTCTTTATAATATGATATACTATCTAAATGTGGATTCAAGCCATTACATAAAAACACCAGAAATGGATTCCAATACTCACAAAAGCAACCATGAGCTTATCCAAGGCATATTTATAATATACTATGATAAAATATCATTCAGATATTTGGAGTTATTAATTGGGAACCATGACAAAAGAAATCCATGGCCTTAATACATGCCGGCTTCAAATCACTAGATAGAAACATCCTTAATCCCATCCACATTAATTGAGGTACAGGACTACTTCCTCACCCAGAATAAACCTTTCAATGACTTTTGGGTTTTTTTTTTAATTCCTAAAAATACAAGTTTCAATATTATCCTTAATAATTTCACTCTGGATCATGTTAATCTGTTCATCTACTAGGGCAGTCAGTCACTCTAGAAGTGGTGTTGTTAACAGAACCAGACCCTTGTGCTCTCTAGCCAACAGAAACTGACAAGGGGGGAGGCGGGGAGCCTGGGTGGCTCAATCTGACTCTTGGTTTCAGCTCAGGTCAAGATCTCACAGTTCATGGGATGGAGCCTCATATCGGACTCTGTGTTGACAGCATGGAGCCTGCTTGGGATTCTCTCTCTCCTTCTCTCTCTGCCCCTCTCACTCTCTCTTAAAATAAATAAATAAACATTAAAAAAAAGAAGAAGAAAGAAATTGACAAGAGGCCGAACAGGAGTTTCAAGCAAGGCTTTTATCAGGGGCTTCTGCAGGAGCAAAAGGCAGGGAACAGAAGGCAAAGTATCCTTGGGCTAGCTCCCTGAAAAATGTCCAGGGAAAGTTTTTAAAGGGGCTGAGGCAGGAAAGAGGCGACATCTTAGCACATAGGGGCAGGAAAATACAGAAAGTTGGGCCCACAGGTAGTTGACAGACCATACTTCATACATGGTATGTTTCATTTGCATGTTAAGTTAAATTTTTAGCATTACATTGAGGAGAAAAGTCAGTGACAGGTCAGAGCTAGGTCCACTTGGCTCTAACTGGCCTGGTGTTTACAGGAGCACACAGGCTGTAAATTGGGTCCTGGAGCTTGTTACAAGCTTGTGGCTTTTGACTTCCTGATCACATGCAGCCACCTGCAAGCTGGACTAGAGAAATGGGTTATTGCCATTCGTGCTCTGAGAGGGTTCTGAGTTTTTCTGCAAGTTCCTGTTCTGTTTCAGTGGCACGAACAGTCGGCAGGAATAAAATTATTTTAGTGAGTAAAATAAATTAGAAGCTCTGTGTGACAAAAAGTAAATCATCGTGTACATTTATTTGCAACTTCCTGGGACTCTAGAATGATTTCAAAATAAAACCTTTTGAAAGTAAATCGTTATAGGCAAGAATACATATGCTAAGAGGCTCAGGCAACTGTTAAACTAGAAGCTAAACAATATGCAACTGAAGTTTTCTCATTACAACTCAGAAGAAACATAACAGAGAAAAAGAAACATCTCAGAACTACAAATGGGCAGGCAGATAATTTAAAGAGCTTTCAATTTCAAACAGGTTAAATGACTTTAAAATGTCATACAGCTAGCTTCAGGCCAGGTCTGAAACTATGATCTTCTACCAAGACTGTTAGCAAAGAATAACAATCCAGTATAGGAAAGTAACATTCTTTCTGTCCTTTTCATTTTAAAATATAATTCTTGATAGGAAAAAAAAACAAAAAAAAACAGCACCACAATTATCCTTTATTTTTAATAAGACTTTCAAAATTTTAGCAACCAAAAAAAACTTCTGTATGCAGAGCCATTATTCCAATACTGACTTCTTGGTTTTAAAATCCAAGGATCTTTCTGAGTCCCATAAGGAGTTCCAGAACATCATAAGAAATTGCACATATTTTTTCCCAAATTCCTTTCTCTTTTTTTTTTTTTAATTCCAAATAGAGGCAACCTTCTCATGGGAACCAAAACAATATGTTCCCCATGTTACTATAAAGTAAGTATATGCACATTATTTGTATAAAGCTTCAACCTCATCACTGCTGACATTTGGGACCAGAAAATTCACTGCTGTGGGGGGCTGCCTTGTGCAATGTAGGATGTTTAGTAGCATTCATGGCCTCTACCCACCAGATGCCAGAAGAACCAACAGTGTGACAGCTAAAAATATCCCCCACATGCTTTCTGTGGGCAAAACTGCCCCCAGTTGAATATCACTGGTATAAAGATATAGTTCACAATTAAAATACAAACCTATCAACTAGATGGAGAATACAAATTTGTTATTTTAGAATTTGACAAATAAGCACACTGTCAAAAACCACATTACCGGGAAACATGGGCTAGAGACAAAAATAAGAGCTGAAACATGAAACTTAAAGAGTCTTAAACTTAGTGAAAGAAAAGAAAGGATGTTAGTTGCACTTTTCTTCCTCTAACTCCTTAGATCTTTCTATGAACTCTGTTTTGGAGAAAGTCTATGTTTCATAATAGTAACTGTAGTAGAGGGCAACAAGTTAAAAGAATTGTACTTAATTGCAAAGCAAACAAACATGGGCTTTTCTCCTTTCCTTCCTGCCTATTATATAAACAAACAGCCACCTTCAAGTATTTTCACTGTAGAAGATAAACCCAAGTGCCACATATAGTACAAACAAAATAATTCTGTTGCCCAAATTATTTCTTGAAGAGAAATTATTGTAATTAGATCCATAAAACGCTGTTATTTTGAGCCACATATTTCCATCTCATTCAAAAGGTCAATCCCAAGTGTGTGTGTGTGTGTGTGTGTGTGTGTGTGTGTATATATATATATGATATATATCATATATTAATAACTATATTTTAAAAATTATAATTGCCACTGCTATGTCCTACCATTTTACATTTTTTGAGTGTTGTAATTTCTTTCCACATTTACTTGTCTTCACATTTAAAAATAAACAGGGGCACCTGGGTGGCTCAGTCGGTTAACTGTGCAACTCTTGGTTTTGGCTCAGGTCATGATCTCATGGTTTGTAAGTTCCAGCCCCGCAATGGGCTCTGTGCTGACTGTGCAGAGCCTGCTTGGTATTCTCTCTCCCCTTCTCTTTCTGCCCCTCCTGCTCACTCACTCTCTCTCTCTCTCAAAATAAATAAACTTAAAAAAAAATCTTAAAAAAAAAAAATGCCCCTTTGGGAAAACCACCAACCACTTATAAGATTTAATGCCCTCAAGAACTTAAGTTCCTCTAGCAAGGAATTTAAGTTTTTTGAGACAAAGGATGACATATCTAGTAAGGATGATAATCTTATTGATCATATGTTTCCTACCCTGGTACAGGGTTGAGTAAACGACTTTTTACCTTTATATCTATACATACATAGATTTCCTAATTGTTAATTATCATCTACAACCTGAATTATGCTTTATTTTCAAGATTAACATCTTTTATATCAATTTTCTAGAAATCCACGGGGTCCACATATTTGTCATTTTAGGGGCAATGCTATATTTCTTTTTTTTTATATATATGAAATTTATTGTCAAATTGGTTTCCATACAACACCCAGTGCTCATCCCAAAAGGTGCCCTCCTCAATACCCATCACCCACCCCCCCTCTCCCTCCCACCCCCATCAGCCCTCAGATTGTTCTCAGTGTTTAAGAGTCTCTTAGGTTTGCCTCTCTCCCTAACTTTTTTTTTCCTTCCCCTCCCCCATGGTCTTCTGTTAAGTTTCTCAGGATCCACATAAGAGGAAAAACATACGGTATCTGTCTTTCTCTGTATGGCTTATTTCACTTAGCATAACACTCTCCAGTTCCATCCATGTTGCTACAAAGGGCCATATTTCATTCTTTCTCATTGCCACGTAGTACTCCATTGTGTATATAAACCACAATTCTTTATCCATTCATCAGTTGATGGACATCTAGGCTCTTTCCATAATCTGGCTATTGTTGAAAGTGCTGCTATAAACATTGGGGTACAAGTGCCCCTAGGCATCAGCACTCCTGTATCCCTTGGGTAAATTCCTAGCAGTGCTATTGCTGGGTCATAGGGTAGATCTATTTTTAATTTTTTGAGGAACCTCCACACTGTTTTCCAGAGCGGCTGCACCAATTTGCATTCCCACCAACAGTGCAAGAGGGTTCCCGTTTCTCCACATCCTCTCCAGCATCTATAGTCTCCTGATTTGTTCATTTTAGCCACTCTACTGGTGTGGGGTGGTATCTCAGTGTGGTTTTGATTGGTATTTCCCTGATGAGGAGCGACGTTGAGCATCTTTTCATGTGGGCAATGCCTATATTTCATTGAATGGTTGTACTGTACACTGCTTAGCCACCCTCTCAGGTAGCTGGGATCAGAGCTTCTATTCACAACAGGATTCCAATGTGTCAATGAAGCCAATGGAACAGGCTCTCCAGGGGTCTTCTTGCACGAGGGTTTTAAGGAGCTACAAAAAGGAAAGGGGGGAAACCTCCTAAAATGAGTAAAAACCTCATTAAAAGAGAAATGTGTCAATGGGAAAAAGGCATTTCCCTTATTTGGGAGTGGATTTTGTCCTACAGTATGACAAATGTCTGGCAGTGGCATCGCTTACTTATAAACTAAAATACTCTAATCCTTAAGATAAATATAAACAAATACAAAAACAACTGCAGATTTAAAAACTAACCAAATTGGGGCACCTGGGTGCCTCAGTTGGTTAAGCGTCTGACATCGGCTCAGGTCATGACCTCGAGGTTCGTGGGTTCAAGCCCCGCTCGGGCTCTGTGCTGACAGCTCAGAGCCTGGAACCTACTTCGGATTCTGTGTCTCCCCCTCTCTCTGCCACTCCCCAGCTCATGCTCTGTGTCTTTCTGTCTCTCAATAATAAATAAATGTTTAAAAAAATTTTTAAACCTGACCAAATTAAGTGAACTTCTCAGGTTTCCTAACTGGCTCTTAAAAGGTCGGAATCAAGCAGTATCTCATGCAGGATCACGTCAGAAAAATGACTAGACTAAAATAACAATGTCGCAAAATGTAAAAGAAACTAGAATAATCTCTCAATATACAAACAAGACCATACAATTAGATTTATTTATAAGGCAGTCCTATAGCACTGACTCTAACGATGGCATAACTCCAAAACTCTGAGATATACTACGTATCAAAGGGGGAGAAAAATACCATGAGGCTATAGTTATGTCATGTATCAGTGCTTGTGCATATTCCAAGAAAAAGCTTTCAATTACTTAGAGCTTGCATATTTGGGGAAATTTTCTAATAAACCAGGATTTTTAACAAAAAGCAGATATAAAGTCAACTTTGGTAAGATAAAATTCAAAATTCTTTTTGAAAATTATTTTGAACCCGGCAACTTGTTTTGTATATATTTTAATTATAAGAGTTTTATTTTTTACTTAAAGTTGGAAAATCAGACTATCTTTAAATTTAGAAGACTGCATTCTCCGATACAGCAAAAACACAAAGATATCAAATTCAAATAATTTGCTGGCACCCAAAAACAAAATGAGTATGGACTTAAGCTCTTTCTACATAGTTCGTTTTATAGTGATTCACCATGAGTAAGCTTTAAAACTCAACGTCTTTAGAATGCTAGTCTTAAAAAAAAAAAAAAAAAATTCTAGGGTCTGCATCATAACTACTACCTTAAAAGAGAAAATCAGAAAAGGTTTCACACCCAATTCCCTTTGTTATTTTTTCACAATGATACAAAGTTACCTTTGTCAGCCTCAGTTTTGTTTTTTTTTTTTTAAGTTTACTGTAAGTGTCAGCCCTTTGGAATTTATACTGCATTTCCTCATTGACACGTTACAAATGATCCTACCAAAGGCTGTTTAGCTTTTAGTGTTACTAATGTGTGGGTGGTACTTACTGAGTCCTCAAATTCTTCATTAGCAGAAAATGTTTCAGTGCATGTTTTAAACATCCTGTATTGCAAAAATTTAGTCAGCTGATTTTGGAAGAACATTCCCCTAGGGAAACATGAGTTGACTCACTGCACACTATTACAAAGGCCTCTCAAATGGTCTCTCACAGCCCCAGTCTCTCCCTCCTATATTCTGTCCTCTACTGCCTTTGCCAGTTATCTTAATCGCAAATCTAGTTATATCACACCCATATTTGAAACCCTTCTTGCCCAAAGAATTTCTTGGTAAAGTCCAAACCTCTTAGCATGAATAGAAGGCGCTCTCCAACTGGTACTAACTTATCTTAGTTTCTTCCTAGCCTCCCTTTCATGTAGACTGCCTGCAGACATTCTCATCATTCCCTAACAAGTCATGTTCTTTCATCCTTCCATATTCTTGCAAAAAGTTTTTTCCCCTTAGAATGAACTCATATCTTTTTCCTTGAACATTCCCTAATGTACATGAGTTCAAATACCACTTACAGTATAAAACCTCCCCCGAGATTTTATATATCGCCCAGAAAGTCTTAGCACATTTACTCACCTTTGCCCCTCCATAAGCATTAAGCATGTTGTTCATAGGAGCTCGATAAATGTTGACTAAATTTTGAAAGTATACCCATGCTTAAATGAAGGGACTGGCCATAAATTGTTAAAGCCACAGTTAAAAGCCATAGGGTTTTCCACTCATCTATATGCAGGTATGCAATAATACCTACATTAATATTGGAGCATCTGGGTGGCTAAGTTTGTTAAGTATCCAACTCTTGATTTCGGTTCAGGTCATGATCTCACCGTTCATGGGATCAAGCACCATGCTGGGCTCCAGGCTGACAGCTGATAGAGCCTGCTTGGGATTCCCTCTCCCTCTCCCTCTGCCCCTCCTCTGCTCACATGGGTGCGCATGTGCTCACGCTCTCGCCCATGCTCTCTCTCTCAAAATAAAAAAATAAACATATACTATATATAGTCCTATTTATATTTGCAAACACTGAAAATCATGGATTACTAAAACTCCAGATGGGTAATATACTACACCTTACCTACTGATAAGTGTTAACCATCTAAGAAAAGCACAGCAGAAACAGTCTTAACCAAAAAAGATATGGTGTCTTCCCATTCAATAAAGTTTTAGTATTTAGAGCTTCAAAATTCCAACAATGGGGCAAATTTACTTAATTGGAAAAAAAAAAAGAAAAAAATTTAATTTCCTGAAGGTCAGCAGTCCTACATTGAAATCTTCTATCATCACCTTTGCACAACTCTCAAGGCAACGATTCAGTAAAAACCCTCATTCTCCATACTTTAGGGCTAATAAAGGAAATACAGCCGTGCAAACAATAATTTAACGCAAGAGCCAAAATAAACAAAGAAGTTGTTTCCAGAAACAAGCTAGAGTGTTAGCAATTTGTTTCCACTATGTCTGGGCATCTCCAGTATAAATACCTTACATATTCAAGGGAAGTTTCACAATTCAAAGGCGATCTCACATAAATGATTTAATTCTTACGGTAATCCCGTGAGTTAAGCAGAGCAGGGATTATTTTTACGGATTTAAGACATTATGAACCCAGTAAAACCACAGATAAAAGACTGTTTGGCTATACAAACACAGCACCTCGCTTCCAAAAAGAAGTACTCTTTGCTACAGCAACTAAATGGCCCAAGACAAATGGGCGACCCCCCTTTATTCCATCACTAAATTTAGCTCTGTGAACCTACAAGGGACTCCGCTATTAAAAAGAACGCAAAATTTCAAATTATGATAACCTGGAGCAAAAGTTCCATCTCCCAGTCTATTTCCGAGTGACATTAACTCTACAAGCAAAACGAAGCTCCATTTCTCAAAGCAGTTCAAACAAGAACACACCCTCGGCGCGCACTCAGACTCCAAAGCTTTCAGCCGACTCCCTGAGGTCAGAGTAGGTCCCAGAGAAGTCCCAAGAGAGTCTGGGGGACCCAGTTATGACGAGATGGGGGTGGGGCGCAATGCAAAAAGCTCCGCCGACCAGGAGACGGAGGAAGAGGAACCAGGCAGAATACTGACAAGAAGGGTCTGGGGCGCCAGACCCCGAGCTTCGGGTCTGAGCACTGTCCACACACAAGCTGGAGTGGCTCCGCCTCCCGACCCCAGGTCCAGTCCCCAGCCAGGCCCCTCTGCTCCCAGACACCACAGGGTAACTCCGAGCGTCCCAGCCCTAGAAACAGAAATCTCAGAGGTCCCTGGGGGGAGGCGGACACCCACCTGGCCGAGCCCCACCGAGGACTGGGCCCACCAAGCCAAACAACAGCAGCCACCGGAAGCGGAGGACCCCAAAGGGCGAGTCCGCGCCCGATCCCATCGCGGCAGATTCCGCAGGTTCCACTCAACACTCGGTTGCTTCTGCCTCAGCGTGCTCCATCATTTCCCAACCCAGACGGGGCCCCAGAGCTGGCCGAAGATGCGCGCGCCTGGAACGAGCACGCGCTCGGCACTGACGCAACTTGGCTCCAGTCCGAGCTCGCTCCCGGCATCGCGCTCGCTACGCTGACGTAAAGAAAAATCCAGTCGCCGGCGGGAGAAGGGGATTTCTGTCCCAGCCGCTAAAACCCACACTAGCCTACCCCGCCCATTCACACTAACTGCCCCGCCCACTACCATTTATGCCCCTCCCCCTCCGCTTCCAGGCCCGCCTACTTTGGGCGTAGAAGGACCTAATTGGAGGAAGTACCCGGAGGTGGAGCGCAAGACCCAGAAGCGGAATTGAGGAAAAGCGAAGGGCAGCCCCGCCCGCTGCGCAGCCTTTTCTGATTGGTTTGCGGGCATTGGGCGGAGCACACCCATTGGCTGTTTGGTGGCGAGGAGTGGGGCTACGCGCGGAGAGGCCTGACCTGGCAGGACTACCTTGGGTCGGCTGTGCCGGCCGAGCTTTGCTGTTGAGGTCGGGTCTATTCCACTGGGCCCAGGAAGATGGTGCTGGGTGGTTGCCCGGTGAGTTACTTACTTCTGTGCGGCCAGGCGGCTTTGCTGCTGGGGAATCTACTTCTGCTTCACTGTGTCTCTCGGAGCCACTCACACAACGCTACCGCCGAGCCCGAGCTCACATCCGCTGGCGCCGCCCACCCAGAGGGCTCCGCCGGCGCTCCGAGCTGGGAATATGGCGACCCCCAGTCTCCAGTCATCCTTTGCTCTTACCTGTAAGCTACCCAGTCGTCGAGGTGGAGATGGGGCCAGGAATATATGGGTGTTGGGGTTGGGGGGGAAGGGAGGCTGCTTTTTTTTTCAGACCCTCTTCACCTGAGGACCTGATAGTCAACACGCGGGAGGTAAATACCATGACAGGTTTCTCACTCCTCTCACCCGTGCAGGGGAAAACCTTGTGTGTCAGTGGCAGATCCTTTGGGATCCCGAAAAAGGAAAACTAGGAAGGAGTGACCTCATATAGCCTCCGGAAGAAGGGTACGAGGTTGTGCCTTCTCTATCCTGCTCCCTTTAACTGAAGGAGAATCCGTCGTATGTGCTGGTACTGAGGCACAAATGGAGTAAATTACTTATCCTTGCCTACAGGGCACTTTCTTTTTTTAAAAAGCGATATCCTGTTGCAGAACCAAGTTTTTAACATCTCTTTTTAGTCCATAAGAAAAGGCGTTTGGGAAATGCAAAAGAGAACTGGTAATCCTTTGGCTTCAATTTTGCTCCCATAGCCTTGTGGCTCTTTGCCTAGGGAAGAGGAAGCCTTGGCAGAAGTAGAATCCATGTAGAAATCAACCAGAAACACTCCCTTTCCCCCAATTAAAGGATGGCTGTTTGACCTGCTGTTCTTCAGTCTGATTGACAGCAACTCTCGGGTACAGTCAGAATGAAATTAAACCCTAGAAAACTTGAAGCAATGTCTCTTGCTTGTTTTGTTTATATATACATAAACAGCCATTTGCAAAAACCATATGAGATGGTGATCATGATCTTACTGGTGATTTACAGACCTGATGAATTTATAGAATGTGACGACCCAGTGGATCATGTTGGAAATGCAACTGCATCCCAGGAACTCGGTTATGGTTGTCTCAAGGTGGGTTTTTATTTTGTTTTATAAGCAAACTCTTCCATAGAGAAATAGTACTAGGTAAATGCTGTTATAATAAAAGTATAGGGGTATGAAGTTACCTTTTTGTAGACTCTATTAGAATGACTTACTGGAAATTTCCATCATGGCCAGGGTCATTAACTGAACAAGACATTTCACTTCCTCAGGAAGAAGCAGTGTCTGTGCCAAAACTACCCAGGTGCACAGACTAACCTGTCTTTGATTCTTTGGGCCATTGAGATTGACTGATAGAAAGCTATTAGGTAACCTCATTATCTTTCAAGTGTGCACTTGGCTGAAAGAGCAAAAGAAAGGTTTATGCACTTCCTAAAACCAATAATGGATTGAGCTGTATCTTCATTACACGTGCATTTGGGGCAGTGATCGTTCTTTTCACCAGGCAAGCAGTTGCCATCTACTTCCTGTTTTCTTAGGAAATAGATGGGGTCTATCAGTATATGCCTTTGTAGGAGGTTATAGTATTCAAGGAGAGGCCTTTGGTAACAGTGGCCTCTTGATGGAAAAAAGCCATTCATTTCCATTAATAACATCCTACTTAGTGTCCCCAAAACCAGTCAAGTTCATGTACCTTCCCCTCGTATTATGCAGCATAATGCAAGTCAAGATTCAATCAGGTATAAGAGAGTTATGGGAAAACATTGTTTATACTAAATCAGAGACAAAGGAATAAACCTGAAAGTAGCAAGACCAAAAAAGCAACTCTTACTGCAATCATGTGTAAAGAAGTATTTTCAATACAATGAGATCTTGTTCTACTGATAATTATCAATGAAGGTTTGAGTTAGCATCATATAGAGATCACTTACTTTTGCCCATTTGAATTAAAAACTGAGTTGATCCCGTGAAGGCACTCAAACTGCTACTTTCCCCAGAAGTCCTAGAGAACCAGTACTCAGGCACCTGAATCCCAGGGAAGGTATGATTTCCAAGTCCCTTCCCTTTGAGGATGCTCCAATGCAAATACTAGTGAAGTTACTTAATAAGGTGCCAGGGGAGAATGTACAGCTGTGCTTTCTCTACTAGAGTTCAGTTACATAAATGGTAACAGGTCCTGTTCTGAAATTTTTTTGCTGTAATTTAAACTAATTAAAAAATGTACTGTAGATATTTGATAATCACACATTCATGACCTAAATAGAATTCTGAGTCAGCTGATATTCTGAGTTTTTTCCTAATTATGTTCATTTATAATATATAAAGCAGACTTCTAATACACATTGACTTTTTAAATACCCATTTCCAAACGCTCCAGAATATGTTCTTTTTCCTGTAAATATAGGATAATTAAAGCATTGTGTCCGTCTGTTCTAAATGGCATTTAATGAAACTGATTGTAAAGGTTTTTACTATATTATTAAAGAAGCCAGTCACAAAGAAGAAAAAAAAGGTTTACTTAAAACAATGCACAATTATGGTGGAATAGTTTAAAATCCCCTTGAATCACTAAATTCCTTGCTCTTGAACACAGCTTTACCCCAACTTTGTTAGTATAATTATTGTCCTGAGTCACCTTTTATTAATGAATATAAAGATATATTTTGTATTTACTTGCTTTGGTGAGTTTGGATTGTTTGTTTTGGTTGTTATGGCACAGTTTGGTGGTCAGGCCTACAGTGACGTGGAACACACTTCAGTCCAGTGCCGGGCCCTAGATGGGATTGAATGTGCCAGTCCTAGGACTTTCCTACGAGAGAATAAACCTTGTATAAAGTAAGTGTTACTTTGAATGGTTTGGTTGGTACTTAGAGGTACAGCTGTTTTTCTTGTCATCTCTTGACTTTTTCTTTTAAGTGTTAAATGGGGCACCTGGGTGGCTCAGTCAGTTAAGCGTCTGACATCCGACATCGGCTCAGGTCAGTGATCTCACAGTTTGTGAGTTCAAGCCGTGCATCAGACTCTGTGCTGACAGCTCAGAGCCTGGAGCCTGCTTTGGATTCTGTGTCTCCCTCTCTCTGCCCCTCCCCCACTCTCTCTGTCTCAAAAATAAATAAAACATTTTTTAAAAAGTGTTAATTAGGGGCGCCTGGGTGGCTCAGTTGGTTGAGCGCCCGACTTCGGCTCGGGTCATGATCTCACAGCCCATGAGTTTGAGCCCCCACATCGGGCTCTGCGCTGACAGCTTGGAGCCTGCTTTGGATTCTGTGTCTCCCTCTCTCTCTGCCCCTCCCCCACTCGCATTCTGTCTCTGTCTCTCTCAAAAAAAAATAAATATTTAAAAAAAATTTTTTTTTAAAAAAGTGTTAAAGGGGCAACATGATTACTACTGTGCATAATCCATGGACAGGGGCAATGTGGTTATAAACAGAGAGGACCCTGGACCAGAGGCCAGAAGTTTTAAATGTCTCTTTCATCAACTAGCTAAGTGCCTTTGGATGCCCAGAGACTAAATCCCTCCCTAACCTACAGAATAAAGGAGTTGGACTAGATGATCTGGTGCCAAAATTCTTATGATAGGTATAAATCCTGTGAAAATAGCCTTAGTATTTCAGGAGTAAAGGTTTTATTATGAAAAGTGTGGGTTTCTCTCCTTGAAATAAGTTTATCTTAAAGAATTAGGGTCATTTCTGTAAATTTTGCTTGAAGGCACAGAATGTACATCATTTGCTAATGAAGAGTCTGTGATGCTTAGTGATATTAGGGCAACTGCAATTGAGTGTCATTGCAGTATGTAAGACCCAAGTCCTTATTGAAGAAACCTCACTTTTAGTTGCCACAAAACAGCAGAAGGGTATACGGAGATCAGTGTTCACCTGATGAAACACGACAGCACTTCTTTAGAGAACTGTATTCAGAAATACAGCCTCAGGAGCCTGCCTGTGTCAGGGAAGGATGCAGGCCCAGACTCCCCTCTACCAGACTGTCTAACAGAGCAAACGTGCTTGACTGTTTCTTGTCTAATCCAAATCCGTATTTGTTCCTATAGGTCCCGGGTAGTGCTCTTTTACAACACTAGACCAACTAGAGATTTTCTTCAGGTGGGGGGGTGGGGGGTATATCCGAGGCCACAGAGAAACTGCTACACTATCTCTTCACTTATGTTAAGTTCATTAATCATTAAATGTTTTAATTTTCATGTGGTAAACATCTTCCTTTTCATTCCTTCTGTCTAGATATACTGGACACTACTTCATAACCACTTTACTGTACTCTTTCTTCCTGGGATGTTTTGGAGTGGATCGTTTCTGTCTGGGACACACTGGCACAGCAGTAGGGAAGCTGTTGACACTTGGGGGACTTGGGATTTGGTGGTTTGTTGACCTTATTTTGCTTATTACTGGAGGGCTGATGCCAAGTGATGGCAGCAATTGGTGCACTGTTTACTAAAAAGAGCAACCGTCATGGCCCAGAGAGGCACGTCTTCTGAATTCATCTCTACAGGCTCAAAACTCTTCCTTGATGCCAGACCTGACCATTACTTTCCCTCTTTGGAGGGAATGGGTTTGGTTAGGAAGGTTTCTCTGGACTCCGGGTTTTCAACCCAAATTTTACCTTGCAGACTAGAAATGACAAACCAACAGTGTTTGGGAATCAAGTGTGTACCTTTCCTCATGTACAAAATATAAAGGATAGTGACTAACTTATAAGCTGCAGAGGGGTTTGCGTGCTCTTTATTTCTGTACATTGCTGTATCTTTAATACTTTGGAGCAAGTGGACCCAACAAGATGAGCAAGTGAACCTTGTGCCTTTTGTGACCCTAAATCTTCATGCAGAAGAGATCTGAAGCTGAACCAGTGAAAATCTTCAGCAGAAGTAAAATGGCCATGGATTTTAATACACACTGAAATTCTGACTTTCTGATTTTAAATTGCAGAATAAATTTTGCCAACCTGGAATGCTGTTTGGTACTTTCAGTAGGTAGAATGAGACTCAAAATTCTGTTTGTTTTGCCAAAAGCTAGGCATTTAAAATGAACCACTCTGTTAATAATCCTACTGTTACATCACTATTTTGCCCCAGAGGCAGTATATACAGTACAATAATTTCTTCATTTCAATTATATTTTGAAAGCCCAACAATATCAGTCATGTCTGGGTTAAGCTATCCTCTTGGCTATCCTATCCAAAAATTAGTTATTCACTAGTTTAGAGAGCCTACGTTTTAGGCTGGTAAAAAACATATCATACACCTAACTGTAAAACTATTCTTCACAATTATGTAAGATAAGGTGAAAGAAAAACAGATGCTTAAAGGACAGAATTACTGAGTACTGGGTAGAGTTAGGATGTGATTTATGGGGACAAAGAGAAACTGAACACATTCTGTCAAAATAAGTGTGGTTCCAGAAGCTCTCACTGTGGGCTATAGTAGTCAGTAGGGAAAGAGACAACCAGGCTTTTGCATTCCCAAATCACGGGGAATAAAAGGAAATGTTCTGAATTATAAGTGGTTTTAAAAGCTTAGTTCCCATCCTTTGCAATTTATGTTGAAAAGAACTGCTAACTACAAAGTAAAAGGAGGACTTTGTGGACAAACTAAGAGCCTGATATTCAGGATAAATTCTAGAAACAATCAAGGTAGAAGTACTCAAAGTTTAGTCTCATAATAGTTGACTTAAAGACCAAGAATCACAGTTAAAAAAAACTCTGGATATGTTCCATCATTATGAATCAGCTTTTCTAAAAGTTTCAGCTTTATTATCCCTGATAAATATGCTCACTGTACTTCTACTCTTAAATGGTAGCAACTGTGAAAAATTAAAACAGATTATTCTGTCTTGAAAGTTCTGTGCCACATTGACCTTAACCTTGTTGTCTACAATAGTTATAATTGGTAGATTCTTATTCATAGTCTCTATACTATAAGTATATAGTATTTTTTAAATTGTTGTAGGTCATGAAGAAACTAGACCCCCTCCCCAGGAAAAAATGCACATAAACATAAAATTCTGCATAGAATTTAAGGAGACACTGTATTAAAAAAAATAATAACTACTAAGAGAAATCTGGAAAACAAACTAAAATTAAAATCTTACCAAAAATAAGATACTACTCTAAGCCACAAGTCCTGCCTCATCTCACACTTTTTAAAAAAATCTCAGGATATTCACAAACCCCCACCAAAAGCGACTTTCTTTAAAAACAACACTTTGGCAACTTTCAGACTCAAAATCATTAATGTTGCCAGGAGGATGAGCTTGGGTAAAAAGGTAAAAATCTGTAAGTTATTGAAGTATCTGTCTTATAAAAGAAGCCCTTCTCACAGTCAGAAAAGCTTTTGGAGACCACTGTCAGGGTGATCATGAGAATCTTTAATATTCTCTGTGACAGTCTGCAGTTGCCAGTGTCCGTTTGACTTGCAAATGATGCCCATCCTCTGCATCTATAAACCCTGGCCAAATATGATACAACCTGAAAAACTGGGAAAAGGAGTATTATTAACAATTGGATTTCCTTTGCACTCTGGATTCAGGTTGTTTCTTCATATTTGGTGTGTGTGTGGATGTTTGTGTTATATCCAGTTTGTAGCTATAGAGAAGTTTTAAAGTCCTAAAGCGGCCTTCTGTCAAGGTTAAATTAGAAACTGTGCCTGTCTTTCAGTTGTTTCTTTGTTTAAATAAAATGTTATCAGTTCCCAGACTTCCTGGCACCATGTCCTTCACTTGCTTTAGTAAGGCTTCTTAGCAACCAACAGTAGAGCACCCCAACCAAAAGGTCCCTGAATGTATGTGTGTTTTAAAGCATTCATTTTTCTTTATAAGAAAGAGAACCTAAAACTTGCCATCTTTGGTACATCTTCAATACAAACCAGGTAATATAGCTTTGGTTTTGTTAGGTAATTTCTCTTTAAGGCAAGATATTTAATTGATTATTTCAGGTGTGACTGTCAGGATCAGAGTTTGACTTCCCCGACGAACCATCATGGAAAGGGAATCACTGTCCTTAACAGCTTGAGTAACATCAGTTGTGGTGGTAACAGGTTGCCCATTTATGCTGACAATTACATCGTGGTCTCTCAACCCAGAGCTGGGGGGGGGGGGGGGGGGGGGGGGGGAGAAAAGAACCATGAAACTGTAAGTTTTGCTTGTCCCCATCCAGAATTTAATGTCATCTCTTGGCATTATTTTGCTGTCATTAAACATACAACCAGGAAACCAGAAATAGCCTCAATCCTTCCAAATATGAGGACTATCCTAAGATAGTCCTGGGGACTATCACCTGGGGACAACAGTCTTACTTACCTTTATAAAGTCAATACTCTAACAATCATGTAAAAAGTTTACTCCTCCCGTATATTGGATTTGGCTTGGAATAGGGAATTTAGCTTTTGGTTTTTATCATTCTCTGACCTCTGTAAACCTCAAGCAGAGATGAAGCAATATATTTCCAAGCAATATACATTTTTCCCCAGACAGTTGTACTCTATCAGTTTGGTTTTGACAGCCCACTTGTCCCATCTTCACCCATGGTTGTGGAAGTAGACTGTGCTGAGCTGCATGGTGGCTCTGCTTTCAGTTAGTCAAAAACCAGTCACCCCTCCAAGTCTAAATATTTAAGGCTCTGGTTGTAGGCTCCTTTTCCCCAAAGCTGTGATTACATTCTGTCTCCAACACGTTTGCTTCACATAGAGTACATAGTCTAGAAACAAAAAGCACCTCCAAACACAAAACACTGCAATAATATATGGCCATGCTGATGATTCCTCTTAAAGTCAGTAATAGGCTGGAAGAGGCTTATCAAATGAAATGACTCCAGGAGACACCATTTTAAAGAAATGGAAGGGGTGCCTGGGTGGCTCAGTCAGACCGACTTCGGCTCAGGCCATGATCTCATGGTTGGTGAGTTTGAGCCCCACATCGGGCTCTGTGCTGACAGCTCAGAGCCTGCTTTGGATTCTGTGTCTCCCTCTCTCTCTGCCCCTCCCCCACTCATGCTGTCTCTCTCTGTCCCAGAAATAAACATTAAAAAAATTTTTTTTGATAAAAATTAAAAAACAAAAAAGATATGGGAAGTCAAAGGAAGGATGTGGGAGGATTACCAAGAATGTGGAATTTTTTTTAATAGAAATTTAAAGCAAGAGGCTATGAAAAGAAGTTTGAGGGCAAAGCTAAAAGTATGGAAAACCTTTAGAACAAGGACACCTCAGGAGGATGACTGGGGCAGTGTACAAAGAAGAAACTTAATTCGTTATAGTTCTGTGAATAGAAAAAAAAGGTAAACCTGCCAGTTATTAGTGTAAACTACACACCAAAATGAGGGAGTGAGGCTTAGCCAGGATAAATGATCTTTCCCATGTCCCACAGCTTGGAAGAAACTAAAGGATTTGATCCTGGGTCTTTCAGACTTGAAAACCCACCTGGCTACTCACTCTGCCTCTCAGAAACAAGAGAAGGAGCTACAAAACGGGATAATCCAGGGGTTAAGCCAGATTCCACATCCCTGCTCTCTGGATAATTATGTACCTCTCAAGTAATTACCTCTCTGTACCACAGCTGCCGTTTCTATAAATTAATGCCTATATCATAAGACTATTGGGGGCTCAAAAAAGTATGTAGAACACTTAAAATGATGCCTGACATAGTGGTTAATAAGTGCCAGCTGTTATTACTGTAATAATTGTGATTATTATTAGATATAAGTGGGGGAAGCCAGAAATAATAGATTTCTGGTTTATCGGTGACTTCAAGCAAGTCCCATATTTTAATGTTCATCCAAATCACCTGCAGCTCTTGTTTAAAATGCAGATTCTGGGACACCTGAGTGGCTTCATTTGGTTAAGCATCTGACTCTTGATTTTGGCTCAGGTCATGATCTCACGGTTGGTGAGATCAAGCCAGGAGCTGGGCTGCATGCTAACAGCACGAAGCCTGCTTGGGATTCTCTCTGTCTCTCTCTCTCTCTCTCTCTCTCTCTCTCAGAATAAACATTTTTAAAAATAAAAATAAAATGCAGATTCTGATTCAGTGGTAGAGCCTGTCGTTCTGCATTTCTAAAAAGCTCCAGGTGATGCCAATGCTGCTGGTCTACAGACCACATTTTGAGTAGCAAGGACTTGGAGAGCTGAAAGAAATAGCTTTGGCCTTGAGCCAAAAGTTAAAAATAAAGGGGTGGGGGGAGGGCAGGAAGCAAGAAAGTTTAGAAAAGCCTACGACAAGCCAAATTTAGTAACATGAGACCTACTACTTAGCTATTCTGAACAGTTAGTACCCTGTGGTTTCCTTCCCCTAGTAAAGGAGTTGCCATAGTCTAAAAAGGTGACTGAGCTCTTGAAAACCAAAAATAGTGAGAAAGGGATATTGAAGAAGTATAAGAGAGAGACTCAGGAAAATAACTGTAGGACAAACCACTTCTTCCCTCAGTAGTTAGTATAAATGTTTAAAGACAAGAGTAAAATCAGCTGAGCACTTCTTTGATAAGCTATTCTAGCCTTTGCTTTATTTACATTCATTCATTCAGTGCTGGCCTCTGATACGGTCTTCCAGAGTTCCAAGAAAAAAGTGTCTGAAAGTACCTAAAATATATTATTAAACCATTAGTCCTCTGAATTCTTCCTGTTCTTAATAACTAAGGTATCGAAAGAGTAGATTTGAGAATTCCTAGCAAAATTAATTTAAGCTTATGCTATTAACTCATCATGAATTCTTGGGCTACAAAGAACCATCCCCTTCCCAAAAGAAGTCCTTCCAAACACAAGTATTCAAAAGTCTAAATCCACACTGTCCAATAGAAACGTAAGGCAAGACACATACATAATTTTAAATTTTCTGGTAGGCATATTTTTTTTTAACTTTTTTAATTTTTAGAAATATCTTTAAAAGTAGATGAAACTAATGTTAATAATATACCTATTTGGGGGCACCTCTTGATTTCAGCTCAGGCCATGATCTCACTTGTCATGAGATCGAACTCCACGTCAGGCTCCGCGCTATCAGCGCAGAACCTGCTTGGGATTCTCTCTCTCTCTTCCTCTCTTTCTGCCCCTCCCTTGCACGTGCTTCTGTGTGCATGTTCTCTCTCTCAAAGTCAATAAACATTTAAAAAATATACCTATTTTAGCTCAATATACGTATTATCATTTTAACATGTAATTTTTTTAATTAAGTTATTTTCCACTGTTTCATATAAGTCTTTGAAATCCACCAGAAACAACACACACCTGTTATGCTACTATACAACATCTTACACAATGCAGTGATTAAGGTATGAAAGGCAGTCCTTCCAAAACAAAAGGTATGTTTAATGGAAAAATATTTTGCATCCATTGCCTCTTTTTTTATTTAAATAAAATTAAAGAACATTCAGTTCCTCAGTCACACCAGCCACATCTGGGTATTTAACAGTCATGTGCGGGGAGGGCCACTGTACTGAACAGTGCACATCTCAATCCAACACACATTTTACTATGGCACGTAGCTGCGCTCTTACCTTTCAGCAGCTGTTCCTTGAATCACCTCATACACAAAAACTCCAGAACTCACATCAGGGAAATCTGGATCTTGCCTTTTCATCTCTTGAAGAAGGCTAAGAAAAGTGAGAAGAGTTTTCCCGGAAGGTTAAGAAACACAATGACTTAATAATCTTCAGAGCCCTGGCCAAAATCTCCAACTCAGTAGGTACTCTTATCTGTTCTACTCAAGGCTCCAAGTGGCCAGGGAGAATTCCATCAAGCCGGTCACAGTTATTCTTCCCCGGGGGTGGTCTGGTTCTCTGCTGAAGCCTGGGACCATGGGACATTATAAGGTAGAGCCACAGAGAAAGAAGCTACTGAAACGTTCAGCAAATATTGGTGCCAGCAGAGGCACCTACTCTGTGACAACGAGGCTCTGCAGTCACAAGAGTAGCTAGTTGTGGTCCAAATGCTTTAGATCGCCTGTTAAGACTGTCCAGCTGTGACTTTTGCTTCTGAAAAACAACCCAGACACATTCAAACCCACGCTTACTTCATAGTGAGAGGCAGCATCCGCAGACCGAGATACTTCTTCTGTGAAAGAGCTTTTCCTGGAAAGGAAAATTAGGAAAATTAACAACAAGAATTCCTTCCTTTGGGCAGAGCATAAAAGACACCAAGTCATGGATTATCCTTACTATTATTATAACTGCCTTTTCAGGGGCGTCTGGGTGGCTCAGCCGGTTAAGTATCCAACTCTTGGTTTCGGCTCAGGTCATGATCTCATGGTTCATGGATTCAAGTCCTGGGTCAGGCTCTGCATTGACAGTGCAGGGCCTGGGGTGCTCTCTCTCTCCCTCTATCTCTGCCCCTCCCCTGCTCATGCTGTCTCTGTCTCTCCCAAAATAAGTAAATAAATTTAATAATAACTGTCTTTTTGGGGTGTCAGCAATGAAAATGCTTCAGAGAATCTTTGTCACTAGCATGAACACTCCTCCCATCCACTCCCATTTCTAGCCCATGGGTTTCCTTTCCACCACAATTCACATATTTCTGGGGACGATACATGCCTGGCTTTGTGCCTTGTCTCCCAATATTGCCACTCAAGCTAACGTGATAAGAGCTGGGTATTAGTGACTCACTATTCTACAGAATTCCTAATGGCAGTCTCTACGATAGATTGAGTGCTCCTGAAAAACACAAGAAAGGAAGAAAAAGTCCTAACTCCCCTCACCTTTCAACTGGCGCTCATGGAATTCTGCCAAGAACTGTCGAATTCGATCTGAGGGAATTGCGAAGGAGATTCCCGCGGTCACCTTGAGTGTATTTATGCCAATCACATCACCATCCTGGCAAGGGAGGAGCCATCATTAGGTCTCCAAGTCATGCAAACTGATAGGTGCAAAACTAAAACCAGCAGAGGAGAGAGTAAAGCCAGTCACTGAGGGTCAGAACACAGAGGGGCTAGAGGAAAGCGGACTTCAACAGAGAGCAGCAGATGTTACCTTATGGGACACACAGCATTGTAGGAAAACCAGGGGATGGGGGATACCTACCCATGTGCAAATCCCTACTGAGGACATTTTTTAAAATCTTGAGCTCATTTTTTTCCTTCGCCAAACTGATTTTAAAAGTGAACCACAGTTTGTATTTTGACAGGGATAAGAGGACAGGGAGTATTTGCCTTTTCTGCTTAAATGAAACTAAAAAAAAAACATGGAAAAGGCAACACTTCAGTGAAACTATTCAGGATTAGCTAATTGACCTTAGAGAACAAAGCTCTACAAGGCCGAAGCTGAGAAGTGGGAAACACTTTCCTCTTGGTGCACTTCATCATCCTTTAGCCTTTGTTGAGTAATGGCAAGGGTAGAAAAGAGACTTCTGATCATACTAAAATACGTATTCTAGGGGCTCCTGGGTGGCTCAGTTGGTTAAGATCCAACTTCGGCTCAGGTCATGATCTCACAGCTTGTGGGTTCAAGCCCCACGTCAGGTTCTGTGCTAACAGATCAGAGACTGGAGCCTGCTTCGGATTCTGTGTCTTCTTCTCTCTCTGCCCCTCCCCAGCTTGCTGTGCTCACACTCTCTCTCTCTCTCTCTCAAAAATAAATAAACATTTTAAAAAATACATATTATAATTCAGTAGGTCTGGAATGTGGCCTGAAAATGTGCATGTCACCCTCCTCTAGTAGACTCATTGTCTACAGGAGAAAGCAGGTGCAAAAAATTACATGCATTGCTAAGCAAAAAGGGGCTCAGTAATTTCACATACAATTCGCCCTCCAAAAAGTAAGTGTAATGTGTAAAGAACCAAAAACAATCAGCTCAAAGGGACTCAGAAAGCATGATCACAGACTGTCTCAAACAGCACTACACTCTCATGCTTTCCGCACATAAATTGAGCAACAAGAAACTCCCATTTCCACTAGAGATGCTGAATGAAACTAAAGAAACATGACAGAACAATGGATTCTTACTGTGGCTTTTCTGTCATCTCTATCAAGACTAAATTTAACCCTGAACAGACTACATCATGTAGTTAGCATCTTGGGATCAGGAACAGTTCTTCATACGCAGCAGCAGAGGGATTTCAAGGATAAACCCTACATAGTACTGTTGGTCATTTAACATCTATTTTAGTTTAGTGCCCAGGACTTGTGTTAACTACGCGATGAAGACAGAAAGCATGCTCAAGAGATGTCAGTAAGCATAAGTAAACCCTAGCACTCTCAGTTTGATGAAATCACATGCCAGGAGGATAAATCCACTGTAGATTTAAATTTCTGCTAACTGGTTACTTAAACGATGCAATAACAGAAAAGCATCTTACTACAAATCTCTACACAAGGGTGACATCCTAGTCTGCATCATGGAATTTGTAAAGTCTTTGAAAGTGAGGAAGAGACGTGAAGCAGCAAGGAAAGTGGTCACTTACCAAGTTCACCAGAGGTCCCCCAGAATTCCCATGCTGAAGACAGAAATTTGGAAAAGTCAGTACTTTTCTCCTTGTCATTTATACATGGTTCCTAAAGAGGTTTACCAAAAGCAGCCTACGCTGGTGAGTGCCTGTTCCTCCTAGATAGGCAAAGCCGTGGCCCCGTCATCACCAACGCTGAAGTCAGTGCCAATGAAGGACAACAGCAAAAGGACCACCACCTTCTACAGCAGGGGGTGACCCCTATGACAGACCTAAGAGGCTATCATGGATGCCAATTATCACATCAAACAGGCTGAACTCTAACAACATGGCATGCCATCCCTCTCATGAGGATCTAACTGTACTCTGGACATCCCCAACAGGCCAATGGGAAAAGAGGGCATTCTTACATGTCCTTCTCACTGTCCTGTCAGTACCTAACGGATTGAGGATGGCCCTCCCAAGTGACTTACATTAATTATGGCATCAGTCTGGATATAGTCCATGTTCGAATCCTTCAGCCCCAGCTCTTTGCCCCCTCTCTGTGTAGTGCTGACAATTCCTGCAGTCACCGTGTTCTGCAGAGAAAACGGGCTGCCCAAGGCCACCACGAACTCTCCAGCCCACAGGTCAGAGGACCTTCCCAGCAGCAATACAGGAAGGTCAGTCTGCACAAGACCAGAAGGGATGGGAAGGACAGAGAGGTGAAAAACAAATCAAGAACAGAATCAACCAGTATTTGTGTTCAACACACATATGACACCATCTCTATCATTTGGGCAGTTAAAATCCAAGAATCACCTACCCACCCACATACATTCTACAAGTGCCTGATGCTTCTTCCTCAAATTCCAGCAACCACCAAACTCTCTCACTTGATAAGATGATCAGTATCATCTCTAAAATCTAAAACTATTGCTTTGTAGAAATTACTATAACTAAACCACCAGTGAAGTAGCTGATGAACATAAACTGACATTAGCAACTTAGCTCGATTCCAGCTCAAAGGTTCCTAGTCAAGGTTAAGCCACAAACAGAAAGGAGATCACCCAGAGCAGTGCTTCTCAAATTTTAACGTGCACACAAATCACTTGGGGATCTTATTAAAATGCAGATTCTGGGGTGCCTGGGTGGCTCAGTCAGTTAAGCGGCCGACTTGGGCTCAGGTCATGATCTCACGGTCCGTGAGTTTGAGCCCTGCGTCGGGCTCTGTGCTGACAGCTCAGAGCCTGGAGCCTGTTTCGGATTCTGTGTCTCCCTCTCTCTGGCCCTCCCCCATTCATGCTCTGTCTCTCTCTGTCTCAAAAATAAATAAACGTTAAAAAAAAAATAAATTTAAAATGCAGATTCTGATTCTGTAGCCCGGGGTGGGATCTGAGATTCTGCATTTCTAAAACATTCTCAGATAATGTCAATGCTGCTGAAGTGCAGATTACACTTTGTGTAGCAAGCACCTCAAAGTATTCCTCAGCAGCTTTGAATCCATTGCAATCATTCCTAGTATTCTAAGGCAAGCAGAAACAAAGCTTCCCAGAAGCAGCATCTGTTGAAAAAAGAGGTAAAGGAGGCTGGATAGTTAATAGAAATTGTTAGGGATATACAGACGGGCAAAGAGGAAAATAAACAAAAGAGGAGTGAAAAACAGGAAAAAAAAAGAAACCAGAAAAGAGCATATACCAGGTAGAAAAGATGTATGGGAGTGGGGTGGGAAAGAAAGTATCAGCAAATTGATGAAAATCCCTAGCTGTACAGACTGATTTGGCCCTTGCATACTCACGTTTGGCTCAATCTTAATCAGCGCAAGATCCAATTTATGGTCAATGTCCTTGACAGTGGCTTCATACTGGACCCCACTCTGGAGCTCCACCTGGATCCGCTGCTGGTTGGTGAGGACGTGGGCATTGGTAACAATGAGCCCATCCTCAGACACTATGAACCCAGAGCCACTGGATGCAGGAATATCCTTGCTGCTAAGAGGTGACCTGTCTCAGCAAGACAACGGCATAAGCAGAGGGCAGGAAAATTAGGGGATCTATCACAGTCTGGGGACATGGGAACCTCTCATTTATCAAGCATACTGCCACCACGGTTTTCTCAGACATTTTACTTTCTCCTGTCTGTTTTCATGCTCTCCATGTGTAATTGGACTCTGCATGTTCAATGCCTTGGCCATCTCTTAGGATCACGAATGAGAGCTGATTCCAGCTCCCCTTTTCCAGGGACCACCTCTGACCCCCACCTTCAGCGATGGTCAGAGCAGCAACCCTCTGCTTCAGAGACCTAATCTAATCATGCTACTGGGGCCAAACGTGGATCCCACGTTACTGAGTGCCACATTACTGAGGACCCAGGCAGGGAAAGAGTGTAAGAGAAGGCTGGTTCCAGCTTGGATCCACTACTAACTGGTCTTGTCACACATGATTCCTTTCCATGCAAACGAGCAGCCTGAGCAAAATCACCATCAGGATGCCTTCTAGCTCTTACATCTGACTCTCAGATTTTGTCTGTGGGAGATGAGAGAGGGAGAAACCCCAGGCAACTAAATGCAGAGGAGTGGCCCAGATTTGGAAGTCAGGAACCCTACGCTTCCGCTCTTTGGCTAAACCACCCTGAACAGATTACTCAACCTGTTTTGAGCTGCGATTTCCTCACAGCAGGTTTTATGACTAAACGATGCTTGTAAAGCGGTAGCGCAGGGACTTAAGTGGGCAGGCGCTCGTGAACAGACCGCTGGGCAGCTGGCGGCCGCCTCTTGCCTCCTTTACCTGCGGAACAGCTGCAAGTGAACCACGGATGGCGCCACCTTCTCCACCACGGCGGCGATGAAGTTGTACTTGCTCCTGAGCCGGCCTACACTCCTGGTCCCTGAGAAGAAATGCTCCATGCTTGGGGGCGGTGGGCGTCCCGCTGCCTGACCGCATCTGGTGTCCTATCCCCAAACTCCCGGTCTCTCTCCTCCTCCAGTTCCCTTTCCCTCCCCTTCCTCTCTTCGGGCTCCCCTTTATGTTCACGGCCATCCCGTAAGGATACGCCTTGAGGAAAATAGCTGTCATCCCATCCCGGGTGGGGGAAAAAAAAAAAAGAAAGGGAAAGGGGGACACGGTGTTTAACAGGCCTGGGGAGGCAAGTGGGGAGAAACCACATGGGAACTGGTAAGGAGACACCTAAGAAGGAAAGAAAATTGGGAACAAGGAGTTGAATCCGCAGGCAAAGGCGCAGGGACGAGCCTGCGGCTAACCTCGAGTGCGGCGCGCCGCTTAGAGGAGTCGCGAGCGCCCGAGCGCGCGCGGGCCGGCTCTCACCTTGGTCGGCGCAGTCGCCCTTCAGCACGGGCACGGCCGGGAGCGCGCCCCGGAGGCGCGCGGCGCGGTTCTCGGCGCGCAGCGCGCACAGGTTGGGGTAGGTGCGCCCATCGCTGCCGCACACGGCCGCTCCCGCCGCGGGGCAGCCGCAAGTGCCCATCCAGGCGCCGCGGAAGCGCTGGGCACTGAGCGGCGCGCGGCACTGCAGCCCCGGGGCGCACCGCCGGCCCAGCGTCCCGCCGCAGGCCTCTCCCTCGGCCGCCGCGCAGACGCGGCAGCAGCGGCAGCGGTCGAGCACCGGCGTCGCCCCAGCGGAGCAGGTGGGCAGCGGGGGGCAGCGCGTAGGCTCGCAGGCCGCCGGACAGGGCAGCGAGGGCCTGGACTTCCTAGCCTCGACCCTGGGCACAGGCAGCGGGGGCAGCAGCAGCCACAGCAGAAGTTGTCCGAGCGCGGTGGGCCGCAGCAGAGATCTAGTCATTGTGCCCCCTTCCTTCTTCGCTCTGTTCCAGTTACTTTGGTCTCGCAACTGCTCTAACGTGAGCAACACTTTCTCCCGGCTTGGGTGCCGCCTCCGCCAACCCCCAGACTTTATGGGGCAGAACTTGGCAGATCCCACACGTATCACCCACACCGTCCCTACCCCGGGGCCAGGTCTACCCCCACGCCACGAAGAGAGGTCGCCAGCCCTGCCCTGTGCAGGCACTTACCTCGGGAAGTCCAAAAAACCAGTAATAGGGCACACTGACTAGAGAGATCACCCACCCACGGACAGAAGGTCAGCGTTAGGAAAACATACACCATATTTCAGTATTTCACATGGTTTTATTACAAAACAAGCAACAAAACAGTTTTAGAAAATTATTTTTGCTACATACCAATTAGTAGATCACATAAAATGAGAAGCATAACAGTTTCCATGCACTCAGCTCAGTGCTTGCAGTGAGTGCATTTCACAGCTGAAACGTACTGGTTCAAAACACAAAATCATGCCACACCATAAGCAGTGGGGGAAGGGGTCAAACAGTATATTTTTGCCAATATTAGCTTTACTCAAATTCTACTTAGCATGAGTGATTGTAACTGACTGCTGCAGGCAATAACATGGAGGAAAAAAAGGATGAGGGGAAAAAAAAAGTGATGTTGGTAGAAAAGATTTAATAAATTGCCCATTTTTGATATGTTCAAAGTTTATAAACAAAGCTCATTTGGGAAACTCAATTTCCAAAATGGTGTTACGTCCATGTGCCTGTTTATCTGGTCAACAGTGAAAACTAACATCAAATCCCACCGCTCAGCTACTCAATCTGCTATTTATTTATTGGTTGCTTTTACTTGTATCAGAGCACAGTTATATTGAGGAAGAAAAAGAAAAAACCTTTTGTGTCAAGTAAACTACAAAGCTGGGCCTTACCTCTGCTCTTTTTCATGTGACCTCAGCATTCTGCTCAAAAATAAACGTATAACCTCCAATATTTTGACCTGAGTCCACTCTTCACCTTACTAGGGTTACAATGTCTCACAGGATGCAAAAGGCCAAACTACATTTACCAACCACCACAGAAATTCTTAAGCTTTCATTCTTAAGCTTAAGTTCTTAAGCTTTCAAGATAGTGAATGGTAAATAGTTCAATTATAGGGAAGACCACTTGGGGCACCTGAGTGGCTCAGTGGGTTGAGCGTCCAACTTTGGCTCGGGTCATGATTTTGTGGTTTGTGGGTTCAAGTCCCATGTCAGGCTCTGTGCTGACAGCTCAGAGCCTGGTGCCTGCTTCGGGTTCTGTGTCTCCCTCTCTCTCTCTCAAAAATAAACAAACATTAAAAAAATTTAAAGCCAAATGCTTTGATTGCATAGGCACCATCTTTGGCTCACATGTGAAGTGACATTAAAAATTGTGATGTGAAATTGGTCAGAAGGTGAGAAATATGGACACAAAAGGAATTCTGAAATAAGGTTTGGGAATTAGAATGCTTTTAAGTGCCATTGAAGATAATTCTATTTATCTGGTGTTAGAACCACATTAACAATGTTCTCACTTGGTATTCCCAAGTATTTGCCATCTACAGTCCTTGTTTCCATCATAATAATACAGTCTAGATTTATAAGCATATTGAACTCACATTCTTAAAATAGACCCTACTGAATGAGAAATATATCAGCTTACTATAATGGCCAATTAATTTAGCAGTAGTATTCTAGCAGAGAGTTTACTTAACAAAAGAGAAATGGATACATTTTTGCCAGAGGATGACAGCTTTCATGAGTTGGGGAATGTTTAAAGAGATCTCAAAAGTTCCTAATTTATTTTTGCTAGTGCAATATCATTTATTGTGTACCTTCTTTGACCTAGCCAAAGAATTTTCTTAAGGAAAATTTGAAGATGAAACCAGAGATGAGGAGCTTTAAGAATTTGAAATGGCTACTTGAAGCTGTAATCTTACTCACCCATGAATAACTAACTCCCAAAGCACAGATTTCTGAGGACAAAAGTCTACAAGAGTCTGCAAAAAAGAGTGGGGGGAGAGAAAAAGAGAGAGATCCAGTAGATGTCTTTTTTTATAACAGGACCACTAGGCCAAACAATGCAAGGGAACTACACTGCATTAAAGGAACAAAGATTTCCCTCAAGCCCCTAGGGGTTTCTGATGACATGTTTTTACCTCTGCATTACATCTGGACATAAGGAGGGGAAGATATTCACTTAGGTAAAAATGCTTCTCTCAGTATCTTCCTCTAGTCTTTAATTTTTAATTTAAAGGTAACTAACTGATCTAGCTGATGAAAGGTATAGATAGAAATGAGTTAGTTTTTCTCTCCCTTTAGGGAACCCTGGTAAGTTAGCAGTAGGCCACATTAAGTTAGACAAATTCTCCCAGGGACCTGGAAATAGTATCTTTTGTCAAGTTGAAAGAAGGTAGAAATTTGGGTGGAAAAGGCAATCTATGCTCTTCTACCTGGGAAATCTCTAGTCAGCAATGCAGAGCTTCTAAATCAATGTTTCTATGCATAGTTTCTATTTTATTAAAAATATAAATACCTCTCAGGATTATCCTTGTATCTCTTCACTGTTAAGTACATGGAACCTTATCATATTACAAGGTGTGATCATGCAAGTACACAAGGCTTCATTCAAAGGGCAACAGAAAAAGTTAGAAAGAAAGCAAATCTGCTGGGGTATATAATATACAGCACTTAAAATTAGACTAATATCAGCCCATTGAAGAGAGCTGTGAAGTAAGGATTCAAGAAATCCATCTGTGCTAAAACAGACCTTTTCTTCTGTCTGGAAAACACGGATCAGAAAAGTTTATCTGGATGAACTATAATCCATGTTTTCCCAGCACCTGCTTCAAAACAATTCTAACACTCTAAAACAGAGATCCAATCTATCACACAAGTGAATTATCATACACTTATCAACCCTCGAAACTTCCAAATAACACCACTTCAGTGGAAATGTCTGCCCTATTCTCAACAGTCATAACTTTTAAGACTGATAAACCCATCCTCGGGGCCTGACACAGAAACTGGATGGGCAGGTCTATCACTCACATTGACATTATTTGGGGTCGTAGACAAGAACAGAATAATTCCCCAAACTGGCTGATGCACTGAGGTTGAATCTTTCCCCATACCTTACAAGAGATCCCTATTTCTTCCCCAGTAGAAGATTCTCCCCTGGGAGGATCCACCTTAGTGGACATTCTGAGAGCTACCTGCCAACCCCCAGATCGTAACATCTCTCCTCAGAATGTATCCCAGCCAAGCCAGAGCCTAGGTCTGCTGCTTTCAGCTGGGTCAGTTACCTACTCCTACTTCACTGTTAGACCTCAGCCAATAAACAGGAATAGGATAACCCAGATGACTGCCCAAGACTCTGTGCCCAGCCTGGAAACCAAAGGAAGAAACTATAACTAGGACACGGAAATAAAACTTGGTTGGGATGAAACTGCACTACTAAACCTCCTCTCACCAGGAAGACCTTGGAGTGGTCAAATGAGAGGCAACCTGCTCTCCACTGAGCATGCCTACAGGTCTAACCTCGTGATTTTCCAAGTCAAATACGCTGTATTATATTTAAAAAAAAAAATTAAAAAAAAATAAAAACCGAATGGGCCCTCCCCATAGAGCATCCACAGGAATATGAGTGCCAAAGGGTCTCTGACCACCTTCCAAAAGGTAGGGAAACTGAGTCATGGCCTCCTTTTCTTGAGTCCTCCCCCCTCCCAGGGTACCGTGCCCTATCACACATCAGAAGTTCGTATGCTCTCATCATCAAGGCTGAACAGAAATGGCTTCTCCTTGGGGTGCTGGGGCTCTGATCTGTGCCTTATCCGGGAGCTGGGCAACACCCCAGAAGTACTGCTCTCCCCAGGTCGAGGCATGAACAAGGAGTCCCCAGGAGTCTCTTCAGCTGGAAGCAGCTTGTCCCCGGCCTGGGGGACAGGTGTCCAGGGTTGCCAGGAGGAAGCCACAGAGGGGGCTTTGCAGAGGGCTTTTTTCTCTTCCACAGCTGGCCGCCCCCTGCACAAGGCAGAGTTGGGCCCACCTGACAGGCTGGAGCTTCCAGAGCGAGTCAAAGAGATGGATCTAGAAAAGGACATATCCTACAAAAATAAAAGGGAAGAAAAAAACAAAAGAAAATAAGGGCTTTCCTGACAATGTCTACTCCAAAGCCCCAGGAAGAACAGCCACTTAGGATCACCACCTCATAGGTCCAGAGACCCCTGTCTATGGAAATCAAGTACAACCAATGGAATTCACTCCAGATGTGTCATGTTCTGCCTGGCAGGGAGACATGTAGAACACATCAGAGTCTCTGTTTCTTTACCCAACCCAACTTGCCGCTTTCAAACAACCAAAAAATAAAAATAAAAATGAAACTCTGTACTTAAATCAGTAGAAAGAGAAAACAAACAAGACAGCCTGGGGCTTCAGCTGCATCCAGAACAGGCTGCTTGCCTACATCACCAAATAAAACCTGACCACTCAAGCAGAATTCATCTCCAAGTTGACAGCGGCTGCGTACCAGAAAGGAAATGACTTACTCTGGGGTGGCATTTGAGGGCCTGGACAGCTGCCCTGATCTCCTTAATCCAGCTGTGCATGTCTTCTGGACTGTCCGCCTGCAAAACACCCATAGCACTTATGGAGAAATCTTTGGCACTGTGATTCCAGCTTTCAAGTCTGTGATTCAATTCTAAGTTTATGAAATTACACCATTAGAACTGGAAGGATCCCAGAGATCATCCAGTCCAGTGGCTTTCAGACTTTTGAGGACATTTTTTTCCTGCAAACTCTTATTTGACACCCCATAAATGAAACAGCTCAAAGTGGATCTGCTCTGCAGTGGGGCAGAGGCCGTCCCTGCTGAAGCCCCTCACGCCCACCCCCCACCGCCCGGAGCACAAATGGCCTCCTGCTTTACAGAAAAGGCAAATG
This sequence comes from Acinonyx jubatus, assembly GCF_027475565.1. NCBI lineage: Eukaryota > Metazoa > Chordata > Mammalia > Carnivora > Felidae > Acinonyx > Acinonyx jubatus. The sequence continues at coordinate 42,669,332 of NC_069382.1, forward strand.
GGGCCCAGAAAGCCAAAGTTCAACGTTTATGGCTGGTCTAGATTCCAGTTCTCCTGACTCCCAATGCAGTCCATCTTTCTACTACAGCTATCCAAACAGAATAATCCCATTTTCAACTCTAGTCCTGCTAAAGCCAAATCCTCTGCATATCCTCCAACATTCGTATTATCTCTAGGAACAGGGCTTCCCTCAGAACACAAATGACCCGGGTCTGTTGTGACTCCATCCAGGCCTGGAGAGTTGGTAGACTCAAGGCACTAAGCTTAACAACATGTAGGACACTGCTAAACCTTTAAAAGGCATATCCCCCAGAAATGCCCACCAACGCCAGAAGGGGGCAGCAGCGACTCTGTGACAAAAGGAAGGAAAATCAACACACCAAGGAGCGGCAGGTGGAGCCCTCGGAATTCTCAGTGCCTTCCAGCTTTATAGGGGTTGAGTTCAAGTAAACCTAGCAGATGTTTGCTGAGGCCCTCAGTCTTACAGCATCAGGTGCCAAGCACAGAGATGGGACCAGACCAAATTCCTGACCTCCAGAAATTTCTATTCATTAATCTCTCTCTGCCCCCTGTGCCTTCCCCTAACAGTCCCACCATAAATCAGAAGCGTGCATTTGTGTGCCTATGTACGGTATCTGTAAACACCACACTCCAGCCTGCAAAACTCTCCACATACACCCCTCCCTTTCCGCAGCCCCCAAATGATTCTTTTACTTTGCACTGTATTTGGATAGAACACTAGTTTTTGGTTTTGTTTTTTGGTTTTGGGTTTTGTTGTTTTGTTTTTTGTTTTTTTTTAATCCTCATACTTGCATTCCTACCCCTTTCTATCACCCCAAACAAACCCACATCGGTTAGGTGTGTGCAAAGACACTTAGGAAAGAAACAGTGTCACATCCTGGCACGCTGCGTTAATCGGGTATAGCAGCAAGTGCTCAAGGTGAACACCCCTCTCAGGTGCTAGAGCTGCAAACTTACATGTATTCTCTCTCCACTGGGCTTTTCCCAGTTGTGTGACAACCTGATGGTTGGGTTTTCCAAGAAAAATCCATCACTAGTCCAAAAAGATAAACAGGACAAGGTGTCCAAGATCCTTCCAGAAGGCATTTTAGTAGCATCAGACCTAGCCTGCTCTGCAAGTAGAACTGCTGGGAAAATGTAATGAACTCATTTAGGTAAAGCAGTTTGAACAGTGTCGGATGCACAGAAAGGGCTTCTTAAGTATTAGTTATCGTTTTTATTATTATTACACATGGGACATGAATGAAGCCTCAAACTGCAATATTATAAATATGTTAACTGCCTTCTCCCTGAGATTTTTTTTCCTGTTTCCTCATACTCAAACTGCACGTAATTCCTACCTAAGGATGAAATTGTCAGTATCAAAAGAGATAACCTATTTGGTTACTTTGAATAGAACGAGATGGAGGTAATTAAATTGTCCATTAAGTAGAGAGACACACGATTTGGTAGGGGGCAATGTTAGAAGACTGGAAAAGAGAAAGATGGGACCTGAGGAGAGACAAACGTCTCCCACATCATACAATAGGTCTGGCAAGATCCACACGACAACAGTTTCCAGGGCTACTGAGCTACTCTATCCCCTCCCACCACCCAAGCACAACACAGCACCCCCCAAGTCAAATGCTTCCCCACAAGCCACAGGCCACCTAACTGACTGTCCTTTAAAGCTCCACCAACATATTTGTACATCTTCTCTAGGAACTTACCTCCATCTAGCAAGGAGCCACTGAATAAGAGAAAACTAGGGACCACCTGACTTACCGTCTGGGAAGTCAGACACAAGAATCAAAATCCTATAAAACACATTTAGATTGTTTCCAATTCTCCTTTAGTATAAGTAATGCTGCTATTCACACCTTTGTGCACAAAGCTTTTTTCATTCTTATGATTCTAGGAAAATTACCAAAGACTTGCGTTCTTTTAAGGCTCTGGTTACATCTGGTCAGAGGGATTTCTGGCCAACAATATGGATTTCACTTACCACCAATATATTATTTTTTTACGTGCACCCTTGCTAGAATTAAATATTACAATTTTTAAGTCTTTGCTAATATGATGGGCAAAATTATTAAATCTCTTCCTGAAAACATTTAGAAACTCAGAGATGGAAATTATTTGCTAGTTATATTTTTCCCAATTCTCTAACTCCACATATGGACATTTTTCCGTTAGATAACCTACAGAGTTAACCAGCCATGAGGAGAGTAATAATAAACATTAGTAAGCATTATTTTAATGTTTGACAAATGTCATTTAAAAATATTATTCCAATAGAAAAGCAGATATTGTGAGAAAAATTGAGAAGAAACAGACTTCCACTTTATTGAGATCACAATTATAATCTCTAAATTCCTCAAAACCTCAAAAACTGTGTGCAAACATATGGCGTATGTGTACGTCTACCTTTTATGGAAGGCTTGTGCTTACCTTTCATCAAAACCCCCCAAATATCTTAAAATACCACCTCAAAGGTAGCTTTGTGAACCAGGGGTAAAAAAACAGTGCTGAAGTCCACACACAGCATGGAGAATTGCAAGAAGCCTAAATGATGCTTAAAACTCAACAGAATAAAAAAGGAAGTACCATGCTCATACCTTCACCTCTTCCTGGCGTGCTTAAGTGTGTGCATTTGTTTTGGGCAATTGGTTCAAAAGAAAAAGTAGGGTTTCTGTCCTTGAGGGTAGTTTTGGAGGTGAGAGGAACAAAGGGTATTAAAAGCATGAGTCACCGTATCCTGATGTTTATTGCAGTCCTACAAGCTTTTACTGAGTACCTACTATGAGCCCAGCACTGTAACGGATGCCACGGTTTAAAGCAATGAATTCCACAGGTCATCAGTAATAGGTCTCCAGTCCCTACCAGGGTGGCTTCTCCTGCAGCTGCCCAACATTTGTCTGTTCCCAACCTCTGCACCTCCCCACCCTTCCCAACAGCTAATAATCCCTGCTTTCTCCCCAGGAACCAATCCGGTCTTTAGACACAGCCCTGCCAGTATGATTGCCTAGACTGTGCACTACATAGTTCAAGATGCTGTCATTCACCCTGTAGTCTAAATTAAAACAGTAAGTATCTATCTTACTTACTGTAAGAGCTCTATACCAACACTCTGCAATTCACATAGGAGCCATCTTATTACTACTCTTATCCTGACATAGCCCCCTAGTTCTGACAACTAGGCCTATACCAAGTTACCCAAACCAGTCTGCACTACATTTCTCATCTGGAGTAACTACATCCTCCTACCTAATACCCCTGACCTTCTATGAAAGGGAAATGGGGAAATGGTGACTGCTGCATGTCTCGTATTCCAAGGATTGAAATCTCATTTTGAACCCTTGCCCAGGACTGAGAACCTACTGATAAGCTTGCTGACATCCCAAGCTTCGATACCTGATTACTGCCAGATCCTGGATCTTGGTCACCATGATCCATCACCCCAAGCTGATCTCCACTAGTTGTCTATAGCCACACCTTCTACATCTTTGTGCTCTGCACCAAGCTGCTTTTAAACAACACAAGTGGGTGGGTCCTGCTCTAGCACCTGACTAGGTGACTCCTACTCAGTTCCATAATTCACCAGGTTGATGATCTCAAACAAATAGTTTGCCTTCAGACATTCTGTCTCCTCATCTCTAAAATGGAGATGGTCTCAGATATCACTGCGAATTCAGTGATGTGCTGCCTGTAAACTACTTAGCACTGTGCCTGGGACATCTAAGTGTCCAACACAGGGTAGCATTCTCAGGCACAAATTATATAGATGTGTGACTTGGAAGGCAAATGTGACAGAAGATAAATGACCAACACCTCAGCAGATGGCAGCCAGCCCCATTCTGTTGCCCAAGCCTCTGTCCCTGCCCAAGGAGTCTGCTCACCCTGCCTACAGCTGCCCTGGTCCAGCTTTCCCGGATAGTGAGGATATGTGGTGCTTTCAGGCAGGTTTACTGAACATCCCCTAGGAAGCAGGTCAGAATGCCACATAGGCATGGTGGGTAAAGCTGCTGGCACCAAACTGTAGGGGAAGCCATTATATTCTTTTACGTTTCTCATGAAACACAATTTTTACTTGGAACAAATGACTGACAAACTGTCAGACTTACTCAGACTTAGGTAAATGGTGGACACTTCCTCAAAAATGAATGAAATGAGTCCGTTAAGTCAGGGAAAATCATGAAAGCATTTTTTTTTTCAATTTTGAGCTTCCAAACAAAATTAGAATTCCAAAAGCTTTCCGTACTTAAAGACTTTATTGGGTCACCTGGGTTGCTCAGTCGGTTAAGCATCCGACTTCAGCTCAGGTCATGATCTCAAAAGTTCATGGGTTCGAGCCGTGCATGGAGCTTGGCGCTAATGGTGTGGAGCCTGCTTGAGATTCTCTCTCTCCCTCTCTCTCTCTGCCCCTCCCCTGCTCAGGTGCACATGCTCTCCATCTCTCTCCCTGTCTTTCTCTCTGTCTCTGTCTCTCTCTCTCTCTCTCAAAAGAAAAAAGAAAAAGGAAAAAAGACTTGGTTGATGATGATCGTTGTGGTGCTATTAACAAATGTGACTTTTTGATATTATATATAATAAAATGTGTCAACAATTAGAAGATCTGCATACCTCTGTGTGACCACTATTTTCCTAACGGCCAGCGCATGAAGTTACCAAATCATGCATTGGTAAAAAGGATCCATTCAAAGTATGAAACTGACCAGTGGATTTTAATGTAAAAGCATGGAAGTTTACCAATATTGATATTGGCTTCCAATTCCACACTGCACCTGAGCACTAAGAAACTACCATTTGTCAAGTTTTCATATACAATCAAAGAAGACTATCCACAATTATCTGACAAAGCTATTAAAATAGTCCTTTTTTGCAAATACGTATCTGTGCAAGGCCAGATTTTCTTCATACTCTTCAACCAAAACAACATATGACCACAGATAGAATGCAGAAGCAGATAGGAGAATGCTGTCTTCTTTTAAGCCAGCCATTAAAGAGATTTGCAAAAACATAAAAACAATGCTACTTTTGTTGCGTTTTTTGTTTTAGAAATATACCTATTTTTCATAAAATACTACTTGTGTTAACATAACTGAGTTTTTGGCTGCTATCTGAAAATAAATTAATACATATTTTTAATGACTTTTACTCTATGTTCTTCTCAATTTTCTACTCTCTCTGAGTTAAGTGCTGTAAACAGACTTGTTCATTCACTCATTTGTTTATTTCAGGGAGATGCTAGTATTCTTTTATCCTGGAAATGTGAGACTAGAAGGCAAACGGTGGTAAAAGTGATGAGAAGCTCTGGTAAATGTGCATACATTCATTCAGATGATGCAACCAATGTCTCTTAAACATTGTTCTTGTTGGGATTCACGTTTCCCAAATCACTCTCTCTAGTCCAAAGCTCTTACCGAGCATAATCGTTCACTTGACAATACTTATTTAGTACCAACCATGTGTCAGGCACTGTCTACTGAAGGACCTTCATAACACATCACCTTCAATGTCCCACAGACACTGTCAACTCAGAACCCCCAACACTAGGCTTGCCTTCACACTCACCAGTACCTCCTCGCCTGGCTGTGGTCTAAGTGATTGCTGTTGTCTGACACCCTGAGGCCCAGGCCAAACACCTAGCGGTGTCCTTGCCTCCCCATCTCCCCTCAGCCCACATCCAACCCACAACCAAGTCCCAGAAACAACTCTTCAATAGCTTTTAAGTTGTCCATTTTTCTCCATCCATCCTAGTTCAAGCTTCTTTCATCCGTCACCCAAATTACTACCACAGATACCAAACTTCTCTCTCTACCTCCTGTCTTACGTTTTCTTTGTCTGTCTATACTGCCCTGGGCCTGGAAACTCACAGCCGGCACACCATTAATGTGGTCAGTTGCGGGATATCATCGCCACTTTACAGATGAGGAAAACAGGGTTTGAACGTTAGATCACTTGCCCAGGTGGCATTTTTAGAAGGCAAATTTGATTGGGCCACTCTCTGGGTTCAACCTCAATGGAACCCAACCCTCAGGATAAAATACAAGCTCTCTAATAGGGGCTATAAGGCATGGGCCCTCCACACAGGCTTCCCAGCCCTCCCTGTGCCCTGTGCTCCTTTTATCTCCAGGCTTTTTCACACATGCTGTTCTCTCTGCCTAGGCCACTCTTCTCCCAACTGACTCAGTTTAGCTGTGCCTTCCTGCAAGAAACCTCCCCCAACTCCAAGATGGGGGAGATGCCCCTTTTATGAGTTCCCATGGCAACCACAACTCACTGTCATGGTAGCACTTACCACACCAGGTTTTTTGTTCGTTTGCTTCCTTTTTTTTAATTCCCCTGGCCCCTTCAGTGAGGTCGTTCCAACCCTATAATGCATTTAGGCTCTTTTGTCACAGTCTATATGCCATGCTAGAATCACCCAACTGCCTAAGTGATTTTTTAAATTCACATATATTAAAGTTTACTCTTTACTTTTATTGCCTTCTATAAAGTTCTATTTCATATATCGACCATTACAGTATCATACAGAATAGTTTCACTGCCCCCCAAAACTCCCCTGTGTTCAACAACCCAACACTCCTTCCTCGACCCCATCACGCTGTTTTAATTGCCTGTTTACTTGACTCTCTCTCTCTCTCCAGTTCACGATCTGTTCTATTTAACACAATGTCATCCCCAGTATGAAGCAAAATGCACGGCACTCTAAGGATACTCTACAAATACCTGTTAAATTCAAGAACTGGAAACTTTTCGAACCTACAATTTAAACCCTGTCCCTGAATGACAATGGAACCAGCTCTAACAACTCCAGCAATGCTATGCACAGCTCCCTTATGCTAGCTCTTCCCCAGTGACACATGCTTGGGTGAATGAATGGAGCCCACAGGTAGTTAAGGCTGCCAGCATGTCTGCTGGGCTCGGGCAGAATGACCAGCTCAGAAGGGTCAGGACTATGGAGCTGCTGCCCAAGAAATGGGGGAGGGGTGGCCCTGTGGAACAACAGATGGTACTTAGTGGGGAGTGACACTTGGAACAAAGAAAGAGCACTGGGAACCCTGAAAAGCCTTGGCTAGGGAGCCCCACATCTAAACCAACACATTGCATGGCAGTCTGAATCCCAGAAACGCGGCATTATCACGATGCTGCATGGATCAAGGCATGCTCTGTAGATTACTAGGCCAGCTTGGGTAGGGACTTGGCATTGAAAGTCTAGGCCCTGCTCGGGTATCTGCCTTTCTCGCTCCTATGATTTAAGAAAGAGCTGGGAGAACTCCAAAGCTGTGGGTGGAGGGAGAAGCTTCTGAGAGCTGAACTGTCAGAGCCCAAACAATGGCTTTCTCTGTGCAGCTGGGCTTTGCACCTGGTGCCTGCACAGGGCCCTCTGTGCTTCGGTTCTTCCGCACACAGCAATGTCCACACAGGCGGGGCTTATAAATACCCTCCAAAGGAGAAGTGAAACCACTGGCTAGTTCTCCTTTTCTCTGCTTAGTTGGCGCCCAGCAGCTGAGAGCAGCTGGTACAAACTCACATTCCCCAGTTCAGAGGCTCAACCTGTTCTTATTATTTTATGGTTGGGAAGCTTCTGGCAAACATCCTGTTTAGAATAAAATGGGACTCAGACTGACTATCACGGGCTAAATTTACGACCTAGAAACTTCAAACAAAATAAAAGAGAAAGCAGAGGAAAGGGCAAGACCTATCGCACACCATTCACAGAAAGAGAACACAAAAGTCTTCTCAGAGTGAGCCTTTTACCTGTATGTAGAAGGTCCTGGAGCTTGTTATGATTTCAAACAGGTTGTCCCTCATTAAGAGATCACTAGACAAAGAGAAAGCAAGTTACCAGGCATGCCTGCACACACACTGAGGACATGATTTATCCCAAGTAAAGGCTCCTGCGCCCTCTCCCATAGAAAGGGGGCTCCCAGGCCATTCTTCCTCCGACCTCTGCCTCAAAAACCATGACAGGGTCTCCTCCAGCTTAACTTCCCACAGGTTCTCAGTAGGTCTTGCCATCCCCGTGGAAATCCCACACATACACATACCCCACCACCAGTTCTAACAAGATAATGCTCCTTTCCCTCTAAAACCTCCTGCCTAAGATCCATCACATCCCATACGACCTATAGTTGTGGGGGGAAGGAGCAGTTAGGGGCCAAGATGTATAAAGTTCTTTGTACAAAGCACTGCTTTAAGTGCTTTTTTCAGGGTCAAGCAGATGAACATTTTATTGGTTTTATAAATATGTAAATGTAACTAATCAATTATTCATTTTACATATTTATTAATACATAAGATATTATTTATATATAAAGACATAGGGAGAGAGAATGGACCTGTAACATTTTATTAGTTTCAGGTACACAAGATAGTGATGCAGTATTTGTATATATTGTGAACTGATCACCACAAGAAGTCTAGTTGACATCAGTCACCACACCACCACACATAGTTACAAGCTCTTTTTTTCTTGTGATGAGAATTTTAAGGTCTACTCCCTCAGCAACTTACAAATATCCAATATAGCATTATTAATTATGGTTACCATACTGTACATCACATTACTAGGACTTATTTATTTTATAAATGGAAGTTTGTGCCTTCTGATCCCCTTTACCCATTTTGCCCACCCCCCACCTCCCACCTCTGGCAACCACCAATCTGTTCTTTGAGTGTTTTTGAGTGTGTTATTTTATCCAATGTTTACAACAATCCAGTAAGGAACTTAAGACTTTCCCCACTTTGTGGATGAGGAAACCCAGCCTCAGAGAGGCTACGTGACTTGTCCATGGTGCCGAAGTTAGTAAACAGCAGAGCAAGGATTTGAACCCAGGTCTGACTTCAGAATCTATGCTTTTAAGTACTCCATTACCATTTGCCTCTCCTATGGGAACCAACTCTCACTTCCAAAGCCTTCCTCCCCACAAGCAGCAACCTCATCAGCTTCATTAAATTACTGCTCTGTGCCACCCTGTACTGGGTTGAGACGGGGAACCAATGAGATATGGAAGGAGAAACTAGACTCCTTTAAGATACTTCAAACTCGGTATGAGTTTGGGAAGAATCCTGACTTCTACAAGGAAAAAGGGGAGATGTAGGTGATGCCCAGTGACAAACCCTAAATCGGCCAAAATTATTTGCAGTGTTGAGCGCCTGTTTTGTGTATCCAGGTGCTGTGGGCAATACATAAGGAGTAAAAGATCTAATTTCTTCCCAATAAAAGAACCAAAAAAAAAAAAAAAAAAAGCAAAACTATACAATTAGATGTTAGACTGTGTGTTCTTACGCCAAGAGTGAGAATAATTCCAAAAAAGGACTGATTGCAGGCAGAGTTGGCTTCATGAATGAGGACTTGGAAGGACATGGCAGGCACTGAGCCAGTGACATGGGCACCCGGGCAAAGGAGGAGCAAGAGACTAAAGACCCACGTGGGAAGGGACAGCAAGACGGTGTCAGAAAGACCTGGGACCAAATCCTGACTCCACTTGGGGAAAAGATATTGTAGGAATATTTTAAATCTTTGTGGGCCTTTGTACCCCAACTGTAAAAAGGAGATGAGAAGACCCCCCTTACCAGGCTGGTGACCACAAAGATCAATGTATAAAGTACATAAGGCATCTGCTACCATGCATGTCATATAGTGGTCATTTGAAACATTTCACTGACCATTATTACTTTCTGAATGGAGATGGCTCTTCTTACTGACTAAACTGTTTTCATTTTTTAAATTACTCACACACATACAGTACACTCATGTCATCAACTACTGAAGAGACGAAAGCAAAGCAAGGAGGAAACCCCACCCTTGTCACATCTACTTCCCAAGCTACACGTTGCCTTTCAATTCAATTCAGTTCAATTCAATTTAATTCAAGTTAACAAATGTTTGTTGACTACGCAGATGCCCTAAAGCTTCTTAACTGGGTTTGGGGAGGCCGCACAGTCTCATAGGCCTGGAACCCGCAGAGCCTTGGGGACTTCTTTCCCTAATGATCTGAAGCTCCCTTAATTCCTTCACTAAGGATTCAGTCTGACAGTGGCAGTGAGAGACTCAGGTGAAGTACAGAGCACTCTTAGGACTCAATGCCATCTGGGCTCGCTAAGCTGCCCAACATGCCCAGGTGGCTGTCCACCTACCTGTTTGCACGGGCCCCCTGTGAAGTCAGGAATCATCTCTGAGGATGCAGTCATGCCCAGTCTTTCCTCCACCCACCATCAACCTCTGGAGCCACACTTCTGGAACATCCATCACCAGCCACTTTTATGGAATACAAACTGTCACTGGGAACTTCCCTAATCTCTACTCTGCAAATATCATTTGCAAGACTCAGTACAGCTCCAGTTCAGTCCCTGCTTCCTTGGGGTCATGTGGCCTTTTGTTGCCATGCAAGACCTTCCTATGCCTTCATGTGATAACAGTCTGCCTGCTGCTAAGAGCCTCCCTGATGATGTTGGTCTGTAATGCACAGTCCATGGGATGGAGAGACGCAAACAGTCTCCAAAGACTGGAGCTTAAGGGGCAAAAGGAGGACTTTTAGATGTCCAGATGCCCTTGGGTTTCTACAGTTTAGTTCTAAGGGCATCTGTATCTATATTGACTACAGGAGAGCGCCTTTGCCTATGGGCCCCAGATCCCAAAGTCCTCCTATGCACCTTGGCACTCTTCCTAGTGGGAAGAGGAACACATTAAAAATACTCGCTCTTCCTCTACAAGGGAGTCACACAGAGATGCTGTTAATCACCTTTGTGTGTTAAGGAGATATCCAGGACTTTGTCAAAAAAGGGGAAAAGGCGTAAGAATTTCAGGGAAGAAGCACTGGAATAAGCAGTGATCTGACCAGCAGTGCTGATAAGTGAGACCTCAGGACACTGTCCCTGCTCTGAGCCCTAAGCCTCCCATGCAATGAGCATCTAATTCTAACACTTGAGAGGCATCCCAACACCACTCTCTTCTTTTTCCCACATTCTTTCTTTTTCTACATCAAAAATTATTATTTAGACTCAGCCTGTCTCCTCAGGGGCCAGAGAAAGGCAGAGGGAAAAGATGAGATGAGCTTGCCCAGTTTGGTCTCTTAGCTGCATTAGTTTGGATGCAGTAAGTGAGATGTCAGGCCCTGTCATGCTCATGGGAGAAAATTCTTAAATAGAGCTTCTGAAGGGTAGTAAATGAAGATTTAGGCAGGCAAATGTGGATTCCTATCAGAAAAAAAAAAGTAAGCAGAGATAATTACCCAGATTTGACCAGACACTCATGGGTCTTAAGAACATCCTTGAGAAATATAGTGCGCAGTGGTTCTCGGTCCTGGTGGAAAAAATTAGGTAAATGAGACTATCCACATAATGCCACAACCCAGCCCAGCTGATGAATGTATCTCTCTGATCAGAGGTACACTGCAAACAAGGCAAAGTCTCAAAATAACTATCAAGAGAGGAAAAAGTTCTAAGAAGATATTCTGTGGCTCTGACCACAGAGCAGCTCACTGCGTTGAGGGAGGGAGAAAGTGAAGGCCATGTTACTATTGACGTAAAGATGTACACATGGGATGGATGCTCATAAGACAGAGGCACCCCACAGGCCTGTGTGTGTGCCCACATCTCTACTCATGCACACACATGTCAGTGTCACCTGTGTGCCTCTTGCTTCCATGGCCTGTCAGAAGGGCCCCAGAATGACTACAAACCTGTTCACACTTGAAGTAGCAGAGAGTAAAGTCATCAAGTGCAAAGAAGCGACGTTTCCAGCTCTTCCGCTGAAATAAAAAGCAAGAGCAGGACATTAAGAAGAGGTCCCAGCATTCCAGAGGGTGTTCCAGTTCTAAGCCTCTGGGTACCCAGCCCAATGGAAGCTGGACTCCCACATTCAGTGGGAGAGACGGGGTCAGCAGAGGGAGAGACTTCTTCCTATTAGAGGCAGAGCCTCAGGCATGCAGGGGTGAGTATTTAGTCCCAAACCTTTCACCGGTTTGGGAAGTGGGCAGCTCCTCCTTGCAGCCAGCTGTCCCCTGTGCACTGCCCACAACCACCGCTCCCAGGAGGCACCAGGACTCACTCTGGCCCCAGCGCTGACACTCACCACATTCCCTTGCTTCACGCAGTAGCCGCTCTTAATGAAGTGGGGCCCAGAGGGAACATGGCTGCCTGTCGTAGGGATGTAACTCTGAGACCTTCGAAGGATGGCGTGGGACCCAGGTTCACTCCCTTCCTGCCCATCCCCACCATTCTACAAGGAAACAGTGTCAGGATTAGCACCTCCCCTTGCTCCTCACACGGCAAACCCCATGCCTCACCCAGCTCTCTTGGGGAAGCCTCTCTTGCCTCTTTACCCATATAGCAATCAAAGAAGAAATAACAAGAAAGTAAACATTCATTTTGCTCCCATCAGGCACTGTACTGGGTCCTGTCAGAGAACAAGGCTTGCGAAGTTGGGCAGACCCAGGAAAAAGGTAAGGACAGAGAAGGCAAACCAGAAGAGGGGAGAAACACCCTATGGGAGGAGGGACAGCAGGCTTGTTTTGCCCCTGTGATTTACAAGTGCTAGTCTCCCATGTATGGTGCAGGACCATACCGGCCAAAATGCCTCAAGATATGGTGGCCCTGATTTCTGTACTGCTACTATTCACACCCACCCCTGTCCTGGGTTTTCTTGGCCACCCCATCTTCCCTGGTTCCCCCACCCACAACTACCTTTCCTCAGTGCAGCCCACCTCTATGTACATCACTGGCACACTATGGACACCCCCATACCCCTGCCCCCTCCCGCCCCCACCAAAAGCCCCAGGTCCCAGCACCTGGTTGATAGGCGTGTGTACCACCACCCCTCCAATGATCTCGGTCTTGTAGGCCACCTGCGGCTTCTTCTCTAGGGCTGGAGGAGCTGCTAGGCTTTTCAGAACCTCGGTAGTCAGGGGCAGGCTCCCAACTTTTGGCACCTGGCAAGAAAGACAGCTTAGGAAAAGTGGGGAGGCAAAAGAGGATTGGGGAAGAGGTAAGAAAAGCTAACGTACCAAATTGTAGTAAGGGCTCTTCCTCAGCCCTTCCATCGACACATTCCTGAATACGAGGAACTCTGCCAGCAGACCCCTATACGCACATGCACACGCACACAATTACCAAGCACCCACTGTGAGCCGGCCCTTCCCTGACTACAGACCAACCATAAGACAGCAAACAGACATACATGCCCCACCCTAATAGCACGGACATTCCAACAACAGAGACTGACCAAAAAATGCACAGCCAAACAATAAGAATAATTATAAATTGTGGGGAGTGCCATAAAAATAATAAACAGGAGCTGAGATACAGAGATGCAGGGGAACTATTTGAAACGGAATGGTGAGCGGAGGTATCCAGAGGAAGAGAGATGCTGGAACAGTAACCCAGAGATGAACAGGAACCAGGAATGTAAGGAGGAGAAAGCATGCTAGGCAGGGGAACAGGTAACATACATGTGGGATACGGAATAGAATTAGGGGACCATGAGCTTTGGAGCCCAAGGACCCGGGCTACCTACTCCTGACCTGTCACTGACTAACTGAGTGACCTTTGGCACTGAACCTCTCTCTAGGCCAAAACTGGCCCATGTAGAAAACAAAAAGGGTAATAATATTTATATCGTAGTCACTGTACTTATCAAATGACAGAGTATATATATATTTAAAATTCTCAAAAATAAAAAATATAAAAGTACAGTTGACCTTTGAACAACACAGGGGGTTAAGAGCACTGACTCCCACACAGTAAAAACTCCATGTATAACTTATAACTCTGAAAACTCAACTACTAGCCTACTGTTGACCGGAAGCCTTACTGATAACAGACATCATCAGTTAACACAGACTTTGTATGTTCTATGTATTATATACTGTATTCTTACAATAAAGCTAGACAAAATAAAATATTATTAAGAAAATCATAAGGAAAATACATTCACAGTTGTACTGCAAAAAAAACCCTGCATATAAGTAGTTCAAACCTATGTTGTTCAGGGGTCAAGAATATTACAAAATATTTTAATTAACATTTCACAAAAGGTACTCACATTTACAAACACAGCCCTTTTTGAACAGTTATCTTTTTTTCTCTCTTGGAAGAATTAGGGCACGGCGGACAATCACATAATCACAGAATTTTTATGGCTCTTTTGACACCACAGGCCACAGGCTGCAAACTGGTGGCCTGAAGGCAGATTCTGGCCAAACTATGTGTTGTTGGTCCTATGTAGTGTGTTTTTCAATCCACATTTCCAATGTGGAATATTTTAGCTACAAATCCAGACTTCCAGCTAAGCAGCATTTCTCTCTTAAGATGGAGAACACTCTTCAGTTTGCCACTGTCCCTATCATGCTCCCCAACACTGAGGCTACAAGCCAGGTGCTGTTTATCCTCATTTATGTTGTTGTTTTTCTTCCTCCTTGCTCATTGCACTCATTTATACTGGAAATTCCAATAACATCTTTCATTTTGTAAGAAAATAAGAGAGGCCCAGGCCAGTCAAGTCAATCGCCCAAAGCCGTGGTCAATAACTGAACAGAGACTAGATCCTAACTCCCTACCAGGGCGCAATTTCCACAGCATCACAAAGCCCGTCCTTCACAAGTCTCAGACCTTATGCAGATCTAGACACGAGTAAAGCTAACATCTTCCATTTCTATGGCCTTGGGAATCAGAAGGACCTAAGAATCCAGACTTTTTCAAGAGCTCATAGCTCAGGGCCCTTTGAGAACTCTGCCAAGGATGAGACCAAAGACTACTCCATTCCATGTCTATTCAAAGGGTTAAGACCACTGTGATTACGCTGGAGCTCCAGAAAGAAGATGAGACCCCTGGCCTGGGCATTCCATTTACATAGACAAAGGTGACCTCCACCCATCAGCTCTCCAGATGGAGCCAGAAATCTACCTTCTCTCCCTTCCAGCTGTCTGAACTGCAGTTCCCACCTCAGTGGGCCCCATTCAGGGCCACACAATGTGTCAAACTCTGCTGCGTGGTCTCTACCTCAAGCAATCTGCTGCATGGTCTCTACCTCAAGCAATGCCGATGAAGTAGGCATTATTTTCTCCATTTTATAGAAGAGATCAATGAAAGCTCATTCAAAGGAAGTAAATTTCCCCTAGGACTGCCTGACTCTCCATTGCTAAATGCCCCACTACCTACCTATGCCACCTTTTCTTCCCTGAGCTTTGCTATAATGTGATGGGACCCCTTTAGGGATGTTGATTATGGCTGGGATGTTTAGTGATATCATCATCATGGAACAACAGAAGCTCCCCTCAAGTGACCTAAATGAATTCTAGCAAAGAAGGAGGGATGTAGCCTTTTAGACTTCCCAGTGGCCAGCAAAGGACTCATAGAAGCTTAGCTGTTGTACTGCCTCTCAGAATCTTGTCATCATGGGCTGCATCTGACCATCTACACAGAGCCTTTCCAAAGCCTCCAGCTTGTGGAGGACAAACCCACAATAACTGCCCAGAGCTTGAAAACAAGGTTATTCTTTTGGTTGGTCCATATCCCCAGAGGCCTAATTAAAGGTGTGCCCTCCTCAGTCTCCCTGTGGAGTATTCTCTGACGGGGGATATCCTTATGAATCTCATTTGCAATGTGAAATGAAAATTACAGGGACATGGGGCACCTGGCTCAGTTGCTGGAGCATATGACTCTTGATCCCGGGGTTACAAATTCAAGCCCCATGGTGGGTGTAGAGGTTAATTAACAACAAGAAAAGAAAGAAGGAAGGAAGGAAGGAAGGAGAGAAAGAAAGAGAGAAAGAAAGAAAGAAAGAAAGAAAGAAAAAGAAAATTACAGGGGCTCATCTTACTTCCACCAGGCACGTCTAGACTGCAATGAGGAACAATCCAATGGGGGCAGGAGGCTGTGCTTTACTTTTACTGCTCAATTTTCAACAGTTTTGGGAAATGTAGTAAGTTGAATAATGTCCCCTTAAAACCATCCACCCACAAACTCAGAATATGACCTTATTTAGAAATAGGGTCTTTGCAAATATAGTTAAATTAAGATCAGGTCATAACCAGTTAGGGTGGGCCCAAAGTCCAATGACTGATGCCCCTTTTAGAAGAAGAGAGGACACACAGACACACAGGCCACAGTGATGGAGGCAGAGATGGGAGTAATGCAGCTATAAGCCAGAGCATACCATTTTCTTCAGTGATAAGGACCCAGTGGCCTCAGCACAAAATGAACAGTGATCTGTGGGCAGATAAACTCGATCTATCCTGGTTCCATAAACTTGGGCAAGTCACTTTAATCTCTATATATTTGTATCACCCCATTTATAATTGGGAATAATAACACTTAAGGTTTTTATATGAGGCTAAAATGAAGCCATGTATGTAAAAATGGTGTGTAATCTAACAAAGTTTACAACTGTTGCTCTTTTTAAATATTTTTAAAATTTTTAAAAATGTTTATTCATTTATTTTTTGAGAGAGAGAGCAGGAAAGAGTGTGTGTGTGTGAAAGGGGGAGGGACAGAGAGAGACACACAGATCTGAAGAGGATCCAGGTTCTGAGTTGTCAGCACAGAGCCCAATGTGGGGCTCAAACCCACAAACCATGAGATCATGAGATCATGACCTGAGCTGAAGTCAGACGTTTAACCAACTGAGCCACCCAAGTGCCCCTTTAAATATTTCTATTAACTCTTTTAGGTCTTGGAAGTCATAGGGTTCTGGGTGTTTAATCTCAGCTCTACCATTTACCCACCTCTAGATTTTGGGCAAGACTCTGATTTCCATCTTTCTCATCTAAAAAAGGGTAATAAAACCATTTATAAGAGTGATGTGAGGGGGTGAATAATATGGCACGTGTGAGAGCTTGGCTCGATACATTATCTGTTCCCTCATTCATCTCTGTATCTGCCAAAGTGCCTGATGCTGCACTTTGTATATAAGGTGCCCTAAAATAAGTAGGCATGCCATCAATGTGATGCCCAGCCCACATCTTCCTTCATCCCAGCCTCCCTTCGGAAGGACACAAGATACAGGACGATATGGAAGTAGAAAAAGAAGTAAACCCTTCCAGGGCACGAACTGAATAGGAAATAGAGTATCCATCCTCTTCCTTCTATCCCACAGGACCTTTGGCAGGAGGAGTGAAAAGACATATGAATGGAGTAAAGGAAAGTAAGGGGGATCCTGGAGACTATGGAGACCTAGCAGAAGGCTCTGACATTCCAGCAAGCCTCTGGACTCCCAGCCTCTGGGCACCGCCATGCTCCTTCCCACTTCTGTGGCTTATGACTTCTGTTCCACAAGACCAGAAAAAAGGTGGGGGGACCTCACTCCTGACAGCAACTCTATGCTCAAGGCACAAAAGAAAGGCCCCACCTCCTATCAGGCTTTGTAGCCCAGTTTATGAGGCAGGAACAGAGAAGGAAAGCCATGAGGGAATGCTGAAAGAGAATAAAGTATTAGACACTGAAAGAAGCTCCAAAAGTGTGTCAAACACAGAACAGAAGGGTGAAGACCACATCATGAACGAAGGAAACCTGTACTAAGATCCGCACTCTAGAGTCATGTGCACAAGCATGTTGGTTAGCACACAAATGTGAGATAGCTGCACTCTCCCTCCCTCCCTTCCATTCTCTTTTCACAGGTGAACCAAAGTTTATAAAAATAACAAGCTACTAAGCCAGACCACCTCAATGACTGAATTGTACTCTGCTTGAGACTGCCATCGCAAGTGCTGGATAGGTGTACAGATTTCTCCTATTAATTTACTCACAGAAACCCTGAGGTATTTGGGAGAATAATCTGCCCCAGTACATAATGGTTACTATTAAAAGTGACTAGAATGTAAACTAGTCTGACCATATGATAAGAAAATGAACCATCCAGGGGCACCTGGGTGGCTCAGTTGGTTGAGCATCTGACTCTTGATTTCGGCTGAGGTCATGGCCCTAGAGCCATGGGATTGAGCCCCTCATCAGGCTACGCAATGAGGATGGAGGCTGCTTAAGATTCTCTCTCTCCCTCAACCCCTATCCCCATCTGTGTGCTCTCAAAAAATTTAAAAAAAAGAAAAAAAAAGAAATCAATCTTCCAATTACAAAGTGGACAGAAGACATGAACAGACATTTCTCCAAAGACATCCAGATGGCCAACAGACACATAAAAAGGATGTTCATCATCACTTATCATCAGGGAAATGCAAATCAAAACTGCAATGAGATATCACCTCACACTGTCAGAATGGCGAAAATCAACAACGCAAGAAACAAGAGGTGTTGGTGAGGATGTGGAGAAAAAGTAGCACTTGTACACTGTTGGTGGGAATGCAAACTGGTGCAGCCACTGTGGAAAACAATATGGAGGTTCCTCAGGAAGTTAAAAATAGAACTACCTTCTGATCCAGCAATTGCACTGCTGGGTATTTACCCAAAGAATACAAGAACACTAAGTCACAGGGATACATGCGCCCCTATGTTTATAACAGCATTATCCACAATGCCAAGACATGGAAACAGCCCAAGGATCCATCAACTGATGAATGGATAAAGTAGTATATATACATACACACACACACACACACACACACACACACACACACACACACACGAATATTACTTGGCCATAAAAAAGAATGAAGTCTTGCCATTTGCAAGGACATGGATAGAGCTAGAGAATATAAGGCTAAGCAAGATAAGTCAGAGAAAGACAAATGTCATATGATTTCACTCACATATGGAATTTAAGAAAACAAACAAGCAAAAGAAAAATAAAAGAGACAGAGAGAGACAAATCAAGAAACAGACTCTAAACTATAGAGAACAAACTGATGGTTACCAGAGGGGAGGAGGATGGGGGGCTGGGTGAAATAGGTGATGGGAATTAAGGAGTGCACTTGTGATGAGCACCGGGTGACGTATGAAAGTGCTGAATCACTATATTGTACAACTGAAACTAACATAACACTGTATGTTAACTAACTGGAATTAAAATAATAACTTAAAACAAAAATAACTAAAACAAGAATATCAATCTTCTCAGCATACAAACCACAGTTTACATGCCACAAGCCTGCCTATTATTGATGAAATGTCTAGTGATTTTTTGGCCCCCAAAACATTAAGTTTTCCCTCTCCTCCTTCCTACCCTTCTTTCTTTTTCTGTATTTCTAAGGAAGAAGAAAGGAGTTCACCAGTCAAAGAGAATGAGACTACTCACAGAGCAGTCAGTGAACTAGCTCAGTGATGCTTTTCAAATGGAAGGCTTCTTCAGGACAGGTCGGTGGATGGCCCGGACTGACCCCCAGGTCACCTCTTAAAGGAAGAAGAGTATCTCCCCCCTCCGTGCCAGTAAAAAGTTCTGACTTCCCTCTTCATATGCTTTCCTTTTACTCTGCTTCTCATAGTCAGCAATCCATCTTCCAATCCCACCACACTCTGAATCAGCACACCAGAATTACCCAAAACACGACAGAGCAGGAGCCCTCCCAGGAAGCGCAAAGGGGACGCTCCATAAACTTCCCCTTGAACTTGATTCAAACTCAAACTCTCAGTTCAACTTGTGGTTAGTCAGCCAAGGTGTAAGAAGAGGTAGGGGGAACTGGGTCTGAACCAGCTCCTGGGAAGGCCCCTGCCATCATCTGAGCTTTTCCCCACCCAAAATGGGCCACGTGCTGAGAAGGGGCACGGACTCCCTCCAGAAAGGAGAAGGAATCATACATACGGTGATTTTGCTGGCTTGGTTCAAGGCTTCAACCCAGTCCTTCAGATCTTTCTGGTCATTAGCTTGAAGGAAATACCTCTGAGAGAGGGCATTGATGACTGCAATAGTCATGGGGAAGAAAAGAGGAAAGACCCAGGTGAGAACACATGCAAGACAAAAAGACTGCACAAAACTAAGGTGCCGAAGTAGCAAGGTGGAGGATTCTACGAAGCAGATGAAGACATCTGTCATGACGCAAAGTCAGCTGCATGAATATCAGGGAAGCAGCAGGCTGTAAGTGCTCTCTCTTTAAAAGTGTGAATTAGTCCATCACCTGTCATTAATGTTCTAATAACCCCCTTAATAATATACTGTTGTACAGCGATCAGGCTTCTAGTCCACCACCACCAAGATACACGCTTGAACTGCTTTTTAGAGGTGCTCACAGATTTACAGTCATGATGATACATATATAATTTTGGACCCAGTGCTCCTTGTTTTTACTGGCACAACTGGCCTGGGTTAGGAGCCTTGTCTGTGGTCGGAAAATGGAACAAAGCTTGCCTGAGATCAAATCTGTGACCCTGACCTTATTTTCCACCTGTTCTTTCCTCTGAGCACTCCATGAGGTCAATAATTTACTTTTGGGTTCATTATTTATCTCTTTTAGATCTGCTGACCACAAAATCTGAGACAGTAATTTCTGAGCTTAGCAACGATATTTGAAAGAAATGGGACAATGAGAGCACCAAAGAAGCCTGAACCAGCCTGCAGTTGGGAGAGATGACAGCTCAAGTCACTATTTTATTCTTCTAGCATAAATAAGCCAGAACTATAAGAAGTAAGCATCATGCGGTACACATTGAATCCATTAGTTCATTCAGTCCCTCAACAAATATTATTGAACAGCCATTATATGCCAGGAACCACTGTATGTGGTGAGGAGACAGCAGTGACAGAGCAAAGGGATATCCCTGCTTCATGGAGCTTGCAAAACCACCCTAGAGAAAAACAGAAGCTACTTGTTAGTATCTGCTTGTAGAACTTTGTACAGTACTGAGAACACAGTAGGAGCCAAATAAATACTGATGATTTAATTAATGACTAGAGGCAGCCACCGAGCAATGCCCTCTCTGCTTCCTGTGTCACTCCCAACTCTTCACTCATCTGGCAACACTGAGACACTTGACAGGATACTCTTTTCCATTGTTCCTCCAGCTCCCCCCCCAAGTCTCCACCTTTCCTGAGCACACCACTACAGAGTTGGAGATGAGGGTTCCCAGAAACTACCGGTAGATACCTGTACCCTGCCCTGTGGAGTCAGGAAAACGGAAACGTCGCTGCTCCCTGCACCTCTGTCTTATGCTATTAACGGTGTTCACAGGGAGACCAAAGAAAGCAGTATCATTGACACCTAGCAACATGGCTGTGACCGAAGTCACTCATACACACAGGACATAAGTCACATGTGATCACAGGACCGTCTCCACACAAAAAGGAAGTTGCTGTAGGAGTGTTCGGAGAACCCATCCTCCAGTTCAGTACTTACCGAAGCAAAATGGAGTTTTTGGTTTCTGCTTTGGTGTAGCTACGCTCACCTAAATCAAATAAAAAACAAAAGAAACAAGAATATATTTCTAACATTGTTGTAAAAGAAAACAGTGTTTTCTTTTCAAATTTTTTTATTGTGAAACTTCTCACACAAAAAAGAAGAGCATATAAAACATACATAAACATTCTGAAGAATAATAATTAAATGGAAACCCTATACTCAACGATCCAGATTAAGAAACAGGCCACTATCAATCCTCTTTCTTGGAAGCCTTTTGTATGCCTCTCCCTGATAGAATCCCACCCCCACCCCTCAGAAATAAGCACTATCTTGATGTCTACATTAATCTTTATCTTTGTAAAAATGCTTTTAGAAACCACTGAGTCCTGACAAAATTCTCTTTGGACCACACAACCTGTACTTGCCCCATTCACACTACAAGATTCCATTCCTCTCGCAACCACCGACCCCCTCCCTAAACAGTTCTCCAAATTAAAGATGGTATTGCTACACACACATAGATTCCAATTAAAGCACACAGAAAGGTCAGGCAGCGTGCATTTGGACATGCTGATCAGTGTCCTTTATATCTACCCTAACTGTTGAACCACAAAAAATAAGAGGGGCCCATGGAATCAGAACATACTTACGTATTTAAAAGAAGACAACAGAAGAAAGTAGAAAAATGTTTATAGCTCCTGTGCTTTCATATTGTTTTATCAATCCTACCCCTTTCATGTACACTCCTGACTACATGCAGAGGTAAACCCATGTCACTCTGGTTCAAACCCACTGAACCAATAAAGGAAAACAAATCATATTCCATCATATGCCCACAAACATTAGGTGACTACTCTTGGTGTAGGTTGAATAGGAACTGTACCTGGGATTTCTAAGGAGGCACCTTCCCCCCACCCTCAAACCCTAGGTTAGGAACTATTTCCACATTGTCATCATGCCCCTGTGGACACATTCTCTCAGTCCCCTTTCAAAGCAAGGGCCTCCTCCTACTTGTATGAGACCTGAAAAAAAATACCTTGCCCTCCAACAAACAAAATGAATATAGCATACTCAACATTAATACATCAATCATTAAATGTCTATGTAACATTATATAAACCTCCTCGACATTATATAAACCTCTTTGACAAGTGTTTGCAAGATGTCACATTAAGTCAACTTCGTTCATGTTTCATTTAAACAGTCAAAGAAATTTCATTACATTCGAAAATAATCAGTAGCTTTGATTTTCTTAGTTTGCAAGAACCCTCCTGGATGGGCAAGATGACTGCTAAAAAATTACAGCCAATCACAAATTAGAGTTACTCAGCCGAATCATTCCAAATACCAGGTGACTGAAATCCTTTCGAATATTTTACAGCCAATTATATTTAATGAGGGAGATGGTTATATTCTGATACGTTCACCATCATGTGAGGTGGAGGCCTTAGGCCTAATGAAAGTCTTTAAACAGTCCTGAAACACAAAGATTTAGGGAAAGATGAACACACATATCCTAAGTTCAGTCACAGACCACCCAAATTCAGGCATGTCTTCGCCATTTCCAGAAACCACTCAGCAGAGCTCCACGACATCATAGTTCTTTGCCCCTGTGCTGCCTGGTGTTCCTGGGTTTGAGATCCTGAATTCCATCTGAACCACAGTATGTGCCTTTATCCTGCTTGTGTCTGATGTTCTGATCTGTCAGTGTCTCATTTTTTTGCTCTATCCCTCGGCATCCATGTTCCCCCTGCAGGTCCTTATGCCCAAGGTCCATGCCCAAGGTGCATGCCCTACCCTCCACTCCTGTGTAGCTCTGACCATCACAGAACTAACTGCCTGGCCCTCAGAACCCACCCATCTCACGGCTTCTTTGTACTTGAAGCTTTCGGATGGCTTTGTAAAGCTGGGCACTTTGAGACCTTCTGGGGCTTATTTGGAGATGCACCTCTTTCTCCCAGAAACTGACTTTTATCACTGACCAGAGAAAGCACCACTGGCAGAGACTTTTCACCAGGTTGGGTGACAGACAGTTGACTCCGACCACAACTTATCAGCAGCCTATACTGAGAGACTACTACCAATGCTTATTACAGCAACTGAAACCAAGAGATCATCTGGTTTTTCATTTGTTTTTATATGTTTATCCAGTTTTCAGTCAGGGGACGTGCGTGATTACATGCATGCATGTCTATAATTTGCCCCATGCCTAACCACAGAAGGAATATCTGGCAAGGCTGCTAGTTCTTTGCTGAATCAGTTCTAGTTCTGCCCTGATAGGCTATTTAGCGAGGGTCACACCCTCAAAATTTCTGATCAGCTTCCCAATTAGCAAAGCCAGACTGCAATTACAAGTCCCCTTCTTACAATCACAGAATGGCAGAAGAGGAAAAGAAATCATGTCTCTAGCTGTGCTGTGTCCTTCGGGGAGAAGGGCCAAGGTACAGGCTTCATTTACTATGGAAAGTTAGCTCTGGCCTCCCCGACTTCCTGGGAACTGTGGCAGCAGAATCCCTGCCCCCATGGGACTATAAGTATAAGCCCTCTGCTCTCCACCCCACCTCATGTTGGTGCTCAGACCAGCCTGTGCAGCCTCTTTCGGATGTAGTGAAGGAACAGAGGATCCTGAAAAAGTATGGTGGACAGCTTAACTATAGTGGGTGTGGCCAAGTGCTACCATCTGCCCGCCCTGAGGTGGCCACAGTTAAGTAGCTGCATGGCGGTGATTGACTGGTGGGTCCTGAATTATGCAAGCAATGAAAGGAGGTCAGGATGTGAGGTGGGGTATGGGCGCGGGTCACCCACAGAGTGACGCAGATAAGGCCACTCTACATCGCAACAGACTCTCAGGAACTCGCTCTTATCAGATCAAATACAGACCACAGGAGCAGCAAACTCATCGGTGGCAGGGCACTGTTTAGCCGGCCCCATCCTGTCTGCCCCTGGCCGGAAGTAGAGCTGGGGCCCCTCTGGCAGAAGCAGCAACAGCAGAACACGGTCTTGAAGCCCTGGGGTAGCTCTGCCCCGTGTCCAGGGTGACCCTGCCCCTTGAGGTGACATCAAGAGCAGAGGAAGAAGCAGTCAACTACACAGAATGGTTGGAGGGGTTCTAGGTAGGGGCCTCCGGACCAGCTTCAGGGGGTCAATGAGCCCTGAAATCACAGGCAAAACCGGGGTGTACACACAGACATACTTTACCTGGAAAAGGAGTCCACACTCTTCATGCAACTCTTAGAAGGATCCGTGACCACGACTCCCACCCCCCAACACAAGAAGAACCAGTGTTCTAGGAAGGTCTTCCTTATAGCTAGCTGAGGGCAAGGCCCTGACAAAGAGGGACACAAGCTGGGAGTGGGATGCTGGTGCTGGCTATATACAAGAGAAGAGCCATCCAGCAAAGTGGGAAGGTGATGGCACCAAGGCCACCTTCAGACATTTTCTAGTTTGCCCAAAACCTGGTTCTACTGCCATTGGTGCCCTGGACATCAGGTCAAGAACATTCATCTCTGTTGGCCTTTCTGAAGGAACTCCTCTTCCCAACACTAGCCCTCAAGAAAGAACTATGGAAGAGCACGCAGCATCCCCCCCCCACCCCCGCACAGAGACCACACACACACCACAAGCCAGGTCAACACTGTGGTTAAATGCTTTACTCTAGGGGTTGGGGGGCAGGGGTGCTACCTAGGGGTTAACAAGAAATAACCTGGAAGGCTAAATTTGATGCCAGCACCACAGCTCAATGTTTTTCTGGGAAAACCCCTGCTTTCTGGCACTGGGTCAGGCAGGAGTTAAAGGCTCCTCTCAGCTCCATGTAACCTGACCCTGTGGCAGCTGTGGGTTTCTGCATAACACCCACCCAGGCCTGCATCTCCCAAGAAGGGCTAAAAGGCATGCCCATCCTTTCTAAATGAGGCAGCCTCCAAAACTGAGAACTCTAAAAGCCCTCATCTGAGCTGCATTTATAAATCATGATTCAGCAGGAGACTGTATTCACTTTTCCCTAATCAAAAAAAAAAAAAAAAATCTCCAAAACCCTCTCAAACAGGAGAGGGTTTGGAATTTCACTAATAATGAGGTTCTCTGCTCCCCCTCTGATTCTGTTCCTCCAAGCCTCCTGGAGAAAGACCTAATGAGCTCACAACAAGACCCGACAGGCAAGGGGAAGGCCCAAACCTCTGGCCAGCCTAGCCTCGGAGGCGGCCACATCTCTCATCACAAGGCAAGCACAAATTGCCCACAGCTGTGCTAGCAAAGCTTTGCTTAAAGCCCTGCTCCCTTCCCGCCCCCCCCCCCCAGGTCATTATCTCCTCTCTCTAATCCGCTCAAACCCTGCCCTGCATCTTCTGCCTTTGTGCCCAGCTGTGTCTGCCAGACGCTGCCTGCAGCCCCTGCAGCCGCCTCCACCTCCAAGCTCCCCCTCCAAGCCAGCTGGGATGACAGGCTGAACACAAGGGCTCCCAAAGCTCATTATGAAAAGGAGCCAGTGGTCACTCAGATCTGGGTCCCCCTACCGTGTATCAACCCCTGAGGGTGGGAGAATGTGGACAAGGAAGCAGAGATTCCCCAAGAGGCCTGAAGTGAGGGGTGCATGGGGAAAGCAGGACTTCCGGAACCTTTGTGCTGGCTGGGCGCCACCTGGCTCTTCTCATTGGACAAAGAGTTCCTCTTTCTGGCGAGGCACTAAATCCCCCGGCCTTTTTTATCTCTGCTGCATCACAGGTCAGCACTGGTGCCTGCTCCAGGGAGGGGCCGCTAAAAGAAGCTAAATTCAGCAGCTATGTGTGGGCATCATCAACCAGCCCTCTGCCCGCCCCCTCTCTGCCCCGTCTCTGCTCTGAAGGGGGGCTGATCTCCTACCATCCGCACTAACCGGATGGGGGATGGCCCGTCAGCCCACCTGCCAGACCCTCCAGCAGTCATCTGACTGCTGAATGGTTCCCTGGAACAACTGAGTGTCTTCCCGGGGCTCTCTCAGCCTTCCCTCCAGGAATCCTGTCCAGGTGATTGATAATCCAGCGTAGCCCCAACTCTTTCTGAGCTGCTCCTTTAGAACAAGACCCCTGGGGAGAATCTTTTAGAGTCACTAGGAGGTTTCGTAGTTGTTTTTGTGCTCCTTTTTGCCCCAATTTCGAAAAAAGGTCATGCCCCACTCCTATCCCCACTACCAATACCTCGTTGGCAGGAGCTGGGAGCATCACTGATGTGTCCCAGAAGGAAGAGGCTTCAGGCTCAGCTCCAAGAACCTGCGAGCCACACTCCACCCAGCCCTGGTCAGCAGCAAAGTTCCAAAGGCAAACGTGAGGACAGGGGAGCACTTCACTGCCCACGGAATACCCCCAAATGTTAACGCCAGAAGAACTGGACATTTTTTGTTTAGATACTAAACCTATTTAGAGAACATGAATTCCCAGAGCTCCAGGAGAACATTACCTTCGAGATGTAGGTCAGCTGCAAAGATCCAACAGCTCCTGCCCCAATTGCCAGGTTCTGAAAGACAGATGTTTTTCATTTTGAGAAGGATGATGCTACGTGAGGCAGTGGAAACAGCGCTAAGAGACAGAAGACCAAGACTCTAGTCCTGGCTTTGCAACCCTGAGCAAGCCACTTACCCACATTCTTGAGCCCACTTTCCTCTCTAAAACAGTGATAATTCTTGCCATGTATATGTATACACTAATCTTATCCTTGGCCTTACTTACCACAGAGGGCTGTGTTCTAGGACAGTGGTGAAAAGTGTGAGCTCCACCATTTGACAGTGAATATGTTCCTGAACCACTAAGCCTCCACTTTCTTTTCTGTAAAAATAGAGATGATAATAGTACCTACCTCATAAGGCAGCCATATGGATGACCTAATACATTTAAGGGCCCTTGGAGTTGTCCCTGGTACATAAATGACTCTCAACAAGTGTTGGCCATTATATTTTTTCTTTCCTGACTGCTCTGATCTCCGTGGTGGCTTGGTCCTGTTACATGCCTAACTCTAAGTTCTTTTTGTAATAAACACGGTGCAGATTCACACAATACAGAAATTAGAAAATACAGCTGTTCGGTTTATTTTACAGGAGCATTACGAGTACCAACTGGAATGATGTCTGCAGACCATAAAACACTAAGTAAATGTTCTATTAAAACAGCAAGAAACTCACAAGCACCTTGTCGGGCAATATTCTATCTTGGCACAATCTCTTTGGCTTTCTAATTTCTCCACTGTTAGAAATGAAATAATGATGACACAGGGATGGTAGCATATCAAAGAAATGACCGAGATTAGAAATCACAGCTATGGAGTTTCTAATTTATAACGTGGAAAATTCACTCCCCCATGGACCTGAGACCCTGTCCACAGCTCCTGGTGACCTCTTAAACTGTTGCATAAGCCTCAAAGAATAACCCTGAAGTCCCCATTACCTGGGGTTATCTCAAAGCAATAAACAGAGATGAATCTTGGATAATGAGAATTTAGTGAATTTCCTAAAGGGTTAGCAGTGAAATGACCGGTCATTCCAGAAGACTGCCCTTAAGAAGTATCTTACATGGCAGGGAAGAGTCCTTCTAGGCCCAATTAACTAAATTAACACACATCACTTGAAGCAAATGCAAGATATGAAATTTTCTATTCAGGAAAAAAGGGATGGGGATAATACCACAGTGAAAGGATTCTCAGAGCCCTTAAATTTTAGAGTAAGAAATTCAGAAAGGATATCCCCCCTCTCCCTTTTACAAATGAGGCTATAAATCTAAAATGCTGCCTTGTGAGTCTCCAGATTAGCATTTCAAATATGGATGATCTGATTTACACATTTTTTTCAAATACACAGTGATAGCATTTTGTTTACTTTTAAGGAAACCTCTATTGGATAAAAAGAGATAGGTCCTGTGCCCCTACATCAGAGTCCAAAAAGGAGCCACAGGACTCCAAAAGGCCGGTGAGGGACTGACACTGCCCCAAGGAGACCGTGAGTCACTCTGGATGGACACATGGAGCCACGGGCCTCTGCTGGACACAGAGCACCTGGCCCACTCCCAGCCCCCATTTGGCATTGGAGGAAAGTGAGGGGATTTGTGAGTGAGGGGATTTGTTCCACTTCACATAAATGCTCAGATCTCCTGACTTCAACCCAATGCCCTAGAAGCAAGCAGCACGATAAAATTTTAAAAGCTTGAGTGGCTGGAATTCTGGCTGTGACATTATCGCCCTATGACTGCAGGCAAGTTTCTGTACCTATAAAATGGGGACGACAAACCCTGTTTCATAGGCTCATTGTGAGAACAGCATGAAAATGCAGAGGGAGAGCCCAGCACACGGCAGCTCCTCTCCCCGACCCACAAGGCTAATTACAAGATACACAAGCCAAGTCTCAGAGCTGTTCTTGCACAACTCCCTCTCCTCACCCCAAACCACAGCCCGAAGGCCTCCAGAGGTATCTGGAATTATGAGAGACGAAGTGAGATCTGGGGAACCATTCGGGCACTAACCCACATGTAATGACAGATACGAGCCGATCAGATTTCAACTACTTCATCCCCCCCACCCTCTCCATTGCTCCCCCCTCCGCCCCCTCCCCCCTCAGCTCTCCCGCTGCAGAAATACACAGCAGCAGTTCTCCAGGCCCAGCTACCTGAGGGCAGGGGTGTCTTCACCACCTTCACCCACAGCCTACCCCTCAGTCTGCTCCTAGGCTCACATGCACCTCCACCATGAGAAGCCAGGAAAATATGATGAGCGTCTGCAAATGCAGTTTCCCCCCATCTTCCTCCCTACCCAGGGGAAAATGAATGACAGGAGTAAACAGCCCCAAGATCACTGAGCCTTGATCCGGAGGGATGGCTCTGTGTCCACTCCAATTACTGGACCTAGGAGATTAATGGTGACAGCTCACTGCCAGGGTGGCAGCCCCAGGCAGACACTTCCTGGTCAAGGAAGAATGTGCCAACATGCCTGAGCTGAGGACCTCAGGCAGCCAGCTGTCAGGCCAGGGATGCCAGGAAACAGCACCTGGGGAGGGGCAGGGCGT
Source organism: Acinonyx jubatus (assembly GCF_027475565.1). Classification (NCBI taxonomy): domain Eukaryota; kingdom Metazoa; phylum Chordata; class Mammalia; order Carnivora; family Felidae; genus Acinonyx; species Acinonyx jubatus. The sequence continues at coordinate 42,698,575 of NC_069382.1, forward strand.
CAGAGCCTATGCAAGCTGCCTCTCCAGGCCACAAACTGTCTCTTCCAGGGAAAGGACAAGAGGACCCTGACTGCAGTCTGTCCCTCTCTTAATTCACGTACACCAATCCTTCTCCAACTTTGGTGCACATCAGAATCTCCTAGGGAGCTCGCCTGAAAAGGCCTGGGCTCAGGCCTCACCCAAAAAACACTGAATCAGAGTCAAGTGGAATGTGGTCAGAACATGCACATTTTTTAAATGTTCCCAAGTGATCCCTCCACAGGCCCACATTTGAGAACAACTGGTCTACATGACAAAATCTAGCCCTTGGGTTCTGTATTGGATTATATTTTTCTGTGAGTTTGTCTCTTCTTACTAGATTTTAAGCACATTGAGGACATGAGGGGAATCGTATTCCTCTACAGAGCAGACTCCTCAACTTAAAACAAACAAACAAACACCATTTACATGGTGGGCAAGTTCCCAAACCAGTCCATAAAAGCCTGCTACACTCAGAGTGCCAAAGGCCTCCCATCCACCACTGGCGAAGGACGTTTCTTTGGAATGACTTGTTCATGTTTTGAACTTGGCTGTCACTGAGTTTGCATTTCCCATGACCTTGGGTAGGGTTCCAGAGGGACAACAATAAGGGGCAGGGGGCATAAAAGGATTGAGTCCCAGCTACAAGAGGGTCAAGGGCTTGAGGAGAAGGACGAGAAGCATCGAGATGAGAGCATCTAAGCAGATGCGGAATGGAGACAGGCTGATGGGAACACTACTATGCGAATCACCTGGGGATATATATATATATATATATATATATATATATATATATATATATATTTGTGGGGTTTTTTTATATTGATTTTGAGAGACAGAGAGAGAGAGAGAGAGAGAGAGAGGGAGAGAGGCAGAGGAGACAGGGAGAGAGAATCCCAAGCAGGCTCCATGCTGTCAACACAGTGTCCAACGTGAGACTCGATCCCATGAACCGTGAGATCATGACCTGAGCCAAAGTCAAGAGTTGAACGCTCAAACAGACTGATCCACCCAGGTGCCCCAACCTGGGGATGTTTTTAAACAAACTAATACCCATGCCTCATCCTTAGTTTTAGCTGATCTGGGGTAGGGTCCAGGCACCTGTATGTTTCTCAAGCTCCCCACTGATTCCACGGTGCTACCCGTTTTGAGGACCAATGCTGCACACACTGGCTGGTCCTGCTGACTGTGCACTGGCAATGTAGCAGCTGGTGAGAGAAAGTCATGCCCAGTGGCAGTGCACAGGGTGACCCTGGCTGCTGCACCAGCAGTAAACAGGGAGGAAGGGAAGGGCGGGGCAGTGGGCAGGGAGACAGAAAGGGGATTCCAGTGCCACACGAGGCTGTCAGCAATTGTGTGTGAGGATGTCTGTTAAGTCAGGAGCATTCTAAATTTTCTGGAACAATGTAGGGCACAGGACAGGTTCCCATTAAATGGTGGACAGTTTTTGTTTTAAGTTTATTTATTTATTGAGAGAGAGAGAGACAGCAGGGGTGGGGCAGAGAGAGAGACAGAGAGAGAGAATCCCAAGCAGGTTCTTTGCCATCAGCACAGAGCCCGACATGGGGCTCAAACCCATGAACCACGAGATCATGACCTGAGCTGAAATCAAGGGTTGGCTGCTTAACCAACTGAGCCATGCAGGCGCCCCGAATGACTGACAAGTTTTTATGACGATACTGCCAACACCTTGCTTTTTGCTCAAGTGTTCTGCCACCAAGGACCTCAAAGAAGCTCCCACTTCCCATGAGTGAGAAGCGTAGAGTTTATTCTTTTCCATTACCAAGGAAGGAGCAGACATGCCCACACAGAGATGTGACACACTTCCTATAGTAAGCCTGTTTTCCAGAAGCAACATTATTTCTTGTTGAAATAGAAAATTTTACCCGTGTGTCTCCTGCTGCCTTTCCCATCTTCTAATGAGAGTAACAGGGAACACAAAAATGACCAACTATAGAGTCATAAACTCACAGCACAACAACACTAAGGTTCTGGTGATCCCTCATCATTCACCATATGAGTCCTCTAAGGCTCAAGGTGGGGAAATGACTTCCTCAACAAGCAGATAAAGGCAGAGCTTGTAACTGCCAACATCAATCTGATACTCTGGCAAAGCACAACTGGAGGAAGAAAAAAGGAAGCTGATGCATATGTAGAGTCTATTATGCACCAGGCCTGTCGCTAGGTACTCCTACACATTGCTTCATCCTAGCAATCCCATTTTACAGATGAAGATACTAAGGACTGAGAAGGTGAAGCAACTTGTTCAAGGTCACACATGCACTGAGTAGTCAGGCCAGTAGGCAAACCCAACCCTTTCTGATTCTCCAATCTCATGCTCTTTCCTTTGTACCTTACTACCTCCCGTGAGACAATCCTTCAAATGTACAAGGACCTGCTCATTATCTGAGAGTTGATTATCAATGAAAGGTAAATACAAGAGCAGGACCAGCAGGGTTACACCAAAAGAGGCCCTATATAGTTACCCAAGCTGGGCAGGGCAGGAACTGGTCAAACTGGCTCTTGGCTGCCAAACTCCAAAAGACTGGGGATTCAGAGTAGAAAGGGGGAAAGAGAGAGGCTAGCCATCTTACCTTCTCTCATATCCCTCAGTGGTGCCTAGCAGAACACATTAGGTGGTCAAAAACAGCTTGCTAGTTAACTAGTGGGAGCAGGAGGAAGGGAATGTATGTGGAAATCCCACAACTAGGCCCTGAGCCAACATGGCTGCCCATGGGCTGAAACCACAACTCAAACCACCAGAAGCCAAGGCCAGACACAGACTCTCAGAAAAGAAAGACTTGCCTAGGAAGAGCCATGTGATGGGAACAGAGGGGAAAGCATAATTCCCTCTGCCCCACATTCCACAGCCCTCACCCTAGAATAACCAAAAGGAAAGTAACCAAGCTATTCCCAGGGATTAGGTGATCCAGACAGTGGCTTGACCTGTTGCTCTGGTGTCAAATACATCTCCTCCCCTCCACTCTGCAGCTCCACTTCCTGATAACTAACTTGAGGAAGAGTGAAATGTCCATGGCTATTCTCCTCATTCTACAGTTCAAACTACGCATTTAATCTTTGCCTTCCAGAAAAGTCAACTCTGTATCATAAATTGCTGTGTTGGTATAATGCTTGCATTCTATTATCTGGATGCCTCTTTTTCACTGACACACATCAGCACCGGCTTCAGCCAGTGGCTGGACTTTATGATTTGTAAGTCTCCTGCCACCACATTCCCAGCCCCTTTATTTCCCTCCCCCAAATCCTGGTGATAGTGACCAAAAGACATGCACCAAGGCCCGGGCTGTAGATAATCCCCTGGACACATTCAGATTCCAAGACTCCAACTACTGGCCACAAAAATGGTTCTGAAACTAAAACCTTAAACTCAATAAGCCAACCCCCTTCAGGGTGCCTGGATAGTTCAGTTGGTTGAGGGTCCAACTCTTGATTTCGGCTCAGGTCATGATCTCATGTTTCAATGGGTTCAAGCCCCATATTGGGCTCTGCACTGACAGTGTGGAGCCTGCTTGTGATTCACTCTCCCCCCCCCCCACCCTCTCTATGTCTCCTGTGCTTGCTCTCTCTCTCTTAAATAAATAAAAACTTTAAAACATTTTTTTAAATTAAAAATAAAAAAAAAAGTAAGCCAACACCTTCACCCCTGTGCTCAAGGCAGCCCCCTCCACACATGCCTCAAATTCAAGAGTCATTTCCCTTCCAGCCTCGAACTGGCCCCGTACCCCACTGCCCGCATCCACATTCTCTCCCAGTCAGCCTGGTCCTAAACCTCCGAATGCTCTCCTTCACCCTTCTGTCAGTCACCAAGCCTGTCATTTTCTTCCTTCACAGGGCCTCTGGATCTGTCCCTTCCTCCCTATTCACCTTGCACCACCACCACTGACATTCCAGGAAACCCTAGGAAAATGTCTCACTGTGAACAAGTAACATCTCAGTGACACTTTAGAGTTTATGCAAGCACTTTCACAAAAATTATTTAATCTTTACGGCAACTATGTCAGAGGGAGATATAATTAATATCATTACCCCTACTTTACAGAGGAGGACAGGAGACTCAAATGATCGGTGTTTCCCTAATTAAGGTATATCTCAAAGTGTTCTGTGCTCAGCTGATGTGAACTAAGAAAACGGGCTCGGAAGCAAAATCTAATAGGCAGCTCCCTCCCAAATATACAATTGCCCGCTTTGCCTTAGAGGCATTATTTGAATAAAAACAATAATAAAATGCCATTCTTTTGTATATAGTTTTATAAATACATAAACATAGATGTATATGATAGATATATTCAAACAAATATTGAAGACTGAAATCTAAAAGCAAAACATTAACAACAATATAACCAAAGACAAATTTTAAGAAAACTTAGAACAGTTTCTTCACGGCTTCACATGGGTAAAACCTCAGCTACATCTCTCAGCTTTCCTCTCTTTTAGTTGCTTGAACTTTAATAACAGGTAGGGCTAACTATTAACACAATTTTCCCCAAGTGCCTCTTGGTTTTCACTTCTTTTTAATTTAGACAAAGTACCATCTTGTTATAAAGAAGAGGAGGATTGTTTTTTAAAAAACCACATGATTATACTCTAGTATTTTATGTTCATTCTCCAAAAGTCCATGCATAATTTTAATTCTAAAAACATTAACTAAATAGTAATGTTCCCTTAACAGAATTTGCATTTGGGTGAAAGTACAGATCTGTTGCTTGCAATCTTTTAGAATTTTTTTTCCCCAAAGGAATTCTGCATCTTTACTCTAACACAGTATGGACAAAAGCATGCCAGAAATTCTACTTAGCCCGTTAAATCATTTGTCTACGTGGAAAGTTAATACACATACCAATAACACAAAACCCATGAATGAAAAACACTTGGCTCAAACAACTGCTGAAGATCTGAAAATTATCATGATGCTTGTTTATACGGAGAGTATCTCTGGATAGACACACAAGAAACTGGTCATGTGGGCTGCCTCTGGCTAGGGAAAGACGTGGCTGGCACAGAGGACTGGAAGGGAGTAACCTGTCACTATATGTGAGCTGTCCTACATTTTGAATTTTGTACCATATGCATGCATTGGTTATTTTTTTTAAGTTCTCTTACCGGTTCTTGGCATTTTGACAGGGTAAAGCATGTGATGCAAAGATCTTTTAAATATTGTTGGATTTTAGCCAAATTTTGCTCAAGGAGGTTTCTGACAGAAAACACAATTTTAAAAAGTAGCAATTTTCACCTAGCCTTTAAGACAACACTATTGTCGGGGCGCCTAAGTGGCTCAGCCAGTTAAGCATCTAACTTCAGATCGTGATCCCGCAGTTGGTGAGTTTGAGCCCCGCATTGGGCGCTCTGTGTCAGCATAGAGCCCACCTCAGGTCCTCTGTACCCACCTCTCTCTGCCCCTACCCCACTCATTCTCTCTCTCTCTCTCTCTCTCTCTCTCTCTCTCTCTCAAAAATAAACATTAAAAAAAGAGACAACATTATTGCTCATTTATATGTTCTACATATTCCTACCACTGTTCTGTATTCTACTAATATATCCAAAAACCCAGAATAGTCAAATAACCATCTTTTTTGTCAACACGGGTGAAACTGCTTGCCACTTTCAATGGAAAGAACTTATTAAAAGTTCTTTAAAAAAAAAAAAAAAAAAAGCAAAGGGCTTCCATTGCAGCCCCAGAGTTACCAGGAGAGATAACAATCTTTCTGAAGGTTATAATGATCCATAATTCATATCACGGCCTTTGCAAAGTAAAAGCATCTGAGTATTTTTCTGTCAACAGAGAGAAAATACACTTCGCAGAGTACATTTGACAAGAACAACCATCTAGTACAACAGTATTTTCATGCTTCTGTTTATCCTTTGTTCAGGGCTATATAATTACGTCTTGCAATTACTTAGGCAAGTGGGCATCACGAGGGTGGAACATAAGCGTTGCTGTGCAACTGAAATATAGTCACTCTGTAGGTCACTGTAATAAAGTAGAGCAGCCCAATTAAGGTATTTCCTCTCCTCTCTCATGATAGACACCCACATTAAATTAAAATACACGCGCTCGTTCCATAATATCGTGGTGACGTTTCAGGGAGATCCAGCCAATGTTTGTTTCCGTTCAAAAATTATTTGTGTACTTAATATTATCAGCGTATCAATTTTTAAATGCATTAGCCAAATCTGTGGCCATAACCAAAAATATTGAAACTTTCTATTTATAGGGGTGCTTTTTAGCAAATGGGTTTCATCCCGTATCGGTCTGGTGTCACCACTGCCTGTATTAAAAACTTTACCACATTGAATCCAAATTCTGTCAGACATCTGGGGCTGTACTGGGCCCATGCATGCTGACACCTAGCGTACCCCTGCCATTCATCCCGTGAGCAGACACGGCTGCTGTGCACACGATGGCCGGCACCTGCAGCTCTGTTTCCGAGGGCAGCCTTCAGGCCTCTGGAGCTGTTTTGCCCACACTGGTAGAGCCAAAACCAGTGACTGTCCAGTGTGGCATGCGAAAGCCCATGTCTCTCGGAGAACTCTGAGGCCTAAACCACAGCGAGCCCCCCTGCAGCATCAGGCTGAGGCCTACCCTTTGCCAACTTCTTGGAAGACCTTTGTCTGGTTTCCTCTGCTTCCCTGTCCTGCTTCCCAGCTCTCTTGACAGCTTCCAGAAGAACATTTCCTTAAGAAAGAGCTTGGCACAAATCCTTGTCTTGGTGCCTGACTCCTGGTCTTGGGGTCTCACTCTAACCAGGTGACATCACCTTCCTCCTTGGGACAGCCTCTGTCCCCAAATGACTGCTGTTTCCCTCACATAGAATACCTTCCTCTTCCCCTTTGGCTCTGCTTAGGATAGAGTGCATAACAATCAAATGAGAGGGGTGCCTGGGTGGCTCAGTCAGTTGAGCGTCCGACTTCAGCTCAGGTCATGATCTCACGGTTCCTGAGTTTGAGGCTCACTGCTATCAGCCTGTCAGTGCACAGCCCGCTTCACCTCCCTTGTCCCTTCTCCCTCCCCCACTTGCACTCTCCCAAAAATAAATAAATATTGAAAAAAAACCCTATCAAATGAAATAGCGTAAGTGAAAACACTTCAAAACCTATAAAATGCCCTGCAAATGGGAATCACTTATGGTAATAACTCATCTCACCCATCCTTCCATATCTGGATCTAGCACCACCCCCCTCCACGAAGGTGGGGGTCCCACTCTCCCTGCCACATTTTTTTTAATCGTCCACCTCCTCACCAACAGTGTAAGCTCCATGAAGGAAAAGATGCGGTCTATGCACCGCTGGAGCCTCAGCATCCACAGTGGCATATGGTGCACAGGGTGTGTTTAGCAAACCTGTGTTAAGTTGTGTTGCTAAACTCCAGTAGCTCACTCTACTCTTCTCCCTTCAGGAAACGAAGGGCTGACAGCCATGTTAGAGATCATCTAGAGTACCTACAGGCCAGTGAGCACAGATACCTCACCTAATGTACAAAACCACTCAGTGGCAGAGCCAGAATCTGATCCTTCATCTCGCCTCCCAGACCTGAGAACTTTCCATGTGAGACTCCACCTTGAGGCCCTACACCTTCCCTGGATGGGCAGACACACCAGAAAACTGCACCCCCTTCCCCTTCAGCCAACCTACTGGCATCTGGGCCATTCAACTTAACACTGTGCCATCTTGTTATAAAGCTGCGCTGAGATTTTTAGCACCACAGTTGTGTGTGATGTTTTCACCTCTCCAGCTAAACCTGAAGCTTCCTGGTGGCAAAGACTTCACTGAATTCAGCTCCCACCGCGTCTCCAGGACCTTGCACAGGGCTGAGCACAGACATCAGTGGGAGGAAGCGGATGCAGGTGAAGAAAGCAGGCACTGGAGCGTCTATACCTGGCTCCAACTCCAGCTCTACATTTTAACACCTGTGTGACTCTGAACAAAGTTGCCAAACTTCCTGCTCCTCGTCCAGAGTGATAACAGTCCCTGAGTCCCAGGATTATTAGGAGGACATAATGAGATAACGTATGTAAAACATTTCACGCTCAGTAAGCATAAGCAGCAGGTAACAGTAATAGTAGCAGCAGCAGTAGGAAAAACAGGCTCCATAACCACCAACTACCAAGTGGCTTCAACAGGCAAAGATCAGAGACATGGGTTGAAAGAATCCCCTGCTTATTAGTGCCTATTAACTAAGATACCATATCAGGCGTCTCTTTTGCCCTATAAAAATAAGATAGTGAGTGACCGAATGCAGTTCCGTGTCTCTCTCCTCAGGGGCAGAGCACCCCCTCCACCCACCCCCTCTGTTTGCTCCTGGGGATCATCTCCAATCCACCCTCCTCCTGACTTCCAGCACTCTGCTTTGTCCGCCTCTGCAGAGTTTCCACTCAGTTTAGGCCCAAGGGAAGCCCAACCCCAGGAGAGCAGTGTTGGGCACTCTGCATTTCACAAAGGCCTCCCTTTGGACAGACTCTTCACTTGGCCCTCTTTGGTGTGTTCATCCATTCATTGAGCACACACCTTTATTGAATGCTGGACACTATGGATCAAAACCTAAGCCAGATGAGCTCCCTACCCTAGAGGACCTCCCAGCCCTGAGCGTCCTCTGGCTTCTCTTTCTTCATCAGAGACTGCCTCTAAAGATTTCCTTCCTCCTAAGCAACATTACGATGATGGTCTCATTATCAGCAATAAAGGCAGAAGAACTGGAGTCAGACTGCCAGGGCTGGAATCTTGGCTCTGAAACTCTTCACTATGTAGCCATGGGCAAATTCTTCCCCTCTCTGCCTCACCCACCTCACCTTTACAGTAAGGACAATAATACCTATCAATTAGACTTGTCAGAATAAAATGAAAACCCCATGAAGTCTTTAGAACAGTTCTTGCCACACAGTAATAAATGTTCACTAATACTATTTTACAACTTATAAAAATATCCACTCTCAAATCTAGAATGGCTATTTGGCCATTAACACAATGATGAGCTAAGTCAACAGCTGAAGGAGGAAAATGTTCTAAACCATTGTTCTGAACTATGTCAACAGCAAGACTCTGCTTTTTTAGGCAGATGCCAGGCCAGCTGAAATCTCTGCTTCCAGGGAAACTGTAAAGACTCCCCAGCAGTGACCACAAGTTCTATTTGGTAACTCAAACTCAAAGAAGGCTCTAGCACAAAGTGCAGCTGAGAGCTCAGTCAGCAGGGAAGTGCAAGAGGCTGCCCTTGGCAGACGAGGGCTGACCCCAGAGGTCCTAGTAAGGCGGCCCAGGGCAGAGCATTCAAGGTTAGTGTGGGTTCTGGAACCAAGGAACAGTAAAATCAGTGGGCAGGACAGAGCAAGGGAAATCCCGACAACTGGCAACATTTGAAATCTGAGATGGTAACAATGTGGCCCTGAGTGATCTGTCACTGACAGCAAGGCTCTCAGTCTGTCGTCCAGGATATGAAGGAGGATCCAGCTCTCAGGGGCGGTAGCTGGCAACAGTTAAGTCAGGATTCCCCAAGCAAATGAATCTGCATTAAGAACAGTCTTAGCAGGAAGCATGGCGGTAAGCAGGTAGGTCAGGATAAAAATACTTTTGAATTACCTTAGCTAATATGATAGGTGAGTCAGAGAAGGTACACAGAGGGAGAAAAAGAGAAAGGGAATGATAAGACCCAGAGACCATGAGTCACCCTTAGCTCACCCCTGGCATGCCAGGGGCCAAGTCAACCAGCAACAAAGATTTGATCCCAAGCTCCTCCAACAATGCCACTTCCTTTTGCAGTGGCTCTGTTGACCCAGCTAGGGGCACCTGTACAGAACAAAGGCAAGGAAAATGGTAGAGTAGGGCCAGAAGGCAAACCTAACACAAAAACACTATAAGAAGCAAGCATTCCAGGCTAAGTCAAGGATGTAAGTGTTCATAGGGTTCATTCTGCACACTCAGCATTTTCAATGAAAGTGATCAACAGAAGGTTATCAGGAATGAGAGGTGACACACGGGGCATAGTTCTATTTAGGGGTTAAGTTTTTTCTGGAGGAGGTGACTAGCAGCAGCTAACCAGAGTATGTTTTCTGTATCTATAGCATGTTCTCTCGCCATCAAACCCAGAGGGCAAATGCCAAAGGCCTCTAGAGGGTTAGTCCCTGGATAATAACCTAGAGATTCACAGTAATCTTTTTCCACTGCACATCTTAAAGCACATATCCATCCCCTAACATTCAGACTTTCCCCTTCCCAAGTCTCTGAACCAGAGCCAGATCTCAGCCCCACACTCCTCCCTGCCACAACATGGCTGTGACCCATGAACTTGACATTCAGGGGCCATGCCAATCTTTGGGGACTCATTCCACCAAACTTCCATTGCTCCAGGGCAATGGGAAGGAAAGACCCAACAGCACTCATAGCACCAGAAATAAAAAGACTTGAGACTTTTTCTCATACCAGTGACAACACCAGGGGCTCCCAAGCCCAGCAATTAAAAGTAGGGGACACTATCTTTGTGTCTCACTGCCACAAAATGCTAGGCAGGTCACCTAAGTCTGGCCATGTCCTCGATGAAGTCAATTCCAATGTCTGAGACTCAGTTTCTCATCTGTTACCATCAAGAAGCAAAACTAGGTGGGGCGCCTAGGTGGCGCAGTCGGTTAAGCGTCCGACTTCAGCCAGGTCACGATCTCGCGGTCCGTGAGTTCGAGCCCCGCGTCAGGCTCTGGGCTGATGGCTCAGAGCCTGGAGCCTGTTTCCGATTCTGTGTCTCCCTCTCTCTGCCCCTCCCCCATTCATGCTCTGTCTCTCTCTGTCCCAAAAATAAATAAACGTTGAAAAAAAAAAAAAAAGAAGCAAAACTAGGTGACCACCAAGGTCACCTCCCACCCAGGATTCTACAACTCCCTGATGCAAGAGACCAAAGAAGTCCAACGTTTGTTGAGCTCAGGGAACCAGGCCACACTCCCTGCCAGGGAGGGGCCCCAGACTGGAAGAGCAGGAGTGGCCATGAGGCCACAGTCACAACAAGGGAAGTGAAAGAAAGCAAGCCATGCCTTGGAGCCTGGAACAAGCCGGGCCGGCCTCTGCTGAATTTCTGAAGTTTTAAATTCCTGAGCGTAAGAAAAGATACCAGATCCCCAGGATCAGGACAAATGAGCTTCTTTTTCCTCAGACTAGTATCTGGGATGGCTCTGTGTGTGTGTGTGTGTGTGTGTGTGTGTGTGTGTGTGTGTGTGTTGTGGGGAGTTTCACTCCTTACTGACCACCAGTGTGATGCTGCCCACAAGAGATGAAGTGCTTGGACCTAATCCCATGCATATTCCTCCCAAGCAGTGACAGGCAGCCAGCCACCTTCCCATGCAGCCTCTCACCTGGGGGTTGTCCATGTACCAGAGAAGGCAGTTGGCCTGGGTGTCCAGAATAAAGTACCTCCGCAGAAACTTGCCGCTGTTCTCATTCTCCTCGATGTCCAGAAACCCACAGATTCGGTTCTGTCGATCCACATAAGGCATTCCTGGGCTCTGCTCACATCACCCTGCATGGCAGGAAGAAGGGAGGTGCTGATGAGGAGGGTAAAGGGTGCTCTGCCTCAGGACCTGGAGGACCTTCGCTCTGGCTTGACTCACCTCTGTAAGAAGGTAGGCTTCTACATATCAGCCCCTTTCCCCAGAGCAAATGTTCCACCCCAACCAGACCCTGGAAACCTCTATCAATTCTGTTCCATAAGCAGCCATCAAAATTCATTAACATGTACTTGTACTCAACCAAGTGTCCTGAGGGCCCACTGTGTGCCGAGCAGAGTCTTATGCAACTTTACACATAAAAAGAGGATATAAGCCTAGACTTCGGGTCAGGGGCCTGGGTTCAAATTCCAGTTTTAGCTACTCATGAATTGTGTGACTACAAACTATTTAATCTTTCTGCACCTCAGTTTCTGCACCTGTAAAATGGGGATAATAGTGGTACCTACACCTCATAAGATTTTGGTGAGAATTAAGTGCCCCATGCACATCAAGCATTTTACGAACACTAGGCATTATGATGACCCTTTACAAAGGCCTTGTAAAGTAGGTTATAACCCAATTTTATACACAATGAAACTCAGAAAGGATTTAAGTTCCAATTCAAATACCTGCATAAAACTTTGCCAGGAATGCAGCCACAAAGAGCAAACCCTCCAGCTCCAGGAAGGTACTAAGGAATTAAATCTGAGGGGTTCATGGGGCCTTGTGGCAGGGCCACATCCCTCAGCCCTAGCTTCACTTACTTCACTCTGCTGTTCCCCAAAGGCCACTTATGACTGAAAGAATGAGGAATCAGAAGAAGGCTCCAACCAATGAGCACGGTCACAGATTCCAACAAGGCCTCTGATGATGGGAGACAAGCTTTGCCTTCAAGCCGGACTCCTTTCTCCTCATGATTTCCTTCTGACTCTCCAAAGAGCCAGACAAAAGGGCAGGAGCTCTCTTCTCCTCCCCAAAGAGGATGAACGCCTTCCAACAAGCAGCTACGCCCAACCCGGATGCACAGGTGGAACACAAGAGCCAGAAAACGCCATGTGACATTCTGACTTTCAAGAACAAACACCACCCACCACTGGGTCCTGCTTGGCTCTGACAAGCAAACCTCACTATGACCCAAGCCCACCAGGGCCCTAAGCAAAGTGGTGAGCTGGCTGGCTTACAGCCATGCCTGCACCACAACACTGGATCAGCAAGTAAGCCACCAAGATGCTGCACCCATAGTGGTGCAGGCCCAGGGTAGGCCAGTCCCACATTCCCACAAGATCAGGCTCATTCGAAGGGTAGCTACTGGCAGTGTGGTCTGCTCTCCTTCCCACCCCCACAGGGGGCCCTGCAGTGTGGAGAGGCTGCCCCAAGAAGAAAGGGCCTCCCCCCTCCCCCGACACACACAAGAACACCAATGAACAGTAAATCCTTGATTGCGGGTTAAGATCAGCCCAAATTCCCAATGGGGACAGATGACAGGGGACCCAACGGCCACTTGATGGGTAATGATGGGGGACAAAAGAGTACAGCAGGCAGAGAAACAAGACAAAGATGAAGCAGCACAGCTAAAAGGGAAGAAAAGGAGAAGTAAAAGGGAAGGTGAGAAGATAAAAAGTGGAAAGACGGGGTTTTAAAAGATGGTGGAGGAGAAGGAAGTACAGCAGAAGTGGAGGAAGTGGAAACAGCATCACGTCTGTCACAGGTGCCTGCAGCCAGACCCCTGCTTCCCGGCGCTTTCCTGAGCTGAGCATCCACCCCGGCTCCCGTTTCACAGTGGCGCGAGCGTGAGGTCAGGAAAGGGGAAGTGATGGGCTTGAGCCAAGAGTCAGGAACAAGCACCATAGGAGGAATTTCAAGTCTTCTAGCAAACGCTGAGTTAAAGACGGGAGGTGGTGTTGGTTGGGAAGGAGCACACCCCTGAGACAGGATGCAGTTCCCCACCGCCCAGAGAATCAGGAAAATCAGAGTCCCACGCAGAAAGGCTAGGATGACCCAGGCATCCCATGCATAGTCCCATGCACAGCTCCCTGAGGGAGCTCACCCAACCCCCAGGAAAACTCAGTAAATTCCCTTGGTGGCAGCCTAGTCACAGAGATAGAATTTCCGGGGGGGGGGGGGTGTCAGGACTATTGCCACTCCTGGAACATCTCTAAGAGAAAGCTTATAAACTGCAGTGGGATAACCAAGCCGACTGTCTCTAGCCCCAGTTGGTAAGCACAGCATCCAACTTCATGCTGGCTTTCAAATGTTCCCTTTTCAGCCTACAGGATTCATCAGTGCCAGTCTTTTTCTCAGGTCACAGGCTAGGGAAGGCACTCTTTCTACAATCCTCCAACAGTCTACTTTTGTTGAGGGGCTTCCCATTGACATGATCCATGAGTGGGAGAGGATCCTCATGTGCCAAAAGAAGGATAACAAAAAGGATTCTGGTTATGTCTCCTGGCTATGGTTTTATCGCCAGAAAAAAAAGCTGCTCAGATGTCCTGGGAAGCAGCTGAGTCATGGAGCTCATCGAGAGTGTGGGTGGTGAGGAGAAAGGATGGGCTGCAGGAGAAGCAAGCATCATGTGTAAACGATGTTATGACTAGCCGACCCACACAGAGACAACGCACTCACAAGATGGCGCACCAGACACAAACCTGAGGTCCTAACCCCCAGTCCTCTGTCAGTTCATTCTGACCCCATTTGTGAATCCTTTGTCAGAACAGCGGCTAAGATTTGGTACAGGGAGTCTGCAGCTCCCAAACCCCCAGTCCCCTCTCCCTACTCTTCAACCTGCCACCACCATCTTGCAAGTCCCCTTGGCTCCTCCTCTTTTTCCTGGAAAGCCCCCCCCCCAGTAGAGTGATCTCAGCCACCCCAAGCGCAGCCCCAACAAGTGGGCACTGAGGGGAGAAACGGAAGTGCTACTAATTGATTCATGAGGGGAGAAAAACACCCTGATGCACATGTACACACAGTCACCCCAAATTCCCCTCCTAAGACCAAGGCAAAGCTTTGTAATGTTCTCTCTCACAACATTTCTCCAATTATATGGTTTTAGCCCATTTTGTGACTCTCTAAAATCACTTGCTATCTTAAATTTCATTTGAATCCAAATTCTCTGGTGTAAACCTACAGGTGGGGGTAGTTTTAGAGGGTGCTTTATCCCAGTAGTTACCCCCAACCCATGTCCTGGGCCCCACACCCTGACAATGACTCTCTCCCCACCTCCTGGGACAACATGCCAAATGTTCTTGCTGGGGTGCAGCACCAGATACCCCTGCCCCGGACTAGCCCTAGTAGCATAATGAAGCCTTTGCTCTAGTAGCATAATGAAACCTAGTACCTTCTGAGCCTTCACAACACAATGGTGACAAAAAGTATAGAATATTTGTAGAGGAAGGGACCTCAATTCCACTCCACTCAGTAGCCTCTTTCCAAAGCACGTCAAACCTCCCTAGAATTTTCCAATTTTTGGTGCAAAACTCAGAGCATAACAATGCTGGAATTTAAAAAAATTCACTCTGGCCAACCATTTTCACTTTTGCAAGCTTTTTCATGCCCCTATCCGCATAATTGGCCTTTTAAAATTTTTAAATTATATCATAAACATGTTCCATGTTGCTACATAGTCTTTATAACAATTGCCTTTAATGGTTGCATAACATTACTGAACTGCATTTACCATAATTTACTTAACCATTTCTCTAGGATCAGACAGATTATACTCAATTTTTCATTATATAAATAATGTTAAAATTCTTATTTTCATGCTTTCTTTCTCCTTTTACACGGACACAGCATACATAATTTCCAAGCAATAATACGACTAGGTCATAGATAATGATCTTTTAAAATTCTCGAGACCTATTACAAAGTTACTTCCTAAAAATATTTTCTGTTTACATCACAGTCAGCAATATATCGTTACCATCTCTAGAATTGTATATACATTGGATGTTCTCATTTTAAACTGTTGCTAGTTTTAAATATATAATGATGCCTAGTGAGGCTGAACATTTTTTTCACGTTTGCTTCCTGCTTCATCTTCCTTCCTAGACTTTGTTAAATGCAAATCAAAATTATGTGTACATACAATAGTGTGTTCTCTCTGTCTCTCTCACACTCACACACACACACACACACACAATCAAACCAAGTCAAAACATGCCCTCCCATAATCCAAATAACTGAATAATGCATTTTAATGAAAAGTAAAATAGAAAAGAGGCTGGGGTGCCTGGGTGGCTCAGTCGGTTAAGCATCAGACTCTTGATTCTGTCTCAGGTCATGGTCTCACAGTTCATGAGTTCAAGCCCTGCATCAGGCTCAGCGCTGACAGTGCAGAACCTGCTTGGGATTCTCACTCTACCTCTCTCTCTGCCCTTCCCCCACCCAAAGTAAATAAATGTTTTTTAAAAAAAGAGGAAAATTTTATATGATCCAGATTTCTTCAGTATACAAGTTCCTAAGTATGCACTGCACTTGAAAATATGTTAAATATTTAATTTGTGGTAAAAGTGAGACTGAGCAAAAAGTGAACTGCATGGAGTTACCCATTGATCAGCAACAGAAAATGGGTTAATGTCAATTAAATCAAGATTGCTGAACAACATTTGCAGTTGACCAAATGAAGCTCATTAGAAGATTCAAGTGCCTTCTACCTTTAGATGAGGTGAAGGGCACTGGGAGATATCGGTCTAAAATATCTCCTTGACTGACCATTTCAATGTCTTACTTTCCATTACTGGAGAATGTTTAATCCAAGAATAAAACTGTCCCCTACGAATTGAGGCAACTGACATCTTTATCAGGCTGATTAAAATAAGAGACAGCTGTGACCAACACCCTAAGGAAAAAGAACACACACCAATGGGAGACAGAAGCACTAGCGGGTTACGAATGTAAAGAGAAGATTGCTGCTGGAAACAAACATCATCTACTTGAAAAGATTTCTTAGGGCTCTTACACACCCAGGACAAGAGCATGAACTTTTGTGGAAGGCCATTTGGCAATATATAACAAAAGAGCTAAATATGTTCAGACCCTTTGACCCAGTGATTCTACTTCTAGGATTGGATCCAAATAAATAAAGATGCAAATAAAGATTAAAATTTGGGGGCACCTGGTGGCTCAGTCAGTTAAGTGTCTGGCTTTGGCTCAGGTCATGATCTCATGGTTCATGAGTTCGAGCCCCTTGTTGGGCTCTGTGCTGACAGCTCAGAGCCTGGAGGCTGCTTTGGATTCTGTGTTTCCCTCTCTCTCTGCACCCCCCACCCCACTCACTCTGTCTCTCAAAAATAAACATTTTTTTAAATTTTTTAAATAAAAAAATAAACATTAAAAAAAGATTAAAATATTTAAAATGACAGCTGTAATAGAATTTCTAATAACAACAAGTTGAAAATGCCCTGAATGTCCCAATGATTAGGGGATAATTAAATTAGGGGACATTCACATAAGGAAATGTTACAGAATCATTAAAAAAAACTATGCTTCCAAAGAATTTTAAATAAATCAGGGAGAAACTCATTATACCATAATTTTTTAAATATATAATATGACTTAGAATATCATCTCGGGTTTGAGTTTCATGAGTTTCATGAGTTTGAGTCCCACGCTGTCAGGACACAGCCTGCTTGAGATTCTCCCTCTCTCTCTGCACCTCCCCTGCTCACACTCTCTCTGTCTCTCTCAAACTAAATAAATAAACTTGGGGGAAAAAAAGAATATGATCTCGATCCCCTAAATATTATTTTTGTATTTCTATATTTGGATAGAAAAAGACTGACATATAGACATCAAAATATTGGCAGTTCTTATCTATGGGTTATGGGTGAATTTTATTTACTTCTGTGTATTTTCCAAATCTTCCAAATATTCTACAGGGAATGTGTGCTCCCCTTTATTCAGCAGGTGGGAAAGCTATTTAACTGCACACACACCCTGACCCGAGTGTATAAATTTTGAAGCTGAGAATAAATTTGTCAAGTCTCCAGATTCCACAAACAAACAAAACCTTGCCTCAATTATAGCTTTCCTGGGACCTTTTGGTGTTTCAAAGTCTTTTTATTTTATTTTTTTTAAAGTAAGCTCTACACCCTACATGGGGCTTAAACTCATGACTCTGAGATCAACAGTCACACCAACCAAGCCATCCAGGTGCCCCAAAGTATTAAATCTCATAAAGCACTATGCATCACAATTGCCCAAGAGCCAGGTACCTACCCAGAGGGCTTTGGCACTCTCCAAACTAGCTGGGTTTGGGTTTCTTACCTACTATTGCAACATCCTCTTAGAGAGGCTCATCCTTTCCCCTGCAGGTCTGGTTCCTTACTCTCTGGTCTCCATAAGAGAAGCCCCTGTCCTTAAGGCCAACTCAGTATTCACACCCACATGAGTAGCTATATTCCTCTACTGCTATAGCACCTAAGCCACACCATGCCCAGTGCTCTGGGAAAATGAAGAAGGAACCCTGACAAAGACCCCTAGTGGAATTTTCCTTCTTGAAACTTAGAAGACAGGACTGACATTTTTTAAATAAATGGCTAAATAGATGAATGAAGAGATGGATAAATAGATTTATGTTTAAAAGAAAAGCTATAGGGGTGCCTGGGTGGCTTAGTCAGTTAAGCATCTGACTCTTGATTTCACCTCAGGTTGGTGAGACTGAGCCCCACACACCTCCACACTATCAGCAGTGAACCTGCTTGAGATTCTCTCTCCTACTCTCTCTGCCCCTTCCCCAATCTCTCTCTCAAATAAATAGATTAATTAAAAAAAAACTTTAAAAAAAGCTATAGAGCTATCACATCATTAAAGCTATAATTTGCTCTACTGGATGTCTTATTTTTAAGATCGCTAGTGCAGTTTGGAGATACAGGAAAAAACAGAGTGAAGTAAGGGAGATTCATCTGCTTGACCATCCTGACACTTTCGAAGCAGATAAAAGGGACAGAAAGTGATAATAGAGATAAAAACCTCAAATAGTATCGTCCCCATGATGAAACGACCTCTGACAGTTCAAATATGAAAAAAAAAACATCACTTTATTTTACAAATTTGGAGATTTTTTTTCACATCACTTTGCGTTGGCAGCACAGGGAAATTTCAGGGATTTTGCTCTCGAGAAAGTCAGGATGGTGTTTCTCAACATGTGGTGGGGCATATGCAGTAGAACATCTCTTGTCCGATTACCCTGCTAGGTTGGAAGGTGGAGATAGCAGCGTCCCGGTGAGTGAGAGGGATACCAACAGGCAATTGCTAAACTCGACAGGAGAAAATTTATCGGAAATGACATCAGAGGTCTCAGGGGACTGTAATACAGCAGACAGGAACCAGAGTGAGGAGGTTATGAGCAGTCACTCCACTATTGCTAGAACGTGCATGGGCCATCAGTACAGAGCTCACCTATGTTTAAATCTGCAGCACAGGTAAGTGTGTCCTGTGCAGCTTCACCAATGCCAAGGGCAGGGTAAAAACCACGATAACAGCAAGACACAAGCAGGGCTGTTTCATCCTTGGGAATGGACCAAAAATTATAACTTAGGAAGTGTGGGAGCATCTATCTCCTCTTGTTAACTATCACTGCATTTTGAATGTATCCTAAGAACAAATTCCAAATAGTCTGAAGGCAGGACAGTCATGTGAGAGAGAAGGGAATGAACTGAGAAGCATGTTCCCAACAGAAGTGCGAAGTGAAAAAAGCAAACATCCACAGCAACAGAGGGGTAAGAAAACGTGCCCACATGACACAGATAGCCCAAACCCTCCTGGACCCTATAACTTTAAGGGGAGAGCCAAAGACACTCAAGAAGGAATTTTTAAGGGGGAAATTTTCAGGGAAAAGACTGGAGAAACTGAACATTGATACACCGCAATCAAGATGCCAAAAGCAACAAAAACATTTTAAACAGTCATGACGTTTTTTAACAGCAACTTCATCTACGGTCAGAGAAAATGTGGCCGTTGCAGCCAGGAGGAAACGAAGGCCTTCCCGTGGCCCAAGGCTCCACCAGAGATCTCAGGCACAGGTAGGTGAGCAGCCACACCTGGTTTATAAGTTAGCCAATAAAAACGGAGATCTCCAACTTTCAGAAGTGTGGCAGTCCCCTCCCCCACCCACTTAGAAGACACAGTTATTTCAGTTTTCACTGCAGGGTTTCCTAACAGGAATCAGGAGCTGAAATCTTCATTTAAAACTTGACCCGCTAAAACACAGGCAGTAGAAAAATGAAAAGGCAACATCATTACTTCTGTCTACTAGCCTTTTTGCAAAGTGCCAGGGGAAACTGTAAATGGCCTCAGGCCCGTCTAAAGAGAAGGTGGGGAGGAGGAGGGACTGGGTGTGGCTAAGAGGATGTGCAGGTGACAACAACCAGTACATTTGACTAAACTCTTTTACATTTGAGTGCATTTGACCAAACTCTTGCACGAAGGTGACCAATAAAAAGGGCATGCTGATTTCAGTTGTCCATCAATGTGGGAGAGTGAAGTGAAAGAGCACGTATTTTAGAGTCAGACAGACTCCACTGAACTCTTCTCCTCATCTGTAAAATGGAGAGAATCGCTTTACCTACTTCAAAGGTGGCCGTGAGGATTAAATAAAATAATGTGTGAAAGTGCTTAACAGGAGTTCTGGTAAAGAGTAAGCACTGCTTAAGCGCCTGACAAGTAGTATAGGGTTACCATTACTACCGCAGAGCTGCTTATTACAGGGCAGGCATCTGCATGGGCCGTCTCTACCCCTCCAATATCAAAAAGCAAATGTCAAGAGAAAGGGATCCCCCTCAAAGAAAGGCATAAACCTCCCTTACTGTTCCCTCTACTCCAAGAACCATCGTAGTTTACATCTCTAAAATTCTTCAGGAGAATTTAAAGAAACAATCCAAGAGATCCACAGACTCCATCTTGGCCAGGCTACCCTGAAAGTTAACAACCCAAGCCCTCGAAGATCAGGTTCCAGGGAAGGGACTCCACCCTGCCTCCCCGCTCCGCCTACAGAAGCATCACAAGGGGGGAGAGAGAGCCCCTTTGCAAGTAGATGGCCAAATTTAAGTCCTAGCTGATGGGGCAGCGAATCCTGGCCTTTGCCCTTTAACTACAGTGTTTCTCAAGAGTGTAAGGACAAGTGGACCTAGCTTCCCACCCTCTTTATCTCAGCTGCCAGCCTCTGTGGGCAGAAAGGCACACCACAGGCCCAACGCTGAAAGCCTTTTGCCCACACTGGGCAGTGTTAGGAGCTCCTGCCTCAGCAGGCTGTGACCTCCACAGTGAAAGAGCTCGATTCAGCTTTTAATCCTCTCCAGTCACTTCAGTCAACAGAGAAGGGGCTTTCACAAAGGAGATAAATTATAAAGCCTAAAAGGTTGGATGGGCTTCACAGCAGGGGCCAGGGGAGGGGGAGAGCGGAGCAACCCAAGATTCAGAATAAAGGTCAATGGAGTCTTCCAGTTATGGTCCCGCTGCACCCGCTCCTGGAACAGGAAGGAAGGGACCCCATCCCTCCCACCTCTCAGCAGCCCTATCTCCCCACCCTGTCCCATTCCCTGGCTCAGTGATGGTCTTATACTGGGCAGGGCTAGGATTCTCCTCTCCCCATAGGCTGTCACACTACAATATTTGCTCTGCTTCCTTCCTTTCCAAAGCCTAACAGATTAGATTGCAGGAGTCCTATCCAACTCACTAAGACAGATGGAAAACTGAAAGTAAGGCGACCGAGACTGCTCACAGTAGGAAGACAGAAGAGGTGGGGAAGTCCAGTGTACCAGCACCCGGATGCTCTTTTCCAAGCCCGGGACTACATGGGCCAGAATAAGCCACAGTAACTTCAGTGAATCAGAAGTATTTACTGCACTGTGGCGCACAGCAAGATCCAACTTGAGGCACTCCAGCCTTTTGACAGGGGCATCCCCCACCTGTCCACTGGCCTCATGAAGAGAGGAAATCAATGAAGTGCCAGCTGGGTGCACACAATGAAGACCATGCCCCTGCTGTTTGGAGCTACTTCACAGTGTTCCAGCACTTTTAGCAAACACCCAGCAAGCAAGCAGGAGGGCTGGCTGTTCGGGATGATATGACTGATACAACTAATACTTCTCCCGTCCCACTTTCACAGAAGCTCTCTAGAGGTAGGCACCAACCAAAACCTGCATGTCTCCAGGATTTATTTTAACGTTGCTAAAATACCGAGCGCAATATGGTTCGGCTCACTAGGATGACAAGATGCAGGCCCTACTTCCTTATACAGAAGAGAGAAGAAAGCACCGACAAGGGAAAAGACGGGCTTGCAAACTCTCTACCAAGGAGCAGCCGGTTTGCAAATCAAACCTAGGTGATTAATTACCCCCATCTGTGAGGTGAGCAGGGCTCCCATCATTAGCTAGCTGGAACACCACCAGGGGCATCAGAGACACCCTGTAGAAAGGCTTAGAAATAGGAGACAAGGTCTAAAGGCAACATCAGAGGAAACCCTCATGCGCCAGCTTGGTGAACCAAATCTCTACGGGATTGAGTTACTGCCACACTGTTCTTTTCCCTTCCAACTGGACAGGTGCAAGCAATTCATGTACCTGCAGCCATTCATTCATCCATTCATTCATTCAACAAACATTTGGCTTAGCACCCAGGAGATGTCATACACTGGGCTGCCCAACGTATGGCAGAAGTCATTGTGTGTTCAACCGGCACACATGGAGAAGACAAGTATCTGAAATGAGGATGCTTTTTAAAAAGCCTCTTCTGGTTTCTCAAAGCACCCCGGATCTCTATTTTAGGCACTCATGTACAGCCTGCGTCTTCCATCAGACTGCAAGCTCCCTGAAGACAGAGGCTGGGTTTAGTTCCTGTCTTTCCTATCCTTACTATCCATTAAATGTCAACTGAGTGCAACCGTGAAACAGAACACAAACACTTCTATTCTTTCAAGACTTTTGGCTTTACTGTTTCTGAAGGCTTTGACACCAAAGAAAAACGATGAAGCTCCAGAAAGGAGGGAAAAGGGGGCTGACTTAGATATATTAGGAACAGGAGTACAATTTTGGAACTTCAGCCCCAGTGCAAACCACCACTCAGCGGGCTGAGGTGCCTCCAAGAGCCACAGCTGGTGTCCTGGTAAAATGCTTTCCCCTCCCTCTTTCTGCTGTTTACTCTCCTCTGAAAAAAAACAAAAAAAAAAACAAAAAAAAAAAAAAACCCATTTGGAGTCCTAAAGAAAGCAAAGAGGAGGAACGGGAGACGGAGTTACAGGGGGGAGATTCGGCTTGAACCCAAACTCGCTAAGAAGGAAGGAAACTTTCAGGCAAAAGGCTGGGGGTGTGGGGGAGGGCTGGCCTGGGGGAGGAGATGTGTAAGGCCCAAGTGGAGGTGGCCCTGCCGCGCCTCCTCTCTGGAGGTGCCTGTACACTTTTCCTTCCTGCACGGCCTCTTTTTTCCCTTTCCTCCTCCTTTATCGTTTTTTTTTTTTTCTTTTGGTTTGGGGTTTTGTTATTTTTTTGTTGTTAATCTGATGAAGTAACAGTCTTCAGAACTAGAGCAGAAAAGGGAAGCGTGTAAGGTGAGGAAGAAGTTAGTGAGAGCCAGAGACAGCTCTCTCTAGGGTGCTTTCCCAATCTGGCACCGAACTTGGATCTTAGGACAGTTTTCCTTCAAGTCACCCCCACAGCCTGGAGTTCCAGAAGCCCGAGGGCCCGAGCTGGACCCAGTGGAAAGGAAGGGATCTCCCTAGGGGAGCACTGTAGGCCTGTCACGTAATAAGGTAATAGGGGAAGAGAAAAATGAGGATCCTTGGCCCAGTCCGAGCCCACGGGACTTGCCTGGGACGTTCTCCGCTTTCCTCCCCTACCCGCAGCCCGGGCAGTCGTTGCGAGGCCGGTGCTCCAGCGCCAGAACCCGCAGAGAAGTTTCGCCGCTGCAAACGTGAGAAAATGCAGCTCAGCAGAACACCCGCCCCCACCCCCCTCCGCGCGGCCCCACCCCCGCAGCCCGACCCCTGGCGGTGGCGACCTTGGCCACCCCGGATGCTCCAGAAAAATGGAGGAGGGGCTGCCCTCAGGGGTTTCCCGGGGGCTGCCGGAGGCGCCCACGGGCCACGGCGACCTTTCCCTTCGCCGTCAGCCACCAGGACAGGCGCACCCAGCCCCCGCCTGCGCGCCCTCGGCGCCCCCGCCCGCGTTCCTGCTCCCCATGCTCCGCAGCCCCGCCGGCCCCCGCGCGCCCCTCTGCGCCTCTCTGCTCCCGGACCCGCCAGGGCGCCCCACTTACCCCGCCGTGCGGCGGCCGGGGCTCGGGCAGGGTGGTTTACATCGGGGTGGGACGCGCCGCTCCGGCCGGCCGGGCCGTCGCTCTCGGGGGATTTCTTTATCTCGCTGCCAAACTCTCGGTGCCTCTCGCTCCTCTCGCTCTTCTCCCCCCACCCCCACCCCTCCTTCTCTCTTGTCTCTCGGCTCTTTTTTCCGGGTTAATTACGTTTCGCATTAAAGCAAAACCCAGCCCCGGATGTGAGTACAATGCTCCGCCGAGCCCGCCGGGGGAGGAGAGGGGTGCCGGGGCGCCGTGGGGTGGGAGGGGGCGCGGTCGGGCGCCGCGGGCTGCGCGGAGGAGGCGGGGGCGGGGCGCCCGGGAGGCTGCCCTGGTGGCCGCGCGCCAGGCGCGGGCCGGGACCACCTCGCCGGGGTCGGCGGCCGCGCAGGTGGGACCCGGGCCGCGGAGACGGCCGCGCGGAGGAGGACTGCCTCCGACGCCGAGCCCCGGGCAGCAGGTGTCCGGAGCCGAAAGGGGGCCCAGGGCTGAGGGCATCCTTGAAGGAGGGAGGCGAGCCGCAGCGCGGGCTCCCTCTTGAACCCCGTTTCTTCTTCCCAGAGCCCCACCCCGCGACTTCAGCCGGGCCTCCCTCGGATCGGGAGCCCTTAGCCTTTCTGGGGCCTCAGGGTGAAAGTTTAGGGTTGGGGTGAGAAGAAGAAGCGATTCTCCTGGATTGTCATGAATGTGCCGGAAGAGCCCAGTGGCACCGGACGTTTTTAATGAGGGGTATGGGGACTTTATCAGAGTGTGACGACGCAAAGTCGCCTTTCCTGCCCTCAGAGCGGGAGGGTGCTCTGGGGGAAAAAAAAAAAAAAAAAAGAAGGAAAATAGACAAGCATGCGTTAAGTAAATCATGCCAAGGGGAACCTAAGAAAATTACTGTGTGCCGGTGCAGCCCCTGAATTATCTCACTTGCTCCACACGGCAACCCTATGGATCTCAATCCCGTTCACGATGAGGAAACCGAGACTCAGAGACGTTAAGTAATCTGCCCTGGGTCCCACAGTCTATCAGTGGCAGGTCTGTCAGGTTCTGACGCCGGCCTCCCACAAGGGGAGATCATTTACATATACAGAAAGTGAGGCGCAAGACATCGGAAACATGGACACGTAGTGGATTCACCCTTGGGATGGAGGACGGGGAGATGCTGCTTCTGGGGATTCTGATGCGGGCGTGTTGAGGCTTTGAGGGAGAAGCGGACAAAGGAAGAGCCTCAAGAGGCTCGGGCACATGGACTGGCTGTGCGGGAGGGATGGAAAGGCTGGTCCACATCCCACTGATACGGGGGAAAGGCATGCTGAAAAGTCTCCAGGAGCTGAGGCAACAAAGCCTGGGAGCAGGGGACCTGGAGCCGGAGGGAGGTAGCAGCACACACCCCGAAAGCACCAGTGATGAAACCACACAAGTTTCCTCTTCCATTTTGATTGCCAAAGCAAAAATGAGCTGCCTGCTCTCTCAGGTGTGAAAAAAGGAAAAGAGAAAGAAGGAAGGAAGGAAGGAAGGAAGGAAGGAAGGAAGGAAGGAAGGAAGGAAGGAAGGAAGGAAGAAAGAAAGAGAAAAGAAAGAAAAGACTTTTTGCATTAGAGCATTTTGCTTCGAATGAGGAAGGGGGGACACAAGGAAAAAAACATTTCCTTTGAAATAAATATATCAACGTCCATTTTTTTCTGCTCGTGAAGATTTTTGCTACTCATAGGTTTCAGGCAGCATAGCGTCTTAAAGAGCATGTTCTCTGGAACCAGATGGACTGGGTTTGAATCCCAGCTCTGCCACTTATTAGCTTTGATCCCTGGGCAAATGACATTTCTGTGCCTCAGTTCCTATCTGGGTCGTTATGAAAAGTAAATTGAGTTAACTTTTGTACTGTTTAGATTACTGTGGTACATGAAGTAGGTGTTATGTAAATGTTTTTTTATTTAAAAATTAGATTATGGTTTTCATTGTGAAAAGTAACAAAATTCCACCCAGTGCCAAGCAAATCTGACTGGAACTGACGGTTTCCAGTATGAGCAATGAGGTAAAAGTCTCAGATTCCATGGTATGGTTCATATTAAAACCCATAAAACTCTACTCCCCATGGGGCCTGCCTGAGTCACTCAATCACAGAGCCGCAAATATTTTCTGTGCACTACTGTATTGGATGCCTGGTAAGCAAAGGGAGCCAAAGGCCTTGGGTCTCATTAGAAGGATACAAGTGTCACTTGAAGGCTGAGGCAGCCTCATATCCCTCATGGAAGTGCCATGAAAATGGCACAGAGAATAAGTACAGTCAGTCTTTAGAGGAACAAGACATCTGGGGGGAGGGGTAAAAAGGGGACTTGTATCAAAAAGGAGATGGACTTTGAAATGAGCCTGAGAAGACAGGTACAATTTACTGGACAGGTGCAAGAATACACTGGTCATCAATGTACTTTGGGTGATGCTCGTATTTCACTGGGAGCCAGCCCCATTTACCACCACATTTGCCCCTGGCCAAAACCTGGTCCCAGTTAGACTACAATTTCTGCCCCAATTCCACTCCCTTATTCCTAGATTTCTGGGTGCTTTCTCAATGGACACCCCCCACCTCCTCCTGTAGTGGGCACCACACAGCAGGTGTCAGTTGAATCTGTGCCCTGCTGTGGCCCCTTTGCCATCTCTTGACCTGGACATTTAAAGAATACTTCCATTACCTGATTTTATTCGTGTTTTTTCAGTGCAATAAATAGTCCTGATGTCTGAAAATGTAACCGCCTGTGGGGAAAGGAATATCAAAAAAGGACCTTTCGCATCAGCTATTTCAGTCCCCTCATTGTGTCAGCAAGATGAGTTTCAACAACTTGCTCAAGGTTTTGCAGCTAATTAGAGGCAGAGTTGGTTCTAGAACCCAGGGTTGACTACCCCCAGAATCTTCTATTATTGGTATAGGAACCTTTCCATGAAGATGGAGACTTCTGGCCCAGAACCCAAGAATCTATAAACAGTACACTTGTACTCTAGACATTTATTTATGCATTTTCTATTTCTTTTCAATATTAATAGCGGGGTAACTAGATGGCCTAATAACCTTCAGTGGTGAGCTAGCACACCCTCTGGGCAAATGCATTGTTTTCTGTCCTTAAAGATACACATTACATAAGGTACCAGGCTGCAGCCAGGGCCCATTAGTTCCATTGGGGAAAGTGTGAGACTCAAAAAGCCAAGGTCATTGGTTGATCCTGGTTCAGGCCAGTTAATTTTGCACAGAGATAAATTTCTCCAAGGCCATTACAACTCTAATGCTAGCTGGACATTTCATAAATAGTTACTATTAGTTTCCATAGCGAAGTACCATCCATTTCCAAAAAGATTATTCAAACTAACTGTTGTCCTCTTCAGTCCTATTCATTCAACAAACAATTATCTGAACCTATTACCGTTTTTCCTCCCACCATGTATCTTGCATTTACTTATTATTCAGGTACTTGCTAAATGCTAATTGTTTTACCTGGATTATCTCACTTAAGTCTTAACTGGGAGCAAGGTCCTATTGTGTTCTCAGAGATAAGATGACTAAGGCATAGAGACCCAGACTAGATACAAACCTGTGCGGCCTGAAGCCAGAGCCTGCCCTCTTAACCACTGAGCTTGTGAAGGGTACAGAAAGACATAACACAAGACTCTTCCCAACCACATTGTTGATAACTGTCAACATTTAGAACCTCCATTCCATTTCACCTAGCAATTTCATGTCCAAAGATATGTGCTATTGAAAGTCATCTGGAGACATATACAGTATATAGGGAGTATATGTGTATGTGTCCATATGCCGTGTATACATATGAAATATATACATACATACTCACTGCAGTATTGTTCATAATGTTGATAATTGGAAATCACCCTCATGCTCATCAACACGATTGAACAGGTAAATACTGGTACATCCATACAATCCCATGCTATGCAGCTGTTAAAAAAGAATGAGGTGTACCTCTTTATAAAACATATGAAAAATGCTAAATATTTTAAGTGGAAAAAAGGTACAGAGCTGTCTGTATGGTATAGTCCTATTTCTGTAAATAAAAATTACACATGTTTATTATATGAAGAATGTGTAGAAGACTACATTCCAAACTGTTAACCACAGTTCTCTTAGGGTGGGGGAGGAGGGATTATAATAGTGTATCTCACTTTCTAAGAGATGTAGTTCTGTAATGTTTAATTTTTTGCAATAAGCATGCATACATTTGATTGTCAAAAAAAAAAAACAACCAAATAATGATTTAAGACTTTAATAAAAAAAAAATTTTAAAGCTCTATGAGAAAGTATATTGTAGCCCTCAAGGAACCCATCCTTAAAGTTGGGAGGAGGGGCGCTTGGGTGGCTCAGGTCATGATCTCGAAGTTCATGAGTTCGAGCTCCACATTGGGCTCTGTGCTGACATCTCAGAGCCTGGAGCCTGCTTCGGATTCTGTGTCTCCCTCTCCCTCTGCCCCTCCCCTGCTCACGGTCTGTCTCTCTCTCTCAATAATAAATAAATGTTAAAAAAAAAAAAAAAGTTGGGAGGAAATATACAGAAATATACAGAAATAAGGAGGGAATATACAAGGAGACAGTACAACATATACAGAAATAACTATTATAAAAGCCAGAAACTTGTATACACAGATTGACAAGGGGAGATAAAATTCTGTGGGAAAAATCACAACCAGCTGGGGTTGAGAGGTGCGGGAGAAAATGCATAAAGGAGATGGCAGTATGGAAGGATGTTGAAGGGAAAGGGAGACAGAGAAGGTGCAGAGGGGCTGAGAACAGGTGGGCCCCAGGTAAAGACTGCATCAAGGGCAAGGCACAGAAGCAAGAATGCATGGGATCAATTTGGAGAAGTATGGGTAGTCCAGTTCAGCTGGAGCACAGTAGGGAGATGAAGCATTTTCATGGGAAACAAAATGGGAAAGAAAAGTAGATGGAGGGTCTTCATTGCTAAACTAATGAGTTGTATTTATTATTTTAGGCTTCAAGAGTCCCTGAAGGCTTTTGAGCCAGGAAATGACACAATTAGCAGTGAATAAGCAGCAATTTCATAGTGACTGGGTAGTCACTGGACTCTAGCGCCAGGATTTGCCTCCTGACTGTCACTAATTAGCTGCAAAGGCATGACCAGTTATTTTACTTCTCTGTGTTTCCATAAAATGGGGACGTTGGTCATCATAGATAACCTATCTCATACCATTGTTGTTGAGTGAGTTAATGTTTCTAAGGTACATAGCAAGCGCTGAGTCTGTCTGTTACACTTAAAAAATCAGTATGGTACCTTTGGATTAAGATCTTTGCATTTCATTTTGAAACTTTTATTACAAAGAGCTGACATTATATGGTAAATTATTAACTATTCCTTCTTTTCCCTTTCACAGGATTAGAGATTATTAATCTCATTTTACAGATGGAAGAGTTTAGGTTTTAAGGAGAAAGATGAACCCTGCCCAGCACCCAGGGTTATCTCTTAGCTCAAACTCTCAGAACCTGGAGAACAGGAGAAATGGGCAATGGAAGAAGCTTTGGCAATTTCTGTTTATAGGATAAGGGCGGTAATAAAGTAAATTCAAAAAAGATAAAACTTTGGTGGAACACTTAAAAGTTTGTATATAAAATTAAACTTGTAAAATATAAATATTTAAATACTGAATTATGTGTCCCCCTCCACCACCACCAAAAAATCATATGTTGAAGACCTGACAATGTGATTGTGTTTGGAGACAGTGCTTCTAGCAGGTAATTAAGGTTAAATGAGGTCATAAGGGTGAGGCCCGAATCCTATAGACTGGTCACCTTATAAGAAGAAGAGATCTCTCTGTGTGCACCAAAGAAAGGCCATGTGAACACACAGCATGGAAACGACCATTTGCAAGCCAGGAGGAGAGTTCTCTCCAGAACACAAACATGCTGGCCAACTGATCTCAGACTTCAGCCTCCAGAACTGGGAGAAAATACATTTCTGTTGTTTAAGCCATCCAGTCTGTAGTATTTTTGTTTCACATATGTATACATACATATATACATGCAATGCATACATACACAGGCCAAAAGGGCTATTTCCTAGTAACAAAGTTGGGAAAATATTGCTATACAGCTAAATCTGACACTAATAAACCTCAAAACTGATTGCACATCCTCTCCCCAGAAATAACAGTCTGCTGGCCAAATGCACCATTCCTATTGATTCATGCTGATGGCATTGTTTTTCTGTCAGTTTGAATAAGTGCAGTGCCCTGCTGGGATTCCTGCATCCCTAGAGATGCCCTGTGATTATATGGGAGGAATTGGACCCATAGAATCAGAAAGAGAGAATGAATAGATACGTTAGCTTTGTATCCATGACCATATTTAACACAGTTAACTTTATATTTGCTTAGACCAGTTACATAATTCATTTCCTCGATAATGAGCCTACGGAGGGGCTGCTATTAGCAAACACTTATGGGTGAATATAGTCAAAGTCATTAACTGGAATAAACTTTATCCAGTTTATTCCAAGAGATGCCTATGGTACTCAGTGAAGTGGGCAGACTTTTATATCAGTGGTTCTTAACACAAGCTGGTTATTACAAAACAACAAGAAAGCACAAAGGATATTTGAACGTGAATTTATGTCCTTCCATTATTTTGTTAATAGGAAATATATACACACAGTACAAAGTTCAGAAGGTACAAAAGAGTAAGTATGAACAAATATTTCTTCTGCTCATGTGCCCCAAACACTACTCTCCTCTCCAGAGATAACCAGTGTGTGTGTGTGTTTAATAAAAAAAAATTCAGTTTTGCAGGGATATACTAAAAGTGTTAAAAGTAATTATCTGAGTTAGGTTTACAGGTGATTTTTAAAAATTTTTGTATTGGTGAATTTTCCAAGTATTCTTTAATAAGCCCATAGTATTTTGTTATTAGAAAAAAATATTAGGTTTAAAAGTAGATAAATATATTTTAATTTAAAAGTACCTTAGAGGGGCACCTGGGTGGCTCAGTTGGTTGATTTTGGCTCAGGTCATGATCTCATGGTTTGTGAGTTCAAGCCCCGCATCAGGATCTGCGCTGACAGCACAGATCTACCTGCTCACTCTCTCTCTCAAAATAAATAAATAAACATTTAAAAAAAATAAATAAAATTACCTCAGAGATCTCATAGCTGCTTTGTGACTTAAAAACCATACAACTGAGATGCCTGGGTGGCTTTGTTGGTCAAGCACCTGACTCTTGATTTCAGCTCAGATCATGATCTCACTGTTGGTGAGATGGAGCCCTAAGTTAGGCTCCACACTGATAGCACAGAGCCTGCTTGGGAGTCTCTCTCTCCCTCTCTCTCTCTGCGTCTCCCCTGCTCACACTCTCTCTTTCTCTCTCTCTCTCTCTCTCTCAAAATAAATAAATAAGCTTTTAATTTTTTTTTTCAACGTTTATTTATTTTTGGGACAGAGAGAGAGACAGAGCATGAACGGGGGAAGGGCAGAGAGAGGGAGACACAGAATCGGAAACAGGCTCCAGGCTCTGAGCCATCAGCCCAGAGCCTGACGCGGGGCTCGAACTCACGGACCGCGAGATCGTGACCTGGCTGAAGTCGGACGCTTAACCGACTGCGCCACCCAGGCGCCCCAATAAATAAACTTTTAAAAAATAAAAAGTAAATCAAAAGAAAAAAACCATAGAACTAACTTTATCCTCAAATTAAAAATACTTGTCAGTCTGTGGATACATTTTTCAAAAGCATTGTAGCCAATTTTATTCCATTCACATTAAAATTCCTGCCTCTGGAAAAGATATACAGAAACTGATTAACAACCTGAACCCTGAGATCTAGTGAAACTCCTTATGATTCACTGGAAACAGGTAATTTGCTCAAGGGTCTTCTTCCAAATTTCATCATAGTATCTATGATGACTTCACATGTCTATCAAACTATATTAAAACTAAGTATAACACTAGGCTGGAGAATTAAGCCTGGTCCAGCCTAACTTCTTTATTTAGTAATTAAATAATAACAAGCCAAATTTATCCTTACACCTAATACTTAATGATGCTGTGAATGTTCTAATTGGATAAATAGTCAAATGCACCTTCCAGCATCTGATGACAAAAGATGTCACAGTCTTGCTGAAAAGACATATAGGGGATTTGGCACTGATCTGGAGGTCACCCTTCTGGCAACTTGAGTCTCCAGAGTGGAATTCCAAACACAGAAAGCAAGAGGGAAGGGGCCTCTTTGTAGCCAAAGTCCCTGTATTAAGGAGAGCCTTTCTTAGCCTTGCTTACTAAAGGTTCAGTTATGTGGTTTTCTAGTCCTCAGAAGATTAGAAACAGCAGGAGAAAGGAGACAATATTAGAGACGGAGGAGGAGCAGGATGGAGAAGGAAATTATTTTATTCTGTTCATTCCTATGTCTGTAAATGGATTAGCTGACAACAAAGGAGGGGAAAGAAAAGTCAAGAATTCCCAGAAGTTGGGGTGCCTGGGTGGCTCAGTCAGTTAAGTGTCTGACTTCAGCTCAGGTCATGATCTCATAGTTCATGGGTTTGAGCCCATTCTGTGTCTCCGTCTCTCTCTGCCCCTCCCCACTCATGCTCTGTCTCTCCGTCTCTCTCAAAAATGAATAGACATTAAAAAAAAAAAAAAAGAATTCCCAGAAGTTATATGTGCTCAAGACAATCTTTGTCATTCCTGGTGATGACCTTGGGGTAGGAAAAGGTAGTTAAACTGTGATCAGCGCCTTTATTTTAGGTGGAAAGTTCCATGTAGTTTTGCTGGTAGGAGTGGTGGCCTGTGGGGAGCAGACCACCTCTGAGGGAGGTGGTTAAGAGCAGGCAGGATTCACTCATACCCTCTTACTTTTTTAAATGTTGTATCATGTGTATTATGTATCTTTTGTTTAATAATACAAAATTTTTAAAAATATTTAATGCCCATACAAAAAACTTAACAAGTAAAAAGTTGGTGAAAATAAAATTGCAAAAATTAAAAATACTGAACACTTTAAGCCATAAAACTCCTAGAAGAAAACATAATAGGTAAGCTCTTTGGCACTACTCTTGGCAATGATGTTTTTAGATTTGACATCAAAAGCAAAACCAAACAAAACCAAACAAACAAACAAACAAACAAGTGGGACTACATCAAACTAAAAAGCTTCTTCACAGCAAAAGAAACAATCAAGAAAATGAAAAGGCAACCTCCTGAATGTGCGAACATATTTGCTAATCATGTATATTTTAAATGTTTATTTATTTTGAGAGAGAGTGTGTGGGCATGAATGAGCATGAGCAGGGGAGGGGCAGAGAGACAGAGAGAGAGACAGAGAGACAGAGAGAGAGAGAGGGTAAGAATCCCAAGCAGGCTCCACACTGTCAGGGCAGAGCCCAGTCAGGGTTCAATACCATGAACCTGACCCAAAATCAAGAGTCAGACTCTTAACCAATTAAGCCACCTAGGTGCCACAACTAATCACGTATTTGATAAGGAGTTAATATCCAAAATATAAAAAGAACTCACACAACTCCATAGCAAAACCAAAAGCCTGATTAAAAATTAAACATTTTTATAAAAATAACATACAAATAACCAAGAGGTATATGAAAAGATGCTCAACATCATTCATCAGCAGGGAAATGCAAAACAAAACCACAATGAGATATCACCTCACATCTATCAGAATGGCTATTGTCAAAAAGACAAAAGATAACAATTGTTGGCAAGGATGTGGAGAAAAGGGAAACTTGGTGCACTCTTAGTGGAAATGTAAATTAGGGCAGCCACTATGGAAAACAGTGTGGAGGTTCCTCAAAAAATTAAAAATAGAAATACCATATGATCCAGTATTCCATTTCTGAGTATATATTCAAAGGAAGCAAAATCACTACCTCAGAGGGTTATCTGCATGAGCTAGCCCATGTTCATTGTAACATTGTTCACAATAGCCAAGAAATGGAAATAACCTGAATGTCCAATGATGGATAAATAGATGAAGAAAATGTGATATATATACATACGCATATATATTGTAATACATACACACACACACACACACACACACACACGCATATGGTGGTTGCCAGAGACAGAGTATTTGGGGTAGGAGGAAACAGGTGAAGATGGTCAAAAGGTACAAACTTCCAGTTATAAATAAGTTCTTTATATATATATATATATATATATATATATATATATATATAGCTATATATATATATAGCATGGTGCCTAGAGCTAAACTAACAACACTGTATTGTATATTTGAAACTTGCCAGAAGAGTAGATCTTAAAATTTCTCATCACAGAAAAATTTGTAGCTGCATGAGGTGATGGATGTTGACTAAATTTATTGTGGTTACCATAATATATATATATATATATATATATATATATATATATTATATTGTATACTTTAATACCATGTTATATGTCAATTATATCTCAATAAAAATGGAAACAATTTCAAAAGATACAAAAACAAAAAACAGTACCACAATGAGATAGCACTACACACCTACCAGAATGGCTAAAATAAAAAACAGTGGCAATGTCTGGTGAGGTGGTGGCTGGTGAGGACAAAGAGAAATGATCATGATACATTGCTGGTAGGAAAGTAAAATGGTATAGATCCTCTGGAAAACAGTTTGGCGGTTTCTTAAAACAGTAAACATGCAACTATCATATATCCAATAATCGTACTGCTGGGCATTCGCCTTAGAGAAATGAAGACATGTTTACACAAAAACCTGTATATGAATGATTATAGCCACTTTATTGATAATAGCCAAAACTTGGAAACAACCTGAATGTCCCTCAACTGGTGAAGAGTTAAACTGTGTTAGATCCATATGATGGAATACTATTCAACAATAAAAGGGAACAAGCTACTGACATACACAACAAAAAGGATGAATATTCAGAAAAGTATGCTGAGTGAAGAAAAGCCAGTCCCTCAAAGGCTACATACTGTATATTGATTCCGTTTATATGACATTTTTAAAATGACATTATAGAAATGGGAAACGAATACGTGATTGCGAGGTCAAGAAAGGCGTGGAGTAGGAGGGAAGTGGGTGGGGCTATAAAAGGGCAACAAGGGGCCGCTTGTGCTGATAGAAATGTTCTTTCTTGGCTGTATCAGTGTCAGTATTCTTGTTGTATTGTACCATGGTTTACAAGGTGCCACCACTGGGGGAAACTGGATGAAGGGTGCATAGGATCTCTCTGAACTATTTCTTACAACTGCATGTGAATCTACAGTTAACTCAAAATAAGACGTTTAATTAAAGAGAAAAAGTATAAGCTTAAAAAATGAGAGTTTTATGCTTAAATAGATACTAGCTATTTTTAAAAACCACTTGTGACGCAACATATCCCTCTTGACCCTAGATTAACAGAGGCACCACTACTCACGAAGCCCACACACTGGTTAAGCACACTTTCACATACTGGGGCTGGCAGTACTCCATTTGTGGTGAACTAACATTTAGTTTTTAGTTCGGATATGAAAAGCAGTGCTCCATTGCCCTCCTACCTCAACTGCTACCATTCCTAGCCCATAGTTTCCCACATGTGCGTTTCCTCTGTCATCGGGGCACATGGCTGCTCCCATTCATTTTTCTGTCTTCCTTTTAAAAAGCAAGGTTTTGGTACTTGGAGAAACTCCAGGACCTCAGCTGGTGTTCGAGAAAGTCACTCTCCTATAACAGGGCGCACAGAAGGGTTGGTTAGATCATTTCAATCAGTTACCATAAAATGCTGCTGTGGTTCCTCTATATTCAGAAGGTGAGAAGCAAGCAGTGCAGAAGTCTGTTGAAGGCAGCTCGTAATTACATGTTACTGAGTGCGCCATGAGTCAAATCATGGCCACTGAAATGTAACTGCGTATTCTTGAAATAGTTCAGCCGTGAGGTCGAGGGGCTGGTTTATTTCTGGTTTCTCCAATTTAAGCCCGTGTGCATGACCCTATGACTACCACTCAGTTCAGAGTAGATGAGCAGCACAGTGAGGTACACAGAACTTTGGACAACGGCGCCCCTGAAACAGCAGGTAGGATGGTGCCTGTGATTTTTGTTGTTCAAAGTTGTAAAGGATCTGGAAATGTAACTACTATATTTTGAGCGGAAGTGTTAGTAAGAAAATGATATAAAGCAGACGTCTTCAAACTTTTCTTCCCTTACACCCCCTAAAAATGCTGAAAACTACATATCCCTTCACACATTTTAAGTTGATATCTATAGCTTTTCGTGGTTTGAGTGCTGGCAGGGGATGTAGTCTGTAGATTGTTTTCATCGAATGTTTTAAAATAAAACTGTTATATCACTCTTTTCAATGCACCCAATAGAATCTAAGCACCATAGTAATTTGACACCATCACTCTTTTTTCAAAATGAACACGAAGTTCCTTAACAGAAATGTTAAGTCATTCCCTTTCCTCCACGAACTGTATCTTCAGTCCACTTCCATTAAAGATTTGCATCCAAATATTTTTATGACATCTTTTATTACTTGAACATCTATCCTTTGGACATCTTTTACTGATTACCCTATCATCTTTTTTGAAACAAATATGCATGTGTAAATTGATTTTACAATTTCAAAAAATATCCTGTGACCATAAGGTATTAAAACATTTC
Organism: Acinonyx jubatus; assembly: GCF_027475565.1. Lineage (NCBI taxonomy): Eukaryota > Metazoa > Chordata > Mammalia > Carnivora > Felidae > Acinonyx > Acinonyx jubatus. The sequence goes on from NC_069382.1 coordinate 42,734,970, forward strand.
CTGAGACGAAGCCATTGTTACCATCATCAGTAACATGATAAATATGTATTTTATTGATCATTAAACATAAAACAGTAAAATATTGAAAATTATTCTCCTCGTAAGAATTATCTCTCCTAATGGATGAGGATGGGTTTTTACCTATATGGATTCGAATATATTTACATACATATGTAATTAGTTCAAATATCCATCAATTAATATTACTTATTGCAAGAATGAACAGGCCTAGCACCAATATTTTCCCACATCGCATTTTTATGAATGTAAACATTGAGAAACCTTGTTCACTTGAATAAGTAGATGGGGCCACAAGGAGCTTTGTCATGACAATGTCCAGGGCTGACAAGAAGAAAGGAAAATAGGGACATATTTCTAGGCTTATGGCTTCAGAGGCACACCTGGAATGACTGGCTTGCTCATGAATACAGACCCTATATGAAGATCCGTGGCCAGTCCACCTTTGCCAGGGAACTTGAGATTTGTTTTTCAGCAGGGCCAAATCTGGCAGTGTCATTCAATTCTTTGGATTCCTTCACCTTATAGGTCAGATATCACTTAGAAACTTTCCTTCAATAATTATTCTATGGGGGGAGGTTGTGCCTGTATAAGGGCAAGGGGTATGTGGGAACTCTCCGTACTTTCTGCTTAATTTTGCTGTGAACCCAAAACCCTCTCTGAAAAATAAAGACAGTTTTAAAAAAAATTATTCTGATGATCTATCAGCGGTCAACTCAATTAGGTTTTTCTCCAAGTTTTACGGAAAACGATAACTTGGAAACCACCTAATTTGTGAAATGATTGGTATCTCAGTCAAAAAGGCTTTTGCTTTCTCAACACAAACACAAATATTTCTAATTGTTCCTTGTCTGGCCCCTGGAGGCTTTTACAATCTAGGACAAATGCCTTTCTTTCCTTTTTTAGAAGTGAAGAAGGGCTAGTGTGCCAGGGGAGTGGGAGCAGAAAAGACCCAATGTGACACCTGGCTCTCACTTCACCTCAGGCGGATTCTGAAACGGATTCCCGAAAACCATCTACCCCAGAGGCACCCACCATTTAAACACCACTGGAGTAAGGTGGTTTAAGAACTTCTTCAAATACATCGAACTGTAAAGTCAGCTTTTGGGGGTACTTATCTGCTGGTTATCTGAAATTCAAATTTAACTGGGTATCCTGTATCCATCTCTCTGGCAACCCTGTCTCATCCAAACCATTCTCTTTAAGAAATGGCAAAAACCAGGACCAGGCAAGACTCAAGTCCTCCACCAGGGAGTAGGGTCTTTTATTTCTCCCTCTACCTAATTCTCAAATGTAATTACTGTTCTCTCACTTTCTCATCATGGTGTCCATCTTTCTCTCCCAACATTGTTTCCACTCTTCTAACCCAAAGCAAGAAGGGAGGCAGAAACAAGAGCACGACAACATTCATGAGAGAAGGACAGCTTTTGGAGGAAACCAGGGCAGTGAAACGCATTTGAGAGGAACAGAACGAGTGTGGGTACAGTGTGGGCAAAACATCTCTGTCCTGTCGTCTCAAAAACAGAGGCTAAAAAAAGGAGAGGCGGGAGCAGCCGTTTCTTTGGGGGCAGAAACCACATGTATCAAATTTGTGCCTATGCTCCTTTACGGTCTAAAAATAATTTTTAAAAAAATAATAAAAAGTATTACTCAAGTCCAGCTACATTTATTTTAATATTTGGTGCTCTTCTGAGCTGTTCCTTAGGAAAGATACTGACAAGCCTTCCTGTTTTTTCTGCCCCCTTCTGTTCCTATTTACTACCATTGCTTTCTCTCACCCCCCTCTCATCTCCCAAGCACTAAAATAATTTGAATTTCAAGCTTTTTTTTTTTTTTGGTTGGGGGGGGGACCTTCCTGTGGGTGTGGGAGGACCTCCTTTGGGAATTGTTCTGGATCTAGTCGGCTCCATCTGTATTTTGGCAAAATCTGTCTGCACCCCGCCCCCACTTCCTTTTCTTCATACGTAGGAGTCCGAGTGTCCCCCACCCGACAAAGAACCTCCTTTATCTAATCCTTAGGTAACCAAACTGAGAGGAACCCCCCGCCCAGGGGGCCCTAGGGGTCTGCAGCCTCCACTTACCCCGCCCTTGGTTTTGGAAGAACAAGAACTCTGCAAAAAGGAGCCAGCTTCTCACCAGCCACAGGAAGCCACCTCCTGCAGGCGAAGGCTCCAAAGGACAAGGTGACTTCCAGGAGGAAGGCAAGAGCTGTGTTTTTCGGTTTCAGGAGACCCAAGGCAAGTTCCTGTTTCAAAGACAGAGTTTTAAAAACTGATTAAGTTCAGAGAGTTTGTGTGTGTGTGTGTGTGTGTGCGCGCGTGTGTGTATGCGCGCGCGCACACACGCGCGCACACGCTCGCGTGTCCCTCTCCCCAATTTACCCACGTGATCCCCTTGATTTTCCTCTGGGGAACAGCTGATCTGCCTTTCTAAAAAATCTCTCTAGACCTAACCTCCCCTCCTCCTCCCCCTTCCCCACCGGCTGTCATCATGGCCATTCCTTAGCTAGTGTCTCAATACTCTGGTACATTTTTGTTATTGACAAAAAAAGAAAAGGGAAAAAAATGAGAAAAGGACTGCACATCTAAGAATTTCCTGTGGTTTGGGACAGGTTTAGTTCAAGCTTTTCATAACTTATTTTCTCTCATTTTTTCCACGCTGAAGACAGTGCTCAGAAACACTGCTGCCAACCCATGGACCTTGTTTTCTTCCTCAGGTCCTGGAGAAGACATTCTCCTTGGATCTGGAGTGGGAAGGGAGGAGATGAAAGGGTGATGCCCAAGGCTGAAGAGTCAACTTCAGGCAGATGTTTTGTGCTCACCAGAGCCTCTGTCTTCCATTCTGGGGACAGTGGGCTGCAGAGCCCAGGGAGAGCATACCCCTGGTTACCTGACCAGAGAGGCACCAAAGAGCGGTCTCACATCTTGTTTTCATAATATTTGTATATTCCTTTATTTTAGCAGTTTCCTTATAGTAAAATAGGTATAATAATGCCTAGCACACAATGATATGGGGAGGAATTAATAAAATGAAAGTGCTTGTATAGTACCTGACATACAGTAGACACAAAACTAACATTTGCTAAGCATGAAGTGCATTTATCACGTTACATTCTGTGTGCTCACTTACCTGTCTGTCTTACCACTAAACTCTGAATGTCTTAGTCATGGTTATATGCCCTCTATCTATGACAGTGCCTGTAATACAGTAGACAGCCAAAACATAATGTGTTTAATCAAATAATTACTATCTGTTTCCACCCTCATCCTGGCTCCATTTTCCTTGCTGGTCAAGAGTATGCTCTTTGCGCTCTCTTGTGTTCTCCGGACAAGGTTCTAGAACTCAAGCTATGAATAAAAATTGCCAGGCTTGAAATGGATGAAATGATTGTTTTCCACTTCCTAGAAATACCAAAGGGAGTTTTCTCAGCAAGCACACAGAAAGGAAGAGATTAGGAAGCACAAAGTCTGTGGGATGTTGTTATTTCTAAGTCCATTGCAGAAATGTGATGTGTTCAAATTAAAGTCAGAGTCCAGGGTGATATTTATAGTCAAAGTATTTCAAAGAGCAGAAAACATGAGATTCCCCAAGGCCCTTCAAGGAGGGAAGACCAGCATTCTAAAAGAAATAAAAAGAGAAAAGAAGGAAGGTAGGAATGAAGGAAGGAGAAAGAGAAAGGGGGGGGGGGAGTGAAAGGGAAGGGAGGGAAGGAAAGGGAGGGAGGGAGGAAGAGCTGGAGAGAGAAGGAAGGAGAGAATATGGAGCAGGGAGAAAAGGAAGAAAGCTAGAAGAGTGGATTTAAAAGTAGGCACATAAGGGGCACCTGGGTGGCTGAGTCGGTTAAGCAGTCTGACTTTGGCTCAAGCCATGATCTCACGGTTCCTGAGTTCAAGCCCCACTTTGGGCTCTGTACTGACAGTTTGGAGCTGGAGCCTGCTTTGGATTCTGTGGCTCCTTTTCTCTCTGCCCCTAGCCTGCTCACACTTTGTCTCTCTCTGTCTCTCAAAAGTAAATAAAAGTTAAAAAAAAAACACAATAAAAAAATAAAAGTAGGCACATGAAAATCACAGTTAAGCATGGTCTACCGAGCACACCTTTTATTAAACCTTCACTAAAATGACAACAAATGGAGAAAAGGAGCATAAACCCTCAAGGACAAAGAGAACATGAAAGCACCAACAACCAACGATAAATTTTACAATTAACAGAAGCACAAAAGCTATGATTGGTGGAAACTCAGCTACCATACCAGGAAAACCTAGACCTGCAAGAGTTGGAAGCCAACAAGAAACAAGCTCTTTGACATGTCCAGGCCCTAGAGAGCCTGAGGGAAATTAGAGGACCAGGAACCTCTGAAAGGGGTGGCAAGATAGGTTTGGGTGGGGCTGACAACAGGAAGGTTCGTTGAAAGCTTGTATGAGGAGGAAGAAGATGGAGAGATTGAACAAGATAGACTCAAGGCTTAGGAGCTGGGACCACCGAGGACAGAAATAAAGACAATTCACTAATGGAGGTGGGTTCATTGAAAGCTTGTACTGAACGGTAATGCCTCCACTCGTGCCCCATCTCCCTTACCCAACTTAGCTGGAAGAATGCTGAAAAAGGCTTCCACCTCCTCAATTCCCACCCCCACCCCCAGGCAGGAGTGTGGAGGAGTAATCTCATTGGGAAACTGTCCAGCTCAAGAGAAAAACTCTACAGAATCAGTTATTTGTCTCCCAGTACAACTTTGGTGCAGCCCCCCTGTCTTCAAACCTCCCACACGTGCTCAATGCTTTCAAACAGATTTTTTTCACTTATAATTGTGAACCAACCACCAAGGACCATCAGATATTTCAGGGAAGCCTCCAACATCAAAGATAGACCAAAATAAACACATGAGGGAAAAGGGGGGGGGGAGGGGGCTTGGAAGACACAGAGACAATGCAGGGAGAGAAAAAATATATATATATAAGTAAAAAGAGATACTGTGTTCTTAAAATAATGATAATTATTTTAAAATACTAGGATGCTTTTTAAAGAGAGAGAGGGCATTCACAGAATAAGAAACACTCATGGAGATTACAAATATGACAGAAAAAAATTCAATAAGAGAGGTGAAAATAAAGTTGAGGAAATCTACTGAGGAAAGTAAAACAGAAAGAAAAACAAATTAGGAAGTAGGAAAGATGAAAACAGATACAAATCCAGAATTCTCAATATCTGCTTATTAAGAGTTGCAAAAAGAAAACACAGAGAAATGAATTCATGATAGGATCCCAGAACTGAAGTACATTAGTTTCCAAATCAAAAGGGCCAATGGCTACTCAATGCAGTGAATGAAAAGAGACCTAAACCAAGGCACATCACTGTGAAATCTCAGGACTCCAGGGATAAAGAGGAGATCCCAAAAATTTCTAGAAAGGAAAAAGGTCGTGCTCAGAAAAGCCGAGGAATCAGAATGGCACCAGACTTCAGGACAGCAGTACTGGACAGTAAGGGACGAAGACATGAGGGCCTTCAACAGGTCTTTTTTTTTTTTTTTTCTTAGAAAGGCAGACTGCTACGTGCAGCGCCTCATTTGGATGTGTCTGGAGTCTTGGAAGCTTGACTACCCTACGTTCTCCTACACATGGACCTTGAGAGCTTGTTTGGAGGTTCTAGCAGGGGAGCGCAGCTACTCATATACCCTTGACTGAAGAACGGTCCTCCTGTATCGGGGAAGTTCGTCCTCTTCGACCGAACGCACAGCTTCGGGAGGGACGCACATGGAGCGGTGAGGGAGGAAGGGGACACCCGCCTAGCCAGCCAGGTCAGCCAGATCAACCCTGGCGATCAATGGGGTGACAGATGTTGCAGCCAGATCACCCTCACATCCCTTCAACAGGTCTTAAAAAGGAAAAATGATTTATGACTGTGACTTCTATGTTCAACCAAAGTATAAACTAATCATGAGGATAGAATAAAGGTATTTTTCAGGCATACACTGTTTCAAACATTCACTTGCCATTCACCCATTCTCTAGAAGATACAAACTAAGATCCCTGGGAAAAGGTAGGCCTAACACATGAAGGAGGTAGAGAGAATTCCCAGGATGAAGATGAAGGGAAGTTTCAGAATAATCGTTACGCATCAATCCAAAGGAAAAAGCAGTCCATATCAGAGGTGAGAGAGAAATGCAGGATTGCTGGATATTGGAGACATCCAAAAGAAAGAAAAAGAAGAAAGAAAGAAAGAAAAAGAAGAAAGAAAGAAAGAAAGAAAGAAAGAAAGAAAGAAAGAAAGAAAGAAAGGGAGGGAGGAAGAAAGAAAAGAAACTAGGATATCATCTGATGTGTTTGAATGTATTTGGAAGAATGTTATAATTCTATCAGAAAATTAGAAGATGAATTAATGACAGATACAGAGAAAAGCAAACAACAATAACAACATTGAAAAGGCAATTATTGGGGCGCCTGAGTGGCTCAGTCGGTTCAGCGTCTGACTTCGGCTCAGGTCATGATCTTGTGGTCCATGAGTTTGAGCCCCGCGTCAGGCTCTGTGCTGACAGCTCAGAGCCTGGAGCCTGTTTCAGATTCTGTGTCTCCCCCTCTCTCTGACCCTCCCCTGTTCATGCTCTGTCTCTCTCTGTCTCAAAAATAAATAAACGTTAAAAAAAATTTTTTTTAAGAAAAGGCAATTATTAATTCCATGAAAAACAAAAAGTTATACAGGAAAGAAAAAGTAACCATAATGTACTACATGGCTCTTCTTTGAACAAAGCTTACATAAATACTAATGTAAACATTAATATTGATTTGATAAAAATTGTTATATAACTAGAAGGGAGAGGCATAAGGGAGCTAAAATCTCCCTTCCATAGTAAGATGTCCATAGAAGGAAAAATCAAGAACTAGATACTTAAGCATGATAAATGAAACTAAGATGGTAAAAAGCCTAAGAAATGGCTAAAAGTTTAAGTGATTTCCTCCCAGAAAACAGCAAAACGTCAAGGAAGGAGCTATGTTTTGTTATAAGCCTTGTAGTACTATTTGATTTTTTAAAGGGTGGCATCTCTTGATTCCATATTGGTGATTTCCAAGTTGACAAAACAGGCATTCTGAGTTCTGGTTCTAGTTCCCTTCCATGTTATAGGATCTCAGTTTCTTGTATGTCAAATGAGGGGCTGATGATGTCTGTCTCCTCCTTTCTCAAAATGGGGCAGTGATCAGAGCCCAGTCTGTGGAGTCTCCCCAAACACTCTTATCGTCTGAACTCCTGGCACTTGATGTCCATCCCTTTTTCACAATAGTTATAATATTTACTCACCCACTAGAGTAAACTGGAGATTTGGGGGCATCTTTATGGCGCTGGGAGGAAGTTTTTAATACATTTTCTTTTATATAAGATGATCGAAAGATGCAAAGAGTAAGGGCAGTATTGGGAGCCTTGCCTCTTTTCTTTGATAACATCATGTCCTGCTTTCGGACAGTCTTTGTATCCTAAATCCGATCAAATATTTCTGGCCTGGGTCACGTGGGTGGCTCAGCCGGTTAAACATCCAACTTCCACTGGAGTCATGATCTCACAGTTTATGGGCTTGAGCCCCACATCAGGCTCTGTGCTGACAGCTCAGAGCCCAGAGCCTGCTTCAGATTCTGGGTTTCCCTCTCTCTCTGCCCCTCCCCCATTCACAGTCTGTCTCCCTCTTCAAAAATAAATAAACATTTTAAAAAATTTAAGGAAATTAAAAATATATATATTTTTGGCCTTTCTCCCCAAGCCAGTTGAAAACTTTCAGATGGTAGGGACCATAATTAGTGGGGTTTTTTTGTTTGGTTGGTTGGTTGGGGTTTGTTTTCTGTTTTTTGTTTTTGAATTCCACATTGAACATGATAGTGGTTTGATAACTATCTGCTGAGCAAGCAGGGGGAGGCCTGTCCTGTCTTGGTAAGAGGTCCTGCAGTGCACATGAGTGTAAAGGGAGATATTTATTTTAAAAGAGAATAAAAAGAGCAGGATGATGGTGGGGGATTGTGGTCAAAGAGCCTGAGACACTGCTTGAGTGGTTTTCTGTACCACCCCTGTTTCTATTTTTTGCTCATTGCTTTTTCCAGTTCCTGGATGCATCACTGGGTTAGGAACCAGAAAACACCAAGACAAGACTAGCTATGCTTTGCCACTTATATACTGGGTGACCTTGAGGAAGTCAGATATGGTCATTTGTCCTCATTTCTTCTCCCGTAGGATAAAAGGATTGGACTAGATGCTACAGACCCTTCTCATGCTAACATTGTAGAAATCATGACTGTTTACAAATAAGTGGACACACTGACAGGCTGCTGGAGGGCCCCATGATGCCCTGCAGAAAGAGAATGGCCTGAATGGCAATGGCATTGTTAAATATATAGAAAAGAAGGAATAATAGCACCAGGTGTCAGAGGGCCCAGCCAGGCGACAGATGTGAAAGGGGAAGTAAAATGCTGTGCAAGTAAACTGCAGGTGGAATAATTCATGAAGAGAAGAGCACCTCCTTTCATTTCACTTAAGGTGACTTTGGAAAGAAGGTGCCATTCACCTGTACAGTCTGAGCCCACTGTGGAACTCAGTAATTCCAGAAAATAGTGGTGATATTATTTCCATCAAAGTCACTGATTTTCAAGAGGCTCACTGGTGGGGGGAAAAAGCCAGGGAGCATTTGGTGTGCAGATTGGGAAGGGCTGAGGTGCGGGGAGGGGAAATCTGGAAGCCGCTGTATAATCACAAGTTATGGAGAACTACAGTGCTGAGTCTGCCCAGCACACTTGTACACACCTCACCTTTGGGAAAGACCCCCTCCCACACCACAGCTCTCCTGAGAAATGCTCCTTCTCCCTTCTCCCCAACTCTGGTGTCAGAGGGGAGTCCCCATGTTCTTCCATAACTCTGCCTCCCTGGTATGGTCATTTGGTTGCCAATGGATACTTACTCTCGCCTGAACTCATCATGGTGCCCCACTCACCTGGCTCAGTTGGTTGGGCCAGGGAATAAATCTGTGACCCGAGTCTGGCCAATTAGTCAACTTAATTAGGATATTTCAAGTTGCAGCTGGGTAAAAAGAGCCAGATCCTCTTGTATTGTGTCAAAGCTTGGTGTGAGCCCACCTATGCTGAGTGAATGAAGCTCCTAGGCAGGAAAGAGACTACTAGGAGCTACTAATTGATTCCCGATAGCCCTAGGGTAACTAACATCTGAAAAAGTAAAGCCCTCATTTGAGGTTCTAGAAGCCTCTCATGGAATTCCCCTATTCCCTTAAGCTATGTTGAGTTGTTTCTGTTACTTGGAACTAAGAGTCCTACCTGATGCTCCAAATCTAACTGAATATTTAAAAAGCCAGGCTTTCTCATGTATTGGACTATCGCAATTTTTAATTTCGAATCCGTTCCTAGAATTAGTTCTAGAATTAGTTCCTAGAATTATTTCAATGACTTGAAATACAATTTCTACCAATTTTGGAGCCAATCAAATAATTTTGCTTAAAAATAAATTAATGTTTAAGATTTTTCTGAAGATTTGATCCAGATTCTTCCATAACGAACCTTCCAGTGATAAAATAACACAGGCAAATGTGAAACAAGGGCATTATCCTGCTGTTTGCTTGACACAGTCATGTTTTTCAAGTTCATTCTTCAAAATAAACATTTGCCTCTAAATGCTTTTGCTACGGCTGCTGGGTTTTTTTATTATTATTATTTACTTATTTTTGAGAGAATAAAGAGTGGGGGAAGCAGAGAGAGAGGGAGAGAGAATCCCAAGCAGGGACTGGGGCCTGAACCCATGAACCATAGGATTATGACCTGAGCCAAAATCAAGAGCCAGACATTTAACTGATGGAGCTACCCTGGCGCCCCTACTGTTTCTTTAGCCAAGCCTAGCAAATAACCCGGGTTGCTGTTGTATGATATATGTGCCATTATTTCCCTCCTATGCCCATGGTGGACCACAGGGCTCTCATCCCCTAAACTGGAGTCTCCAAGTTGTCTCGGTACAGCTTTCCAAGTATCTCCATAAGTCGACCAGAGGTGGCAAGTGAACGAAACCTATTTCCCTTCCTGAACTAGGAAGTTTCAATTCTAGTTTGCATTAAGCTCCTCAATGGAATTCATTCATGCACTTATTAATTCACTCAGAAAATATTTACTTAGTGCCTTTGGGGGTGGGGGCAGGGCAAGGCCCCGTTCTAGGTGCTCTGGACACAGTGGTAAAGAAAACAGACTGTTTTTGTGGAGCTTATATGAACATGGAAACAAATAAGTGACGTAAGCATGGCAAGCACTAAGAGTAAAAACTGAATGAGAGGAGCAGAGAGTAAGAAGGATCCGAGGTACATTTAAAATATAGGAGGTGACATTTGAGCAGACACCTGAGTGAGGCTGAGGAGTCAGCCATGCAGAGATCTGGGGGAGAGACTTTCAGGTCAAAGGAACACAAATCAAAGGCCCTGTGTAGCACTGAGTTCTGCAGAGTGTACAGGGGAGGTGTGTAGGAGACAAGGTCAGAAAGATGGGCAGGGCCACATCATGTGGAGCCGTGGTAGGGTGTAGGATTGGTACACTGCACATCTGAAACGGTGAATAGTTCATACTTGGGGCAACGCATCAACATTAAGAGTATGTTCTGTTGATTTTATCTTTTTTGCAACCATTTTCAAAAGTACAATTGGATTTCATGGTGACTAGTCACCTCTCCCACCTCTGCCCCCAGCCCCTTATTTTCCCTCCCTACAATGACCCTTGATATCTCATGTGTCCTTCTTAGGGATATGTTGCGCATCTACAAGAACATTCCAATATGTGTTTTTAAACCTCCTGTGTTACACCAGTGTTAATATACTATGCATATCATGCTTCACCTTATAAGGAATTTTAGGAAAGTTGGCTCAGGATTAGTTGGGAATGAATAAAGGTAGCAGAGCAAACACACTTTAGTTTCTCCCTTCTCTCTCTCCACAAATATCAGAAAATATACTAAAGGATTTGGAAATACTATACTACTGACTTTAAGATATGGCCTAGTCAACCACGTTCTTAGAGTCAACAAGCAATCTATATGTATAAACCTATCAGTCTGATTCTTCAGAGTCAATGACACTCTTGTTGAGGAATGATGGAAATGGCAGAAAACCCAAGAAACTAGGGCTCAGTTTCTTCTGGCTCCATCGCCAACTTCCTGTATGTCCTTGGATAAGCCACTACAAAGTTGAAAGAAGGAAGGGTGGGAGAGAGAGAGAGAGGAAGGAAAGAAGGAAGGGGTGTTGGTTTGGGCTAAGTCTCTCCCTGAGAATAGAAGTGTGTGTGTGTGTGTGTGTGTGTGTGTGTGTCAAGAACAAAAGGGACAAACTCCATGCCCTTGGGGAGTTTATATTCTAGCGGATGAAAAAGGAGACAAACAACATAAATAATTGAAATATGTAATGTATTAAATAACAGTAAGTACTAAGGAAGAAAAATAAAGCAGGAAATGGGGCAGGGAAGTAGAGGGGAGTTTAGATAAGAGTGTCCAGTCAATGTCTGGTTGAGAAGGTGATACTGGAATAAGAATCTGAACGGAGTGAAGGAGCCCACATGGGAGGTTTAGGTTAGGAGGCAGACAGGACAGCAAGAGCGAAGGCCACAGACGTGAAAGCTGCGTGGCAAAGACAAGAGGTTGGAAGAGCAGAAACAAAGAAAGTATCCAGGACATTGGTGGTATCATGGAGCTGCCTCTAGACATCTCTTTCAGTCACAAAAGAAACCCCTACAGGGACACCTGGGTGGCTCAGTCAGTTAAGCGTCCGACCCTTGATTTCAGTTCAGGTTGTGGTCTCATGGGTTCAAGCCCCACGTCGGGCTCTCTGCTGTCAGCACAGACCCCGCTTTGGATCCTCTGTTCCCTTCTCTCTCTGCCCCTCCCCCACTCTCTCTCTTTCTCTCTCAAAACTAAACATTAAAAAAAATTAAAAGAAAAGGAAAAAGCAAAATACAATTATATATACACACATACATATATATCTTTCTCTGAAGGAAGTGAATACATACATACATACACATATACATGATAAATACAAATATTTTTAACTATGCTTTGTAAAGCTTATGGAGAAAAAAAACCTAAAAGAACAAAAAGCTAATTGTGGCATAACTTTTAGAAGATTATAATTTATATTTGCCTTTCTTTGTTAATGAGTTTAAACTATGGTTATTTGAGGGGCACCTGGGTGGCTCAGTTGGTTGAATGTCTGACTTCAGCTCAGGTCATGATCTCATGGTTCGTGGGTTCGAACACTGCATCGAGCTCTGTGCTGACAGCTCAGATCCTGGAGCTTACCTCTGTTTCTGTATCTCCCTCTCTCTGCCCCTCCCTCACTCATGCTCTGTCTCTTTCTCTCTCTCAAAAATAAATAAACATTAAAAAAATTTTTAACTACGATTATTTGAAATATACCTTATTCACACAAACAAGTAAAATAAGGAATGGGGTAGTGGGCCTATATGCTTTCACAGAATGTACCCCTGCAGAGAATTCAGAAAGGAAAGTATAGTGTTTAGACAGAGGACTTGGTTCTTTGTCTCAAGTGCACATACTGTATTGATAAAATTTCCATTTGAAAATTCAAGTGTTCAAAGCAGCAGGTTAAACACCATTCTGTCCTTCATTCCTTGGCTGGCCCCCTCGGTGACTGAATCCTTTGCTGTTAGAAAGGCCAAGCATGGAATGATGCCTCTCATGTGGCCCTTTGCAAACTCCTCCTTGAGTTCTGGCATCATGGGCACTTGCCTAGCCAGCAGTGGGGACACCTATAAAAGTTTGGGGAAGGGCCTTCCCTTGTATCTACAGGGGGGAACCTGTTCTCAGAAAGAACCAGTTATCAGCTCGTATTTCTCCCATTCACAGCCAGAGTCTTTCCTTCCCCAGTTTAACTGATGTCTTTCCTTTGACTTCAAGTACCCTCTGTGTTGCCAACTCTTAAATATGTATCTCTGGTTTGGATTTTTCTCCTAAACTCTAAATTCCTATATCAATTGCTTCCTGCTCTTCTATGCTTAAAATGTCCCAAAGTTACACCTAAGACTGAGCTCACAGACTGCCTCATAAATATTTCTCTTCTACATTCCCTGTCTCTATCAAAGATGACACAAGGGGCGCCTGGGTGGCTCAGTCGGTTGAGTGCCCGACTTGGGCTCAGGTCATGTTCTCGCGGTTCATGGTTCGAGCCCCCGCTTCTGGCTCTGTCCAGCTCAGAGCTTGGAGCCTCTTCCGATTCTGTGTCTCCCTCTCTCTGACCCTCCCCCACTCATGCTCAGTGTTTCTCTCTCTCAAAAATAAATAAGGATTAAAAAAAATTTTTTTTAAAGATGACAGAAGCTGGAGATCTCAATATCATTCTTACCCCTCCTCTCTCTCTCCACCCACATCAAGTTAGTCACTAAACTGCATCCATTCTCACTGCTTTACATCTTCTTATTACACTGCCCTTCCCTACTCATTGCCAGAGTTCAGGTCCTTGTTTGACATGTCATTCATTCATTCAGGATCTAGGATATGTTGGTGAACAAGACAAGGATGACTCCTTCCCTCGTGAAGGATATTTGAGATGGCAAAAGACAATAATTAAAAAACCCAAAGAATCACACGTTTATCATATACTAAAGTAAAAGAAGGTGAGATTAAAACTGAGACTTCATGGGCAAGAAGGTAGAGTTATGGGGAGAGCCCAAGGACAAGCACTTTAGGCAAGAGAAACAGGAAATAAATGCAAAGGTCCTGAGGTAGAAAGAGCTTGCCATCTCTGAGAAAGATACTGATAAAAGGCCCTGAAGCTGTACTATTCCTTGAGAAGGAAGTGGTTCAAGATGGCATAGAGAAGTAGACAGGCCCTTCTGGGCACTTAGGAGAAGTCTGGCTTTTATTTTAATCTATTGGAAAATTTTAAGCACAAGAGTGAGATGTCTTCCTGGGTCCACTCCTTACTTCTTCAATATGGCTTCCAAGTTGCTTTTTCTATGACAAAACTCTAATTATGTGTCTCTGTGGTTTTAAATCTTTCAATGGCTTGGGATGCCTGGGTGACTCAGTTAGTTAAGCGTCAGACTCTTGATTTCGACTCAGGTCATGATCCCTCGGTTTGCGAGGTCAAGCCCTAAGTCAGGCTCCGCACTGATAGTGCAGAGCCTGCTTGGGATACTCTCTCTCTCTCTCTCTCTCTCTCTCTCTCTCAAAAATAAATAATAAACTTTTAAAAAAGAAAAAGAACTTTAAATCTTTCAAAGGCTTTCGTTTGTCTATAGTTCAAACTCCTGAGCCTGGCCCACAAGCGCCTTCATGATCTTGCCCACACTTTTCCCATTCTTATTTCTCCCTGTACCCTCTTCTCCCCTTTGCTTTGGCCATGCAGTGTGATTACTGGATCCCCTGATGGGTTCTGCTATTTCACCACCGTGTCTTTACTCATGATTTATCTCTTCTGAGCACAGTGTCCCTTACCCCATCATCTGCTCATCTTTTAAGACAAAGATCAAATGTCACCTTATCTGTGTAATCTCTCCTGATCACTCTGTCCAAGCAGAATGTACCATTCCCTCCTTTGGGTCCTCAGTGTGCCCTGGATGAACTTCTAGCAAAAGCCCTCTGTGCTTATGGCACTTCTGAGTTTGCTTACATCTTTCCCTGTTTACACATGAGCCTCTTTTAGTCCTGTTCATTTCCTACCACTTAGCATAGATCTTGGCATACTTTATTGTAGAAAGAGGATGAGTTTCCCTCCGTTGTGCATATTTAGAGTACACATGACAGTTCTTCCAAAGTAGGAAGAGCCCAGAAACATGGGGCTCAGTAAGAATTTTAATGAAAATGTCAGATGAGACTTATAGCAGATCCACCTGTCGTTGAGCTGAGTGTCCCCACCATTAGCTCCATCAGAGCGTTGATTCTCATTGGCAAGGATGGAACTGGGAAGAGGTCTGAGTAGGTAAAAATATCTAGGTTTTGGAACCTATTTCCTTGTTAGGCACCTCTAGGCATACTGCAGTGGCCACGTCATCGGACATGTCTGTAGTGCTCACTCAGTAACAGGTGGCACGAGGGATCCATTAGCTGGTGGGTGTGGGACTGTTGGAGACTAAGCTCATCATTTTATACTTTTCTGCTACGTGGTCAGCACTGTGGAGTGTGAGCTGCAGAGAATAAAGAGGCAAATAACTTGTTCCCTGTGTTTGGGGAAGGGAGAACATGGTTATATCTATAGAAGACATTAATTGATAGTTGTCAATTAATGCGTTAGAGACGTAACCAGAAAATAACCTAGGACTGCACCATCAAGAGCTGGATGAAGTGTTCTAGGCAATAGCCACCATGGATTTTTCCAGGGTCTCTTGATTTTGATGTTGAAGGCCAATATGTAGCTTCTTCCAGCTTGTCTACTTCTCATGGACTGGGCTGCAAAGAGAATCAGGAAATGACTCTGCCAAGTGCTCAGAGCAGTTTCTCTCCTGTTTATTCAGAGTGCTTGCCGTGTACTGAGAAACACATATGGGACGTATGCCTGTCCTGCCTTTGCAGCAGCTGCATCTCAGAAGGTGATTCAAAATTGACCCGGAGGAATGACGAGGTGGCAAGTTTTGCTGAGCCCTGGAAAATATATGGGATGAGTGTGGTCTGCATATGCTGCTGTCTGGGGTCAAAAGAACTGTTGTCTACTGATTCCTTTTTTTTTATGAGTTCTCACCGAGAAAAGTCATAATTGGACCCCAAAGGCAAATGTGCTCCTTGTGAAGAAGATCGATGGTAGTAAATTCTCTTGCTCCCCAAACAGCGGCAGCTGTAGCAGCTTATCCAGAGGCTTTGCCAAGAAGACATCATTGCCTGAGCCAGGATCACAAGTAGCCATACTTGGGAGAGAGCAGCTGGCTGGAGCGCAGATGAGATGTAATCATTACCAATTTCTGAAGAAAGATTTGAAAACTTAAATCGAACTACAAATTATGATGGCTCATCCTTCCATAAATCCTAATTGTGGTGACTTCATTTGGTCTTTTTTTTTAATGTTTACTATTCATTTTAGAGAGGGACAGAGAGACAGAGCACAAGTGGGGAAGGGGCAGAAAGAGAGGGAGACACAGAATCCAAAGCAGGATCCAGGCTCTGAGCTGTCAGCACAGAGCCCAACCTGGGACTTGAACCCACAAACCGTGAGAACATGACCTGAGCCGAAGTCGGATGCTTAACCGACTGAGCCACCCAAGTAACATTATAGCTTTTTGGTGAAGTGTTAAGTCAGTGCATCTCCTCGCTTAATGGTACACAATTTCAGTTGACTTAAAAAAAATTTTTTTTTGCTTTCCATACATTTATTTCTTGACTCACCAATCTAATTTGATACATAAGAAGACATGGTGTGTTCAGAGCAGGGGCCCATGCAGTTCATTGCACATAAAAAACATACTGAATATCTATTGCTTGGCTGACATATTGAGTCTTAGCTTTTTAGATCACTGGAAGACATTTCATATTAGCTAAATATCACCTAACATCAAGACCATATTCACAAAGCTTCATTGTGTACAAAAGGTCCTTTGCAGCTTATTGTTAGCTAGCTTTTACCCTCTGAACCTCTTAAGACAGGAGGTTTTTGTATTCCCATTTGCTTGATCACAATCTTCTTTATTTTCTGCACAGGTAGAGCCTGCATCCTCAGAGGGGGAATTTAACCCTTTATCTCTCCTCTTTATCTCTCCTCTGCCCAGATGAACAGAAGAACGGGCACAATGTGTCAAACCTATTGTGAACTCCAGGCAACGCCCTGTCTCCAAACAGGCTCCAAGTAAAGTGTGGGAAGGGCAGGCACTGTTCCATATCTTTCCTCTGAATATCAGCTGTAAACAAAAACTCACTCTGGAACTAAGGACCCAAAGCTTGCTTTGAAAAAGGAAAACAAAAATGTGCACTAGCATTTGATGTTGATAAAATGTGTGACCACGTCCCAGTTAGCTAATCTGTCTTTTGATTATATTACATCACCCCATGTAACTTGGGTCTTTGCCTTCTATCGTAAGCTTAGCTCTAGTCTGTCCTTAGGGCAGTCACTCAAAAGCTTCACTTGATAGGGACCAAAAGACTCATTACCCGAAGGCAGAATTGGACACACCTGGTGTAAAAGTTACGTATCCCAGTTTCAGCTCTTGTCCGTTAGCATCTCCCCACCCCCATCGTCCATATTTAAAAATGTTGGGTGTGCATGTGCGCCAGATGATTCATCCAAGCTGCTCTGGAAGTTGTCTCTGCTGGTGACAGTAAAGCTGATCCACCCTCTCCCTCCCCTCTATCTGGTGGAAATGCAGGGCGTCAGTCTGTGGCACTGCTACCAGCACATTGTGGCCCTTCTTTATTCAGGTGGGATGCATTTAGGCAACTTGCTTCCACACGGAGCTCTTGGTCTCCCGATCGATCACAGTTCCCCATGGTTTCCATCTGCCTGCGCCACCCGGAATTGTGTGAGCCCTAAAAGAGGGGAAGGACCCACAGACCCCTCGGGTCCTGGGAACTCTCAGCCTTGCTCTGTGGCTGCATATCCATGGAGACCAGGCACTAACCTATTTCTCAGCTTTATCAGTGTAGGAGTCTTCGTTCTCTCTTCCTGCATCTCAGATTCTCCACTGCAAAGGTGCCAAAAAATGATTTTGAACTTTCAGTAATTTTGAGGCTGATTATATTAATAGAGATTCTGAAACCTGTAGAAGTAGCAGCTCTTGGGGTTTTATTTTTTACAATATTTGGGGGACAGATCTGTGTGCCGAGGTTCAGGCTAAGCATCTAAAACCACGACTACTTTGTGGGAACTGCCCTTTTCCCCTCCCTGCTCTGCTCCCTCTATAGATTCTCACATTCTGGAGGAAAGCCAGGCTTTTTTTAAACTGTAGATTTTCAAGCTAGCCCTAGCAGGTTTCCAGCTCTCTCTCCCTCCTCTTTCTTTCCCCTCCTGGCCCTTATTCAATGACTAAAGGAGTATTTATGGACCAGGGTATCTATTGTGACCTTGTGGTTGCACTAATCCTTTGGCTTGAGGCTTCCCTGCTCTGACAGTCACAAGGGTGATTGGGGGTGGGAGTGGGGAAGAGGACAGTGCATCATCCAGGAGTGGTATTTATTTATAGAACAGGCCTTTTCCTTTCCCTCTGAATTGTCTGCAAAGGCAGCAGTTGTCAGAGCCTCTGGGAGATAGGTGATGGAGGCCCACGCCTAGGTAGAGGCCAGAGTTCTTGGAGTCAGCACCAAAGGGCTCCTTTCCCCTACCTCCATGGGACAAACCCAAGGAGTACCGAGTTCCTAGGAATGGTTGACCACTGAGCCTTATAACTTTCTCACAGCCCCAGAGGGGCAGCCAGATGCTCCTGGCTGGGCCACCTGACCCAGGGCCTCAGGGAGTGTGAGTCAAAATTCCTGCAAAACTGTGGTCTCATTCTCATGGTATTTGAGGGCTGGTAGGGCTGTCGATCCCTTTGGGGTCTTTGAGGAGCAGGCTGGGAAGTTGCTGTTACAGTAAGAGAGAAGACAACAGGGGACTGACTTTGTATGTCTGGTGGGATGAAATTGCTCCTATCTGGATTAAGGAAAAAGAGGAAAACCAGGACTCTGGGAAAAGAGTGAGAATGAAGCCCACCTGAATAAACAGGCAAGGCCCACCTAGCCTCTCTCCAACTGAGCGCGTGATTGTATGCTACCGTGGGTGACTGTCATCGCTCCTTGTGTTGGATGTCCAGTTCTGACTCAGCTGGGTAGTAAAGCATCTGAGGGCAGGAACGCTAGGGCACAGAGCTGGGTGCAAAACTAGTGCTCAGTAAGCCTTGTGGGTTCTTATACGTTGATTCTAATGAGTGACTCTTATTAGCATTAAGAAAGTGGTGGTTGTTGTTGTTGTTTTTAGGGAGCCAAATGTGGGACTTGAACTCACAACCCTGAGATCAAGACCTGAGCTGAGATCAAGAGTCACATGCTCAACCAACACGAGCCACCCATGTGCCTCTAAGAAAAGGTTTTTGACAATGAGTAGGATGGCAGAATTCGACTGTGGGCAGGACCTCTGCACCTTTTCTACTTCTCTCTTCCCTCCGCCCAGAGAGTACAATGCACATAGTAGGTTTTCAAAACCATTTGCTAAATTGTTATTAATAAATGATGATTATAATAGTTCTATGTCTGTCACCTAGAAGTTCTAACCTGCTTGGTAATGAGTGAACTAAGCTTAAAGCATTTCTCTCTCTTAAAAAACCAAACAGGGCACCTGGGTGGCTCAGTCAGTTAAGTGTCTGACTCTGGATTTTGGCTGGGGTCATGATCTCACAGTTCATGGGTTCAAGCTCCACATCAAGCTCTACACTGACAGCACAGAGCCTTCTTAGGACTCTCTCTCTCCCTCTCCCTCTGCCCTTCCCGTGTGTGTGCACATACGTGCTTGTGCTGTGTCTCTCTCTCAAAATAAGTGAATAAGCATTAAAAAACAAACAGAATTTGCTGAGCTGGGTGGTCAGCACTCCCACATAGCCCCTTGAAGGTGATACCATATGGTAGTGGTTGTCCAGTGTTAGCCTTGCCTCAGAGTCACCTGGAGAGCTTATGCTACATGAAAGCTGGGCTCCAGGGTTTCTGATTTGGTGGCTGTGGAGTGGGGCTCAAGAATGCACTTTCTGCGGTTCTGATGTACTCGTGCTGTTGGTGTGGGGAGCACACATTGAGAAACACTGCCAGCGGGGTGTGTGAGAAATGTCTCAGGTTCTCTTAGCTGCAACTTGAGGATTTAAGAAAAGTCCTGGGAGTCTGTGGATAGAACTGTGGAGAGGCCCTCTGCAGAATTCTCCGCATCCACCTTCTCTAGAACTTAGAAATTGCCAAAGTGGGGCAAAGGTTGACGAGAAACCATTTGGGGATCCCAATCGAATTGGCCTCCAGGCTCACCTCTTCACCAATCTGCTCTCACTCCAGTCCAGGTGGGTTTTCTAAATCAGAAATCGATCATCTCGGTCTCCTGCTTGAAAAGCCTTCGATGGCTCCCTAATTCCTCCAGCGAAAAGTCCAAACTCAGGGGTGCCTTAGACTGTTTGGCAAACCCTTCATGGTTTGACCCCTGCCTATCTCTTCCCCGACTACCTCTCTCCCCCGCTCCTCTGGACAAGCTTTCCCCTGGGCTTCCCTGGTCTTCTCTCAGCTGCATCCTACTACCCACAGGGCTCACCCCTGCTAGGCCTCTGAGCAAAGCACTCCTCCTTTGTTCTCGCTTCCTGCCTAGGCACCCCTCCTTATAGGGCCCTCATGGCCAGAGCTGCCGTCATAGTGCTCTGCTCTCTGACTCACCCCACCAGGCTACGGAGGGCCCTAACGTTGAGCACACTGCCCCGGATCGCAGAAGGAGTTTGCAGCGGGTTTGTTGAATGAACAGAAATTGCGGAGGACTCAGCAGCAGCCGACCACACACTGGACCAGTAATTACTTTTACCTTGGACACTTTTGGATACAATGCGGGGTGGGGGATGTTTGCAGGTAAAGAGGAGGGGAGGGAATGGAGAGAGGGGTGGGCGCAATTACCAGCATTCCCTTTAAGTCACCCACAGTAGGGGCCCCTGGGTGGCTCAGTTGGTTAAGCGTCCGACTTCGGCTCAGGTCATGATCTCACAGCTCGTGAGTTTGAGCCCTGTGTTGGGGTCTGTGCTGCCAGCTCAGAGCCTGGAGCCTGCTTCGGATTCTGTGTCTCCCTCTCTCTCTGCCCCAACCCACTCACATTCTGTCTCTGTCTCTCTCAAAAATAAATAAACATTAACAAAAAAACTTTTAAAGGGGCACCTGGGTGGCTCAGTCAGTTGGGCGTCCGACTTCGGCTCAGGTCATGATCTCGCAGTTTGTGAGTTCCAGCCCCGTGTCAGGCTCTGTGCTGACAGCTCAGAGCCTGGAGCCTGTTTTGGATTCTGTGTCTCCCTCTCTGTCTGCTCCTCTCTTTCAAAAATAAATAAACGCTAAAAAAAAAAAAAAAAAAAAAGTCACCCACAGTAAAATGAGCTCCTCCAGCCTTTGTTTTCCTAAAGTACAGTGACAAAGGTGTGTCCAGAAGCAAACAAATGAAGCTTTAGAGGTAGAACCGTAGGCACTGGCCCACACAGGGGGAGGAAGTTGGAGGTTTTGCAGAAAGGGAAGTAGGAGCCTCCTGAAATTACAGTGGCCGGTGAGAGGGCCCTACCCGCCAGGCCCTTACCTCCCTGAGCTCCCCCCTTCTCTCAGGCTGGGTGGTAGCATCTTTCTCATCCCTTTTAGTTGGGTGGCTTTAGATGGTGGCAAGTCGCTTTGAGAGGTTCTGTGTGGTGCCTGAGGACATTAGGCTTCTCTTTGTGCACTTAGTGTATCAATCAACTCCATTTCTGAAGCAATTGTTATACTTACAGGGTTGGCTTATATACCATTGGATCATGTCTATAATAAAAGAGGTAGACTGGGAACCAAGAAGCCTGGTTCCTCTTTCTCCTCCAGTGACCAGCTAGCTGCCTGCATTGGGGCAGTTGTATCTGCAAGTTCCTTCACTGCCAGGCGGTGCTCGTTGAGACTGCCCACTCGGGTTTATTTATGACCCTTTAGAGCTGACCACATAGCTGTTTTCCATTCCTAAGATTGAGCCTTAGAAAACTTGGACCCACTTTCTAAGTTCTCCCAGAGATATTAGTCTTTGTGAACTCCGATGGCCAGGGAAGTATGATAAACAAAAGCAACCCCAGAGGGACTTTGTCAAGTTCCAAATGTTTGATCTCAAAATCTGGCGGAATTTATCGGCTGAAACCACCATTGACAGAATATTTCTGGCTGACCTTTCTGCCCTCTGCGCCAGCCACCCCCATTCTGAACACTGAGCTTCTCAGCCCTTCTATTAGCATCTGCACAGATACCTCCCTTGGGATCAGAGCCTATGTTCTTCCTGGAACCGATTTAAACCCAACAGAGACTTTAAAAAATACATTTAATAGTTGGAGAGGCTCCCTTCTCCTTTTAACTTCTGAGCTCATTCCCTCTGGGAACAAAGTGACATTTAGATTCCGGTGTGTAAGTTGTTTTTTCTTTAGATCAGTTATTGTGTAAACATTCCTCTGCAAATTATTTTCACATTTTAAGGCAACTTCTTTCAAGTGTCCAGTCAGACTGATTCCTACTCTGTTCCCTTCACTACCCTCAACTCGACTTTCTCACTCACCAACTTCCCCATTTCTCAACAACTCAAATTCAGACCAGTTCTACCGTTCGTTAAAATACCTCCCCAACTTTCTGGAATTTCCATTTCTCAAGGTTATCTCCCCTGGGCCACAGCCAAGGCTAGGCCCACGAAGACAGATGAAGGCAGCGTGGGTCGAGAAGGACGAGCCCTCATTGTTCTGCCCAGGGGCGGTCAGCCGGAGGCCAGAGCTGCCCTGAGAAGGCGACTCGGGACCAACAAGACAGGCTTAGAGTGACGTGGAACACTAGCACCAAGACCAGGCAAATGGGGGAGAAGCTGTCTCATTGTGAAGCCTAGCATTCAGAAACAGAAAAGCAGGCAAACTGCATCCTCTTCTGTTAAGAACCCAACTGCTCCTTGTAACAGGCCCACAAGAGTATCTTCACCTCATGCCTTTTCTTCTAACGTTGCTCTTGAAAGTTTTGTCTAATGTAGTGTGGTTCTCCTTATACCCACTCTTCATCTCTCAGTTTTATTTTATTTTATTTTTTTAAGTTTATTTATTTTTGAGAGAAAGAGACAGAGACAGAGTGGGAGTGGGAGAGGGGCAGAGAGAGAGGGAGACCCAGAACCCAAAGCAGCCTCCAGGCCCTGAGCTGTCAGCACAGAGCCTGACACGGGGCTCAAACTCACCGACAGTGAGATCATGACCTGAGCCGATGTCAGATGCTTAACCGACTGAGCCACCCAGGTGCCCCCATCTCTCAGTTTTAAAACATGTCCCCTCATCAGGAGGGACACCCACATGGGCCAGTCATGACTCCGGAACACCGGTCATACAGACTACAATATACTTTTCAAAAGAACAAGCCACTTCTTCTCTTTAAAACTTAGAGACATCTTTTATTTTTCTTCTATACATTAAGAAAGGTGAACTGGCTGTGTGGAAGGAATACCTAAGTAGTTCTACCAGTGCCACAAAGTTACTGTGTGCCACAGTGCCACAAAAGTCACCATGCTATCCACACCTCTTGGCTGTAAAATAAGGGAGGTGGACTGGATCATCTCTAAGGTCTTGCCTGAGGGCAATAATCTTTTCAGATCAGCAGAAAGTGACGTTGTTCTGATCAGTAAGGTACGGGACAGGGAGCTTTGGAATAACCATTTTCTTGTATTGCCACTCTGACATTTCAAGTTGCTCAGCCTGGCTGTGACATTAGCTCTTTCCTTGCAACACCCAGGAGTTTGAAGTCCAATGAATGTGGACTCACTGGGCCAATCCTCTTCCTTGATTTTCTGAGCTTGGATCTTTTCTGCACCATTAAAACTACAGGCACTAATTTGAGGAATTAACTGAGGTGGTCACTTGAGGTCATACAGCAGCTGTGGCCCTTCAGGGTCTCACTTTTGCAAAGAAGTCAAAACAAAAGAGGCAAGAAGGTTGACCAGACAATTTTGGAAGTTTAGGTAACAAAGAATTCCATTCTAAGTTTTTTCGGGGGGCTGAATCACAGCACTTCCTGGGTTTTGTTTCCTATCAAGTCGTAACTTGGCCAACATTTTCTGGCAAAGGTCATAAACCAGTGCCGTGGAGAACAGTGGAGAAACATTTGCTTGACCAATCTCAGAGTAGTTCTGCGACGCAAGTTCCAGAAAGGAGGTTCGGGAGAGAAGGCTGTTTTCAGTTGACTGCATCCAACAAGGCTTTGTCAAGGGCTCTGGTTGTGAGGAGACAAGAGTGGAAACAGTACTCCCGAACCTTGAAATCAATTTGTAATCTAACACTTGTGAAAAATCAGAAAATGAGAGCAGTGCTTCTCAGTCACTCCGTCTATATTGCAAGTAATTCACTATTAATATGTAGCCACTAAAGCTTGAAAGCGATTGTTTTGAAAATATAAATTAGAGTGGATTCAAGGTCATCTTTCAATACTGAACTTTTAAAAAGTCTTCTGCAGGACTGCTAATTCCCTCTGAAAGAGAGAATTATTTTTGTTTAGGAAAATACCTTGTAGGGACATTTAGATTTTAAAAGATGGGATGGGGGCACCTGGGCAGCTCAACCATTTAAGTGTCCAACTTGATTTCGGTTCAGGTCATGGTCTCTTGGTTGGTGAGATTGAGCCCTCCATTGGGCTCTGTGCTGACAGTGCAGAGCCTGCTTGGGATTGTCTCTCTCCCCCTCTCTCTCTCTCTCTCTGCCCTTCCACTGTGCCCTCTCTCTCTCTTTTTCTCTCTTTCAAAATAAATAAATAAACATAAAAAAAAATAAAAGATGGGACACAGAGCAGAGCCTGAACAGACAGATTCAATGGAGGAATTCGTGAATTGTTCTGCATAATAAAGAGGATAGAATCCATTTTTTTTTTTTCACTTGCTGTTGTTGTTGAAAATAGGTAAACCAGGAGGTGGAATGGTGGTGTGGTCCAGATAATGTGACTGGAAATGGGGACCCCAGAGTTAGGCCACTTAGGTTCACATCTATAAAACCCACTATGATGTACCTTGCAACAAAGCAAATTTAGAGAGAAGAGAATTGGTTTCCACCCTCTGCCCATCTCCCATTCTCAGCCAGCGTTGGGTAAGGTTCTTTCTTTTCTTTTTTTTTTTTTTTTTAATTGTGGTAAAATACACACAACACAGAATTTCTTATTTTAATCACTTTTAAGTGCACAGTTCAGTAGCATTGAGAACATTCA
Source organism: Acinonyx jubatus (assembly GCF_027475565.1). Taxonomy (NCBI): domain Eukaryota; kingdom Metazoa; phylum Chordata; class Mammalia; order Carnivora; family Felidae; genus Acinonyx; species Acinonyx jubatus. Next base: position 42,759,843 of record NC_069382.1, read on the forward strand.
CATGGTTGTGGTGGCCTAAGGTTCTTATTTTCTCTGGCGGAGGGGAGTGTGTGAGGGAAGGGTGACCCGACCCCAAAGACAGAAGGAATGTTTGGCATTCCTGGTGTTCTCCCAGCCCATCTCCCTGGCACCATGTAGCCTGGAGATTCCTGAAATTGCCATTCTGGAAGTCCAGTTAACCACAGGACCAGAGATTGACCCTATCAATATTTAATCCAGAGTGGTCAGTCACCACTAGGTGGTTGGTGCCAGCCTATAGGATGGAGTCCAATAGCACAGCTGGACGTCTAGAATGCCAAGCCAGCAACTAGCACAAGCTCACACCAGCTCTATCATTAACCTCCCAATAAGGCAATCCCGCCTTTTGGGGATTGAAAAATTTGGGCCCTAAATATTTCTTATGGAGGGGTTTACCATGTATATAAACATATAGGTATATCTAGCACATAATAAGCACTCTAGAAGTCCTAGATATTACTGGACATGTCTAATAACAATGTAAGTTGTGGCATTCCTGTGATGTTAGCTTGCTGTTCTGCAGTGGTTCTACATCTACAAGACTTCTTTATTATTGTTGTTGTTGCTATTACTTTGGTGAAGATTAAAAAAGATGCTAATGGGGGGCGCCTGGGTGGCTCAGTCAGTTAAGTGTCTGACTTCAGCTCAGGTCATGATCTTGTGGTTGGTGGATTCGAGCTCCATATTGTGCTCTCTGCTGTCAGATCAGAACCCGCTTCAGATCCTCTGTCTCCCTATCTCTGCCTCTCCCCCACTTGTGCTCTCTTTTCTCTCTCTCAAAAATATATAAACATTAAAAATAAATAAACAAGATGCTAAGGTACATTTTTGAGCCAATGCAAGCATAAAGATACAGAAATATCCATTAGATTCAGGATGAAGAATAAGAATTCACTGGAGGAAGGAAGCTAGCTCCAAAGTTCAGCATAAGAAGGTAAGCCTCTAGAATTCTCAGTAATTTGGGGGAGAGTATTGGACTTTTCACGTAAGGCAGGTAATGCAGGTTCAAGTCAAGCCTACCTATATCACCAAGGAGACCCCTAGGTAATATCTAAGTCACTCATAAAGTCATCCCATTCAATGCCCAATGGGGACTGTGCAGATTCTAGGCGTCCTGCCCAAGGGAGTATTCATCACATGCATAGAGCATAGACGTGCTAAGCTGGCCTGGATTTTAACTCTGATTCTGCCACATGCTACCACATGTCATTGGACAAGTTTACTTGCTCTAGATTCCTCATCTACAAAATGGGGATAATAAGATAAGGTGTCCATGAAGTCTGGAAACAGAGGAAATATACATTACATCATGAAGGACATCTTCTAGCTATAAAAAATCTATTTTATGGACACTGTAGTAGTGAATTCTGTTGGGGAAAAATTGCCACTTTGAAATAGGCAAAGAAAAGCTTAGTGATTAGCTCATTCATCTGTGTTATGTCCATCTTTCATCTTTGAGCTTCTTTTCAACTCTATAAATTGTAGGAAGCTGATACCAATGAAAACAATTTTTGTCCATAGAAATGCCAATGAACTGTGTCACATAGAATGCATTATTGCATTGAAGATAGACCCCTTTTTGTCTCTATACATTTATTTCAGAATTCCCTATTGTCTCTGTAGGCTCTTTGGGTTCCCTTCTGAGCCACTTAAACATTTTATAGATTCCCTCATTAATACACGAGTTTAATAAAATCTCTGATGTGTGTTCATTTTATGTATCCGAACAAAAGTCATGATTATACCCTCTTCTAAAACTTTTTTTAACACTTCCTAGGGTTACTCTGAAGACCAAGTGGGTTAATGCATGTACAATCTTGAGAGTGTGCTTGGCACACAGAATCACGAAGTGTTCGTGAGGATTGTTCTTATCTATAATACGCACTCAGTTCACTGTGATGTCACTATTAAGGTCTTTTTCCTGTGTTAGACTCCACTTCTCTCTACAGTGTGAGGCCCATTAGGACAGGACCTTTGTAACTCCAGCACAGAGAACAGCAGAACCAAACTCTAAGAAAGAACAGAGTAGGGGCACCTGGGTGGCTCCGTTGGTTAAGCATCCAACTTCAGCTTGGGTCATGATCTCATAGTCTGTGAGTTCAAGCCCCTCATTGGGCTCTGTGCTGATAGCTCAGAGCCTAGAGCCTGCTTGGATTCTGTATCTCCCCCTCTCTCTGCCCATCCCTGCCTCATGCTCTCTCTTCCTCTCTCAAAAATAAATGAACATTAAAAAATTTTTAAAAAAGAAAGGACACAGACAGTCAATAGATTATTTGGATATAACAGGGATTGGCTTTTTGGGGGGGGGGGTGGTAAAGGACTAGATAGTTAATATCGTAGATTCCATAGGTCAAACACTGTCTGTCACACCTACTCAACTCTGCTGTTGTGATATGAAAGCGTCACAGACATTACCTAAAAAAATGAGTGTGACTGTATTACAAAAAAACTTTATCCACAGACACTGAAACTTGAATTTAATATAATTTTCACATGACATGAAGTATGCTTCTGATTTTTTGATCACTTAAAAATGTAAAAAACCATTTTTAGCTTGAGGGCCATAGGAAAGCAGGCAGTGGGCCAGATTTGGCCTCAGGCCATCATTTGCCTGAATTAGATAACAGGTACATGAAGGGCGAGAATTATGCCTATTCACACCACCTTTGATCTGGTCCTTGTCATGTAATAGATGTTCAAAAAATATTGAATTAAGTAGCAAAGGCTTAAAGGCAAAAGGGAGACATTTTAGGAGAGTAACTTGCTAAATCGTTTCAGAAATATTCAATCTGTAGTGATGACAGGCTGATGGCTGGCTTGGCCAAGCCTGTCCTGTCCTGTGGTGGCAGTGACTAGTCCCAACTGCACCAACCAAGTCCTTTATCATAATCAGTCTTAACTGAAATCTTAAGTGACTCCAATGGTTTTTATACCCTGCCTGTAAACTGCCTTAAATTCTTCTTTAGAACAAAATAGAAATAAGTCTAAATAATATCTACTGATCAAAAAAATGGGACCAGAATCACATTACAGGATGCCTTCTCCAGAGAAGCTAGAAAAACTGTCAGACTATCTTATATTGGCAGGGGTCAATTTCATAGAGCAGAATTAGGAATTTTCCAGAATTAGGAAAATGGCAGATCAGAGGCCAAAAGCACAGATAGGCCCAGAATTTGATCCACCTACATAATTGAAACAGACCCAGCTGGAATCTACAGATGCTGCCTGCTTTGCCTCTCGGTGCACATGCCTGCCTCCCCCTCACTCTTATCGTCTCCCATATAGAACAAAAGCATTTGCCTCCAGCCAAGTGAACTCTGTCCTCCCTGAAGACCACAAGTCCATGAACACTGAGGTACTAAAGGTATACACACATAGGTACAGCTGTATTTCTGTTTATGATTTGATTTCATTTACGGCTCAGGCAAATGTTAATTTGGATGGTGGACTTTCTTTTTTTTTTTTTAATTTTTTTTTTCAACGTTTATTTATTTTTGGGACAGAGAGAGACAGAGCATGAACGGGGGAGGGGCAGAGAGAGAGGGAGACACAGAATCGGAAACAGGCTCCAGGCTCTGAGCCATCAGCCCAGAGCCTGACGCGGGGCTCGAACTCACGGACCGTGAGATCGTGACCTGGCTGAAGTCGGACGCTTAACCGACTGCGCCACCCAGGCGCCCCTGGATGGTGGACTTTCAAACAAGAATTCCATAAAAAGCATTTTTCAATGTATAACTATGACCAAATGAATTAGGAGAACCACTGTGTCAGGAGAACAGATCTGGAATAGGAAGGAAATCTGAACAGAAATTGGAAAAGAGCTCAAGTTTAAATGACACATTTAAAATATTAGTATACCAAAAAATAAAATAAAATAAAATAAAATATTAGTATACCTACACACATAGGCAGGGTTAAAAAGAACACGAAGTCACAGAGCGAGTCTGAACTCCCGGTATTTTATAGGTGATGAAAGGGGTCCACGGTATTACGGTGACTGTCCAGAGCCCCACCACAGAGGCCAAGTCTGGCACCTAGCTCTCTTCTCAACCAGACTCGGGTGCTTTGCAAAGAAGATGCAGGGAAGAAAAGGAAAGGGGTCTTTCTTTCATCTATGGCAAATCATCATACATCGATTTGTAGCTTTAAAAAATGTACTAAGGTAATATACCTTATTGGAAAAGAGGTGGCCCACGATACCACCACTCAGCTATAACCACAGTAATGCTTGTTTCTAAGGTGGGGTGAAGAGCTCTTAGTCCTTCCTTGTCCCTTTGTGGAACATACCACAAAAGTACAATAATGCTTGAAAAAAGAAGGGGAAACCCTGGGGAATACAAGGGAGAAAGAAATGGATTAAGCTTCCCCCATCGGCACCTACCCGGGACTTGGCACATAGTGAATGCTCAGTAAACACTCAGACCCTCTTGGAACCCTGTAATGGTAGGATAAGAAATAGGGAAGGGGAGAAATAGAGAGCTAACGACAAGAGAAGGAAGAAACGTCTAAAGAATCCTTGCAACTTGCCTATAAATCTAAAATTATTCCAAACTGGGTTAAAATGTTTAGAGACGCTGGTGGTTATTTCAATAAATATTCCAATTGACCCATTATTTCACCATTCCTCTGGAATTCTCTGATTTCCACCTGTGTGACATTGTGCTGAAACTTCTTGGTTTTTTCCTTAGGCCTATTTCACTGACTCAAACTCCCGGATTCAACTTCAAATTTTATCACACTTCTAAAAACATCTGGTAACTTCATGACTTAGTCACTTATTCGCTGAACACAAGCATCCTAATTGCTTGTGTTATTCACTTGAAGAATGGCATTCACGGTAACAGAAAATCACCCAAATCTGGTCAAGATTTTGATAATTTACTGCTTATGTACACATTTATAATTTTGAACTAGGGGCGCCTGGGTGGCTTGGTCGGTTAAGTGTCCGACTTCAGCTCAGGTCATGATCTCAAAGTTTGTGAGTTCAAGCCCTGAGTCGGGCTCTGTGCTGACAGCTCAGAGCCTGGAGCCTGCTTTGGATTCTGTGTCTCCCTCTCTCTCTGCCCCTCCCCTGCTTGCACTCTCTTCTCTCAAAAATAAATGAACATTAAAAAATTTTTAAAAATATAATTTAGACTTGAACTGTGCAAACGGAGTTTAGGATAAGAACTTGTAATCAGGGAGGTCTTGCTTCTAACAGAGGGGGTTTCATTTTTTTGGGCCTGGGTCAGGTTAGCTTGTAGTACTGGTAGCAAAACAGAAATGGGGCTTTGAACCTAAGGAGCCCGCCCTCTGCTGCCACGGAGGAGGGAGCACTCAGGACGGTGGGGATTGCGGAAAGCAGAGAATTTTGCTGTCATTCTTTTTCCAAATAGGTTTTAGTTTTTAGAGCACTTTTGGGCTTGCAGGCTTTTATTCTTTATCCCCCCAACTTCCTCTTTTCTTTCCCTCTCAACCGAGCATTAGGAAGGAATTTTTATTATGTCCTCTTTTCTGAACGCAGCTTCATGTTCCTGTTCTAGTTTTGACTTCTTCAAGTTACTATAAACCGTGGTTGTTGGTTACTGAGTGTTCTAACCCTGTAGCTTACTTTTAAGAGATGGACATTGCAGTTGTAAGTTCTTTTTTGCTCCCACAAAACACGTGACTGATTCCACACCCCCCCCCCTTCCCCATAACCTGCAGTTAGTGGCTTTCAAAATTTCAAGTTGTCTTTGGTTTTTTTTTTGTTGTTTTAACTTTTCAGACCATCAAACTAAGTCATTTAAAATTGCAAGCCAGTGCACCTATGTGTAGGTGAAATACAAGTTCCACAGCTCGGTGCTTCCCTTCACTGTTCGTTCTTACAACGAGCCATTCTTTTCTGGTTTCTTTCACATCCTCCCAAATGGGTTTTGACTCGCAGTTGGAGTGGAGCCCCCCAGTGACCATTCATACACATTTGCACTGGAAGCTGCTGCAGGAAATAGGCTATTTTAGACCTCTTATTTTTTTGCCGAAAGCTAGTAATGTTACAAAGATCATTGAAAGGGCAAAGGAAAAAAATGTGTCTGGAAAAACCAGAACTTTATAAATGACAAATTACAGTAAATGCCACCCTTCCGGTGGAATCTCAGGTACGTTCTTCATTGCGCGGCACCTTGAGGTCTGAACTGGTCTGTCTGGACTCTTAAGATTTTTGTAAAATATGGTGACTATGCCTGAATACATCAAATTAGCCAACTGCGCTGTCATTTTTGATGCCTGGAACAAAAAATTCCTACGTTTATAGAATGTCTTACAGTTGAATACTTGTGATTATGAGTTTGCACATCTTGAGAACTCAACACATTTTGGCAATGGAATTTTTCTCAGAAAGGCAAGATGATACAGGCTGGCTGTCTCCACAGGGTGCACAACCCAACGCCTGAGTCCGTGGGCATGGTGCCCTGGAACTGTTCAGCACAGGTCAGCTTGAGTCATGGGCGTGATGGGGACAGTGGCTGTAATACACTCTTGGGAGATGCTTGGAGGATAAAACCCGACCTCATCCTGCGGACAAAACCGAGGCCTAGGTTGGAGCAGTTGGCCTGAGAAAATGAGCACAAACCTGGATGTTGGCTTGGGACTCGGGCCCAGGCCTTTTCCCTTCCTGTGTGATGTGGGCTGGCGCTCACCTCTCTGAACGCTGCGGCCACAGTGGACGCTGAAAACAGCCCCTGGGACCCACCATCTTGTGGCAAGTCCACTATTGTCCGTACATCTGAAGACAAGCCTTTCCAGAACGCTTTTGAAAGGGAAACCGGGAGACCTTTTGCCTTCTAGTCAGCACTTTGGGCAGACCTGTGAAATCAGAAATCAGAGGAAGGGACCTGCTAGCATTCTCAGTCCAAAGGAGGGGGTTGAGGCCTGACTCAATGCAGTTGACAAAAACCGGGACTAGGACCCATGGCTCCGTCTCCCGTGCCAAGCTCTTTCTGCAAAGCCAGGATGCCCGACTGGTAGAACTGGAGTTCCGTTTTCCCGTAACAGTGCCTTTCAATACAGTAACCAATTATTCATCTCTGACTAGGTTTCACGTTCTCACACTCTTGAATTGTGGGGACACTATGCAACAGCTTCTCTGACATCCGCTGAAATATTCCCACTTGAGATAAGGACGAGAAAATTCATTTGGTGAATAAAAGGTCATCCTCTGCACTCTTGAAGGGTACGTTCCAAAGTGTCCCCCAACATGGAGTTGGCCTTGAGGATGGGATTTGAGATCAGAGACCCGGGTTCCCATGCCAACTCCACCTTCCAGTTAACTCCTTTGTGGCCAGTGTTCTTCAACCTCATTTTCCCCATTGGTTAAAAAAAAAAATTCCACCGGCATGGAATTGTTGATGTGACATGTTTGTAAAGGCACCTATCTGGTGCACAGAGGACTCAAATGTCATTTATCTTTTCCTTTAAATTAGCTAAAAAGTGAAATTGTTAACTGAATTCTATCTTTGGTATGTTCTTGCATAATATATATTCCCACGAAGACCCACATATTCTGCTGAAGGAAAACTAGAGATCAGAGATCTATCATTTCACAGCTGGTACAGGTGTGTGTGTGGGGGGGGGGCATGGGAGGGGGCTTGGAACAGTCTGTGGTACCAACAGCGGCTTCCATTCCCATTTCATTGCTCAATCACCCCAACTCTGGGATGTGTCTTCGGCGAATCCTCCACACTTCTACTTCCTATTAACCTCAAATAAAAGAACAAAGTTAGGTAACTGAAGTTTCTGAAGCCTTGTTAGAGATGTCTCATAGCAAAATCATTTGGATCTAAGGGGGGAGTCTCCATTGGAAATGTTCATCGACTCCAAGTGTTAGGTGATAATGATCACTATCCCTTAAGGACCCAAGGGCCAGGCACTATGTGTACATTCCTACAGAGTCCTCACCTCCTCTTCGGGAGGTGGCAACCCATTATCCCTAGTTAGGAAAACTGAAGCTCAGGCAGGTGACATAAGGGAGAGGCTGGATCTAAAGCCAGTCTGAGCCAAGTATTGGTCTACATGGCCTGGTGCTCCACACGATTTGTGTCTCCTTCCCGATACATTGTCTCTCCTCCCAGACTCCTTCAGCACTTGGTGCTTGCCACAGCACGTAAGAGTTCCATGCCCTCTTGTCCTGTTTTGGGGGGTTAGATTTATCTGTAAGCACCATTGTGTCCCCATCCTCAGGCACCTTAGATAAGATAACCTACAAGTCACAACCGGGCAAAGAAATGTAGATTAGGAATGGCTTTCTGCTGGGAAAGAAATTTGAATCGGCATATCACTTATATTTCAGTGAACTTTCAGTCAAATGTGAAAACAACTTCTCTTTTGCCAACCAGCCGTGGAAACTTTGCACGGTTCACTTTGAACTCTGCAGAGGCAGGAAGTATTTATTTGGTAAATACTTATTTGGTAAATGCATGCAGAAAAGAGGCATTTTGTTTGGTCCTCATATACCTATAAACTTAGAAAATGCCTACATTATCCAAACATGAGAGGTCTTGTATTTAAAGAGCTTGAAAAGGACGAAGTGACAATTTTGTTGCCCATTTTGAGTGCTGCACAATCTTGGCCACATTTCTCCCCAGGCCTGTTTCTATAAATGCAAAAGGACTTAAGTCGGTAGACTGTTTTTTCATACTTCGACCACCAGCCATAGCAAGAAATTAGTTTTTCGTCATGACCTAGTACACACACACTTCTGAAACAGATTTCATGAAACACTACTTACCGTGGTGCGATTCCTTACTTCCTGTCGTGGATTCTCTTACGAAAATATGGATTGTCACTCACTAAAATGATCCCATGATCCCCCTATTTGCAAAAGTGTGAAAACAACTTTTGGTCTGATGTTACCTAAGAATAAAATTCTGTAGGAGCAGAAAGGTAATTTTCATCTTATTCTTCCCAAGAATTCTTAGAAAATGATGAGATTTCTACTGTCACGAGCACTTAGCGAAAGCCAGTGCCGCCTCCTGCCGGTTCAGGAGCACACTAGTGGGAAACCTTCCTTTTAGGAAGGAACTTCATAGGCTGTGATGTGTTACATGCGGCCAACGGTAAGAAAGTGACAGTGTTCTGACCCTTCGCAGTGGTTCCCCACCAGGTTGTGAAGTGCAGCCGTAAGCAGCCTTTTCATTGATCTTCTCCGGCAATCAAACTCATGAAATGTCCTGCCCAGTCCCCCTACCCCTGTAAGCAGAGAGCGGCCTGGCCAGTACTGAAAAAGTTTTTCCTGGTGTTAACCTAGAAGAAACCTAAAACGTCCACTATTTCCTGTGGGCTCTCCTGCAACGTTTGCGCAGTTCTGGCTTTATCCTGTGTCCTCCGAGGAGTCAGAGAGCTGAGTTGACTTCGGTACATAGGACTTGAAAAATGCCAGGGCCGGCAGGCAGTCTCTAAGCAAAACCAAGCAGCACTCAATTAAAAACTCTGTTTGCACAGATGCGAAGGCATGGAAATTTATACGGCAAGGTCTGAATTCCAAAGTTTGTTTGTTTTAATTACACACCCCACCAAATGCATAAAATTTCACGAAATGAGTGTAGTGAAAATGTCATCTTGTCTATTTTTAGACTGAAATATGGAGCTCTTAAAAAAGCAAGGCTGTCAGAAATGTTCACGCTCGGGGAGAAAATGACTTATAACCAGGGGAAAAACATTCACACACCCAGCTCTAACAGTGGTAAACAGTTTTTATTCAGGCAATGAAACATGGAAAAAATATATTAGTAATCATTATAATCATTTCATTTGTGTGAGTATAACTTTTACAAATATTTACCTGACATATAAAAGGGGAAGTACTGTGCATATAAAATTTATGTAGATGATTATTCCACACGACACGATCCTGACAGCAGTAGTCAGTGCAGCGTTCACGCCTCCCGACGAGAGGTTCCTCACACACTTCCCGGCACCCGAGGGGGCGTAGCGGAAGCAGATGGGCAGCTGACATGTACTTGTTGGCACGTGAGTACAAATGGGCATCTACTGGCAAACACACGCTTGCTAATGGCAACACCGACAAGCTTACTGCTACCTGGGAGGTTTATAAAGGAAGGCCTGGATCCTGTCCCCGGGCGTGAGAAGGGGCTGGGAAGAAGCTGCGGGGTGGTTGGGAACGCAGGATGCCCTGTATCTGGACAGGGGGTGGGGTCAGGAGTTCAAATCTTCGTATGTCCACGTGGAAGTTCTTCACAGAGCATCGGTTTAACAATGTGACTGGGGCAGACCTTGTATATTTCAGATACCACTAAAAGGCAGAGGGGGACAAAGTGACACCTTCACGGCCCTAGAGTGAAGAGTGGATACAGGGAAGGTTCAAGCCACACCTCAGCTGTGCCTGGCCTCCTCCAGATGGGTTAAAGCATTATTCAGACTGCCACAGGCTGGCATCACGTGGGCCATCTCCATATTAGAACTATAACCAGGATCTATATACCTATATATCTATATGTAATAGCTGTAACCATATTATAGTTAATAAAGTCATTCCTTAGGAATCTTGTTTGTCCAAATCTAACTGCATGCTAAGAGGCACAGAAATGGGATCGCATTTGGACGAAGAACTACGGAAAGTGCAATCTTTAGTCTCCAGAATGCTAGCTCTGGGCACAAGGGAGTGGGTCTTCACTGGAAATGCTGCTGTTACAGTACCTTCCAGAGGAGACCCTCAGAGAGAAGTTGTCTAGTGTATCAGTTCTTTTTACCTTTACTGTGTGGGAGACCAAGGTTTCAGTGATACACTGCTCTTCATAAAACCACTGGAATCTGGAGGCCAGTCAAACCTTTTTGGACAGAAGTCTCCTCAAAATACTACGTTATTAAAATCTTTACAGAAGATGACTTCTTAGACCTTTGGCTTGGCATTCTGGGATTCCCAGACTATATTTACTCTTTAATAAGCAAAGAATAATCTGCTATCTTTTAAATTCTTCAGAATATATACATCTTTACTTTAAAATCCTTTGCCTGAAACATTTAATCTTTCAACACCCAGTTTCTCTCTTCCCAACAAGAGGCTAAAGTAAGAACCCCAAGTCCAAGAGCAAGCTCGCACGGTCACAGGAAGACTACAGGGGCAGCAGTCACGTGTAATTCAGGCCATGGCTGCCAGTCGTAGTGAAGAACCAAAGGAAATTAAAGGGAGCGTTAGAGCTTTTACTCCACTAACAAAGGATGTGCTGAATCACCTCCAACCACAGCACACAAGACTTACTGATGCTTGCTCTTCAAAACTCCATTCTGAGCTCATAGAGCCACCAATGGGCCTCCTGTTACCTTTACTTAAAATGAGCGCTTTACTCTGGCTGCTCAATCAGCCCAGGAACATTTGGGGCACGTTATGCTCCCCATTTATAAACAGGGCTAATTCGGGGCTGTCTCATAAATAGCTAAGTATCTGTGTGAGGATCGTACAAAGTGTGGGACAGGTAGAAAGGTAACTGGCTGGAAATCAAATTCAAATTGAGCTAGGTTTCAGGACGAAACACGAATCTCCCCTTGGATTCCATATCATTCTGGAAGGCTGCCAGATCCTCAGAGGTTTTCACTATCATGTGCTTCTGCACTTCCTAATTTGGGCTGGGTCTGAAGAAACTAGAAACCATGTGAGAAAACTGGGCTTCTCAATATTTCCAGAACAAAAGGTTTGGGCAGGTCACTGGCTTCCAGGAGGTTCTCCAAATAAAGTAAATCTCAGGAGGTCTGACTGTAACTGACTAGCCAACCAAGTGACAAACTAGTCTATCTTACACTAAATCTTCCCGTTAAAATGCTTCTAGATAAAGACTATCTATCCACATTTTGGCAAAGTCAAAAACAAGAAATGGCTCTGGGTCGAGTCTCAACAAGGTTGATCACCTACTACTCCCAAAGCTATCTGGGACAGCAGCTTCCCTTCACCTCTGCTTCCCACTCTTGTGACAGGATTTACTACCTCCTACCCAACAAGTAATGGCCCTCACGTGCTTTGAAGCAAAGCTCTAGGCTAAACTCTTACTCTCCAAAATTTTGAAAGGTTTTTTTGGTTTTTTTTTTTTTTTTTGCTTTTGCTTATTTTTAAAGAGAAACAAACATAACTTCTTTCAGCCCAGGATATTCTCTTGATTTGCCAGCTCCATTTTTATTCTTGTTGGAGAATATCCATCTATTAAATGAGAAGGAAGAACATTCCCTTGTACTGGCTGTGGCCGAGAGGCCAATGGCAAAAGTTACTTGACCAGGGCCTTTCGTAATCCTTGTGCAGCAACTTCACCCACCGGGGTTTCTTTACGGGGTCTCTTCCACCAGCATGCTAGGGAAGGATTGTCGTCACCTTGGTTTTAACACACAGCTACTTTTTAAATATGCACATGAAGCCTAAATGGAGGACCATGGATTTAGAATGGAGACCACTATAAGCCTTTCGTGCTTAAAACAGATCAATACAAAACAAATAAACATGGCTGTCTCACCAAAACACAGCAGTAAAAAGATTTAGCAACGTTCCTTTCTGCAAAATGCACAGTTAATTTCCCTAGGAGCAGAGGACTGGCAGCAGAAACCAGTTCCAGCAACTGGAGACACGAGCAGTCCATGGGCACTATGACCGTGTGCAGAGACCACATGGAACTGCTTTCAAAGCCCACGTGATTGTCAAGTCACTTCTCCAACCACAGATCATTTTGCTATTCTTGTTTTGTACAAAATATTAAGACAATAGGCTTTAGAATACAGCCTAAGCACCAATTACGATAAATGCATATCGGTAAGACGTGACTTCTAGCTTTAAAGGACACTACTGACCTCCCTGGGGCTGAAGATTGCACCCATGTGAACAGTACACGGCTAAAGAAAAAATGCATGTTCGAAGATCTATAGAGGTTCTCCACGAGGCACAATTTGTTGCAGAAGTTGGATCATGCAAGAGTTTTACAAGAAAGGTACGAAAACTTACTTGTACGGAATAGCGTGCGTATCACCGTGAAGAGAGTGTAAGATTAAGACAACAAGAGTGCTTTAAAACACTGCATGGATTTGGTTTTGCCTACCACATGGAGGGGAGTTCACCGGCATCACGGGGAAAATTTCCATCTTGGGTTTAAAGGCGCCCACTCCGTGACCCAAGCGCAGGAAGAGCTTGAGGAGTTTGGTTTTGAGTGCAGCTCTGCTCCTGCACTCCTCTGCTCTGGGACTCAATGCTCTTTGTTCAACAATATCCCCAACGTGATTTTTGGAGTGGTTCACATGATTTTTACAGCCTGTTTTGTTAAAAATTCTACCATCTAAGTTTGAAAGGATTTTTTTGCCTTAAAATTTTTTTTGAAGAACAACACAACACACTTGTGAAAAACTGCTTCTTCACCTTCTAACTGCTACCGCGGCTACAGTTACCTTTTCACTAAAGAAGATCACCTAAGCCTTTTTTTTTTTTTTTACAAGTAGATTTTCTTTGTATATTTCAAATAGCAAGATGATAAAGAGTAAATGTTGATTTTGAAGCAACAAACAGAAGCAGAGGAGACTGAACTGCTTTGGGACCAACTCGCCAAACCCCAGCTTTGAGGGATTCCTGCCTGCCAGGGCCATTTGCCGTGTGGTCTGAGGACTGACCCCAAAGGGGCCGCACCTGTCAAAGCCAAGGAGGGTCCCAACACCAGGACAATGAAACACTGGCAAAAAGTCTCCCCCAGATGTAAAACCTGAGTCTGGGGTCTTTATACCTACCATTCCCTAAATTCTGAGGTTGGCACTCTAGGCCACAATTCTATTTCAAAATAGGGTTATACATTTATGGAAATACGGTCTTCTGTGGAGAAGCTCTTATTTGACTATGCTTCAGAGAAAAAAGAGCAGCATATGTAAACGTGTGTGTGCGTGTATAAACGAGTACTCAGAGTCCCTTCTTGCTTATAAACCAGAAATAACAATAGGCCAAATTATTTCCCCAAATAAAACCACTAATGTTGAACATTAAATTTCAAAGATGAAATAAATAGGTCACCAAAAAACTTAGACAGGTGGTGGACAGAGATGAGCCCAAGTAGTAGGCACAAAATCCCAAATTTAACGAGCTTGGAAAAGAGAAGAAGACTTTTAAATGGACTAAAGATGATCGAGAAATCATGACCCTAAACTTAGCAGCCCGTCTGACTGAACCTGTCAGCAGACCGTGGTCAGACGCCCCTCCTTCCGGGCCTGTGCGATACTCCAGGGATCCTTCCAGGGCTGTTGTGTCGGCAGCAAAGCGGGACAGGCAGCAGTAGGCATGTGCTTTTTTTTAAAGTTTTTTTTTTTTTTTCCTCTGCAAAGGGGCAATTTTTCCTGGATAAGGCAAGATAACTGTGGTTAAGAGAGAAGCAGCCAAATGCAGACCTGCTGAGCTAACGAGGGGGAGACTCAGTCAGTCTTTCCCAACTTCGCGATCAGCTCATCGCAGATTTTCGTTAGTTCTTCTATTTCTTGGTTCTGAAAGACAAATGACATGGTGATGTAGGCCACTTTGCATCCTGAGATCAAGGCAATTACACCCAAATAGTCCCAAGACTGGCCACACTTTGCCTAGACATCCTGACTCAGTGGTTGGTAACTTTCCTATGTCAGAGACCCTTTAAAGAAAGGGAAGCTTGTCCCTGAAAAATGTTTGTGTCGTGTTCATAAAGTCATGCTTCAGTTGAGTAGGGGATGAGGGTGACCATCGGCCCTCTGCAGCTTGCCCATAATCGTCTCAGTTCCCCAATTCTCTTGTTATCATGGGAATTACCTGTGATACTTGGTAAAAACACAAGTATTCTGGAGTCTGAGTAATCCCAGGGAACACTGTCTAGGGGTTAGCAGACCTCAAGATCGAAACCCTCGCCCTAGCTGAAGGGATGCCATACACGTGAGCACATAACTGGAGACACAGGAAGAAAAACACTGGAGGCACACACAAAAAAAATGAAGTCTAAGAATCAGAGTAGCGAGAAATAGGGACCTGATTTTTATTTACCTACAGCAGAATTTCTCAACTGCGGCACCACCGGCATTTTGGGCCGGGTCAGTCTTTGTTGTAGGGACTGTCCTGTGCACTGTTAGATGTTTAGTAGCACTTCTGGCCTCTACCCATGAGACGCCAGTAGCATCTCCTAGTCGTGACAACTAAATCCACCTCCAGATGTTGCCAATGTCCCCAGGAGGATAAAGCTGCAATCAAGGGGGAAGATGGCTTCATATATTACATAAAAAACAAAAAGAAAAAAGGTAACCTCGGAACCTAAGAAGTGTCTTGTCCCCTTTAGTTAATGCAACTTCCTCTCTGCATCCTGCCTGGGGATGGCTCCTACTCAGAGGCTTGGGAGTTCATGGTCTGCCTTGTTCGTGTCCACCTGAACCAGTTCCCAGAGCAGCTGGATCAAAGTTTGACTCTGGGCAAAAACACGAGGTTTCTCTTTCATCCAAATCCACCACAAGCCAGCCACGGCCACAGAGGAAAACCACGTGTCTCACAGGTCGTCACCCCACACCCCTCTGTGTACCTTCTGCTGAAGGGCTCTTTCCAGGGACTCCACCTTCATCTGCTCCTTCCGGAGTCCAGCGTGGAGAGCCGCGCTCTCGGCCTTCGCTTTTGTTCGAACCTGAGCAATCTCCTCATTGGCTCTGTTTGTGGTGTTTTGTTTGTGGAGTAAAGGGACAAAAAGCTCATGGTTAGTTACAGGTCACAGCTAAGGAGTCAAGACTGCTGACATCTGTGAGACACAGAATAACAGGGCTTCATGATAAGAGAAAAACTGGTGACCCAAATCATTCCATTTAAATTTATAAAACTTCAGTGGATACACAACTGCTAAGGAAATTTCCAAGGTGCAAACCAGTGGTAGAATTAATCTCATAGGCCACAGTGACTTCAAAATTCACATGTCACTAGAAAATGGAATCATGTGACACTTTGTACAGCAATCTTAGATTTGTTTTTTAACCCAATAGCAGGCAGGGTCATCTGTGGGATTATCACAGCCAAAGAGTCAGGATGCTAACCACTGACATCTAGGACACTAGAACTAAAAGTGACTTTATTAATGAGATACAAAAGAAAATTCTAAAACTACAAATGTCAATTGATAAGTGGCCAATTAATTGATGAAAGGATGCTAAAAACTCATTAGTAGAGGCATGCAAATTTAAATGATAAACTTTAAAAATTTATCAGATTGGCAAATATTAACTAGGATGATCTTATCCCATTATGGTCGAGATGCAAGAAACAGACTCACAAACTGACGGGGGAAGTGAAAACTGGCACCGTCTTCGCGGAGAGTGAGATGGCTGTAACTATTAGGATTTAAAATGCATACACCTGGGGTGCCTGGGTGGCTCAGTCAGTTGAGCATCCAACTCCTAATTTTGGCTCAAGTCATGATCTCACAGTTTGTGAGTTTGAGATCCCACACTGGGGTCTGCACTGATAGTGTAGAGCCTGTTTGCAATTCTCTCTCCCTCTCTCTCAAAATGAATAAACATTTTAAAAATAAATAAATAAAATGCATACACCTTCTGACCCGGCAACTCCCTTACGTTACGTATCCACAGCAATACTTAAGTATCCACAGCAATACTTCCATGTTGCACAATGATTGTGGATAAGGATGTTCACTGCAGCAGTGTTTACGACTGAAAAACTGTGCAACTATCTAAATGCCCATCAGTAAGGAATGGAACAGTCCTACAACTAACACAAATAATTAGACTGAGCTAGATGTTCTGACATGGAGAAGGGCCATATATACTATTAAGTGAAAAAGGAAATTTGTATCCTATGACTCCGATGTTATTTTTAAAAAAGTCCAAAGCCATGTTGGGTAGTATTTATAAAGGTGTCAAGAAAAAACTGGAAGGATACACAATAAAGCTTTTTCTTTTTTTTGAGAGAGCATCCCCATATGCACCAGCCGGGGAGGGGGACAGAAGGAGAGAGAATCTTTTTTTAATTTATTTGAGAGAGACAGAAACAGCCAACAGGGAAAGGGGCAGAGAAAGGGAGACAAGGAATCCTAAGCAGGCTCAATGCTGCCAGCGCAGAGCCTGTCATGGGGCTTGAACCCAAGAACCGTGAGATAATGACCTGAGCCACAAACCGAGTCAGACACCTAACCACTGAGTCACCTAACGCCCCGAGGGAGTGAGAATCTTAAGCAGGCTCCACGCTTAGCATGGAGCCTGATGCGGGGCTCAATTCCACGACTGTGAGATCATGACCCAAGCCAAAATCAAGAGTCAGATGCTCAACCAACTGAGCCATCCAGGTGCTTCTGTTAATAAACCTTTAATAGTAGTATCTCTGGGGGTGGGAATGAGAGAGGGGAACTTACAACGTTTTACAAATATGAAGATAGACAGCAAAATGTACAAGTATTACTTTTTAGTTAAAAAATAAAGTTGGATGCATTCTTCAGACTGTTCCCCAGGATAAATTCCAAACGTGTTGGATTTAAGGATTAAAAAAATGAAGCCATAAAAGTACTAGAATGAAAACATGGGAGAATATTTTATATTCAGAGCAGAGAAGATCTTTGTTACCATGACAGAAAATCCTGAAGCCATAAAAGGACTGATAAATTTCACTACATAAAAACAAACAGATTTCTGCATATCAAAAAACACCAGAAGCCAAAAGACAAACTAGAAAAAATATTCAAGACTCATATCACAAAAGGCCGGCATCCTTAGTACATAAATATAATAATATATTTACAGATGAATAATATATAAACTGACAATAGAAAACCAGGCAAAGAATAGTCATTCACGGTACAGAAAGTACACGTACAGATAGCTGCTCAAATAGGTTCAATTCCATGAGGTAAACAACAATCAAAACTACATTGAATAAATGCTCCATTTGCTTGTCAAAAAAAGAAATCCCCAACTAAACTGAAATACTACCTTGTATCTACTGGGTTTACAGAAAACCAAAAATTTGATCTGTGGGCAAAGCCATAAGGACAAGAGATGCTCGCACACCTAGCCTAGGGATAAATGGATGAAAATCAGGTGAGGGCAATTTGACACTTTTTATCATAATGATAAGCCTGTATGTTCTTTGGCCCAGCAATCCTTTTTCTAGCATATAGATAACTCACATGCACGCCAAATGAGAACCATACCAGGTCACCTACTGCAGCACTATTCACAGTGGATGGCAAGTACCCTGAGTGTCCAGAAGGAGGGGGCTGGTTAAATAAATGACACATTGCAACACTGGAACACCATATGGAGGCTAAGAAAAATACAGAAGCTCTTCATGGATTGACATGGAAAGGTTTCCAAAATATAGCACTAAATGAACAATGCAAAGTATGCTGTTATCTGTATAAAAAAGGAGATTCTCATCACATAAAAAAAAAAAAAAAAAAAGGTGATCATGTGGTGTGATGGAGCTGTTAGCTAGGACAGGGGAGAAGAAGGGAAAAAGTTTATCTGAGGAGATGGAAGGAACCAAAAACTGATCACCTGGGTGAGGAAAGCGGGGGAGCCAGGGACAAGGGAAAGGGTGGGAGAGAGATCCTATAGATCTCTATTCTATTCTTTTTAATGTTTAATGTGAAGATACTATTCAAAAAATTAAATAATAAAACATACACACACACGCCAATGCAACCTAGGGTTGCAAAACAACATTGGGTGGTTTTTTTTGGCCTTTCTCAATCTCCCCACAACATCACAAAACATGAAACATCTCATTGAGAGCTCTCACTTGTCTAGTTTTTCCTCCGCGTGGATTTTCAGGGCCTGATACCGCTGTTCCTCTTGTTTAACTCTGGCTAAATAATCCTGAGCACACTTTTTCAAGGCTTCTTCATTCTGTTCCAAAGTGACAATTTAAAATAAAAAAAACTGGTCATTTCATCTTTCTTCAACTAGTGACATCCCATGTATCAGAGTTTTCATTTTTGTTTTTAAAATGAGAAAACCTCATTACTTCAAATGCCTTTAAATTCTACTCTGATAATTCAAAACAGGCACATGTAATTCTTACTGAAGAAATTCTGGATACTTTCTTTGCGTATAAATTTTCAAAACACAGTAAGGTTCAGTGACCCGATAAACCTAGTTTAGGGAGGCATTCTGAGTCTCATTGTAGGGAAACTAGGCAGTCTCATTTTTATTTTCCTACGGAAACAATAAAGAATGTTCACTGCTATAAATGTATCTTATTGATGATATGCAACTAAGTTGAATATGCCCACTTACAAGCTAAATCTGAAACATTATACTTATTTTCTTCTAGAATATGTAGCCTGAATTTTTCAGGGCTAAATTTTCCTTCTACTAATATTAAATTGGGGAATTATCAAAAACAATTTCTGGAAGTCTCCTAAGGTCTGAAGGTTCCACACTTCTTCTACTCCATGCCACACTCTGGCTGTGGCCTGACCCAGGAGAGGAAATGACCAAAACATGCCACCCGGTGGGCCAGATGCCTGAACCACCACAGAAAGAAAAAAGGGAAAAGAAAATCTCCAGCTTCACTGGAACAGAAGGTACAAGACCAATGATACATGGGCCCCGAACCCCCGTTCAGAAGGCTACCCACACCTCTGGCATACATGTTTAAAGATCCATTACCAAGGAAATACACTACTACAGAGACAAAAGGAAAAGGACATGCTACCTTCTTGAACCCTTCCAGAACGCCTTTCAGGTTCTCGTATCTCCTGAAGAGATCAGAAAGGGACCTTTCCACAGAATTAAGGTCAGCCAGGGCCTGCTCCTTCTCCATGGTCAGTTGCTGGAAGCTCTTCTGAGAGGTCATATTTGTCCTCTGTTCATCTTCTGTGAACCACAATCAAAAGTAATGGCATATTCATTCAACAGATTGTTAGCGGCTGCCCTGTCAGCTAAGCAGTATTTTTGGTGGGGGGCCCCAGCAGCAGACATAGCAAAGTTCCTCTCGAGGACTTAGGTTAGTGGGGGAGACAGCTGCTGACAAGTGAGGGGGGAAAAACAAAGCAGAACAAGAAGGATGGGGGTTCCGTTTTCATATAGAGTGACCTCTCTCAGAAGAAAGATTTGACAGGGACCCAAAATTGCTGAGGGAGGGCAGGAGCTGTGCAGCTACCCAGGAGAATATTCCAGCAGAGGAACAGCAATGGCAAAGGTCCCATGCTGGGAAGGCATGAGGTGATATGGACTGTAAAAAGTATGATTTTAGTGCTTAAGAAGTGCTTTAAGTAGAGAAAGACTTAGGCAGTCAGTCCTGCTGATATTGGCTACTCAGTTATTCCAAATTCAGTGGAATAAGAGAACCAACCACTGTTGTTTTGTAAAAGGTACCAGTGGGTCTAAATGAGGGAAATATGATTTGTGGCAGAGTTAAGGACACTGAGCCAAAACGAAGATCCCACTGGGGGGGGGGGGGGGGGCGGCGCACTAATGATGTGGCTAGGCCATCAACACTCTAGGGGCCAGGTGGAGGGCTTTTCACACAATTCAAGCATTTGCTGGCCTCTGAAATGAACGTAACTACAGCTTATCTTCATTATTTGTGGACTGTGTATTTGTGAATCCATCCACTTGCTAAAATTTATTTGTAAACCCAAAATCAATACTTGTGGTGCATTCCCGGTCATGCGCAGAGTGTCAAAACATTTAAGTCACTTGACAGGCACATTCCAAGCCAAGGCTGATCAGGGTGACACTGCCTTCTTGTTTCCTACTGTAAACAAGTGTCCTTTTCAGTCTACTTAGTACACCATGATATTTTCTGCATTTCTGTGCTTTCTGTTGGTGATTTTTGCTGTTTAAAATGGCCCCCAAGTGGAGGGCCAAAGTGCTGTTTAGTGCTCCTAAGGTTGTAATGTGCCTTATGGAGAAAACACCTTCATCCGATAATCTTCATTCAGGCATGAATGATAGCACTGTGGGCCAGGAGTTCAATGATATAACGAGTCAACATTAAATGAGATGTCTTTAAACAAATATACGTAAGACAAGGTTATGTACTGACAAAAATGGTGTGACCAGAGGCCCGCAGCAACCTCACCCTGTACTTTCCCTAAAGCGATGGTTCAGTATTCAGCATTCGCTGTGTTTGTGGCAACTCTGTAGAACACAACCACTGCGAACAGTGAGAATCAACCGGATCTAGGTGATGTTCGAGCTTGTGTTCTGATTTGAAAACCATCCACGGAACCTATGGCTCACACCACACACACACATAAAAAAAGTCCTTACCAATCATTTGAGCAATGGTCTTTTCATATTCAGCCACAATTTTCCTTAAAAAAAAAAAAAAAAAAATTATCAGAAGAGATTTTTCAATAGACGTTCCTGAAATGCTGCCCCAAACAATTAAACACATTAACAAATGAACATTTCAACAAATAAGTACTTGAACGATGTTCAAATGAACAAATCTACCCTTTTGGGCAGCCTGCCCCCTCTAATTCAGTCACAAGTTTTATTTTACGGTCTCAGTTCCAAAAGCATTTCAGTTATTCAAAGACTTTAAAGATCACCCTGTCGTGTTAACCTTTCTTTTCAGTGAAGTGCCACAAAGTTTCCCTGACCCTGCCGACCCTGTCCAGGGACTGGCGCTCTTCCCTGTGTGCCTCCCTACTGTCACTGGTGGTGCCCATCACTGTGACCCTGCATCCAAGTCCTTTATGATGGCTACCGTAAGCTCTCTAAGGGCAGGGGCTGTCCCTTCCTCTCCGCCACACCTGGCATGGGACCTCACACCCAGGAAATGCTCAAAACACAAGTAATACAAGAGCTATAAGTTAGAGTGGGCATATTTAAAATATGTCTTAATCATTCAAGTGCTGACTACACAAATGTAGAAATTATGCTTTTTTCTTCTTCTTTGATCCTATCTTCAGTTATTTCACAGCCTCTAACTCTCCATTCTAGGGAATGAGCAGCAAAAATAAAAAAGATTTCAATTTAAGGTCAATCAATTTTGTTTCCGGTTAACATGCTTTTTATAATCTATTTGATGGTGATGAAAGTTGAAGCCATCATGCATAATTAATTTGAGAAAAGCATTATAGATTATAATGCCTCCAGAATCGAGTATGTCGATAAATCTTATTCTTCAGTTCAAATGGGTATCTTTGCACAAATTGATGTCTTTTCAAAAGACAAGAATCATGTGGGTTCTGCTTACATGTAATGTTCTCAACATCCCACAAGAAGCTACCGTATGTGAATAATTGGTCAGCAATCCTCATAAAAAGATGCTGTCACAGTCACAAATTAAAGTGCAAATATCAATGCCCTCAAGTTCTCAACACCAGATTCTGTGGTAAGCAAATACTTCCATCACTTCATTTATATGAAATCTAATAATGCATAAAGGTATCCAATCCCTCCCCCAAACCTCCAGTCTAACCTCATCTCCAACACTTCTTGTCGGGTTTCTTCGTATTTTTTCTTCCATTCATTTGCTTCGATTTCCTTAGTGATTATCTAAATTATAATAGAGATAGAGCTTGGTTTTACTGAATCTATTACAGTTTGAATTTAAGATTGGAAACTGAAAACAACACGCAACCAGGTGCATCCCAAGACATTTGAGCTCCATGAGGAATATAAAGCCTCAACGTCTGTGTATAATGCTCACAAGCATCTGGAAAAATGTTCTCTCTGCCACACAGGATGGCAGAAATGTAGCCACCAAGGTAGGGGTGAACAGAACATCCCCCAGGGAAGATTCCAAGTGATAATCACAATCTCTGTGAATTCTGCCAGGGTCCAGGGTCTGCTCTCAGCTCTGCATGCCCAGAACCGTGACTGGGACAGGACACCAAAAGAAGAGCTATCTGCCTGGCAGAGATGCGCCTTAACCAAAATACTGATTTTACTTAGGATAAGAAAAATCAGAGCATTAGCATGACCAGCACATTCTCTTCCTATAGAGATCTCTGCTTGATAAGAATG
Source organism: Acinonyx jubatus (assembly GCF_027475565.1). Classification (NCBI taxonomy): domain Eukaryota; kingdom Metazoa; phylum Chordata; class Mammalia; order Carnivora; family Felidae; genus Acinonyx; species Acinonyx jubatus. Next base: position 42,782,775 of record NC_069382.1, read on the forward strand.
AAGTCACAACTAGGGGCTCAGAAGTTCAAATCCTTTAGCCAGATGCACCCATCTCACCATAGGCAGGATCTTGCTTGTCAGACCAGAACCCATATTCCTATTTGGGGTGCCCCTGCTAACTGGGAAGAAATACTCTAAACTCATTACCTCAAACTCTGTGGGCCTAGGCACAGCTTAGAAGGGCATCACTACCCTCCTTTTATTCTACGTCTCTATGCTTCTCTCTTTCTATTTGGTACATTCTTTATTTTGTGCCTTTAGTCAGGGTCTCAAGAAGCTAGCAGCCAGCCCATCTGCCTGAGGTGACGAGACACATGCCTGTTCTGCTCCATTAGGGCATCACCTCACAGTTTCGCTCTCAGGAGGAAGATAGGGTCATTTTTCTCATTGACAAGATTTTGGTAGGCCTCCTCACCACTGCTCCCGAGTTCTGACAAAAGGGCCAGCTGACATCCCTCATTATCAACTTAATGCTATTTTTTGAAGCTTTAAAAGGCCTTGACATCAGAGGCTCTTAACTATTCCTATTATATTATGAAAATAAAATTGCTACAGCAAGGGAATTCCCTTCTTTAAAAAAAAAAAAAGGTGGAATCAACAAGAGATGCACAAACCAAACATACAAAATACAGCCTAGAAATATAATGGGAGAGAGTGGTAACTGGGCAACAGCGTCTTTCATATTTTTTCAGATCATCCAGGAAAGACCTAGCAGTAATCTATTTTCAACACAGAACTGAAGTTGTTTAGTTAAAGAATTGAACTGTTTAAAGAATAGATGAAAGTAAGAGACATCTTATATTATTGCAAATTTAAGAAATCCTTAAGCATGAACATATCATATCTGTCAAAGGAAGGCACTGATTTAATTATATATGTGGGTAGAGTCGGCAGAATTTGGTATTTAAAAAACTTCAAGGCTGAAAGATAAAGAAGTGTTGTCGGCTTTGTCCCCAGGACACCAGAATGTCGGGACTCTAGCACCAATGCAGAGTTTACAGGGAGCCCTTTATATGAGCTCAACAAGCTGCAGGAAATAGGAACTTCCAGGAGGGGATAACTCAAGCCGAACAGAGATGGAATCTACCTGCTGGCACATGGGCTTGACAAAGACATGGGAGTGATAAGTGGACAGAACATGAGGGCCTTTACCTCTTCTCTTATGAGGGTGAGCACAGCTGTCTTATCAGATTCGCTGAGGCAGATGCCATCCAAGGGGCTCTCCCCTCCACAGGCCACAGACACGGGGGCCTTCTCCACAGATGACTCCAACAGTCCCTGAGGAGGGGGAAGAAGTTACATTTAATATGTTCGGGCTTCAGCTTCTTAACCCCAAATAGCGTCCTTCAATAGCGTCCTCATTACTACATTGATTACAATCTTTAAAAACACGTTTGAAGAAAAAAAAAAAAAACCACAGCAGGGAAACTTAAAAAAAAAAATCAAATCTAGTTAAAGTAGTTGTTTAAAGGAAAAACTGGGGCGTTTGGGTGGCTCAGTTGGTTAAGTGTGCGACTTCGGCTCAGGTCATGATCTCACAGTTCATGGGTTCGAGCCCCACGTCAGGCTCTGTGCTGACAGCTCAGAGCCTGGAGCCTGCTTCGGATTCTGTGTTTCTCTCTCTCTCTCAAAAATAAATAAATGTTTTAAAAAATAAAAAAACAGAAAAAACTGAATATGGGGTGGGGAGGTTGGCTTCCATTTAACAGAGAGCCTAGTGAAGTTTTCTTCTTATCCAAAAAGGATAAAATCTGATTATCACAGTGACCAGTCACCAAAGATCACATGCACCAAAGAGAAACCTGTCTATATAAAGTGGAAAATGTCTCTTTTTCAGGGGGTTTCTGGTTTCCAGGGAAAATGTGTTCCATGTAACTTTTCCCAAAAAAGGTGTCAACTTTTTAACACAGTGATACTTTGTGTACAACTTTAGCCACTTTGGGTGGAAATGTTTCCAAAATGGACTACTAACTTTCAAGCTTGAGGAAGCAGAAATGGCAAACACATGGCTGACTCCCCTCCCCCCGCCCCAGAATGAGTCAGGGTCATCAGGAACTTCAGCTGCTCTGTTGTGGCATGTCCCTGCCCTGGCAGTGTGTCAGGTTACAGCACTAATGGGCCCTCCCTCTACAAAGTGGCCACGTGTAAAGTCAAGGTCTGTGCCTGTACTCTCATTTTTTTGCTTCCTTGTTGCTGCTAAGTTTTCAGTTCCCTTCTGATGTGACAGAACTTAAGCTTTTATCATAAACTCAGGTTCCAGAAAGCCACGGTGGTTAGTATTTTTTCACAAGAACATGGACTTCATCCTATTCTCCTTCCTAAAAGGCATTTTGGGGGCTATTTCCTCCCACGGTATGTAAGTAAACTTTTTTACGTAAATAGGGAAAAAGTCAGTCTAATAACATCCAAAATGCCAGCCCAAGTGATCTGGCAATAATCTTAACAATCTTAAGTATCTGTATAACCAATCCATCAGTTAGTGATCATAATCAATCAGTTCTCTGGTATCTTGTTTGAACCAAGACTGAACAGAAAAGTCCCAAGTCAGAGATCAGTGGTTTTTAAACTTTTCATGGTCATTACAACTCGCTCTTTCCCTAAAAAATGCCCCCCCCGTCCCCCCCCCCACAATTTTTGCATTTAGCTTCACATAGAAGGGCCCTGATACAGAAAGCCCTGGTTTAGGCCACAGAAAAGGGAAATGCAAAAGCCACAAGCTGGCAGTGCCCATTTCAAGCAGCATTTGGGGGAAGGTACCCACCATGCTGACAGGAGTCTGAGGTCCCCCCAGAAACACTATCTTGGGGTAGATCTATCACTAGAGCCAGAAGCCACTTGTGGTGAGCAGTCTCAAACATGGCCTGCAATGACCCCCACCCTGCTGGTACTAATCCTCTCATGTAATCTCCTCCCCTCGGGAGCAGGCTGGTCCTGGTGACTTACTTCTAAAGAGACTATGGTAAAAGTCATGGGATGTCACTTTTGATATTACTTTCCAAAAAGACTGGCTTCTGCATTGTGAGAAACTCTCTATGGAGAGGCCCACGTGGCAAGGAATCAATGTTTCTGCCAACAGCTAGTAAGGACCTGAGACGTGCCAACAGCCATGTGAATGAGCTTGGAAATGCATCTACCCCTGATTGAGCCTAGAGGTGACCACAGCTCTGGTTAATACCTTGATCGCAGCCTGTGAGAGGTCAGAGGCACCCAGCAAAGCCGCCCCATGATTCCAGAGCCAGAAATGATAAGAAGTGCTTCTTGTGGATAATGAATAAACCTCTGGACATCTGAGTCATCACATTGACTTCCTGTGCCATACTTCTCAAGAAACTTTCTCATAATCTTGCTTCCCATGTAACTTGCCTACAGGGAGATAACACCCTAGGGTCAAGTTGATACATTTAGTTCACTTTGTTGTTAGATTTCTGATTCTAAATTAATGCACTTTAAAATCAGTCTTTTGTGTTTTTATTATTTGAAGCCAGAATCCCCAAGCTAATTCTAAAAAACAGCTCCCCTGTGCTTCCAATGACCCTCAAGTTAGCAAGAATTTGGGAAATAAGCCAAAAGAATTTTCCTAGTAAGGAAAATATCAATGTCTATTCTCGAGTTCAGCATCTCAATCATTTGTGAGGGGATGAATGAGTTGTCTGCCTGCTTGCTCAACGACTTAATGTGTCTGGAAGAGGCAGCACTCTGTTGGAGGCGGGAGACAGAACTCAGATGGTGGCAGAAATATCCAGGTGACTGGGCTCTGCAGCCTGCAGCCCTGCCTCCCCTGGCCACTCCCCTCCGCCAGGCGACATGCCTCTCGCCTCACGGCTCAAACTGCAACAGCTCTTAGGAATTTATGGCCATGGCCTATTTTAGCCGCCTTTTCAAGAACCCTAGGATTCAGTTTTTCACACTGTCCAGTCCTTTATATTGCTTATCCAACAGCACAGAAAGCCTACAGAATCTACCATCTCAAAAAACTGCGCCGGATCTCTTCCTAGCCTGGGCAATCTAACATGTTTAACAAAGATGCCAACCCAATTGATCAATCGTGGCCTTCGAAAAGGGTCCTTTTTCATGTCCCATAATCTTCTTCCCTGTCCCCCAAAAACATTTACAGTTGAGGGCCAAAAAACGCTTGTCTGTAGATAGTGGAGCCCAACACAGTCCTGGTTGCAGGATTTGCAGTGAGCAGGATGCCACAATGGAAACCTCTTTGCTCAGCTCCTTGCAGTGGGAGAATTAGCATCATTAATCTCTCACAGCATGCTGAGTTCATCCCATCTTTTGCCCTTGAACTCACTGGACTAGTACCACCCCAGGTACTTCGCTCTAACAGAGACATGCCTGAAAAACCAAATGAACTTAACTTTTAAGAAGTTTAAGATGTCCTAAAAAATAAAAATAAAAAAATCAATAAAATAAATTGACTCCTACTTGAAAAATGCTGCAGACCAATAGCTGATAAACAAGATGAGACTGGCTACCCATCACTGACTGTCCTCTGGCCTTAGGTATTTTACCCTGGCCGCCACCAACCACTGGCAATGAGACTGCAAAGGAATTCACTTCCAAGCAGCCCAGAGGTGTAAAACAGTGAATGCTAGGCTAACCAGACTCTTTCACTGAGCGTCCTGAATACGGTAATTGCTTCATGCAATACCTATCCCACATTCTAGGAAGTAGAAATTCACCAATTTCAGGAAGTTCAACTGGGGTTACTTTTTAAAAGATGGCAACATAGGATATGTTCAGCAGCTGGCTCCAAAGGCAAGCATTCCCCATTTTTCTTTCTCATTCACCTTCCCACCCTTTTCCTATCAGCACTGCCCCATCTCATAGAGGTCTAGCTCTTTGCAGCTTCCATCTTTTACGCTACCAATTCCCTCATCCTCTCAACTACTCGGACCAGTCAGACAGGTGCTCTTGTTCTATGGATGAAGAAGTTGGGAATCCGGAAGTGGAACCAGTCTGTAGTTGAACCAGTCTGTTTCAAAAACCGGGTAAGCCACAGAGATCTGCAGCCGTGCAGAGCAATGCTTGGTCCCCTTGACACAACCTTCTTCAATCATCTCCTTGTTATTATCACACACTGAAAATACAAGGAAGCGCTCCCGCAGTACTTGGAAAACTTCAAACAAGTGCACACGCAGGCTGTTCTGCTGGAGCGTGTAGTTTCGCCCTCTCGTGGGTGGGGACAGCAGGCACCCCTCCCTCTCAGAGATGAGGAAAGACAGGCCGAAGCCCAAGAGTGGCTGTGCTGCAATCAGGTGGCCCGGCTCCCAAAACAGTGATTTTACCCAGAAACATATGTCACTAATGCGTGAAGCCCCTGTGAGAGGACAACGCTCCTGAGACCCTATGTGCACATCCTCCTTCTGCTCACACTTCCACAGGCTCCTCCTCCACCCATGTCCCTTCACATCTACTGCTCACTGTGTCCTGGTGGGAACACCGTGGGTCATGGCCTAATAGTGAGTCCTGAAAACAATTTACTGGGACACATAGTCTGCATTAAAAAATGAAATAGAATATCAGAGTAAATCACACAAAGAAAGGTAGATACTGGTTTGTCTGTTTGTTTTAATTTGAGAGAGAGCACGTGCAAGCAGGGGAGAGGGGAAGAGGGAGACAGAATCCCAAGCAGGCTCCATGCTCAGCACGGAGCCCAATACCAGGGCTTGAGCCCACGACCCTGGGATCATGACCTGAGCTAAAATCAAGAGTCAGATGTGAACCAACTGAGCCACCCAGGTGCCCCTGACAGATACAATTTTGTGCAACTTTTTTTTCTAAATTTCCTTTTTTATTTTTTTTTAAGGTTTACTTATTTTTCAGAGAGAGAGAGAGAGCACGCGAACACGAGCAGGAGAGGGACAGAAGTGGGGGTGGGGTGGGGAGGCAGAGGATCCAAAGCAGGCTCTGTGCTGACAGCAGACAGCCTGATGTGGGGCTCAAACTCACAAACCGTGAGATCAAGATCTGAGCCTAAGTCCGATGCTTAACCAACTGAGCCATCCAGGTGCCCTTGGTACAATTTTTTTTTATAAATATACAAATGCATATGTTGTGATGTGTTATCTCTATATATATATGTTAGTCAAGATGCAAAAAAATTTTTTTCAATTATCCTGTGTCCCAAAGGCCTTCAAATCTATTAAATCCAACCCAGGCTTTTCTTGAACTCATGCTATGTACTTATTAGAACTGTCTCCTGGAAATAATGGACTTAGAAACTGGTCCCACAGATGTCTCAGAGCCACAGATCTAAAAATTAATTCCTACAATTCTGCTTTTCTTTCTGTATTCTTTTTTTTTTTTTTAAAGACTTATTTTTGAAGTAATCTCTACACCCAACATGGGACTTAAACTTACAACCCCAAGAACACAAGTCGCGTGCTCCAACTGAGCCAGGCAGATGCTCTTAATTTACTGATTCCTGTGTTCACAGTATTTATTGTGGTAGGTGCTAATGTAGCAGCAAACAGTCATCTACCTGCACCAAGCTTAAAGTGTTAGAAGGAAAGAAGGGAAATCAAGAAGTGACTCCAAGGAGTAGCTTCACAGAACTAAAAGAAATTCCATAAATTAAGGCAAGAGTCAGATGTGCGAGGGAGAGAGGAAGCAGCAGATGCTGGAGACAAAGGCAGAGTCCCACTGCAGAAAGCCACACTGGCCATAGGAAGCGTCTGAACTTACTCTAAAGACAGGGGAAGCCAACCAGGAGGTTTAAGCAGAAAGTAACAAGATCAGTTTTGTGTTTAAAACATCACCTTAGCTTACATAAAAGGATAAGAGAATAAGCCTGGGAACAGGGGGATTAGTTAGGAAATTACTCCTTCCTTCCTTCCCTCCATCCCTCCCTTCATTTATATTTCATTATTTTTTTTTTACTTTCATTTTAGACAAAGAGAGCACGTGAGCAGGGGAGAGAGGCGGGGGTGGGGAGAGAGAGAGAATCTTAAGCAGGCTCTATGTTCAGTATGTAACCCAACATGGTGCTCGATCTCGCAACCATGGGATCATGACCTGAGCCAAAAACAAGAGTCAGACACTCAATTGACTGAACCACCCAGGTGCTCCTTACCACCATATTTAAAAAGACTGGTGGTGGCCATGGGCTGAAGAAAAGTAGATGAATTTGCAATATATGGTTTCTGGACATAGAAACCACAGATCTTGCTTGTGGAAATAAGAGGGAGGGAGGAGTCCAAGGTTATCTTAGGTTTGTGGGGTGGGTTATCAGTAACACTGACCACTAGGATGTTAAAGGAAGAAACCCTGGGTGGCTTTTGCCAACCTTCCCTTGCCACCACCTCCACCCCAGCTGCAATGCACATCTCCCAAGTCGTCTCACCAAGCAGTCATGGTTCTACCTGATAAATCTCTCAGCCTCCAGCCCATCCTTTGAACTATTACTGATTATGATACTCCTTACTTAAAACCCCACAATAGTCCCCAACTGCTTCTACCATGAATTCTAAGACTCCTGGCACCATGTCTATGGCCCCTGATGATCTGGCCCTCACCTACCTAATGTAGAGTACCCTGTGATCACATGAGATTACTAACAGTTCCACTTGCTTATAAAGGCCATGCTTCTCACTTTCTGCCTTTGTGCAGGGCAACTCTGCTGCCCAGAAAGCCCTTCACTACCTTATTGGTCTTGCAAACCCTATTCTTTCTTTACAACTAAGTTTTCAAATGGAGGAACCTCAGACACCACCACCTTAACCATGTGATCAAAGTTAACTCCACCAATAATGGGACACACTGAGATCCACAACGTCACTTCTGATGGATTCATACCCAAAATGCATAAACTGCATTTAATCACAAAGAAACACTGGACAAACCCAAATTGAAAGATATCCTACAAAACTGACCTGTATTCTTCAAAAGTGTCAAGGTCAGGAAAGATAGAGAGACTAAAAAACTATCACAGATTTTACAAATGAAACAATGAAGGAGGGTTCAATGAGGAGGTGGGGGGAAAACTGAGTTAACACCAATAAAAATGAAAAGTTATTAAAAAAAAAAAACTATCACAGATGATAGGAGACTAAGAACCTGAGAACTAAATGCAATATGCAATCCTGAGTTGGACTCTGCACCAGAAAGAGGACATTACTGAGACAAATGACAAAATTTGAATATGGTTTATAGGTTAGAAAATAATACTGTACCAGTGTTAATTGATTTTGTTAACTGTACTGTGATTATATAAAATGTTAACATTCAGGGGCATCTGGGTGGCTCAATTGGTTAAGCATCTGACTCTTGATTTTGGCTTAGGTCATGCTGAGCCCCATGTATGCTTACAGTGCGGAGCCTGCTTGGGATATTCTCTCTCTCTCCTCTCCAAATATTTTTTTTTAAATAAAATATTAAAATTCAAAGAGTATGAGTGAAAGAAAGATTTACAGGAATTCTTTGTACTGTTTTTGTAAGTCTATAAAGTTTTAAATAATTTTCTTTTAATGAGCTCAAATTCAGCCTCCCAGATACCTGCTACACAGGCAGTCAGCTCTGGCTCCCACAGGCCCTGGAACACATTCTATTACAACATTCATATAGCATTAGTTTCCATTTTGTATCTACTGCCAGTACTGTTTAAAAAAAAAACAAAACACAGTGCAAGGCATACGTAATTTAAAAATTTTCACTAGCCATTTAAAAAGTAAAAAGATATAAGTGAAATTAATTTTAATACTATAGTTAACTATATATATTTAACTATATATATAGTTAACTAAATATATATATCTAGATATATATCTAACAATACTTCTATATCTAATACATATTGAGATGATCATATCTTAGATATATGATATATATCTAACTATAGATATATATCTAACTATATATCTATATCTATCTCTATATATAGTTAGATATCTAACTATATCTATCTATAGATACAGATATAGTTATCTAACTATAGATATATAGATATCTATATATCTATATATATAGATATCCAACTATAGTTAGATATATATCATATATCTAAGATATGATCATCTCAATATGTAATCAATATAAAAGTTTGAAACATTTTTTTCTTTTCTTTTCTTTTGTACTAAGTCTTCAAAGACTAGTTGTATTTTATACTTAACAAGACATCTCAATTCAGACTGGCTACAGGTCAGGCGCTCAGTGGCCACTGGATAGGAGATCTCAGGATAGGCTATGAGCTCAAGTGAAGAAACTTGTATTTACATTTCATCCCCAGCACCAAACAATGACTATGGTTTATTTAATGAATTAATGCGGGCTTTAAAATAAATACTAAGGCGTGCCTGGGTAGCTCAGTTTAGCGTCTGACTTCAGTTCAGGTCATGATCTCACAGTTCATGAGTCTGAGCCTCTTGTCAGGCTCTGTGCTGACAGTTCAGAGCCTGGAGCCTGCTTCGGATTCTGTGTTTGCCTCCCTTTCTGCCCCTCCTCCCACTTGTGCTCTCAATAAATAAATAAATAAATAAATAAATAAATAAATAATACTGGGAGAAAAAAAAAAGATTAGCTGCACCTCCTCTAGACTCCCTACCCCCCCACAAATGTAGGAACTTACAGGCATGGTAGATCCATCTTTCTCCATCTTCTGGCACGTCTCTTTCTCTATGCCTAAAACAGAGAGTCATTTTTATAGTTATCCCAAGAAGTCCGTTCCTTTCTTTCCTAGTGAAAGACTCTGAAAACCTCAGTGCAGGCCCAGACTGACGTCTATGAACACATGAACAGCATTTCAAGATTTTCAAGGGAGCACTGGCGTTTGGTTGACGGCTGCGTTGTCTGTGTTAAATGTCTAAAATATTCAGAAGGGAAGTGTGGGGTTAGCCAGCCATACACAGGATCGCCATCTTCAGGTGGAAAGAATAGCAAGGCTGCCACCTTGTGTCCATGAAAAGTTCTGTAAGTTGTACCAACCAAGGGACTATTTCAGAAAGAGGAAGCGACAAGAATGCTATTTTCTTACCAAGTCTGAGTCAATTTAAATTCCAGCCCAGGAGGGTATCCTCAGACTAATTAATGTAGCAGACAAAACAATAAACTCTAAATTTCAATGCCTGAAAATATAAATTCATTCTCCTCCCCACACCCTTCAAACTTGTCTCCAGTCTACCTTCCACTCTACCACCACCAAAGGCAACATTGAAATAAAAAATACTATGCCTTTTCTAATTAAAGGAATGTGTACTCATTGAAGAAAAAATGTTAAATATGAAAGGGCACACAATTTTCAAGCTACCATCTTCCATGTAGCCACAACAAATTACTATCTAAGTGTACTGTCTATTAATAGTGGATTGTTGAACACACAAATGTGACCATCACTATTCTGCTTACAAACCTTCAATGGCTCCCCTATACCTGTAGGATCAGGTCCAGATTCCCCAGTACAACCTCGTTTTCCCACTTGTCCTAGAGTCACGGAGAACTACTGGGCACTCACCAACATGACAGGTTCCTTCCCATCCCTGGGAGAGATTCTTGTTCCCTGGCGCACATCTGTGTATGTCTGTATCAAGACCTAGCGTAAAGGTGACTCTCCCCAGGAAACAGACTCTGCCTGAGTCACCTGACAGCCCATATTCCTTTCCCACCTCCACGTATCTACCACCCCTCTGCATGACCACAGTCTCTGCCTGCTCCCAGGACATGGCTGATCAGTTACATACACGGTAGCACAAGCTATTCACTATCTCTGAGGATAGCACTATAGTTAACAGAACCCCTGCTCCAGAAATTTCTGTTGGAAGGAATTTCCTTCTAGTGAGGAAGAATATAATTCAAATATCTACATGCTCCTCTACTGAAGGAAGTTCAAAGAGGAATCACTCATAGTCCTTAACCTCAGCAAGTTCATCAAAGACAACTTTTATAATAAATATATGGGGAATAGAAACAGTAAGAAGAAATGTGGTGGGAACGTAAAGCGTGGTGGAAGCCAAGAAACAGTTTGGAGAGAAACCAGAAAGAATGGGCAGAATGTTTATAGGAGATGGCAAAGAAAGGTATTTCAAATGTAAGAAATAAACATAGGTACAAGAGTACTCAAGGTTATCCTGCATAACTGGGGTAGAGGGGTGCAGATGGGAAAGCGGCCTGGGAAGAAAGCTGGAACAGTGCCTGGCATGTATACTTTACAGATGGGAAGCTGCGACCTGGGCAGCAGGGAGAGGCCGAGGGAGTAACTCTCCCAAAGTCATCTACTTCCCTGGTTTGACTGTGATTTTTAAAGTTCTAAGTATAAAAGTCCCCACATCAAATTACATTGCTGAAAATCTGAGATGTTAATAATAATGTTTAAGGTAGTCAGGGACATGGCTCTTAACATTTCACAAGTCAGGTTGAAGGCCACAGATGTAACTTGGGGCCTGGAAAGGGACCTCAGCTCTAGAATGTTCTAATGAGTTCAACAGTAAGAAGCTTCAGCATAGGTTAGTCTAGTTAGTTCTTATCAGAACATTAAAGATTTTTTAGGATATTGGTCAATTTCAATCTACTACATCCCTGAACAGGAAAATGTGTAATATTCTAGTAATGAAAGCAATCTCTTCCCACATCAGCACTGTGGCCAAAAGACCATGAAACCAGATGGCCGAGGTTCGAATCCTACTTCTCGTAACAAACTATAGAAATGATCCCTGAAAGTATAGTCTTCGAATCCTACTTCTCTACCATTTGCTACTCAAGTGACCTTGGCTGACCTACTTAACTTCTATGTCTCACCTCCCTTCTCTGAAAAATGGGGTAAAAAAATAACACCTACCAAGGACTAATCAGCTAATACATGTAAAGCATGTAGAACTATTCCTGCACATGGTAAGCCATTATACGTGTTAAATATTATTATTTCTGTAAGTTGAACAATCACAACATGGCTACAGGCCACCGTATTTTGAGATGTGACCATATTAAAAGAAATTATTACAAAATTCAAGTCGTCTCATATGTCGGTGTTTCCTGTGCCTTGTGCCACACTCATCCCTAGGTCTCTGGTTCTTTGATAAGACTCCCTTCTGTGCCCCTCATCCAGGTAAAGAAGCAAAGCATAGACCAGCATCCTACATCTATCCTCCAAGTGACCCAATTCTCCAATCTCTTTAAAGCACCTCCTGCATTGGCTTTCAGGCATTTCTAGGCTTAAGTACGTTATAAAGATGAACATATGCTTCCATACCTGCTTCTGAGGATGAAAACGCATGATTTATGGCAGACACGGGAACATTGGAACATTCAAAGTACTCCAGGTCTTCCTCTGGCTCACCTTTCACCTCGGCCCCAGTTGATTTCTGACCAGATGAAGTGGACGCCAGTTTCTCCTCGTCAGTAGCATGGCCATCCCTATTAGAAATGTCTGAAATCTGGGAGATCACTGCTCCTTCATCCTGGGAAATGAAACACACCAGATGCTACCATTTAGGAAGACCAACAGTGGGGATGGCAATGTCTCAGGAATAGGGCAGGACAGCCACCATTCCACACGGATGTCTGACAAGACTCAACCACAGATTTGGTACCAATCAAAGAGGAAGCTGGGGTCTCTCAATCATGGAATGCTATGTTTCCTAGAAGCTACCTTCACATCTGAGGTTTGAAAAATTAAACTTTAGCCCACCCAGACTTACAAGCAAGAAGCTGAAGTGGTCCAAGGCAACGGTTTTCAAATATTTTACTCATATACACCTTGAATTGTTTTGGAAAACCTAGGTACCCCACTGTATTTTCAGATGACATTCAAAAACATCTCAGCATAAATATAAAAAACTGCAAAGGATACAATTATCTGGTACACTTTAAACACTGGCCTTGCCTAATTCAATCTAGTTACCAGAGTGGTTTGATGATACTCTATCATCTATTTAAAATCAAGCACGAACACACTCCTCGATAGCTTTAATAGTCAGAATTTGCATCATACCCTTTCCCCTCTGAATTTGTACTTCCACTCTACTCCCTCCAAGAAATCATCCTTTAAAAAAGCATTTATATGCTTGAAAGTCTTTTAAAGTTCTCCCTACCATCTTTCTCAGTTAAAAAAGATAAAAATTAAAAAAAAAATTCTATGTCTTTAAGTATTAACATTTTTGCTTCTGAAGAGCTAATCATTATAATTAACTAATGCACAATTTATCCTATAAATATCACAACTTTTGATAAGTACTATCAAATACAAAAGTTTCTACTTTTGTACGATTACATTTTGTTGAATCAATTATTTAAAACTTTTGCAGTGTGATACGTGCAATTTTTCTGAATCAAATCAAAGGTAAATTTCTCACGGTTCTTGTTGCCACTTTAGCAGCATTTGAAAGTGGATAATTACACACTGGTAATAGATGAAAAAATCAGAGGACAAATCATTTTTTGTTTGTTTTTAATCTTAAGCCATGTACCCAAGTTTTTGGTCCAAACTGTGTAAAGTAAGTTAAACTTAAAATGCATTCTGTTAACCAGTGAATGCGTTTCTGTAATCACGGTTATGCTAAAATAGTTTAAAAAGGATCTTATCCCAATCAGATGGGTCTGCGTGCTTGATTTTCTGTGTTTCTCAATTCATATGGTCATGGACAAATATTTATTGCTAGAAGGAAATAAGGGTCTGCATGAATTTTATTCCTGTTTTTCATTTTTTAAATTATAAATCAGTAAAGAGTCTTATATATTTAAGCCTATTTATATAAATAAGTGAAACAGAAAAAGTTTTGTAATAGAAATGTCTTTCAATTCTTTGAAACTCTTTCCAAGTTACATACCCAAACAAATCTATAATCAAAAATTATTTTTTAAATTGAGATATAAGTGACATATAACATTGTGTCAAAGGTAATTTTCAATAATCAGGTGACATCTCAGGTTCTCCTACCTCATTGGAAGCAATGAATTAGAAAACCATTTGACTTTTAAAAGAAGTTATTAAAGTCCTTCACTTTCTTAAAATATACTCCAATATTTCAAATCTGCCCTTTGTTTGATGTCCCAGACATCAAATGCACCTTAGTAAGATTTAGAATGAAAGAAAACTTTACTCAAAAGAAGTGGGAAAAGGATAGTATGAAGGGTTCCTATGTTCTCAGGAGCCTTCTCAGGTCACTGTGGGAAGTTAAGGATCTGGAAATTGGTTTCCTCAAAACTAGATACTCAGACACCCACCGCAAACTCTTCGTTAATCTACCCCTCGTTCCCCCACGAGGATACAAACACCACTTTGGGGCCACTGATCTAAGAGCCATCCTGACGATAGGCATGGACTCACCTGAGAACACCCGTCCAAAGCAAGAGACTGTGTTTCATATTTCTTCACCTTGCAGCCACTCCTGGAAAGGAAAAACAAAAACAAAAAACAAAAACAGGCCATTTTGTAATCACATTGGCAATTTCCAAGCTATGAGATGGCGCAGAGACAGCAATGTGTGCAGAGAGAAGCGAAAGCATACAGCACCACACAAGTTCTACATTTACACATTTGAGAGGGGGACACCTTTTATGTCTCTGAATCTTCTCCCAAGAGACAAGGCAAGCAATGAAGTGTAGCTCAGCTCACTCTCTGAAAAGACCTCCTCATATGCTTCTGTGGGATGTTACACACCAGTACTCTGACCCCTACGGGTTCTGATTACATGCCACCAAGCCTTTCAGAGGTAGCCTTAGCACCTAGAGACATTCGGTTCATCTGATCCCAACTCACTTGGCTTTGACATTCATTAGAAAAATTACCACGCTGGACCAGATTCTTTAAAAAAGTTCTTTATTGCACTAGAAGCCACGTAAGTCTGATAGGACAGTTCCAGACCTGTGTGCTGACAGAGAAGAACTGTGGTCAACAGAAAGTACAAAAATAAAACTATTTGCGTAAATTGTTACCATTCCTATGAAGCAGTAAGATGGAAAGCAAATGTCAAGTATTTGTGCCAAGACTGGAACTGGGGAAAACTCAAACCACCTGTTATTTTTTAACTAGCACATAATTTATGATCCGAGGATTGGTTCAGATGCTGTTCTGTTTTAATGCACTTAAAATTTCCAGTAAAAATGCCACTCTGACAAAATAAATACATTTACAACTTTTTCTTCTGCAGGGGGGATGGGGCTGGGTGTGGGGGGCAAGACGAGCATATAAAGTTCCCAGAATGTGCACGACTACTGTCTAGTTTCTGGTTTTCTTTCCTAATACTCTTACTAAACGCCACCCCCTGCCACCAAACCACCAAATTTGAGTTGCTTCTGAAATGTATCCCCTGCTCCAAGCCAGCAACCTTATCCTATCAAAGAAGTCCGTTATTTCCAACAACCGCAGAGCAGTCAGTCCCTCCAATCACTGTCGGAATGATGTGGGGGCCAAGCCAGCACGCATTATCAAAGCGCCACGTGAGGCGTGCCGAGCTGGGGAGCGCAAGCTCTCGCACCTAAGGTGGAAGGTTGGTCTCCACTCCGTTAGGTACAGACGATTGCAAGGCTAAGCTGACTCATGAAGTGGCAGATGAAATGCAAAAAAAAAAAAAAAAAAAAAAATCATCAGAAGGTCAAACTCAGATACAGAAGCCAACATGCTATGGAGAGATGGTCTGGGGAGAGGACGTGCCAAAGGTCCCAGGGACGAACAGAAACGGCCGGGGTACTTACAACAGAAAACAGAGAAATTTCACTTGTTCAGTAGTCCTGATGCACCAACAAAATTAGAGACAGGAAAGAGACAGACAGATGGAGAAAAAAATCATGTAAAGCCTGGAATATTTATCTGTAGTCTGGTAGATGTAAAGGCTGCAAAATTCTTTCTATGAGGTGAGACACAAATAAAGATGTCGTATTCATGAATGTTACCATTGGTGAGCGAATGATTATCAGGAACCTCTCTCTAATGCAGTAAGAGTGGTAGAAACACTCAGAAATGCCTCATATCCAAATTTATAGAGGAAGAGTAAACTTCCAAATATTTGTGAATATAAAAAACCAACATTATTTCACTACTGAGAACATTTAAATGTCTCATCACCCAGATTAAAGGCAATGCATGAATACAACAATAGTGGACAACATATCTGCTCATAACTACTATAGGTGTGTATCACCAAGAAGCTTAAAATGGTTTTACATTAACTTATCTTATTTGATCCACAAAATACCAATCATGGAGAGTATGATGTCTCTACTTCACAGGAGGAGAATCTGAGATGCCAATTACATGCATCTTTTAAAAAGTCATACAAGTGACCTGTTAACAGAACCTCTAACTCCCCACTCGCTTCTACTTCCACATGCATACTTCCAGTCTTTCTTACCAACGAAGGGATTTTCTAAACAAAGCCCAAGTTACATAAGAGGTCACACACCGCCTCTTATAGAAGGAACAAGGAGATAAGAGGTTTGATTATATAAGACATACAAAAAAAATCTACAAGGTACATTAAACCAAGAAGTTCACTCACCAAGAATAGAACAGGAGGAAAATGCTACCGGGTGAGGGTGGAAGGACTGAGAGGGTACTTCCTGCTACTGAAAATTTGGTGTACGATAAACTTCCCTCCCTCTGGTCCAGATTTAGTCTCATCTAACATGAATGTACTGGCTATACAGCTTCAACATGCAACTGAAAGGGAGGCTCCCAAGGACTCCTTACTAATTTTGCTAGCCAGAAGCACCGCACAGGAAGCACCAAGGCAATGATGTGGCCAACACATACCCCAAGCACTGTCTAGACAGGTAACTAACCTCAGCCACAGAAGGGCACCTGGCGGACCCCAGATCAATAATATTTTTCAGCAACCATTTAACTGCTCATCTATGACCAAAGAACAAATCAAGAGCTACTAATGACATTTCAATCACCTTAGGCATTCTGGGGTTGCTGAAGAAAGGATTTCTCATGGTTCAAGCATCTTGGTCCTGATGCTTTCTGCTCTTTAACTTTTCTCTCTAGTATACTTCATCACACCACACTAGCATACTCCTTTAGGTCACAATAATGCTGAACATTATTTCCCTGACTCATCTACAGTGACAGCTGGAAATAACAGTACTTTTTCTCATTCTCCCTTTTTACTTTTCATCCTCTGTGTCATTGGTCTGACTTTATTTTTAGTAAAATGTCACAGGGTCACAAAAGGATATATGGTCATCAACTCAAGTTCTGTGAAAAGGTAATCCTGTAACAAATCTAAATTGAAACTTTACGTGGAATAAATATGCCTTGATCACTCTGGGAACTTCAAGGACCCTGCAAAAGTGGTTATGGCATTCCCAGAAAAGAGGGGAGGGGGAGGGAGACAACGCACAACAAAAGACTAATTTAGTCAGATTTACAAGAATGTTTAAAATATTCTTGCTTCTTACTGCAAATTGACCTCCGTACTGATGGAGCCATAAGCTAAACATGGAGACATAAGAATTCTTAGCAACTTTTCGTGGTAGATTTGTTTGTAACAAAAGTCACAGCTTTCTGTTTTAAGTGAAAGACTTCTATAAGACCTCTTGGGACCATTTTGCACGTTACTGATATTAGACCGGTAATCAATCTGGAGAGATGGAATTTTCCTTTTATCCAGAGAATCTGAAGATGGTGGCCAGCACTGACACTTGAATTCTGTATATAAAGCAATTCCTGACAGCCTGGATAGGATTTCTGAAAACCATCAAATCTCTACCTGCTGTACACTCCTCTTTTTTTTTTTAATAGGAAAAATGTACCCAAGGTGTGGTGGTGGGAGAGGTCAGCCGAATAAGCTGAGGATTCAGAAACAAAGCAGACACCCACCAAGGACAACTCTGGCACTTCTAACTGTACCCCAGAGTTAAGCAAAACAGTGAGGGCTATAGCATAAAGCTCTAAGCTGCATGTCTGCCCCGATGCACCTCAAAGATCACTTCGGTTCACCGAAACCAAAAGCAGCTGGCTGCCAAACTCAAGAAAGTACACAGAACACAACACCCACACCCGTCGCCACTCACGTTATTAAACGCGACTTTGCCTTCTTGGGTGATTCTAAGATTTCATTAATATGATTACCGGCGGGAGAACAAAAGTCACTGCTTGCTAAAGTTGTAGTTGGTTTAAAGGGATCCATGGATTCGTCAAGGTGGTAGGAGCCCTTAGAGGAGAGAGGGGGGGTGTTCTGCAGAGCGGAGAGGCCCCCAAAGGGACTGAAGTTGGGGTTATCCCACTGGCTGGGAGCCAGCTTAGCAGATGCCTGGGAGGGAGGAGCGCTGTCTGCAGCTGGGTCTGCAGGCTGGTCCCCACCTTTGGCGCCTACTGGCTTACTGACGCTATCTTTCTGTACCTTGGGAGGCAGTTTGCTACCCAGTTTCCTGCCAAGTTTCTTCGGAAGGCCTTTCCTGGACTCTACATTTTCCACATCTTCTGTGAAATCAAACTCGAGTTTCAGAGGTGAGTTCCTGGACTCCTCCAGCAGCTCAACTCCAGAGTCGTTGGTGTCACTGCCAGGGGCGCTCGAGGTCTCCTTAGTGTCAGGAGGAGGTTTCTGGATCCTGGCGCCTCCTAGCAAAGGATTTGCTTTCCCATCCATCTCATCAGCACAGAACTGATAGGATGCCTGGGGGAGAGGTGAGCCCTCTAGGGCAACATCAGCCTCTAAAAATTCACCAATCGTCTTCTTCCTCAGAGAGACGGGTTTGGGCTTTCTTAGCTTGCTTCTGCTGGGAACAGGCTCTGGACAGGAGCTGGCAGCCTTCAGGTCAGCTTCTGTGGAGGCCTCCAGCGTCACCCCCATGGTGCCTTCTGTCATTGCCTTGTCGGGGATGGCTGCTGGTGTGCTGGAGGGCAAAGCCTCACCTGAGACCACAGTTAGACAGCCATAAGCTGCCTTTGTTCCTAGAGCTGCCGGGGCGTCCGTGGAATTCTTGGTTTCTATCGAAAATGGCCTCACGACTGAAATTTTGCTACTATCATGTTCAGGTTCTTCTTTGAAATCCTTGACTGGGTAAGAAGCAATAGCCTGCTGTGACACCTCATTTTCTGAGGGTCTAGAACAAGTCTCAGATGAGCATTTTTCAACCACTTCTGCTACCAGCTGTTCATCAACTTCTTGTGATTCTAAAAACAAAACACAAAAGCCATCTATTAAAGACTTATCTTTTTGGCGTTGGTAAATACTCTCTACTAGCTGAATCCACCCAGACAAGCAGCAAATTCCTCCCTCTTTAAGAGCTTCTATTAAACATCTCTAAGGTTCAGCCAGATTGGCAGAGCAGCCTGGAAAGGAACAGTTGGTATTACACTCTAAAGTCAACCTTCCTATCCAAAATGTATACATGTTTTATCCAAGCTATACACATAATAATTAGACCAAATAGAGCCACTGAGGAAAAGACGAAATAGATTGTGAGACTATTGCAAGGCATATTAATATGATGTTAACACTCCACAGGTTAAAGTAACCAGTCTGGAAAAAGCTTGAGACACTGCCAGCTCAGATAGAGGGTTCAGATCTGGAACCGACACAGTTCCCAGGGCCTGCCTGACAGCTTCTGGGTCCAAATGCTACACGGTACACAGATTTTAATCTCTGGATGTTAAAAACAAGTATTCTCTCTTCCCTAGACTATAGATTAAATAATCGAACTGTTTCAAAATTAAATGAAAAACCCACCATGGCCTGCTCAAAGTAACTTCTCTATAGACTTAAAAAACTGAAAGAAACCAAATAAAAAACCTAATTTGAAAAAGCAGATACAGGGGCACCTGGGTGGCTCAGTTGGTTAAGTGTCTGACTTCAGCTCAGGTCATGATCTCTCGGTTTGTGAGTTTGAGCCCCACATTGGGCTCTGCGCTGACAACTCAGAACCTGCTTCTGATCCTCTGTCTCCCTCTCTCTGTACCTCCCAGCTCATGCTCTCAATCTCTCTCTCAAAAAACAAAACCAAAAACATTAGAAAGAAAGAAGAAAGCAGATATGGAAATGGCTTTAAAACAAACAGCCTTGGGGTGATGGCTGGTTCAACTGGTAGGGCATGCGACTCCTGATCTCAGGTCATCTCGGGTCATGAGTTCAAGCCCTACGTTGGGCATAGAGCTTACTTAAGAAAGAAAAATCGACTGGATTTAATAAAACTTAAAAAGAGAATCAATGTTACTTAAAAGCAACCACCACCACCACTACCAATAGTTCTTATTTTACTAAGACATAAATCATACAATAATAAAGTTTTTTTTTTAGAAGTTCTGTCTCAAACTGGGCCAGGTATTCTCTCAAAACACTTGTGAAAAATAAGGATCCTTTCTAATCTGGGTCTTATTAGAAGGAATGCTGCAATCAGGAAGGTGAAAGTGAGGGTATTTCCTTAAAGCACAAACTAAGATAGTACTTTCCTGACTAGTTACCTGAAATAACGATCGAATAGCAGCAACAAAAACCGAATAAATTGGTATTATCATGGTATCTTGTGATTTTAAAGGAAACTCAGAGGGGCACCTGGGTGGCTCAGCTGGTTAAGCTAGGCTCAGTTCATGATCTCATGGGTTCATGAGTTCAAGCCCCACAGCAGGCTCCCTGTTGACAGTGTGGAACTTGCTTGGGATTCTCTCTCTCCCTCTCTCTCTGACCCTTCCCTGCTTGAGCCCTCTCTTCTCTCTCTCAAAACAAACAAACAAACAAACAATTAAAGAAACTCAGAGATGACCCTCTAATCCTACTTTCTAGCCCTACTTCTAATCCAGGAACAAAAAAGTGAGCACCACAGGAAGAGTTTTTTAAACCACCCACACATATTTTCACAAAACTCCTTTAGGACTACAATTAGGTAGGCAGTGGCTTACAAACTGTATTCTGCACAGATGCTTCAGGTATTCTATCAATGTCCAATGTAAGTTTTGTTTTCAAATACACATTTAACTATTATTAATACCGTAATCTTAAGAAAGCTCTCAACACATGGTATCTGGGATCTGCTTTAAAATACATCAAAAGAATTTCTTTCTAAAAATAGTAAATGTGGCAAAATCTTGATAACTGTTGAATCTGGGGATGGGTATACAGGGGTTTTCACTGTGCTACCTTCTCTGTTGCACAATTGCGAAAAGTTTCAAAATAAAAATATTTTCAACTCAACTGCATTACACACAAAATTTTAACAAGAATGTTTTAAAGTGTACCAAAAATTTAACATGTCTGTGGATAGATATATACATAGGAAAATCTGCACACACACACATCTGAACTGTTATGAATTCTGTGCTGATGGGGAAGGGTAGACAAGCGACAATGAAAACACATCACCAGAAACCCAGCGCTGCAAAGATTTACATGTATCCAGATGCTGTAGGCTCAGGGAGAAGCCAGGCCAGGTCTAAGCACCCCTGCTCATAACCTAGCATCCAGTCAGTTACAGAAAATGGAATCTCGATTATATCGAAATATAGACAGTTATCACTTACTTTAAGTTTTGGTGCTTACCATGAGCTTTTTAGATTCAACATGTATGGTACAATAAAAATATACATTTGTTCTTTGTCCTGGGTTCCCAACACAGGTCTAAAACTCTTGGACTCTCAGGAGTGATAAGTGTCTTTTGTATGCTCCTGAGGTGACTGGTGGCCCCTCTAGCTTCAGGATGGGGGCTGGTCACCAAAAAGGTCAAGCAGTAGACAAGGTTGGAACTTTCAGCTCCACCTCCCCTCCTCACCTTAGGGGAGGAGGGAAGCAGGAAGGGAAGTCTAATCACCAATAGCCAGTGATTTAATCAATGATGCCAAAGTATGGGTAAAAACCCCTAAACTATGGGGTTTGGGGACCTTACAGGTTGATGACCTTCTCAAAGTGCTGGAAATATGTATACCCATAATAACAACAACAAAATCTTGAAACTATGTGTGGTGACAGATATTAATTAACTGGACTTACAGTGGTGATCATTTTGCAAAAGACACAAATACTGACTCTTTACAGTATACACCTGAAGCTAATATATCAGTTATACCTCAATTAAAAGAAATTTGAATTTTAACCAACTTTGTAAATGAGATATTATTAATAATTACATCATAGTTATGTGTCCAAATATTTTAGGGATGCATATTGACACAGATGACCCGATACCTGGAATCGGGAGGTAAGGAAAAGGAAGAGGAAAGGAAAAGGAAGAAAAAGGGAATGTTGGAAGCAAGTCTTGAGAAAATCTTGATAATTATTTAATCTCAGCAGTGGGAATATGGAGGTTCTACTTTCCTGTGTGATGTTGGGAGCTGATCACAATAAAAATTTGTTATGTAATTTCTCCGATGTCTTCTCCTTGCCACTGACTTACTAACATTCACCGTCAGTCTCCCTCGTGGGATCCCTGAGCCCCACACCCCACTCCTCTGTCCTTTCCTACAAACCTGAGAGAATGTGAGGGGGGGGCGAGGCTACAGACAGGAGAGTACAGTGTGACTCCCACCCACCCACTTCTTGGAACCTCTTCTCGCTATTTCGCAGACGCCTTCACCATCAACCTGACGCCTTCCAAAGGCCAAGGGGAGACCTTTCACTGACCTCTCTCCTAGCTTTTGGTTTCTGCCCTAATCTTCTCTGTTAAAAAAGGGCAGAAACTCCTTTTAGGTCCTCCCTTCTTGTCCCCATCCGCATCAACTGCTTTTCCCAAGCTGAGAACTGGAGAGAGGGAGAGCACCTCACAGCATGAGGGACAGGGCAGGCAGCCTGAAACCAGCCAAAGAGGAACAAAGGAGCAGGATCTCAGCATTCACACAGAAGTTCTAACGCTGCCCAGCCCAGCCCCATAGCTTTAAGGATTAAGGAGTTTTATCGGCTGCATTCTGAAGTGAGACACCCACCGGTGGAATGGGGAAGGAAAACCATCGCCCCTCACTGACTTCAGCCTGAGCAGACAGCTGAAGGAGCCCCGCCTGGAAGACACCACCCCAGTGCAGGCAAACTAACATGCCCAATCTGCACCTAGTCCCTGAGGACCCCACCTTGGTCCAGTATCTTCAGTCATCACTAGAAAGTACTGCGGGGTGGGACAGAGTGGGTGGGAGAGGACTGCTCACCAGTTTTGGGAGTTGTGAGAATGTAAAACAAGAAAACAAACCAGGAAACTCAAAAAGGTAGGTTTGGGTAAGATCTGATTTACATTTGCACTCTGAATCAGCCAAGTCTCCCAGGGCCCTCTGAGCCTGCATACCCAAGTGCTGCCCTAAAAGAGAATGTACACCTCAGCTACCACAGAGCAAAAAGTTCACCACCCTTCCCAGCAGGCTCCGCTTCTCAATCTTCTCCCAGTTAAGGGTTCTAGCCACAGCAGTCAGGGCTGGCTTTTCATCTGCAAACACTGTTATGTAACTGCCCTACCTCTATTCATCCTTCTATTTTTACAAAATTCCTGTATTCCTTAAAAATCTTCCTCCAGGGTGTGCTGAGATGCTCTCTTCCTGAAAGGAGTTTGATGAGTTTGGATGATTCTGACAAGCACTGCACAGCCTGGCAGCTTCGTGAACACAGACACTGAAGAGATTAGATCAGTAGATGAGTTCAAAGCAAACACAGAGGAAATCCAAAAATAGAGCGACATTTCCACTTCTGCCACATTTGTTGCTGTTAACAAAACTCTTCCTTTCAATTATCAGCCTCTCTTAAATCTAGACAGAAGGTTGTGTGAATCGCCCAGGGGTGCTTAAAAACATAGATGCTTTTTATGCTTACTCAGGACATAGGCTATTCTCATGTAAAAAGGTTTCCCCCCCATTTTATCCTATTTTCAAAAGAAAAAGCACAGAATATCAACATTTTGAAGACTGGGGTAGCAGCCTGACATTGTGTATGTGTAATATACCTTCAACATACTGGAGTTGAACATAACTGGAGTATGTTGAAGGTATATTAAGTTGGAAGACAGGCTTACAAAACAGTTTAAAAGCCTCAGACGGTGACATGCTATTAACAACAGTATTTTTGAGGATGAGAAACATACTCCGCTAACATACACGGAGAACCTGCTGGCTAGCTGCTTTCGTATGTACAATCTCATTTAAGAGAAGACAAGACAGAACCACTTGGAAAACAACATGTATTAACACTTCAGATTTGGCATTACTCTCAAACATGCTTGTCTGTTCCCCCTCAGATTCTAATTTTTTGGTAAAACACTCTCTAGAAGCTCCTTTTAGATCTGTCCATCAGCCCCTGTCCTTTAGCTACAGAAGGTCCCTTTTATGAATTCCTGAATACCTGACATATAAAGTGAGAAAGCTGCCAAAATTTGAACAGGCCTCCTGTATCATACAGACATACACCTGGCCTCTTCCTAACCTCAAATCCAGTCTTTCGCATCCAAGTTGAAGACACAGGTCTGACTCTAAGGCCTTAAAACAGAATCTGAGAACCAATACATGAAAATGAGTGACTTTTATAGTAAGTAATTTAAGAAGTGTTCACAGATAAATTTTGAGAGGGTCCACAAAGCCCCCGAAACTCAAAGAAAATGTTTCCCCAACAGAGAAAATCCAACAGCCTTCTTTATTGGCTGGCATTTAGGAATCACTGTTCTTGAAGACTGTATTTCTGGACCACTTTTTAGGGTCCTCAGAAGGGCTCCTCTCACTACTTTATAGTTATAACCTCAATCCCCCTTTGATCACTACACTCACTGAAGTTTAAAAACTCTTCAGCTATGGCGGAAAAAAATCTTAACATCTAAGAATAAAGCTTGTCACCTTTGAGAATGCTCAAAATGTGTTGCAAGTGCAGTTTTAAGCACTTTTTAAAGTGTGGATTAAAGCTCTGAGAGGGAGCATTCATTAAAACATAAATTTAAGCAGGTTTCATTCAAACACAGTTCAGCCCCCTTATGTCATTCCTGTTGACATCAAGACTGGACTGAAGGGACGCTAAACACCCAGTGGGAGTGGGTGGGGGAACCGATCTCGCCAGCACCCAGGTGTGGCAGGACGGGACATTAAGCAGACCACCCTGGGGAGAGAATCAAACCCCAGGAACAAACTGGAGTAAATATCTTCCTTCTCTGGACAGTGGTTCAGATTTTGTCGTGCAGAGCGCAGCAGAAGGTCAAGGGACAATCAAACTTTGGCCTAAGTCTGCAGATCTTTCTTCACAGGCTCCTTACATGGAGCTTTTCTCTAATAACTGCTGGATATTTAAAGAACATTGATTTGAAGGGGGATGCAAACTGCTGGCCTGCGTGGTGACCTTGGCCTTAGGCTGGCCCCATTCGGGGCCAGACAAGCAGCCACCCACAAGGCCTGGGGTAAAGTCAGAGAACAATGAGAGGGAAGAAAAGGGAGGAAGTAGCACTGACTACAGTGTCAGGCACGGTGACTGAGCATTTTACAAACAAAAACTCATACAATCAAAAGGAGGATTAAAGAGAACACACAGACAGAAACTCCATTTTAAGGAACCTATGAATTGGAGGCAGCAAGCAATTTTAGTGAGCAATCAGATGGTAAGTCCTCCTCCCCACCTCCCATTAAAAAAAAAAAAAAACAAAACACAACAAAACATCCCTGGTGCTTTCCACCGAACAAATGAAATAAAGAATAAATTCTGTATGATAAACGGTACAAACAAACAAGAATTTTGTTGTTTTTTTTTTTAATGGCCAGGGCTGCCTGGGTGGCTCAGTCGATTAAGCATCAACTCTTGATTGTGTCTCAGGTCATGATCTCACCCTTTGTGGGTTCAAGCCTGGTTGGGAGTCTCTCTCCCTCTCTCTCTCTGCCCCTCC
Organism: Acinonyx jubatus; assembly: GCF_027475565.1. NCBI lineage: Eukaryota > Metazoa > Chordata > Mammalia > Carnivora > Felidae > Acinonyx > Acinonyx jubatus. Next base: position 42,808,470 of record NC_069382.1, read on the forward strand.
CTCATTCACACGTGTATGCACTCACTCTCTCTCAAAATAAATAAACTTAAAAAAAAAAAAAAAAGAATAGATTCTTTCACTCATCAATGCCACTGCTAGGAATTTATTTTAATTCCCACAAAGAGGGCCATACACATATGTACGAGAATGAGGATGTTCACTGAAGTGCTGGTTCCTACACACTGATCTGTGGCAATTATAAAGTATCACAGGGCACTGAAAGATCACTGTATGTGCAACATCACAATGGAATACTATAGGGAGGTTAAACCATAACGTAGATCTGTATGTGCTAACAGGGTAGGATCTCCTAAGACATGTTACATGGAAAAAGCAAAGTTATTCAATTGAAACATATAAAGACATAAAACATATTCTGAGGTCCAGAATCCTTCTTATTAAGTACAAAAATCTCCTTACCTAAACTTACTTTCCTTTTACCGATTTCTCTTTTTCTCCATTTCACCGCAAGATTCCTATTTCCATCCCCAACCCAGCTCGCCCTCTCCTCCTCCCAAGACAGAGGGGTGGGATTCATTGTCAAAGGTGATTTTTTAAGTGTCTCCTGAAAATTTTTTCCTCATTATAATATTATTGTAAGTGCTTGACACTCTAGATACTTATTCAGTCCTCACAACAACCCTGTGAGGTATTTTTTAACTCCATCTCACAGATGAAGAAACCATGGCTCAGAATGGTTAACACACACGCGCGCGCGCGCACACACACACACACACACACACACACACACGGGGAAGAGGAGGGAGAGAGAGGAAGGCAGTTGGGAGTCTACATTGGGGCACAGGCAGGCCATGGCTCAACCATGCTAGACCGTCCCCCAATTAACTCCAGAGTTATCTTCATTCATCTAATTTCTCTTCATTCATGGGAAAGTCCAAGTGTGAACACAAGCCAAGGAAGAAGGGGTCTGGAGTACAGGTTCAATGCTATGGTATGACACAAATATACTGATCTATGCTGTCATATCCACTGAGGGGGGTGGGGGGGGGGAGCATCTGAAAGACAGGAAGCAGAGGGACAGTCTCTAGGAACAAAGCTCCAGTGCCATACTTCTGAATGCTCAGAAGTAAGATGATGAACCCATGTGACCATGCTGGGCTACATATCTCAAACAGATGGAGTTATTCCTATCTACTTTATTCTATCCTCACTGGGAGAGATAATCCTACAGTTGTACAATCCTCATATTGTAATATATCTCATAATCAGGCAACTTCAATCTATGCAACTATAGAATAGGACCCCTAGTTACCAAGACACTGGCCTGCACCTCTGAACTCAAGCCCAAAATGTGGGTCTTTGTTATTCAGGGCCACATAAAAGATATGCAGACACAGTAACACAAACTTGGAAGGCCCAGCAACCACAGTGAAGTTTTATTTAATTTTATTTTATTTTCAAGAGAGAGAGAGCATGCACGTGCAAGGGGAGGAGGGGGGGAGGGGGGGGGGAGAGAGAAAGAGAGATAGAGAAAGAGAGAGAGCTCAAGCATGGAGCCCGACATAAGGCTCAATTCTATGATCTTGGGATCATGACCAGAGCTGAAATCCAGTTGGAAGCTCAACCGAGTCACCCAGGCACCCTGACAGTGAAGTTTTATAAATGTATAACAGCAATTGACTACAAACCACAGTACTAAGATATTCTACATAAGGATCCAAATCAGATGTTCAATAGTCAACACTTCCTAATTAATTTAACCATCAGCTTCATCAGGACTTGAAGTCCTAAAATGAAATCACAAAATAATTTCTAAAATAATCATCTAACCAACCAGGCACAGGCTCTTATAACCTGCAGCATATACTGTACTAGGCATGAAGAGATCACAAAATAAGTGCATGGGGCTTATAATGCAGTTAAGGAAACAAGAGCCACACTCAAAATCCCTTCAGAGAACAACCAAATACAACAGTGAGGGGAAAAAACTACCACCTTCTTATATGAGTGCCACCTCACATGTCTTTATAGAAACATGTTTACAGAAAACACCAGCACTTGCTGGACTTCTGATCTTAAGGAGTCAGTTTTTATGTCACCAACTTCTCTTCCCTTTCTAAAGGAGAGATTCCTTCTTTGAATTTGCCTTCATATTCAGCAAATGAAGAGAACTTTCTAGAGCATTATATGAAATAATTCTTTTTTTAATGTTTATTTATTTTGAGAGAAAGAGAGCACAAGCTAGGGAGGAGCAGAGACAGAGAAGGGGTGAGAGAATCCCAAGCAAGCTGAATTGTCAGCACAGAGCCCAACGTGAGGCCCGATCTCATGAGCCATGAGTTCATGACCTGAGCTGAAATCAAGAGTTGGGCACTTAACTAACTGAGCCACCCAGGTGCGCCAGCTAAGCTGTATTTTAAGAGAACCTTTATTACTGACTTTGACGCAAGCTGGGCAGAAGTGGGATGAATGAATATAGTGCATCTAAGGTATGGATTACAGGAAAGCTTAGGGAATCAGTGACTGGATAAGCTCAGCATTTGTTCAGAGAGGAAAGGAAACAGGTTTTCTCAGTGCTAGCTGAGAGCAGAATGAATCAGAGCCCACAACTGATTTCCTTAATGGGGCACTGATGTTCTCTGACCCTGACATAGGATCCCCAGCATAGGATCTAGAAGTTCTGCTACTCTTCAGGAAACAGGCAGAAATAGGCCCCCAAATGACTTTAATTCCCCTTTGAACCCAATCTTAATTCATATTCTTTTGGGAACAAGAGCAACAACCTCTCCCCTGAAATGTAATTAACAAAGGAGGAACACAGTAGAAATGGTAAACTGCATAAATTGCAGACAGTGGTAAAATATGGTTATATTTTCCTACAACTAAGAATTCAGAACAAGTAAAACATTTCACTTATTTGATCCTCAAAGCATTACCTAACTTGATCCTCAAATCAACCCTGTGAAAAAGGCAGAGCAGGGCTTATTAATTCCATTTAAAAATGAGATATTGCATGTTAACAAATTAGATAACTTAGATAAAGTAGAAAAATTCCTAGAAAGACACAAACTACTTAATCTGACTCAAGAGGAAATAGAAAATCTGAATAGATCTAAAACAAGGAGAGAAACTGAATTGGTAAGTTAAAAACTCCTCCCGCCCCCCAAAAACATGGACCAGCCTGGTGAATTCTGCCAAATATTTAAAGAACTAATATCAATTGTTCACAAACTCTTACAAAAAATATAAGAGGAAAATAGTTCCCAACTCATTCTATCAGGCCAATATTACTCTGATAACAAATCCAAAGTTATCACAAGAAAGAAAAAAAACTACAAACCAATATCTCCTATTGAAAATAGAAGCAGAGGCCCCTGGGTGGTTCAGTCAGTTGAACGTTCAACTTCAGCTCAGGTCATGATCTCACAGCTCATGGGTTCAAGCCCCACGTCGGGCTCTATGCTGATAGCTTGGAGCCTGGAGCCTGCTTCAGAGTCTGTGTCTCCCTCTCTCTCTGCCCCTAACCCACTTGCATTCTGTCTCTGTCTCTTTCAAAAATAAATAAACATTAAAAAAAAGTTAAAAAAAGAAAACAGAAGTAAAAATCCTCAACCAAATACTATCAAACCGAATCCACCAACACATAAAAAGCCAATTTATGCATCATGAACAGTGGGATTTATCTGAGGAATGCAAGGTTGGTTTAACACCTGAAAATCAATTAGTGTGTGTCAACAGAATGGAATACAAAACCCACATAATTATCACAGTATATGCAGAAAAAGAATTTGACAAAATCCAACATCCTTTCACGACAAAAAACATCTAACAAACTAGGCACAGAAGGGAACCTCCTCAACTTGATGAAGGACAGCTATGAAAACCTTCATGCTAATGTCATACTTAATGCTAAAAGATTGATGCTTTTACCCTAAAATCAAGAACAACAATATCAGCTTTTGCTACATCTATTCAGAATTGTACTAGAAGTCCTAGCCAGGTCAACTAGGCTAGGAAAAATAAAATAAAAGATACCTAAATTGGAAAGGAAAAAGTAAAAACTATCTCTATTTACAGATGAAACGATCCTGTATATAGAAAGTCCTAGAATATAAAATCAATGTGCAAAAAATTAATTGTATTTCTATACACATGCAATGAAAAATCCAAAAAAGAAATAAAAAAAATAATTTCATTTACCATTATATCAAAAAGAATAAGATACTTGAAAATAAACTTCACAAAAGAAAGGCAAGATACTCTAAAACTGTTTAAAAAATTAAAAATCTAAATAAATGGAAAGACATCCTATATTCATGGATTGGAAGATTTAATATTGTTAACATGACCACACTCCCCAATTTATCTACAGATTGAACACAACATGTATCAAAATCCCAGCAGGCTTCTTTGCAAAAACTAATAAGCTGATCCTAAAATTCATAAGGACATGCAAAGAACCCAGAATAGCTAAACCAATCAAAAGAACAAAGTTGGAGGACTCCTATGTCCTGATTTCAAAACTCACTACACAAAGTTACCATAATCAAGGCAGTGTAGGACCAACATAAGGAAAGGCATATGTATCAATAAAACAAAATTAAAAGTTTAGGGACACCTGGGTGGCTCAGTCGGCTAAATGTCCAGCTTCGGCTCAGGTCATGATCTCATGGTTTGTGAGTTCAACCCCTCATCAGGCTCTGTGCTGACAGTGTGGATGGAGCCTGCTTGGGATTCTCTCTCCCTCTGTGCCTCCCCACTCACGCTTTCTGTCTCTCTCAAAATAAATAAACTTAAAAAAAAAATTAAAAGTTCAGAAATGAACCCTTACATCTATGATTAATTGATTTTGACAAGGGTACAAAATTAATTCAATAGAGAAAAGGGCAATCTTTCAACAAATGGTGCTGAGACAACTGCACAGCTACATGCAAAAGACAGAAGTTGCACCACTTCCTCACAAACTATACAAAAATTAACTCGAAATGAATCACAGACCTAAATGTAAGAGCTCAAACTATAAAACTCTTAGAAGAAAACCTAGGAGTAAATCTTTGGAACTGTGGGTTGGGCAAAGCCTTCTTAGATACGACATAAGGGACAAAAGAAAAAGTAGAAAACTGAAGTTCATCAAAATTAAAAACTTTTACACATCAAATGATACCATCAAAAAAGTAAAAAGATAACCGCCAGAATGGGAAGAACTATTTACAATCACATCTATAGTAAGGGACTCGTATGTAGAATACATACTCTTATAACTCAATATGAAAAGATAAATAACCCAGTTAAAAAGTAGACAAAGAATCTGAATAAACATTTTGCTAACGAAGATATACCAACGGCCAACAAGTACATGAAAAGATGCTTGATATCATTAGATATAAGGGAAACGCAAATCAGAACCAGGAGATGCCACTTCACACCTACTAAGATGGCTACAAAGAGATGGATAGCAAGTGCTGGCAAGGAGGTGGAGAAACTGAAACCCTCACATGCTTGGTAAGAATGTAAAATGGTGTAGCCTCTTTGGAAAACACTTTGACAGTTCCTCAAAATGTTAGAAATAGAGTTACCTCATGACCCGGCAATTCTACTACTAGGCATCTACATAAAAACCTATGCACAGGAAGTGTTCATAGCAGCATTAACCATAATAACCCCAAAGTGGAAATAACCCATACGTCTATCAACTGAACAAAATACAGCATATCCATGTAGTGTAGTGCTAATCAACAATAAAACAGGACTGAAGTACGGATACATGCTACAACATGGATGTAAACAGAGGTAATCACAAAAGACTATAGACTGTATAGCTCCATTTATATAAAATGTTTACAATAAGCAAATCTACTGAGACACAATTTAGATTCTCAGTTGCCCAGGGGTGGAATGGGAAAGGAATGGGAGGTGACTCCTAATGGGTACGGATTCTTTTGAGGGTGATAAAATGTTCTAAAAATTGGATACAGGCAATAGTTGCACAACTCTGTTAATATACTAAAAATCACTGCATCGCAGGCCCTTAAAATAGGTGAACTGTATGGCATGTGAATTATATCTAATAAAACTTTTTAAAAATATTTTTAAATGTTTATTTATTTTCGGGGGGGGGGGGCAGCAGAGAAAGAGGGAGAGAGAGAATTCCAAGCAGGCTCCCGGCTGTCAGCGCAGAGCCTGATGTGGGGTTTGAACTCACAAACTGCGAGACTATGACCTGAGCAGAAAGCAAAACACTTAACCGACCGAGCTACTGAGGTGCCTCTCAATAAAATTGTTAACAAAGAAAAAAAGGACACAGCTTAAAGGCTGAGCAGGAGGAGTTTCCTGCAATTCTTAATAAAATGTTCTAGTACACCACAGACTTACATTTCAGAAAATGCTGTAAATAGCTCTTATGTGTATCACCTGTAGGGACACTGCAGCGAGGTGGTAGGTCTCACTAGCACATCAATTTGGGATTTTAAATTTCTCTTGAGGAAGCCTACAGTGTGCTAGATAAATTCTATTTACAGAAAAAGGTGAAAAAATGACATCACTCCTCTCTCCTACAGCCCAAGCATAGGAACCATTCTAGAGACAGAACAATTGTTAAGCTCAAAATGCTTTTCCCTTTTTTTTGGGGGGGGGGGGGGGGCGGGGAGGAAGGAGCTGTTTCTTTTCAATTCTGATTTTTAACATTTGACTTCTCCCAAGACCTCCCTCATACATTCCCTTGTAAGAACACTGGTAATAGAAGCCGGCAGGCTTCCTCCAGACTGAGTTCTGTGGGGGCCTTACACCTGGTCCCTTTTGTATCACCAAAACTGGAGCGAGCACCCAAACCAGAGGTGATCCTCAACCAGTGCCCACTGCTGGGCAAACGTCTGACACATAAAGGACTTCTTTTTCAAGAGATTATCATTTATAGACAGAAAAAGTACACTGAAGTAGTGGGGAAGCTGTTCAGCTCTACACCAACAGCTGTAAAGGATTAACATTTGTTCTTCATTCGACCCGTTCCCTTTGAAGAGCTGTCCTCTCTTAAATGTATGGCTTGGTCTTGTCTCCCAACCCCTGCTCTACTGTGCTGGAATCAAGGGCTGGAATCAGGAGGGAAGTGTGATTCCGGCACTTGTGCCACCCCTTCCTGCTAAAGTGGTCTGACCCGAGGAGACTGTTAATAAGGTACAGATTAGCATTTAGGCAAGTGTCCAAAATTCGAGGGTTTTGTTTTGTTTTTTTCAGTTTCATGTCTCTGAATTCCCAGTCCCTCTGATTACCCCAAAGTTGAAATATACTTTATATATGTACATTCTAGGCCATTTAGTCAAGGACACAGGCCTTAAAATGCAGTAGAAGTGGACACGATGTGGTACCCAGGGGCAGGATAACAGCACACGCAAGTCTCTTCCAGGAATGCTGGGTAGAACCTCAGGGTATAGGCTGCAGAGCTCACGTTCCCTCACGACCAGTGGGGCCCCAAGGTCATCCAGAGCATGAGAGTAAGGAGAGGATTCCAAGTGGGTGAGTCAAGGCAGGAAAATGCAGAACATCCTCTTAGGTAGCCAGAATTTTAAGATATCACTACTTAAAGCAGAAAAACATCAACATCCAACACCACCCTTCACGTACCCACCCCTGACCAAACCTAGACAACAACAAACAAACTGGCCAGACCTCCGCCTCCGGGACCTACACAAGAAAAACAAAACAAAACAAAACAAAAACAAAAAAACACCAAATAAAACACTATTCAGGAGCTGGTAGGGGCGGGGGCAAGTTTAACTGCTTTTTGTAAGAGACAGGACGCCAGATGCCGTGTTCTCCAGAGATAAGCTTGTAACTCCTGACAGAGGCTCATCCTAAAATATAAGACTCCACAGGTAAAGAGTAATCTGGAAAGCCACTGGACAGGCTTTAAAAGCTTGAACTAAGGGTGAAGAAAATATTTCAAATCTCCAAACCAGCATGTTATGCTATTTTATTTAAAAAGGAGACCCAAACCCTATCCTCTGAAGGCCAACATCACAATACAGTTAGATGGAGAGGCCCACTAATCAAGACTGGCTGCCCACCAGGCAGCCAAACCTTGTCCACAGAAACCCATCCAACAACGAGTAAGTCTTCTCACTGATGAGATGTCCTGGAGTTTCGGAACCATCTGCATTTGTTTGAGGATACATTTCAAATACATTAGAAATCCTCCACCATAGACAGAAACTGTAGAAGGCTCTCCCTGTAGGACTTTTCCTCCATCCCCAACAACTGCAGCAGGAGGAGCAGAGAGAAAGGGCACGTGCTAACAGATGGGACTCCTCTGCAGAGATGTGAAATTGTGTAACTTCACTCCGTTGCTGCCAAACAACCATAATGTGCATCTCTTCAGAAATAATTACTGGAGAATTCGAAATACCAACTGCCTCTCTCACAAAGTAGCAACTGCCCACACAGGAGCTGGGGGCTGATGCAGGATAAAGGAAAAGAGAGAGGAGCCTCCAGCCAAAGCAACCGATTCACCAGGCACATGAGACGCTTCCACAATAGGAGAGGGACCCTGGTTGAAGACCTTATTTCTCCTGTCGCTTCTGCTCCTGTACTCTAAGAAAAGGAGCCAAAGGAAGGGGTGGATAAAGCAGTGAAGAGGCCCCAGAGGAAGAAAGTAATAAAAAAGGCTGAAGTCTTTGAAATTATACCCTTTGGTATAAGTTTTTTTTAAAAAGTAGAAAATGGTCTTGTGCTAGTCAGCCTCCAAGATGGCACCCAATGAGGGAGCCATTTATCAGGTGAGATGAATCCCACCTCCCAGCATTCATGTCCCTGGACTGACTCGTTTAACCGAAAAGATATTATGGAAATAACAACGTGACTTCTGAAGCTAAGTCACAAAACACGTTACAATTCCCATCTTGTTCTTGGATCACTCACTCTGGTCACTCAGCTGCCATGCTGGAAGAACACTCAAGCCACCCAATAGAGAGAGAGGTCCATCCACATAGTAAAGAACTGAGACCTCCCACAAACAGCCAGCACTTGCCAGGCAGTAGTGAATTACTTGAGGAGAAGGTCCTCCAGCCCCAGTCAAGCTTTCAGGTGACTACAGTCCCAACCAACACTGTGACTGCATTCTCACAAGTAACCCTAAGCCAGATCACCCCGCTAAAATGCTTCCAAATTCTAGGCCTATGAAAGCTATGTGAAATAATGTTTATTGTTCTAAGCTGCTAATAACTTTTGGAGTAATTTGTTACGCAACAATAGATAACTAATACAGGCCTCTTAGAAACTCTTCTTTCTAACCCAAAATAGGTACAGAGTCCCAGGAGGCTGCATACATCTCCAGGTACCTACCTCTCCTCCCCCACACGACTCACATGTGGAGAGAGAAAGCAAAAGTTACTACTCAATATGTCCCTTCCCTCTTTATTTCTCACTGATAAGCTGAAGCTAAGCATTAAGGAAGCAAAATGTTTTCAATAAAGTTGAATACCCAGTAATGCTTTTTTTCTTTCCTGCTTCTGGCTCTATATCTAAATTGTGCTGCAAACTTCTAATATTCAAAATTCCTGAACTACACTTTATACTTCATATATGTGCAAGTTAATAAATATGGAATATATATCCCCTACTAACTTTTTCTTAAAATCACTGTCACTTAACAGGATACCTTAAAGGATGCTTTCCCCCAACACACACTCTGTCCTGGAAACATTTTAAGAACCTTCAGTTCCTCTGAAAAGTTTTCAATCAGTGAAGAGAATCACAGAAAATCACAGATTCCCTGGGGGAGAGAAGCTGTATAATATGTTCCAAGAAGCTCTGGATGTGCAATCTTAAAAGCTAAATTTAAGACCCCACTCTGCCACTAGTGGTAAAGACTCTGGCCCCAATCTGTGGAATGGAGATTATATGTGTCCCATCTCACAGCATCACTGTTCTAAAATCAAGTAAGATGCTGAAAAGAAGGGGGGAAAAAAAGCCTACTTGCTCCCATCAAATTCAATAAACTCAGCTGAGGGGCACCAGAGTGGTTCAGTCGGGTAAGTGTCTGAATCTTGGTTTCAGATCAGGTCACGATTTCACGGTTCATGGGTTCGAGTTCCACGTTGGGCTCTGTGCTGGCAAAGCATAGCCTGTTTGGGATTCTCCCTCTCTCTGCCCCTCCCCCACTCTCACTCACTGTCTCTAATAAATAAATAAAATAAATAAATAAACAAACAGACAAACTCAGCTGAAACAGAAAGACAATGGTCTGCTAGGTGGCAGTCTTCTAGTGGGAAAGCTGGAGATGAGTAATTTATTGTTATATTTCCAGCAAGGACATGGGAAAGAGGGCACCTGGACTGGCTAGGAATATATCTGTATCTGTCAAACAGAACTGTCAAATTACACTTTTTCATTTGTGAAATAATGAAATATCCATTCAGCCATTATCAATCTAACTCCTGGAGATACAATCATGTTTGTGGAGACTCATGAAATCAGGTTCATGTACAAGCAAAGGAGAGAGTGAGATCTTGAACTTAGAAACAGCAATCCCTTTCTAGGCCCAATGCTAACAGTTTTCAGGCAATTCAGCAACCCTCATTTATCACAGCCCCACCAAGCTGTTTTGTTTTGGATAAACCAGTAGCTTTTACATCACTAACCTGAGTTAGGAGATAGTGACAAAATGGCTTATGCTGCCAGGACTTCCTATGAACATTGCTACTGCTCACTTGAAAAAGACACTATGAGTACTCTTTAACCTAAATGTTTAAACGGCTTTAGACCACATACATTTTTTTAAGTGGAGCATTAAATGGCAGCAACATAATTTTGGAAGGGTTGCCCCTCCCACACACACATGCACCACCAGAAACTATCACAATAAGCTATATCACTTGATTTGCTGCTCAGGTAAGCCCCAAACTGGCAAGTACGAGTCTAAAGTGAGTTTAACCATTATAACATTTACTGCTTTACAGTTATTAAAATGTTTACTTCCTTTTTTTAATGTTTATTTATTTTGAGAGAGAAAGAATGAGCAGGGGAGGGGCAGACAGAGAGAGAGGGAGAGACAGAATCCCAATCAGGCTTTGTACCATCAGCGCAGAGCCCAATGTGGAGCTCGAACTCATCAACTGCGAGATCATGACTCGAGCCAAAATCAAGAGTCGGATGTTTAACAGACTGAGCCACCCAGATACCCCTAAAATGTTTACTTTCAGCAGGGAGGCTTTACCCCTGCTCCTAAAGTTTTTTATTCAAATATTGTGGTTCTGCACTTCCTGAGAAGTCTGCTGGAAAAACTATACTTTTTCCCCGAGAAGACTTTCTTTTTTGGGTGGAACACCACATAGAAGCTCTCTGTGTGGCTCATTTACACTGCTATAAATTAACCAACAAAGAAACATGGCTCTGATCCCATTTACTAACTAGTAGGAATCTCCCAAGTTGAGAGCTAAAAATGTTATCTGGGGAAAAAAAAAAAAAAAAAACACCACAGAATTGTATCATGCTGCTGAGGTTTCCAAGCCTTAAAGATCTTATAATAATAGAATATACAAATTTAAACTATGAAAGAACTAATTACATCAAAAATTTAAAAATAAAAGTAAAAGTACTGGTTTGGGATATTGTCAAAGGAGCCACATGGGTTAAACTTTTGGGCTAGGTAACATTAAGGGTCCTTATTAGTCCCATCATTTCTAGGAAATTCTAATAAAGCAATCCTTGTGGTAGGGGCAGGGAGAGGATGTTAAACTAAATCCTTAGGAGAACCATACTCATGAATTTTACTGGAACACTTCAATAAATACCTAATGAAAAATGTCTGTATAGTATTTTCTTTTTTTTTTTTTAATTTATTTATTTTGAGAGACAGTGTGCACACATGAGCAGGGGAAGGGCAGAGCGAGAATCCCAAGCAGGCTCTGCACAGCTAACACACAGCACAATATGGGGCTCAAACTCACGAACTGTTGAGATCATGACCTGAGCCCAAGTCAAGAGCTAGATAGACACTTAACCCACTGAGCCACCCGGGTGCCCCTGCATATTTTCTTGTACATGTAACTCAAAGCCTTAGAATTGAAAACCTAAGTCTTACATTTTAACAAGATCTGCATTCTAGGTCTTATATATGCACAGTCTAAAACAATCCAATAAATATACCATTTCAACCATATAGCATATACCAACAATATACCATATCAACTGTCAAATAAATTCTAAAACACCCAATTAAAACTATTATATTAAATTAAAACTATTAAAAAACACTTAATGGGCAAAAGTCAAAAGTTATATATTTGTATTTATATTATTAAATGATTCCCAAGTTCTCTTCATTCTTCTCTAATTTCCATTTTTCATAACTCCTTGGATCTCACAGTCAATTAAAAAGCAAGTACACTGACAGACCAATGACATTTGTGTTTTGTAAGGGAGACAAACAGCCAGCCCAAACCAGCCTTTCCCTAGAGTCTTACCTAAGCATACAGGCCTGCACTAATGGCACCAGGTGCCACAGTTCATGTTAATTAATCATGTATATAGCCTTGCTGCTTTCTTGAAAGTTAGCCCAAATTACTTAAGCTTTATATTTTTATCAAAATTGTCCTAGGTGTGGATCTACGTCAGCAAACTTTTCTGTAAAGAGCCAAACAGTAAACATTTTAGGCTTTTGCCAGCTACACAGTCTCTGTTCCAAGTAATCAACCTTGTTGTTTTAGTGTGAAAGCAGCCACAGACAGCACCTAAGCGAACAAGTGTGGCTGCATTCCCACAAAACTTTACTTACGGGCCCTAAAATTTGACTTTCGTATAATTTTTACACGTCACAATTTTTTTCAAGCACTTAAAAATGTAAAAACAATTCTTAGCTCCCAGACAAAACAATAATCGGTCAGAGCAAGAGACAGGGCCACATTTGGTCTGTGAGCCACAGTCTGCTGATTCCTGATCGAGACTACCAAAACTGTGTCAATAAACAACTCTGCATTCCCCACCAGGCCTCCAGCAGTAAACATCTGTGGACTGATCCTGTTTATCTCTTTCCTTCTATTCTGGAGGACTACAGTGAGTCTTTGAAAAGGCACCTAATTAACATATCAAACAGGGTAGATTTAACTAGCTGTTCCAAGGGCATACACAAGAGCTTCAGCATGAATTAAGATTTTCTTTCTCAAAGAAAGGTATGTACATATATACATATATGTATATGTATATACATATAAAGGTATATGTGTGGCAGGGAGACTTCTAGTAGCTTCTAGTAGCACAGGACATCCACTCACTGTAGCTTTTATAGTCTAAGACAATGGACAAAACCATAGTCCATAAGCACACACACACAAAAAAGTGGGGAGGGGATGAACTTGAGATTGTACCGCTTTCAGAAGTCCTCTGTACGTGCCATCTCCTCACTGATACATCCCCCAGCAAAAAGAAAGAACAGTTAACAGTAGCAGCTTAAACACTCTTTGTTGGGGGAGGCAGACAGATAGCAAACACAGAACTACCAGCCCCAGTATTACAGCCACCACTCTGGTATTTTCAAGGAACCTCTTTGGCTAAACTTTTATTTTACCAGTTAGTCCGAAGCCAGCTTCTGTCTGTGGCTTAAAAAAATCCCCACAACCTCATCCATTGTTTCATTCCTAGAATGGCATACAATTAAGGAGTGTTAAGACAGAGTTCAGATACTGTAAGTCCCCAAAAACTTCCAATAAAAAGAAAATTAACTTCAAATAGGTGTAGATGTTTCCCTGCGTTCAAAGAATCATATGGAAGTTGGGGTGGGATACAACCCATACATTGGGGGACCATAATATACCAGGAAGCCAGTATCTTTTATGTATGTTAACTCTAACCCCTGACTAACTCATAAATAATCCCCCAAAATGATACAGTCTTATATCATTTCTACCTGCTATCCCACTATGTCTTGGAACCAAAGATATATGAAAGACTAACTTTATCAGGAGCCAAATAATCAACAATTTGGGAGAAAGAGGACCATCCAAGCTCAGAAGTTAAGACTTCAACAAGAAATGTGTCTCCAGGAATTTTGGTCCACTGATATCTTCCCTGGTCAGACCTGTGTTTGGTTGTATTTTTATATTTACTCTGTATGTGTAACAAGGCCATCAACAAGACTCTGGGCTAACTCTACACGTTGGGCAGAAGGAGCTCTCAAAGGCAGAATACTACCAGGCTGAAATACAATCATCCTATTATTTAAAGGCTCCAGGGGCACCTGGGTGGTTCAGTCAGTTAGGCATCCAACTTTGGCCCGGGTCATGATCTTACATTTTGTGTGTTCAAGCCCCACATCAGGTTCTCTGCTGTCAGCATGGAGTCTGCTTTAGATCTTCTGTCCCCCTCTCTCTCTGCCCCTCCCCCATTTGCCCTTTCTCTTTCTCTCTCTCTAAAATAAACATTAAAAATAAAACAAAACCCCAAATTGAAAGATTTTAACGTTTTATTTATTTATTTTTTTTTTTGAGACAGAGACAGAGCATGAACGGGGGAGGGGTCAGAGAGAGAGGAAGACACAGAATCGGAAGCAGGCTCCAGGCTCCGAGCCATCAGCCCAGAGCCCGACGCGGGGCTCAAACTCACGGACCGTGAGATCGTGACCTGGGCTGAAGTCGGACACTTAACCAACTGAGCCACCCAGGCGCCCCCCAAATTGAAAGATTTCTTAATATGTGGTGGTAGTCTCCTAGATTGTACACCCTACCCCATTACCCCATCAAATACATGGTCTCCAATCATGATCTACTCCACACAGCTTCCCTGGTCCATGACTCTCTAAAAAGAAATCTTTCAAAAGAAGAGAGAAAAAGAGTGTGAGCTAGAAGTTACCAAAACATGTAAAAAAAGAGTCAGTGGCACAGGAAGGACCAAACAATAGGTTCTCTATGGCTCTGGGGGGGTCTTAGCCATAGGAGCCTCTATGCAATTAGCAAAGAATATGTCAAGATGAATCAGACTAGGAGCTGACAGAATGGTGAGGAAGGGAGCTGCCCAAGCTGAGGGACATTCAAAGAGACTTTCAAATCGCTACTTATGGGTCTCGTGAGCATTAAATTTGATGGGAAAACTTCAAAATAGTTCTTTCCAGCTTTCAAATCTCTCTTCTGATCTGCCAATCTTGACAGAAGAAAAAGGAAGCTTTGAAGAACAAGTGCATCTTCCCTGTGCAAAGCTAAGCGCCACATGTGAGCTCTCCAATGTATAAACCTGCCTGTTCCCATGCGGTCTCTGCCTAAAACAATGGTGAAAAGCAACCCAGGGTGGAAAAAAAAGCAGGGAGGGAGGCTACCCAGGGTTTGTTGAGAGTATGGCTGAATTCTCAGCAGGGGAAACGCATTAGACAACTCCCAAGTCAAAGCAAAATCAAACCACAAAAGTAATAATTATTATTATCAGTGAACCAATAATTCCAGCTCCATCATGAAGTCTTTCACAGAGAACCTGACTTCCCAAACAACCTGTAAGGAAGTTATGAAGCAATAAAATACAGTAACCGTTAGGAGAAAAAAGTCATAATCAAGTCAAAAACTAGTTAACAGGATAACCTGGCTCTATTGAAGGATGACACTGGCAGACACTGGAAAAGAGAAAACATGGAAGAACAACATCCATGCTAGAGTCCCTTCTCCAGACAACAGTTAAGTAGCCTTTTTTTTTTTAATGTTTATTTGTTTATTTTGAGATAGAGAGCACAAGTGGGGGGAGGGCAGACAGACAGAGAGCATCCGAACCAGGCTCCCAGTTCCGAACTTTCGGTGCAGAAGCCATCACGGGCTTCAATCTCACAAACTGTGAGATCATGACCTGAGCTGAAATCAACAGTCGGATGATTAACCAACTGAGCCACCTAGGCACCTCATGTCTTTTTAAAAGGATGTCAAAACATGATCTCTCTGCTCAAAGCGCTGTTATGGGTTAAATTGCATCCCTCAAAAAGATATGTTGAAGCCCTAACTCTCCATACCTGTGAATGTGACCTTATTTGGAAATAGTACCTTTGCAGATGTAATCAAGTTAAGATGTGGTCATACTGGATTAGGAGGGTCCCTATATCTAATCACCAGTGTCCTTAAAGGAATGTCATGTGAAGGCACAGAGATACACAGGAAGAAGATGGCCTTGTAATGAAGGAGACAGAGACTGGAGTTATCCTGCCACAAGCCAAGGAACACCGTGAAGTATCAGCCACCACCAGAAGCTAGAGGAGACAAGAAAGGATTTTTCCCTAGAACCTTAGGAAGGAACATGGCTCTGTGGCTCTGCTGATACCTCGATTTCGGACTTCTAGCCTCCAAATCTGTGAGAGAATATATTTCTGTTGTTTTAACCCACCGAGTTTGTGGGTTTCTACTTTGTCAAGGCAGCCCTGGGGAGATAACACACCCTCCAATGGCTTCCTATCTTACTCAGAAAGAAAATCCAAGCATCATTACAAAGTGTTCCAGACTTTCCTTTATCTAACTTCAGCTCCTACTGTTCCCTTCCTAGTCACCACTCCATCCACACTGGCTTCTTCATTGGTCCTCAAAACCCTCCCACTATGGGGCCTCACCCCATCTCAGGCTGGTCCTGTTTCAGGCCTTTGCAGATGCCATTCCCTTTGCTGGAAAGGTTCTCTCCCCAAGAATCTGCAAGGCTGTTCCCTCAATCTTCTTTCAGGGCTCTGCTCAAGTTCCCTTATTGGCAAGGCTCGGCCTAATTACCCTTTGGCATCTCTTATCCCTACCCCATGCACCCTATACCTCCTTCCCCTGCTTTATTTTTTTCCATAATACTTAAGACAAGCTGACATGTGTATCTTGCTTAACCTTTAAAAGATCCATTTCCCTCCATAACGTTAGCTCAGTGAGAGCAAGACTTTTTCACTGCTGAATCACAGCGCACTCTATTGAACAGATAAACAGACTCTACCAGGACAGGTGAAATTTTACTCAAAACTGGCTGTGTGACAAAAAAGGTTTCTACTAATTAAATGGATCAGAAGCTTTTGTAGTTGAAGGGCAGGCTCAAGGTTGAGCTCTGAGGGGCTAGGAGACCATCTCTGTGCCAGGTTTCCTTAGGTAGACTGAGAGGCTCACCATTCCTATACAGATGAAGAAGTGAACAATTTTGAAACAGCTTAAGATTCCTTATCTAAAAAGGTCCACTCTTACATATAATTTTTGTCTCCAGCCACACACACCCCTGAAGAAAGTGACTTAGCCTGAGAAACATCTGAAGCCAAATCTAAACATACCTTCACCTCTGCATTACTACACACATTTTTGGTTTTTAGGGGCTTAGGGTGAAGGGCCCAGCAGGAATGTTTGATAATGATAATCTCAAACTGCAAATGTACAAACCACTTGGGAAGAAAACCATATTCCTAAAACAAACAAAAATATTTCAAATAAGCCAGGAGCCTTAAAACAGCTCTTTCTTAGTAAGTACTCGATCAAAAGCTTTTTAAATGGTCCTAAGTTAACACTCTTCCTTCCCTCATTTACATTCTCAAAACTTTAAAACAGAAGAGGCAGAAAATGAAAATCTTCCTTTACCTTGGGTTTTGGCCCCCGGTGCTGCCAATCCTAATGATGAATCACAGGATTCCTTGAGAGGTGATCTGATTGGTGTTTCAGCTTCAGGGGTCTCAAAATTACCTTCTGAATCCGAGCTGCCAAGGGGGAAAAATGAGGAATTACCACTTTCAACGGTATTTCCGACACCCTTTACAACCTACATATCCGAAAAGGCTAAAGTCCAGCATTTTTGCCTAACTTTACAACCCACTAGTCCTCAGCAAGGACTGGCCTGTGGGAGCTGCTGCGGGTTTTCTCGCAGGGCCCTCCTCCGCCTTCTGTCTGGCATCCTGTCTCCCTGAATATCTCCTCCATCCTCCGGAGCTTTTCTCATCACCATTTATTTCTGAGGTCATCCTTTCTTCTGACATCCCCCCAAAAGCGCTTTCCAACAGACTCCTTTTCTAACAAGAATCCTTTCTCATAGGTTTAAAAATTAAGACTGCCCTCTCCCCCTAAAATTAAGCCAGCTCTCGCCATGATGCCTTTTTCTTTGGCAGGCCTCTACCTGTTTGGAACTCACTTGGCCTGAGGCTGAGAATGCTGTCACCTGCCTTCCTCAATCACTCGGTGGCAGCTCAGCAAAGACCACCATTTCTCACCAGCTGCCAGGGGCCTGTCATCACGCGACCTTCTTTACCAAGGCTGCATTTTCGGGCCACAAGGGGACACCAGGAGGGCCTGGGAGCGACTTCTTCTCCACAGGGACGGCCCCAAGTTCTACCGGTGTGATCAATGACACTCTTGTGTGTAGGGGCGGGGGCTGGGGGATGGAGGTTAGAGAAAGTGACTGAAGCAGACCGGGATGCGGGAAGACTGCAGATTCCGGGTTAGGTTCTGAAAGCTCATACGGAAACGGAGGAAAGGTAATACCGGACAAAACATCCTGAACTTTCGAATGCACAGCGGGGACCCGGTTACGGGCAGGGACGCAGCATTGCCATGATAATGGTTACGCGGGTGAGCGACCACACACAACGCACACAGAATGAGCCGCAGATGGATGGATGGCAGCACGTCTGCATCTCGGCAGGGATGCGTGTACTTGCCTGAAACTCAAGGATTTGGTCTCGGCTTGCGAGTCCTCCTCCTCGGGATCGCCCTCGGGCCCTCCGGCCTCGTCCTCTCCGGCGCCCCCGCCGCGCACCGCGGACCAGGTCCATTTCGCCCACTGCACTGGGGACAGGATCTGCCAAGGGCTGAACGCCATGAGCGCGGCTCCTCCGGCTCCAGCTCCTACGAGTAGGGGAAGGGGGAGAGCCTTTTTTCCCTTTCAAAATGGAGGGAACGGGTGACAGGCGCCTGTAAGCGTTTCCAGCGGAGGCGCGGATGTGGTTAAACGAGCGCCGTCGGGGGCCCGGGTGGAGCGCTTCCTCTCGGCCGGCAGTCAGCGCCGCTTCCTCCTCGTCCTCCTTCCCCAACGGTGCGGTCGCGGCCACCCCCGCGCCGGGCGACTCCCGCCGGGAAGATGCCTCTCCTGGGGCCTCCTCAGGGCCCCGGCCCGCGGCGCCGGGTGGCTCGGGTCTTGGGGTCTCGGGCTCCCGCCTCCCGGCCGGCGGGGCGCGCATCAGCTGCCGCGGGAGCCGCGCCCCAGGAGCCGCCCCCTTGGACCGTACTATTCGCGCGCGCGGGCGGGGGCGAAGGCGGCGCCAGGGCTTTGAAGTCCGCGGCGCGCCCGCCCGATCCCCCCGCCGCGGCGCCGTGCTGGTAGCGCCCGGACTGCGGGCAGGGGGCTGCCCCGCTGCGACTCCGGCGGGCAGAACACCCAGGCGCCCCCAACAGCTCAGCGAGCGGCGGGAGCTGGGAAGATCCATTTTCTGGGTCCGTGCACGCTGGGCTTTTCCTCTTTCCCTTATTTTTTCATCTTGCTACTGTGACTTAATGGCGTTGTGACATTAGATCGCATAGAAGTGAAGCCCCTTATTAAAAAAAAAAAACAAAAAAACAACTTTGAGGCCGCAGTTGCCTGTTCTTTTTACCCCTCCCTGACATTGACAGCGTGGAAGATTTCGGCCTATTCACCTCCGACTCTACCACTCCCAGGATTTGGAAATTCCTCAGCAATGCTACAAGAGGAGCCAAGGACTGGAATTGTAGATGCTTTGTACCTCCCCAAACCGCACTCCTGGACGCTCTGGGGCCAGGTCTTTGGTAAAGGGTGCTAAATTACCCCTGTGAAATTACAGCCTGATCGGCTTCCCATTCTCCTTTTTGAGGCTTTCTCTTCATAACTTCGTCTAAATCTTTGATTTCTGACTTCGTTTACTGCTTCAGAAGTATGCCAACAGGCCTGGTGAAGGCAGCCTTCAAAATAAAAACCCTCTTTATGTTTGAAAGCAGAAGGAAATAGAAGAGCTCTCCTCGGATTTTCTTCATTTTCCGTTTAGGGATTGCTCGCCTCAGAATCTCCAATGCACCAAGGAAGCTGGCAGACACAAACCACAAACACCAGGTTTCATGGTCTCCTTGCCTGTATAAGGCATTTCTTGTATTATTGTAATTTCCCAGAGTCGCCGTGAATCTGTGAGGTGGTTGCAGGTTCTCACAGAGAGAGCAGCTTCAGAATTTAGGAACAAAGTCATGCTGAAACTGCAAGAGACAGTCTCCCCTAAAAGGGGAGTCAATGCTGAGGAGTCATGACTGTCTTACACATTTGATAACAAAAACAAAAGCAAATATACTGTAAGATAAGGCAGGGTAGTTATCTTACCATAAGATAACTTAGTCTTACCATAACAGAAAGGCAGAGGTTTGCCTGAAGTCTAGATAAAAGGATTAGGGTGTCAGGATGCTTTAGAATTCATCCAGCTCCTTTCCAGAGAGAAACACAACTGTCAGGATTGTTCTGGAGACTACAAGGATGGGGAGTAAGCAGGAGTCTTTTTTTTTTTTTTTTTTTTAAGTCATGAAATATACCCCAACATTATCCAGTTCTTTGTATTTTTAGGTTTATGGCTCATCATATAAACCTTCAGGTTATAAACTCCCCCAGGTTCCTGGATTTGACCCGTGTTTTGTTGCCTGGAAATAATATTACCAACCCCCCCCCCCTTGTAAATTAGTAACTGGCACCTATGTCTTCTTACATCCTGTTCATTCTTTCTCCTGGGTAGTTCTCAAATCTTCATTCCTCTGCATCCCCACTGTCACTGACATACTTCCCAAACTGTCTGTTTCTTACAGCTCCACTGCAAATGTCTTCCAACTAGTTCTACCTCAGGGTTTTCCCACCTGAGGGCATCCCACCTGGTTGATAGGTGACTTGTGCTATAGTCTTGCAGTTCCTGTTCCTCATTACTCCCAGCCCTTTGTATTCCTAAGCCATAATCAGTAGAGAATTGGTTCTGAACTTTCAGTATGTCCCAGAATCATCTGGGGTGCTTCTTTAAAAATACTAACTCAAATCACCACCAGGGCCTGGAAATCTGAATTTTTACCAAGTATCTTGCGGAATTTTCTTTCACAGGATAAATTTGGGAAACAATGATGAGCTTGGACTAATTGCTGCTGCTGGAACTATTTCTCTTTTTCCTGTAGAGTTCTGCACATTCCCACCCCCTTACCCCCACCTCGAGCTCCCAGACCTTGACTTCCCAAACTTCCTTCAATACCCAACTCAAGTGTTTAGTCTGAGAAAGCAGGCTGATTTCTCCTGTTTCTACCATCTCTATACCCCAACCTCTCAAAGAAACTTTTACTGTGGCCCTTAGATGGTTTCGAAAGGGGACACTATTAATAGTTACACCAGACAGCAAGCACAAACCAGGATGCCCCCAGGATGTAAGGTCACCCTACACTTAGCATATGATATATAATGTATTTGTTTACCTATCTGTCCCACTTCTAGACCATAAGCTTCTAAATGGCAGGGACCACATCATATTTGTGATTTATTTTTGTTTCTCCAGAGATTAGGACAGGGCCATACACTCAATAGGTGTTCAGTAAATAAACAGAAAAGGGATATTGTAGTTTATAGATAGATCTTATGAGTTTGAGTAGGATGACATAAATTCCAAAAGCCTGACTCCTCCTGGGGAAATCAAGTTTTGGAACCAGCACAGAATGGAACTTGGAGCAAGTAATGACCCCAGTAAGATAAAGCCCAACCTATACAGCCATTTCTTGAAATTGGAGAAGCAAATGCCTAGTTTTCTGAACATCACTCTACTGCAAGCTCCTAGACTTGATGTGAACAGCAATAAAGGAAGTAATTACTCAATAACTTGAACTTATTTTATTGTCTAGAAGTTCAAGTAATGAGGCTAACTGACATATCAATTTTCCTGTAATTCTGGGAAAGAATGGGCAATGTTTGAAAACAGATATCCCAACCAAGGTAAGCCATTTTGCTGCTATCCTCAGCTTCAGAGAGCAGAATGTCTGCAAATACATGACCAAGTAACCTAATGCAACGGATTTGTCTTGGAAACAACCGAAACCACAGAAAGAAACCCATCTGTTCCTTCCTCTCTTCTTGCCCTTCACTGAAGCTTTAGATCAATAGGCCATGAAAATCTAAAATGTAACTTCCTTGAAACACTCCACAATTGTGGTGTGGCCAAGCCAGGCACATCCCTTGCCTGTAATGGATGCTCCAGAGGGATCTGCAAGATGGGTCTCTTCGTTTAAAAAAATAATAAAACGTACGGGTGAGCAAACTCAAACAGGCAAACAACTAATCATTTCATAGCATTTCACAGCAGAGCTATTCTGGGAAAGCCTGGCATGGGGCAGGAGGTGGGGGCAGATGTAGTTGGGGCCTAAAGGAATTGGTATGGATCCTGTATACCTCATAAAGCATTGATCTCAACTCAAGTACTCAAGTTGAACTTGATCCTGTAGCGGGCGACGGGGTGGGGAGGTGTCAAACACCAGAACCTCCCTAGGTAACATAAGGGAGTGACAAGGCCAGAGTGGCAGCTGTGTCATCTGGAGAACACTGCTGTGGCTAAGGGGCAGCGCTACCAAGTTCCTGGTGCCCAGCATTGCCATCTACCAGTCTTTTGAGAAAAACCCAAACCATGGGTTTTATAACCCATCTTCCGATCTTTAATATTCTTACTAATTTAAATCATTTTGAACCTTGTGAAGGCCAACATGGTGCTGGACAAAAACAAAGCCATCTGTGTGTCCGGGTAGCCCCCGAGCCTGGATGGGCAGAGGGGAGTCATCAGGCTTTGAGCAAGTAAATAACATTTCCATTTAGATCATTTAGATCATTCTGGTAACAACCTGGGGGATGGAAGGGAAGTAGTGAAGACTGGGACCCAATTTCCCTGCCCCAAACTACCTAAAGAAAGTGGACAGCCTCTCCCCTAGAGGGTAAAGAAGCAGAACTGAAATGCACGTCCTTAGCTGTCACTGCACTTGTTCAGGAAGCATCAGAGTTGTAAGCAGCTCAAGCATGATGTGAACACTTTGACAGTGGAAGGACCAGAAAACCACTGCTAAGGAAACCGAGTTCGTGCCAGCCAGTGAAATGAAAAAGCATCGGTTATGAAATGATGTGGAGGGAGTGGAGGAGGCAAGGCAGGAGGACCAGGATGGCACAAGGGAATTAGGGATGAAGTAGGCAGAGAGAAAACAAAAAGGTCAGGCAGGCAGACAAACCCGTCAACATATCTGTATTTTCTCACAATTTAGGAATCTGGTGAGCAAGAGACACATCCCATGCAACTAAGATTAGATGCCAGATTGATGATGTAACCAAAGTGGCTGGGCAGCTCTGAAGCACTTAGAAAAAGCACTGGCCTGGGTGAAACTGAAATGGCAAATAGCAGCTAGGCTGACATGCCTCAGTGGAACCTCCATAGACTGTCTCCCACTCCCCAGCCCTGCTTTTTGAGAGCTGTTTGCTGGATGAGGTTCCAAGACGTGGCAGGGAATTCCCCTGCACGTGGCTGCCCCACCAACCTGATCACTGAATGTTCTCACCTCACTCACCAAGCTAAACATCCTCAGGAGGTCTCTAAGATGTAATGGTTTAACAGTACCCTAGATCAATCTGATCCCTGTAATCCTTCTCTCCAGTAGCGGGGCAGGTTTTCTTATTCTCAGTTTGCAGATGACGTAACTGAAGCAGAAAAGGCAACCACCTGCCTGAAGTCATACAGCTAATTGGTGCCAGAAGTGAATCTAGAACACCAGTCTCCTGTCAGTACTCTTGGCGCTGTATCAGACTGGAAGAAAGCAGAATGTCTTCGCAGCCACGAGGTAGCTGGCCATTCCGTAATCTAGACACTCCTCTCGATATACTGCAGCTGCAGTCCCTGCTTCCTGCTTACCCGGCATGAAAGCCACAACTAAGAATACCTCACTCTGCCACAGAGAAATGCCACTGCCAGCAGGAGGCCTGCTTTCCTGACCCACCTCGGTCTAACCAGGCAACAACATGCTGATGTCTGCACGAGGCAACATCACATGAAGCGGATAAGGGCATCTGACATATTCAAATACGTTAATGTTACAGTCTCAACCCTGCAAGATGAGATGTTCTTACCTAGAGGCTATAATCACCTGTAGAATTACAATCTTCACTCCACTACCCAAATACTCCCAAATCAGAATTCATACTACATATTTACACTGCACATTATATCATAAAGACATCCTCCTTTCTTTTTTTTTTTTTAATGTTTATTTAATTTTTTTTGAGAGAGAGAGAGAGAGAGAGACATAGCACCAGTGGGGTGGGGGCAGAGAGAGGGGGAGACACAGAATCTAAAGCAGGCTCCAGGCTCTGAGCCATCAGCACAGAGCCCAATGTGGGGCTTGAACTCACAAACCGTGAGATCATGACCTGAGCTGAAGTCAGATGCTTAACCGACTGAGCCACCCAGGTACCCTAAGAGAACCTCCTAATTTTTTTTTAAAGAAAAGCCAGATTTATGTCTGGCTACTCTTAGTTAATACTCTTCCAGACTTCTACAAAGATTAAAAGGGATCTAAACTGTATCCATTAAATACTTGGCCAAGCTCCCCACCTAGGGCCTGCTCAGAGACCCTTGTCCAGGCTTTCTGCTGGTGAACAACTCTTGTCAGGTCCATCATATCACAAAAGTAAAGTCTGACTTTCCCAGAAAGTATGCTTTTCAACCTGGCTCAGGATCAGACCGACGGCAGAATTGCCACATGGCAGTTAAATAGTGTGTCAGCCTTCAGTGGGAGGTGGGGGGAAAAAAACAAATGTATTTTATGGTGTTTACACTGAACTAGTATCATTTAAGAGCCAGTTCTATGAAGTTCTCTCTCATCCCTATCAGACAGCATGAATGTATGTTTATTGACTTTATGAGAAAGTTCACTTTAGCTCCGCCCTGGGATGTAAGAGGGTTAGAGAAACAGTTGTTGAGTATGAAAGACAGAAGCAGAATTAGGTCTGTTCATTCCAAGTGAAGAAAATAACCCCAATATTATCCCTAATTCTTCCCACCAACTACCACAAACCCAAAGTTGAAAAGAAGCCAAAAATGAACACAAAAGATCCAATTAAAGCAGTGAACTCTCTTTAAATTTAGAAATACCTTCCATTCTAGGAGATAAAAGTGGTTTTTCCTGCTAAACAGCATTATTGCAATTACAGAGTCGGTTAAACAGGTAGGCAATCTTGTAAAATTACTGTTATTGATTTAGCACTTTTTGTTTTCTTCTGTTGAATTTGTATTCCTTTCCGGCAGATTAGGCATGAAGAAAAGTGGACCCTCTGAGTCAGGCAGTGCTACATGTTAAGCCTCAGACAAGAAAACCATCTGAAACCCTTTCTAAGTTGTTTACGAATTTAAGTTTCTAATACTGAACATTACCCCAAATTTGAGAGATCTACTTTACTTCATTTACCTAGGTTAGGCAGAGGGTAGAATCTAAGGCTTGAGTTAAAGAGACTGAAGGAATTTAGGAAGTCGAAAGAGAATAATATTCCTACTCCTGCAGCCATTTTATTCCCTCCCCTCTCCTCTACCCAACCTCTAAAATAAATCTCCCAGATAATACACCTGGAACACTAGAAGAACACGGATCACATGACCCGGCTTTTCTGAGATCATCCTGATATAAAATATTCTACCTGCTCTCCTTGTAAATACATGTCCCCATTTTCAATTTATGAAACATTGTCACTAAGAAGTTGAAAGGTAATAGAGAGGGAGGACAACTGGAAAGGACAGCAGAGATTCATGGGGGTGGGGGTCAAGAAGGGAATATCCAAAATAACCGGGGTACCCACTCCATGTAAATCCTCACTTTGGGATGTGGGGTGGGGGGTGGGGATTTCATGACAGTAACTCTTTGTGACTGATAATCTTCCTGTGTTTCTAAGGAAAGGAAGAAGCAAACTCCTTGACATGATATACCACCAACCTTCATCTTTTTTTTTTTTAATTTATTTATTTTGAGAGAGAGAGAGAGAGAGAGAGAGTGAGTGAGTGAGTGTGGAGGGGCAGAGAGAGAGGGAGACAGAGAATCCCAAGCAGGATCCATGCTGTCAGCACAGAGCCCGACGCGGAGCTCAAACCCATGAACCGAGAGATCATGACCTGAGCCGAAACCAAGAGTCAGATGCTTAACCAACTGAGCCACCCAGGTGTCCCTGACCTTTACCTTTTTAAAGCAAAAATGTAACTGCCATATTTGGGTTCTGAAACTGTATGTGTGTGAAAATTGAAGGAAAATATGTTCTTTTATATGTCCTGTCATACCACAAAGTGGGGAGAAGGGAAACCTGTCCTTTTTGTGTATGTTAAAATTTTTTAAAACTCCAAATGTTAACACATCACTCATTTTCTTCACTAATAAACAAAAGCTAACCAACTAGCTGAATAAATGGAAAGATGTTACAAAGTCTCAAGTTGGTTAAATTAAATATTTAAAGATGGCAACATTACCCAATTAATGCATAGGTCTAATGCAATTGCAATAAAAATTCTTAGGGTTTTTTTTTCCTTGGGATTTGTCATTGTTTTCCAAAAATTTACTTAGAAACAAGTGAGCATATTTTAGATTCTTAAAAAACAAAATAAACAAACAAAAAAACCAGAGTCAAACAGGGGATTGGGTCTACAAGGTATTAGGATACATTTATGCCAAAATAGGCATATCCTTGTTCTGTGAAACAGAATGGAAAGCCCAGAAAAAGAGACTACCAAATATGGGGATGTATTATGTGATAAAGAAGATATTATAATACAGTGGGGAAGGAAAGGATATTTAATTAGTGGTTGCAGAGTAAGTGGTTGGCAATGGGGAAAAAGATCAAGTTAAAACCTTACCCCAGAACATATACCAAGACGAATTCCAGATGGATTAGATGTCTAAATAATAAAAATCAAACCATGGGGAGAAAAAAAACCCAGAAGCAACAGAATCTGTCAAAGCTCTGTCGAAAGGATGACTGTCTAATCTTCCAAGTAATTAATGAAATCACACACAAAATAAAGATTGCAGATTTGGCCACATAAGAGTAAAGCTTCTAAATGTTTGCCTTCAAATTAAAAAGCAAATGACAGGCTGGGGAAAATAATAGCAACCCAAAGCTAGTATTGTTATTACCTAAGGCTCTCATGAAAATCATTAAGATCATCCAAACCTCAACAGAGAAACGAGCAATTATAACTGCTTGCTATGTGTCAGACACTATGCTAAGCACTCTTTACGTGAATTATCTCCTCTAATCCCTGCCCTCTGGCCCCATAGTATTGGAGGATATTATTATGAGGAAGGTATTAGTATGGCTTTTTTTAAAAACCAGGTCAAGTTGACTACATTTTCAACTTCTAGAGTAGGGACTCTGTATCTGAGCTTAGCAAGAAGGGTTTCAGAAGACTGTGATCTCCTTGAAATTACATGCAAAACCGTGTGTGCGTGTGTGTGTTTGTATTTACACCCATCTCCCCCTGCCTCGTCCCCGTATCCAGTCAAGCTCCACTCCAGGAACAATGCTTTAGGCTGATTAAAGATTAATTTCTGAATCTGAAAGTAGAACCAAAAATTTTTCTTCCTCCAAAAGGTACAGGGAAGTTCTAAACCAAAAGGGCCCTTACACATAGAACCCAGAACTGCCAGGGATTAACACAAGAGGCAAGCTTGGGTGACACGCAGAAGGGTAGAGCCACGGGTACCAGTGGGCAGCCTGTGGGTCTAATCTAAGGGACACCCTCATTCCTGGGGAGCCAAGGCGCCACCAAAAAGGAGATTTTCCCAGGGACTTCCTACTGATACATATGAGTGTCCTCAAGGACACAAAAAATTGGGTCAGATATCAAAGGTGCACTTTATGTGGGAGATGCAAAAGAATCAGTTTTAACATCCCTGTCTTTGGGGTGCTCTCCTTTTAGGATACTTCCTTTGGAGTGGTATCTTCTGAGAAACCATGTTGCTGGGGTACACTGGACTCTGGGAGTCCCCCCTTATCTGCCATGTGTCTTTTTGTAATTTCAGTTACCCGCGATCAACCATAGCCTGGAAGGGGATGAGTCTCCTTCTTACACATGGTCAGAAGGTCAATAGCAGCCTAATACTAGCTCTCAATGCCTACATCATTCACCTCGCTCTATCTCATCACATAGGCATTTTATCATCTCACATCGAAAAGAATGGTGACAGATGAACACAAGGGAAGGGAAGCAAAAATAATATAAAAACAGGGAGGGGGACAAAACATAAGAAACTCTTAAATATGGAGAACAGAGGGTTACTGGAGGGGTTGTAGGAGGGGGGATGGGCTAAATGTGTAAGGGGCATTAAGGAATCTACTCCTGAAATCATTGTTGCACTATATGCTAACTGGATGTAAATTTAAAAAAAGACAGTAAAAAAAGAAAAGAACGGTGAGTGTAGTACAATGAGATATTTGAGAGAAAGACCACATTCACTTAACTTTATTACAGTATGATGTTATAATAGTTCTATTTTATGGTTATTGTTGTTAATCTCTTACTGTACCTAACTGATAAAACAAATCATTGGTATGTAGAGGAAAAAACATAGTGTATACAGGGTTTGGTACTATCTGTAGTTTAGGTACCCAATGTATCCCCCATGAGTAAAACGGGCCTACTGTACTAGGTAGGAGACTCTTCCCATGTAGGAAAAATTCGAAACTGTGGCGGGGCTCAGTGGGGTATGGAGGCATGGGGCAGAATTCCAAGGCCCAGTTACGTGGAACAGTACGTAACAGTACGTAAGCTTCCCAGTTACGTGGAAGCTTAAGAATATGGGGAGCTCTGAACACAACGATAGGGCTCCTCTGGAGACCTTGGAGGGGGCCTACCCAAGTGGGGGGTCCTGAAGTTTAAGCTTCATTAGCTTCGTGGTAAATTCAACCCTACCCAGAGGGCAAAAGTGATCCTTGTGGCTCTGGAGTATCCAGCAAAACTTCAACCTGGTAAGTGAAAACATTGATAGACTGAGGGAAGGGGTCTCACTGACCTCCTCTGTCTTCTGAAAGGCAATGAAAAATTTTAACTGTTGGAAGCCTGATAAAACTGTTAAAAGTTCTCTCCTATACGAAGTGTGATACATATACCTCATGGTTCTATTGCTTCTGTACAAATACACACACACCACACATATATAACTTTAATTAAGGCGAAAAAGCAGGGGCACCTGGGTGGCTCAGTCAGTTAAGCGTCCAACTGCAGCTCAGCTCATGATCTCACAGCTTGTGGGTTCGAGCCCCACGTCAGGCTCTATGCTGACAGCTCAGAGCCTAAAGCCTGCTTTGGATTCTGTGTCTCCCTCTCTCTCTCTGCCCCTAACCTGCTGATGCTCTCTCTCTCTCAAAAATGAATAAACATTAAAAAAAAATTAAGATAAAAAAGAAAACATGTAATCCTTCTTCAGCATTGTGTGCGTTATGCACTCTTACCCTTTGAACTTCCACAACCACTGTAGCAGAGTCTAACTTCTCCCCACAGCCATTATTTCCTTGTTTCTTCTGGTAAAAGAATCCCCTGAGTTTCCATGGGCCACATGGCCACCCAGTAGAGGCCACATTTCCCTGCCTTTTCTGTAGCCAGGCGTGGTCTTGTGACTTCGTTCTGGCCTGTGGGATGTGAACTAGGTGGCAGATACAACTTTGGGGCGATGTCTTTAAAAAGAAAAGTGCTTGCCCTTGCCCAATGTTGTGGTCTGGTGCTGAGCCAGCTTCTACTGTGTGGACCAGGACCACACTCGGGAAACGGTGGAACAAGACGGACAGAGCCACGCCAGGCTGACCTCTGGAGCACGGCGGCCTGCTGCCCTAGACTAACACACCTGAGGACTGTTACATAAGAGAGAAACAAAAGCCCATCTTTGTGCTACCGGACGGTTGAGTCTCTTGGTGCTATAGCAGCCTCTCCTCCCCCTTCACAATACAACCTCTTTTGGGGCATCTTAGCATCTTAAACTCCCTCAGCTGGCTATATGGAAGAACCTGCCTTAAATTTCATTCCAGATCATTGTGAGAAGGACTACATTTTGGTTCTTTCAAAAATTCACCTTGGGGCGTCTGGGTGGCTCAGTTGGTTAAGTGACCAACTTGGGCTCAGGTCATGATCTCACAGTTCATGGTTTGAGCCCCGCATCAGCTTCTGTGCTGACGGCTCAGAGCTTGGAGCCTGCTTCGGATTCTGTGTCTCCTTCTCTCTCTGCCCCTCCCCGCTTGTGCTCTGTGTCTCAGTCTGTCTCTTAAAAATAAATGTAAAAAAAAAAAAAAAAAAAAAATTAAAAAAAATTCATCTTATATCACAGTTGTATCTCTCTCTTTTCTTTTTTTTCACAGAGCCCAACACAGGGTTTGAATCCACAACCCTGATTCAAGACCTGAGCTGACATCAAGAGTCAGATGCTTAACCAACAGAGCCACCAAGTGCCCCTTCAGTGGTGTCTTTTTCTTACGGCCAGAAAATTCCCCAACTGTGAGACTCAAGCCTGCCATGTAGATGAGGTGGTCTAACTACTCTGAAAACAGGACTGAGCCCACCTTTCTCCTTACTGTAATGACTTGAGTTGTAATACTTCCTTTCTGGAAAATTAGGCAGCAGTTTCTTTTATTTTTTTTAACGTTTATTTATTTTTTTGAGAGACAGAGAGCGAGTGAGCGGGGGGGGGGGGGGGGGGGGGAGGGGGGGGAGGGGGAGTGGATAGAGACAGGGAGAGAGAGAGAGAGAGAGACACACACACACACAGAATCCGAAGCAGGCTCCAGGCTCTGAGTGTCAGCACAGAGCCCGATGTGGGCCTCAAATTAGGAACCATGAGATCATGACCCAAGCAGAAGTTGAACATTTAACCAACTGAGCCACCCAGGCACCCCTGGCAGCACTATCTTTAAAGATGACAGGTGTAGACGAAAAAGCTGAAGGGAAGACAAAGTCAATGCTTAGTTTCCTGCAAAGGCCAGATCTTCCAGGCAGAATGGATTTGGATATTGTACAAAGGACA
Organism: Acinonyx jubatus; assembly: GCF_027475565.1. NCBI lineage: Eukaryota > Metazoa > Chordata > Mammalia > Carnivora > Felidae > Acinonyx > Acinonyx jubatus. Next base: position 42,839,417 of record NC_069382.1, read on the forward strand.
TAATCTTCTTTGAGGAGGTTTTCTTGAAGATAGTATGATTTTACAAATCCAGAAATACTATATAATAACTGAGTATTTTGCCAATTCAAAGGCTAAAATCATAATTGACCCAGGACCTGGTTGAGTGTAAAGCGTCCAAGTCTTGATTTTGGCTCAGGTCATGATCTCGAAGTTCATGGGATCGAACCCCACATCAGGCTCTGTGCTGGCATCATGGCTCCTGCTTGGGATTCTCTCTCTCCTCTCTCAGCCCCTTCCTTGCTTGCTCTCTCACTGTCTCTCAAATAAACACTTAATTTTTTACAAAAATAATTGACCCACATTCTATAAATAATCATTGTTGTTCTTTGGCTTTAATACCAACTGGTGTTAATAATAATTGCTAGTACTCACCCATAAAATATTTTTTTAGAAACTATTTTCTTATGGACTCAGTTATCTTTCAGAACTACCATAAACAAAGTTATCCTTAACTGCTCTTAGTACCTCATCATGTAAGATACGGTAATACTGAATGGATTTTCTACTTCCTTTCACCAAGGCATAGATAACCACTAAGTAAAATGTATTTGCTTTAAATTGTTTTCTGAACAAATGATAAGTCAGTGACTCCAAACCTAAGCATCCACCCTAGAGCTCACAGAACCACAGGAATTTTCAGATGGAAAGGATCTTTCTTTGAGAAAGATCACTCAGCTGAATATCCTTGTTTTCAGATGATCAGATGAGTCCCTGAGACATTAAGGATTGCCCAAGGTGCAGTCAGGCACCAAAGTTTGTATGACTAGGACTCATAACCTTTTGGGTGAGAAGTATGAATTCTAGGCTTTTTCCTCAATCCTAAAGCATATGCACACTTCATATGTGTAACAGAGATACAACTCCCTGCCCCCCAACATTCATCTTATTTTAAAAGGCAACTTGAACTATTTTATAAAGCATTTTAAATACCTTTATTAAGGGGAATAATGCATACGTTCATTCTTTCATTCAATGATTCCACAGATTTCACACATGACAAAACAGATCTAGTTCCTGTCCACACGGAGCTTGCACATTAGTGAGTTTAGGAAGCAAAAAAATAAATATGTAACTTACAAACGGTTGTGCATGCTGTATCATAAAAGTGCAGGGACTATGACAAAGGCCAGGGGCGGTGGGGGGATTAGTGGTGATAAATCAGGGAGGTGACATCCTGAGGCCTGAAGGATGAATGTGGTTAAGTGTGGGGGTAACAGCATCCTGGCAGAGGGCAGAGGAGCCTCTGCTTTGGAGCAAGTATGGCTAAAGCTAGACCAGCCAAGGGGTGGAATTGTCCAGGTTAGATGGGTGGAGTAGGAAGGGCATAGGTTGTCCAGGGGGCCCGCCGGATCGTGGTGTTTGAAAAGGTGCATTTTTGATGACACAAAAAAAGAACAAAGAAGGAAGGAAAACTCACCTACAGTTGTGCTTTTGATAAACAGCCACTGTTAAAATGCTGGTGAGCAATATACCATTTTTATCTTCTTCAAAGCACTTTTTACATCTGCAATCAAACTATTTCTATTTTTCTACTTATTATCTGTCTTTCCCAACTAGACATGGCTCCATGAACACGAAGCACCTTGTCTGTCTTGTTCTGTCTGATATTTGATGACCAAATGAACAGACGAAAACTTCCAAATACTCCTGGCGAATATAAACAAGCATGTACTTAGGAGAATGGATAGATAGGTAGGTAGACAGACAGACACTTGTTACACAAATGGGATTTAAATACCATGCTGTCCTCTGCTAGAGGTGAGGACTTCATCCCTGCTTCTCCTGTTTCATCAGGATCTCTGCTCCCTGGGGGAGGGGGGATGGGGGGGTGGGAACCAGGATGTGCAACCAATGCCATTCCTGACCCTGCAGAACCCAAGTGTTCTGCTCTCTCTTTGCTGCAGTGATAAGCCTCTCTGTGTCTACGACATTTATCTTGTTTCCCGTGGAGGGATATTTAGGGGTTCATTGTCCCTCATTATAAACGAAACTATGATGAATAACCCTATGCACGCATCTTTTCACACACATACAATGACTTCTTAGAGTTAAAACTCTAGAAATGGGATTGTAGTATCACAACACATTTTAATATCTTGATGCACATAGCAAAATTTGTTGTACCAATTTACCTTTTTAAAAAAAAAATTTTAACGTTTATTATTTTTGAGAGAGAGAGACACAGAGCGTGAGTGGGGGGGGAGGGGGGTTGGGCAGTGAGGTGGGGGGAGAGAGAGAGAATCCAGAGCAGGCTCCAGGCTCTGAGCTGTCAGCACAGAGCCCGACCTGGGGCTAGAACTTGTGAACCTCAAGATCATGATCTGAGCCGAAGTCAGACACTTACCTGACTGAGCCACCCAGGCACCCCTAATCTACCTTTTTAAATGACAGTGTATGAGACAGCCTTTTCTCTAAATCTTAATCAATACTGCGTTCAGTTAATCTACACTATGGCAAATAGGTGGAAATGACATGCCATTGTTGGTTTTATTTGAACACATTTGATTGCTAAATGAAGTCTGAATGTATTTACTTATTTGAATGTATTTATTGAACCACTCGCCGACTTCCTTTCTTCCCACCCTCCCTTCCTTTCCTTCTTTCTCTGGTAAACAGAGTGCTTAAGTCCTCTGCTTTAAACCAGTAGTTCTGGGGCACCTGGGTGGCTCAGTCTGTTGAGCGTCCAGCTTCGGCTCAGGTCATGGTCTCACAGCTCATGAGCTCAAGCCCTACGTCAGACTCTGTGCTGACAGCTCAGAGCCTAGAGGCTGCTTCGGATTTCTGTGTCTCCCCCTCTCTCTCTCTGCCCTCCCCTACTTGCACTCTGCCTCTGTCTCTCAAAAATGAATAAATGTTAAAAAATTAAAAATTAAAAAATAAATAAATAAACCAGTAGGCTGGTCTCTGCATCACCTCAGAGTAAGAAATGAAATTCTCAAGCCCCACCCTGAACTTACAGAATTAGAAACTCTGGGGGTGGGTCCAGCATCTGTGTGCCCTCCAGTGAGAAGCAACCACACAGGAGACCCTCCTTCTCTACACAGGAAATGTGTCTCTAACCTCCAAACTAGAGACAAAAAGCTTTTTTTTTTTTTTTAAATATTTTTTAATGTTTATTTATTTTTGAAAGAGAGTACGAGAAAGCAGAGGAGGGGCGGGTGGGGGGGCAGAGGATCCGAAGCAGGCTGATGTGGGGCTCAAACTCACCAACCATGAGATTATGACATGAGCCGAATCAGATGCTTAACTGGCTGAGCCACCCAGGCATCCCGAGACATAAAGCTTTTTGATCAAAAACAAGTTCAATATTTCCTCCTCAAAATGGCATTTGTGGACTGAATTTCATTTACTATTTTCTCATATTCAAAATATTCTTAATTACCTCAACAAGACTCATGAGTCCATTGTATCACCAGCACCTAACTCACAATGGCCCAAGACAGCTGTAAGAAGTATTTCCTATTCTTGGCATCACTACCCCTTCTCTGAGCAAAACTCCACATTTTCTTTGAGAAGCCATCCCCTCCCACCCTCAGGGCCTGTGGTTTGGGTATCTGGCTCCAGATGTAGGAGTGGGAGAGTGAGTCAAGCCTGACTAAATACCACATTCCACAACCAGCCCCCCACACCACCACCCCCACACCTGGTTCTACAAAGAGCACATGACCCAATCACAATCACCTTATGTCTCCTGACAACCTCTCCAAACCCTGTCACCACTACCTCTCCTATTTCCTGTATCAAACCTGTGCCCTCTGATAGGATTCCAAAGAAAATCCAGCATCCTAACGGAGGGAGACATGCTAAAAGCTGCCCACAGGAGCCACCTGTGGGAGAAATAGCCTCTACCATGGTAACTACAGTGTGTTCAGCAGGCATCCCAGGGCACAGGCTGGTATCAGCAGACAGTATATGCACAAATGTGACTCCACACCGGGATTAGCCAACATGATGGGCATTTTCATTAGTCACTGGCCTCTTGGTTCAATAATCCCTTTATTTAAGAAGCTCTGTAAGCCTCAAGTAATGACAGCTGGTAGACACATTTCCCAGGCTGGTGGGTGCCAGGAATGGATCTGTGGAGTTTGTGTGGTAACATTCTTCAGTCTCATTCCAGGGCTCCTGATACATCTGTTTGGTAAAAAGGGGCCTCAGATGTTCCCAGAATTCACTCTCCCTCGCCAACACCACCAACGGCCAAATTTAAAGAAATTCCCTAATTCTTAGATACTTATTGAAGTGTCCTTGTGCTAGAGTCTTTATTTTCTCCCTTTGGTTTTTTATTTTTTCCCCCTCAAATAAGATATGCAGAATTGTTTTATCTCCAGCACCTACACTTCAATTAAATTCACTCATTCAAAAACTTCTATTGAGTGGCTCTCAGTACCCGCAAGGCAGGCCAAGGGAACTTGGCCTCTCTGAAATCGACACACAAAACAGGCACATTACAGACAGCATAATGCAGGGAACTGATTTGTTTCACACATCCCCAGCCTCTGCCTGATGAAAGTAGAGGAAAGCTCAACTATGACCAAAAAAGGAAACAAAATGATTCAGCTTCCATAGAGGGTTTTCAAATGCGTGAAGGGAAAAAGTATGGGGGAGAGGAAGAAAAGAGGGAGGGAGGGAGGGAAACCCAAGAGCGGTGACGTTATCGACTGCAAAAGAGAAAAGTGAGCATGCTCCTCTCAAGATTATTCTCCTCCTGGAGAGCTATTTTCATGCTGATAAATAATGTAGCATCAAAAAAATCTCTCTGCTTTGTAAAGAACATGGGAAATCTAGGATTTGATACTGTCAGCTAGAGTATTCATACTCTATTCAAGACAGACAGCTCTGAATACAGCTCTTCAGCTCAGCAGGGGAAACCACAGTCATCTGACATCTCTATGTATGCAACTGTCACAGCTCTGTGAGAAAGGATGTGTGGGAAAATCAGGGCTGGCAACACAGTGCATGTACGTACACATACACACACCCCCCCATACACACAGCTCACACACAGGCGTGCACAGCACACACAGTCACAGAGACCCACATACACCCCCCCACACCTCTACACAGTCACATGCACACCATACACACGTATACAACAGAATCACACACACCTCACACACATGCGTGCACTATATGAGTCACACACATACACATAGCCCTACACAGACACACACACACACACACACACACACACACACACACACACACAGTCATACACACCCCTCAAACACTTCAGTCCCAACACAAGGCCCAGCCCCACTGACCGTTCGTACAGCAGTATGGAATCGATCAAACAAGACAGACAATTACCAGGGGTATAAAAACAACTTCTACTTAAAAGAAAAAGACCATAAAACTGGGAAAGGTCTGCCAAATGAGAAACACAAGGAAAAATTAAAACGGGTAAGCCCTAGGGAAACAAAGACTGAGAAAAAGAAACGTTGGAAGAACCAGTCAAGTTAGAGTTTTGGTCTCTGAAGAACATTCCTCAAAAACTGGGCTAACCCACTCTCATTAAGGAAGAACTGGCATCCTGTTGGGTTGGGGAAACACCGGTGTCCCCCTTTCTCTGTGTGAATAAAACCTACTGTGGGGCGCCTGGGTGGCTCAGTAGGTTAAGCGTCCGACTTCAGCTCAGGTCATGATCTCGCGGTTCGTGAGTTCAAGCCCCGCGTCAGGCTCTGTGCTGATGGCTCAGAGCCTGGAGCCTGTTTCAGATTCTGTGTCTCCCTGTCTCTCTGACCCTCCCCCGTTCATGCTGTGTCTCTCTCTGTCTCAAAAATAAATAAACGTTAAAAAAAAATTTTTTAAACCTACTGTACAGATTTGCCAGCCATGTGCTACAGCAGCCACCAGAGGGCACCAGAAAGTTCTGTCACACATTCAATCAAATATTTTTTAAAGAGAATTTCTTCAAGATTCGTGTTTCTATAAATACAAAAAGTTACCACGAGCCCCTTCTGCATCCAACACAGGTGTTTATTCTGGAACTCAACCTTTGCACACCAATAAACAACACACGAAGGAGGGAGAAGTCTTCCAACTTCTCAGAAGCCACAAAAAGTATGCTCTGAATCATGTGATTTGAAGTGAAGAGAAACAACACACCCATGAAAAGCTCCTTCCTAGCCAGCGGGAGACAGAAATATCCAAAAATTCAATTTCATTCCCCGTTGTTCCCTATTTTCATTTTTCCTACATGTACTGAGTATCTGATGACTCTCTCTTTTATCCCACCCAACAAAGGAGTCCGCAGAAGACACTGTCTCATCTCAGACCAACCTTGGTCAAGAACTAAGGAGATGGTGGCTGGCGCCCCCTGGTGGGAGGACTGGAGAACAGCGCCTCCTACCTGGCAAGAAGCAGGTAAAAGAGGCCCCCCCACTCCACACCATCCTACCGCTATCTCTTTCCTCCCCACTATTGTCAGCTACTTTTGAAGTTTGGGCACATCTCTTAGTTCTAATCTTATCCTCAAGGGAACCTTCCAACAAGCACTTCAGGTATCAACTGTTAAGGTGGCCCATATTCTTCAGAATTTGACTTGTGTTCCCAAATGTCATTACTAGGACTCATACTAGGAACCATGGCTTCACACATGGGGACCCAGTGGAGGCACAGGTTCGCCAAGGCAAAGGAAGCAATGGGGGACGGGACTGTTCTCAAAGAAATGCTTAAAAGGTGATGTCTGGCAGGTAAAATGTCATTCATCTTCCCACCATTATTTCATGCCCAAGCCTTCCTAGTTTTGTTTTCTCAAACCCCTATTTAAGAACAATTTGGATGTAGCCATAGAAACATAACATTTTGCAGTTGTTAGGAAAGCAAGACTCACAGACAAAAATAATTCAGCAAAGAAACCCAGGAGAGGCATTCTATCTGCTCTGTGTAAATGTAATACAGTATATGGGTATTTATCTATAGAATGGGCTGGACAATGTTTCTCAAACATTTACTTTCCTGAAACCATGTTATCACTAGGGAAAAAGCCATAAAACTTATTTTCTAGCAGGTAACAGAAGCCGCTGCTAGTTAATGAGTTGCCTACATGGCAGACCCACTCTGGAAATGACTGGTAATTTTGTTTCTTCTGCTTCAGCCAGGTTCATTAAGCTTGAATCCCAGCGCTACCATTTACTACTAGCTCTGTGGCCTTAGTTTCTTAACTTTTCCCAGGCCTCAGTTTATTGATCTGTAAAATTCGGATAATAATATACCTCATGGGGTTTAGGAAAGGATTAAATGAGATAATTTTCAGTGGCTTCAGGATCTCTGATCCTTCTAACTTTAATGTATTGTATATATGTGTATTTTCATTTGGAAAAAGCCTACAAACGTTTGATCATATAATCAAGGGATCTGTGATCCAAAGGAGTTTTAAGAGCTGCTGTTCTCAAGCAGAGCATCTTTATAAGATTCCTGGGGCTCCTGTCCTTATCAGTGACATATCATGCTGTCAGGCTTCTGTGGGGGCATGCAGTATGAGACAAGTGTATGGGTTATATTAGAAACAGAACTGGCCTGCTTTCAGAAAATAGCTAGGACTCTAAAGTTTCTATGTAATACTCCTAAATTTAAACAAGCCAAATATAATTTCTTTTGCCCACAACTGTTATTAATAGCATTTGTAGCAGACATACCATAAGATTGGTCAAGCCAAAACTGTACTATGTACAGACAAAAAAGAAATTTATATCCACAGTATCCTTAACAGTGATAATATGAAAATGAAGAAGTGTCAACGTGAGGAATTCTCTTACTTTCCAAAGTTACCAAGTCTCTACAGGTAGAAGAGCAGGCGGATAAAGGACTAGTAGAGAATAGTGGTTAATCATTTGCAATTCCTTATAGAAATCTACAAGGGCTTTATATCATATCACCATGAAAAGGAAAGTCTAGATGGTCCATAGAAAGTGTATGTGTTACAAAACATGCAGATGACCTGAGAGTATTTGAAGGCACCACTGTTTCCATACAGGAAGATAAACTGTTTAAAATGAAACCTTCAAGTGGACCCTAGATTGACCTATGTCAGTGTAAAATCTGTGAGGAAAGCTCTAGTATGGATGTTCTTTTTCTTTTTAACATTTATTTATTTTTGAGACAGAGCATGAACGGGAGAGGGTCAGAGAGACAGGGAGACACAGAATCTGAAACAGGCTCCAGGCTCTGAGCTGTCAGCACAGAGCCCGGCGCGGGGCTCGAACTCACGGACCGCGAGATCATGACCTGAGCTGAAGTCGGACGCCCAACCGACTGAGCCACCCAGGCGCCCCTGGATGTTCTTTTTTTCCCCAAGCTCCACACATTCCCCTCCATTCCCGAAATCATCTCCACCTGTTTGACTCTTCAGCAAATGTCCTGCCCTCAAATACTCAGATTTTAAACATTTAAAATAAGAATGGAAAGACCTTTTCACCATCTTTCCTTCTTCCCAGCTGCTGTAGCCATGAACATCAAGCTGTGGGGTTTCAGTGGGAGCAAGTTGTACCCCAGACACGGGAGGCACCACAGCAAGACTGAGGGGAAGGTTTTCCAACTTGTTCACGCAAAATGTGAGTCGGCACTCGTTTCCACAGCAGATAAACTGGACTCTCCTCTACAAGCACAAAAAGGGACACCTGGAAGACACTCAAAAGAAAAGAACTCACAGCTCAGTCAAATTTCAGAAGGCCATCACTGGTGCATCTCTTGCTGATATAATGGCCAGGAGGATCAGAAACCTGAAATTAGGAAGGCTCAACGAGAACAAACCATAGGGGCTGCCAAGGAAGCAAAAAAGGCTAATCAAGCACCTAAAAAGGCAGCAATGGCTGCTGCTAAGTAAGCCTCCCACGAAGGCAGCACCTCAGTAAAAGACTGTGAAACCCATGAAGCTTTCTGCACCTTTAGTTGGTGGAAAACACAAAGTTGGCAGATCAGATTTTTAAATAAACATCTATTCAAAAAATGAAAAGAGAAAAAGCATCAAGTGTTAAATAGAAGGAAAGAGAGGTTACACTCTAATACTCAATATTTCATTTATTTATTTATTTGGCTAGTGTGGAGCCCAATGCAGGGCTTGAACTCACAACCCTGAGATCAACACATGAGCTAAAGTCAAGAGTCAGATACCTAACTGCTTCAGCCACCCAGACACCCCTAATACTCAATTTTTAAAATGCTATTACAATCTGCAGGAAAATAAAGGATTAATGCAGGTCTTCCTCAATTTACAATGCAGTTATATCTTGATAAAGCCATTATAAATTGAAAATATCATAAGTTGAAAATGCATTTAGGGGCACCTGGGTGGATCAGTTGGTTAAGCTCCTGATTTTAGCTTAAGTCATGGTCTCACAGTTCGTAGGATCAAGCCCAAGTCAAGCGCAGAGCCTACTTGGGATTCTCTCTATCCCTCTATCTCTGCCCCTCCTGCTCTCTCTCTCTCTTTCAAAATAAACATTAAAAAAATGAAGAAAATTCCTTTTATATGTCTAGCATACCAAACACCATAGCTTAACCTAGTCCACCTCAAACGTGCAAAGAACACTTACACTAGCCTACAGTTGGGCAAAATCCTCTAACACAAAGTCCATTTTATAATAAAGCATTGAATGTCTCAAATGGCTCAGCTGGTTAAGTGTCCAACTCTTGATCTCAGCTCAGGTCTTGATCTCAGGGTCATGAGTTCAAGCCCCACACTGGCCTCTGCACTATGGAGCTACTTAAGGAAGGAAGGAAGGAAGGAAGGAAGAAAGATTACTAAATGTAATGTGGTATTCTGGATGGAATTCTGTAACAGAAAAAGGATAGCAGATAAAAGCTAAGGAAATCTGAATAAAGTATGGACTTTAGTTAATATATCAGCAACAGTTTCATTAACTATAACAAATGTACCATACAAATATGAGATGGTGATAGAGGAGATTGTGTGTGGCATCTACAGGAATTCTCAGTAAGTCAGCTGAATTTTTCTGTAAGCCTAAAACTGTTCTAAAATAAAAAGTTAATTTAAAAAATACCTCTCCAACAAAACAAAACAAAACAAAACAAAAATGGTGGAAAAGGGTTGCTAGATTTGTGTGACACAATTTTGTCACTCATTAGCTATGAGACCTTGGGCATGTTGTTTAATCTCTCTGTACCCTTTTCCTCTGTATAAAATAGGAATTGAAAATTATACCTGCCTAATAGGGTTATTTTGAGAATCATTTAAATAAACGCATGTAAGACATTAACATTTTCCTAGCACATAGCAAGCACTCAATAGATGTTAGCTGGCCTCATCATATAAAGAATCCTCACAAATAAATATGAAAAATTAATATCTCATTACAAAACTGACAAATAGAAAGAAATTAAAAAATTACAGCTGGTTAGTAACATATAAGGGAAAAGTTCACTCTCATTGATAAGGACAAAAGAAATAAATAAATCAAAATTATATATTTTTTCTTACCAAACTGGCAAAGATTCAAACTGACAGTGCCCAGAACTGGAAAGGATGCTATAAGCATCTAGAAAGGACACTATACTGCTGGGGGGGAGTGCAGTCAGTACTAGGTTTTTTTTGTTTGTTTGTTTATTTCTTTATTTTTGAGGGAGGGGGGCACGAACAGGGGAGGGATGGAGAGAGACAGACAGACAGAATCCCAAGCAGGCTCTGTGCTGTCAGCACAGAACCTGGCACAAGGCTTGATCCCACAAACTGTGAAATCATGACTTGAGCTGAAATCAAGTCTGACACTTAACCAACTGAGCCACCCAGGCGCCCCTAATTGGTACTACTTTTGGGGGAATAATTTGACAATATGTGGTAATATATAACAAAACATTTAGAATGTTCACATTCTTTGATCCTGTGATTAAACTTCCTAAGTTATTAACCAGAGATGTACAAAGAATTATAAGGATATTTATTAACTGTGTTATTTACATGAGCAAGAACAGTTACCAACCTAAATGTTAACCATTTAGGAAAGAATTGAATAAACTATAATACATGTAGATACTATACCATGTCAGTATAATGACAGAGAAATGTTAATAACATTAAGTCAAAAAAATCAGAATGTAAAACACAGTATAACCCCACTTTTGAAAAATATATTTACTGGAGAAAAAGAGACAGTAATAAAACATACCAAGATATTAACAGTCATCTCTGGGTAATGAGATTATGAGTGATTTATTTTCTTTACAGTTTTCTGTGTTTTCTAAATTTTCAGATTTTTAAAATTATACTTTATGATTATAAAAGAATATATGCTTCTAACAGAAAATCAGGAAAAAGGAAACATTTATATATGCTACTGAATAGCTAATAAACAAAAATGAAGACAGGGTAAGGGGTTGAAAAAGGAAACTCTAGTCCCCTGGATGTGCTGATGGGGTGGGCGGTGAGGTGCTGGGGAGAATCATAGGAAGTTGTGGTTTCCTGGAACCCCCCACCATTTGGTTGAGCCCCTCTGCAAGAATCCTTCTCCCCAGTCTCATCCAGGGCTGCCATGGTGGTTTGGCCAACCCCTCAGCTGAAAACTTCCATCTATGGCTCCTGAAATTAATAAGTCCAAACTCCCACATAAGCCACAAAGACCCCACACCCAGACTTTATCCACTTCTCCAGATTCACCATTTCCCGACGCCACCAGCCCATCCCACATACACCTTACCCCCAAATCCTCACCACTCCCCAGACACAGCAGGCTCCCCACACCACCAGGCCATGCTGCACACAGGCTTTCCTTGCACCTGGACTGCCCTTCCCTGACCCCCTCACCTAGCAACTCATTCATCCTCCAAGACTCCTTCCAGGGTCAGTTTCTTCTCTGCAAACAGGTGGGTTCCCTGATGCTCATCTCTCAGGACGTCTGACCCTCACAGTGATTCCACTTTCCTGCCTGTCTCTCAGGGGCTCCTGTCCACATCTAGGTCCTCTTTGGCTACACGGTGCCTGAGTGTCTGGCTTGGAGCAGGTTCTCAGAAGACATCATGGGGTGAAAAGTCTGGCTGGAGATGGGGAAGGCAGGGAAGGAGAATTTCTGGGACAGCATACTGCCACTGGAAGGCAGTCTAGCATTCTCTCAAGCAAGGCTGGCTGCCACAAGCCAAGAAGAAAAAGCCACAGAGAAAGAGAGAGATATTAAAACATACACACACACGTACACACATGTACACACACACATGTACACACACGCACACTACCTCAAGAAACCCCAAGCAGCTAAGACAATCTTGAAAAGGAAAAAAAGTTGAAGGACCATACTTCCTGTTTCAAACTTACTACAAAGTTACAATCATCTAAATGGTGTGTCACCAGAGTAAGAATAGCCATATGAAAGCCCAGAAATAAAACCTCACATACATGGTCAACTGATTTTCAACAAGGGTACCAAAACCATTCAACCAGGAAAGGATACTCTTTTCAACAAATGGTGCCAGAAAAACTGGACCCACATTCACTCAAAAGAAGGAAGGAGTCCTTACCTTACACTAGATGTAAAACTTACTCTCAAAATGGATACAAGACCTAAACTTAAGAGCTAAACTATAAAACTCTTAGACTAAGACATAGAACAAAATCCTCATGATGCTGGATTTGGTAATGATTTCTTGGATGCAACACCAAAAGCACATGCAATACAAGAAAGAGTAGTTAAGTTGGACTTCATTAAAATTAAGAACTTTTGTGCATCAAAGGATACTATCAACACAGTAAAAAGGCAACCCACATAATAGGAGAAAATGTTTGAAATGACATATATCCGAAGAACGCCTGTAACTCAAGAACAAGAAAACAAACAACTGGGGCACTTGGGTGGCTCAGTCAATTAAGCGTCTGACTTTGGCTCAGGTCATGATCTCACAGTTCACGAGTTCGAGCCCCACATCTGGCTCTGTGCTGATGGCTCAGAGCCTGGACCCTGCTTCAGATTCTGTGTCTCACTCTTTCTCTGGCCCTCCCCGGCTCATGCTCTGTTTCTCTGTCTCTCTCTCTCTCTCTCAAAAATAAAAATAAAACATTAAAAAAAAAAAAAAAAAAAGGGAAAACAAACCTAATCCAAAACTGGACAAAGGACTTGAATAGACATTTCTCCAAAGAAGAGATACAAGTGGTCCATAAGCACATGAAAAGACGATCAATATCACTAATCACTAGGGAAATGCACAGCAAAACAAAATGAGATGCCACTTTACACTCATTAGGCTAGATATGAATTAAAAAAAAAAAAGAAGCAAAAAGAAAGTGTTGGGAGGATGTGGAGAAACTGGAACCCTCATGCATTGCTGGTGGGAATGTAAATGGTGACATACTGGGGAAAACCATTTGATGGTTCCTCAAAAAGTTAAACATAGAGGTACCATGGGGCTGATCAATTCTGTTCCTGGCATATACCCAAGAGAAATGAAAGGAGAGACTCAAACAGGTACCTGCACACTAACCTGCAGAGCAGAATTATTCACAACAGTCAAAAGGTGGAAGTGACCCAAGTGCCCATCAACAGACAAGTGCATAAATAGTATGTGGAGTATACATATCATGGAATATTATTCAGCCATAAAAAGGAATGAAATTCTGCCCCGCGATACAACAGGGATGAACCTTGAGGGCATTATGCTAAGTTAAGTAAGCCAGACACCAAAGGACAAAGGACAAATATTGTAAGTTGCCAGTTACAGAAGGGACCTAGACTAGGCAGACAGAGACAGAACGCAGAATAAAGGTTACCAGGGGCAGGGGAAGGGAGGTTGAGGAGTTACTGTTTAATGGGTGCAGAGTTTCTGTCTGGGATGATGAAAAAGTCCTGGAAGTGGATAGTTGTGGTGGTTATACAACATTGGGAAAGTACTTAATGCCACTGAGTTGTATGCTTATAAATGACTCAAATGGTGAATTTTATGTTATGTGTATTTTACCACAATTAAAAAAATGCAAACAAAACAACAACAGCAAACCACCAAAAAACAAAACACACAGCCCACAATAGCCAGAGTGAGCTTTCTCAGAAGATGGGTCTCCATGTTCCATGGCCATTTGGGATGCAAGCAGTTCATTTCCTTGACCTTGGGTTAACAAATTCATGCACCCTGTGGCCCACTCTGCCTAGGAGCCAACTCAGACCTTAGAAAATCTGTTGCAAGCTCGGGACACCAGCAACTGAGCCTTCCCTGTTTTCCTTTTCTCTTCTTGATTTTTAATTTTTTTAATTTCTTTTTTATTATTTTTTATTTTTTTAGAGAGCAAGAGAGAGCATGCACCAAGCAGGGGAGAGGGAGAGAGAGAATCCCAAGCAGGCTCCATGTTCAGTGTGAGCCCAACGCAGTGCTCAATCTTATGACAGTGAGATCAAGACCTGAGCTGAAATCAAGTCAGCTGCTCAGCTGACTGAGCCACCCAGGGTGCCCCTCGTCTTGATTTTTAACACTGAAACATGTACCAGCTTGGAGAAGCCACACTGAATGGAAAAGAGGGAAGAAACCGCGGAACAAAACTACACCTGAACCCCCTCGGAGTTTCAGTCCTTAACAGACCAACTATCTTCCCTTTTAATGACTTTCAGAGAGAGATTTTTCTTCCCTTATTAACTGTTTACTATTTGAACTGCCCCCATGGTCTAGAAGTTGTGATAGCTAAGCTCAACATACACATACAAATAATCCCCTTGTCATGCAACTCAAACCATTTCCTTTTGTGCTGGCTGCACTGGAGATGGAGCCATTCAAACATGGGCATTTAAAAATTTTCTATAGCAATCGGGAACCTAAGTGTTTTTAAGGACAATATAAATCGCACTGGGTTTCAGAAACATAATTCTCAAAGTTCACTTATTTTGAGTTATATTTTCCTGTGTCTAAAACTTCAAAGCCAGTGCTTCCCTTTTCATGTCAGGGGCATCTGTCCCAAAGTGACTTGCCTGTCAAGGGGCACTTCAGTTTAATTGTTGCTGATTTCGCAGGTCACCAGAACCTTGTAGAAACCGCATCTGATTCACATGATCAGAAAGGTGCATGGGAAAAACACTCAAAACCTCAAACTCGTCCCGACTTTGCCAATGTCTTATTCCATTACGATATATTCCAAATGCAAACAAACACTGGTCTAGAAATTTAATAAAAATTGACAGCAGGTTCATATCTTGCATTCCAGGCAGACAAGCTCAACGAGCAGTAAATGAATTAGTTACACACCATATTCCCTAATGAATAAGAGGCTTTGTTTATGTCATTGTTCAAATCTCTCCACAAATTACTTGTTCTTAGAAAACCCACCCTAGCCACATTTAAAAAAAAAATCACCTAAGGAATCACTGATTTCAAATACTTCTCCAAAGTACCATATTCCCAAACACACGTCCATCCTCTTGATAGTGCATCTTTCTGGAAAATGGAAATTAACTGAGGAAAAAATTAACTTGAAAAAGTTATTGCCTTGTTGAATTAAGACACAAGTCAATCTTCCCTTCAGAAAAGATGCTGCTTTTTTCAAAAATATACATCCCAAAGAAAATAGCATAGCATCTGGTTTATAGCTATATGTAAATGTACTCATAATAACTTAGGTATCGAGTCCTCAGTAAGTACCAGGCCCTGCACTAATAACAGACACTACTTCAAAAAGTAGTTATGAGGGGCACCTCGGTGGCTCCATCAGTTAAGCGTCCGACTCTTGATTTCAGGTCAGGTCATGATCTCAACATCGCAGGATGAAGCCTGGCACTGGGTTCCACACTGGGTGTCCAACCTTCTTGATATTCTCTTTACCTCTCTCTCTCTCTGCCCCTCCCCCGCGCTCGCTCTCTCTCTCTCTCAAAAAAAAGGTAGTTATGATTACTGCCATTTTAAAGATGTAAAAATTTTACTCAGCTGAAGAAATTAACTGTTTTCCAAAGCTTCCTGAACTAAGTAAGCGATCTAGCTGGAATTCTAACCTGAGTCTGCCTCAGTCCACAGCTTCTGTTCCTAATCACCATAATGTGCAGCCTCCCTGAATAAATGAAGTGACATTTCCCCTACCATTTACCAAAGCAGCAGTTTTCTTTCTTTGGGTCTGGGGAAGGGAAACAGCTACAATTTTCAATAATAATCAGTATTGGGGAAGCTAGGTAGCTCAGCCAGTTTAGCGTCTGACTCTTGGTTTCCACTTAGGTCATGATCTCTTGGCTTCGTGGGTTGAGGCTTGAGATTCTCTCTCTCCCCCAGTCTGCTTCTCCCCCACTCACACTGTCTGTCTCTTTCAAAATAAATAAGCTTTAAACAAAATGTTCTTTAATGTTTTATTTATTTTTGAGAGAGTGCAAGCAGGGGAGGGGCAGAGAGAGAAAGACAGAGGATCTGAAGCAGGCTCTGTGCTGATAGCAGCAAGCCTGATGTGGAGCTTGAACTCCCGAACCAGGAGATCATGACCGGAGCCAAAGTCAGACACTCAACTGACTGAGCCACCCAAGTGCCCCCTCCCCAAATGTTCTTAATCATTAAAAATAATAATGAGTATTATCTTGGGGCTCCTGAATGGCTCAGTCAGTTAAGCGTCCGATTCTTAATTTCGGCTCAGATCATGATTTCACAGTTGTGGGATCAAGCCCTGAGTGGGGCTGCACACTGAGGACTGAGCCTGGTTGGGATTCTCTTTCTCCCTCTCTCTCTCTGCTCCTCCCCCACTCACACACTCTCTCAAAATAAATAAACATTAAAAATAATGACTATTATCTTAAAATCAGACATTTCTTTTCATGTACATCCATACTTCCTTATATTTCACAATACAGCTGTCACGAAAGATTTATCTGGCTAATTTTAGCACTAGGTTAAATTATTCCAAAATATAAATTGTGAACATCCTGAAACATAACTTCTTCCTCAAAAGGCAGATGCCAGCAGTAATGCTTTCCTTGTGAGCTTTTCAAGTATTTATTTACTTATTTAAAAAAGGAACAATAGATTTTGAAAATGCAACTGAAAAGGCTTGAGTAGGAGAACTTCCTTAAGGTCAGTGTTATCCACGACAGCCATATGTCCGGCAGGAAATCTGCAGCCGAGTGACATTAACAATGAATCCCCCATTTTCTCAGACCCTGGAGACACTTGTGGCTTGTACATCTAAATAAGGCAGGGCTTGGACAAAGCATACTTTTAGCTTTTCATATGACAGGCATGGAATCTCATATTTCTAATCTTTGACCTGGTGCATGCCAAGTCGTTTGTAGGCTGACTTCTTAAACAGAATCTGCACACTCTGATGAGACCAAATAATCCTATCACCAGCTACATGAGTTTCTGTGCTTCTTTTTTTTTAATTTTTAAAAAGTTTTTATTTATTTTTGAGAGAGAGAGACAGACAGACAGACAGACCATGAGCAGGAAAGGGGCAGAGAGAGAGGGAGACACAGAATCCGAAGCAGGCTCTAGGCTCCAAGCTGTCAGCACAGAGCCCAACGCAGGGCTCCAAACCATGAACCAAGAGATCGTGACCTGAGCCAAAGTCGACGCTTAACTGACTGAGCCACCCAGGTCCCTGTGTGCTTCTTGATGTATTAAATTGGGCTATATTCCCAGGTGAAGATCAAAGATGGGCTTCTATGTTGATCATATTTAGGCAAGCTTTGCTAAATATCTAAAGTACACAGAAGAACTTCATTGAAGAGAAAGATCCTCTATCTATCGCCAAGCCACTGGATAATCTAACAACTGAGAATCAAATTCCTCACCCTAACAACTGAACCTTACACAGAAAGTACTGAGTTCCGGCAGGCTACCAGTGAATGATCCCAATATTTACTTTCAAATTACACAGTAAACCCTGCCACATGTTCACAAAGATTAGTCAATTTTTATCCTTAGGTAAAACAATATATTGTTCAGAGATAAAACTATAACTTGTTTTTTGTACATACATGATTTTATAGCACCTTCAGAACAGCCTATCAAGTGGACGTGGTTTTCATTCCCATTTTACAAATAAGGAAACAAACACAGAGAGGTTAAGGAACAGATAAAAGATCTCCAGCTGTTAAGGAGCAGAACCTAGAATTAAACCCAGGATTATGTGCTTCCAAAACTCTTAACTTCATCTCAGTGTTACACTGCGTCTCATGTTTGTTTTTGAAAAAGGTTAAATCAACTTTGGCAATTTCCTTTTAGTAGGTACTAAGCATTGCTAATTCAGATTCCTGCCTTATGCAGGAAGAATTAAAGGGAAAAAAAGTGGGATGCAGTCTGCCAGCTGAGACAAAAGTTCGCTTCCTAAGACAGCCCTAACTCTCCTGTGGGAGGCAGCTGCAGCAAGAGCTCTGGAGTCAGACAATGGGAGTCCACCACTTTCTAGCTGTGTGACCTTGAACAAGTCACTTAATCTCTCTGTCCTTCAGTTTTCTCATCAGTAAAACAAGGGCAGTAATAGAAATGAACTCAATGTTCTTGGGGGTTAAATAACTTAAAAGAATGTTTTTGCGCATTGTACATGCTTGTATTTAGAGGGTTTTTGCACATTTTACACGCTGGATAATTCTCAGCTCCTTAACAATTAATAAGCTGCCTGAACTAAATTTAGTGTTCATACATAAACATCAGGAGGCACAACTAACATGCCTATTATTTAGATATTCAGAAAGCTACTTTGCCTTGAAAAGATGATCAAGGGGCGCCCGGGGGGCTCAGTGGGTTAAGCCTGACTTTGCTCAGGTCATGATCTCACTGCTTGTGGGCTCGAGCCTGGAGCCTGGAGCCTACTTGGATTCTGTCTCCCTCTCTCTGACCCTCCCCTGCTCGCACTCTCTCTCTCAAAAATAAATAAACATTAAAAAGAAAGGAAAAAAAAGATGATCAAAAGCCCTCCCATGGCACAGACTGTTGTATGTCAAGGCCCAGGGTATCCTTCTCAAACGAAATAGCTTTGTCACTGGCTGCCTGAAAATACAGTATGAGTTCCTCCACATTACCTCACCTCCAAGTTACACACACGCTCCAAAATTAATTTTAAATGAAAAGGTTAACTATTGTTTGGGTTCTCAAGTAGTTAGCAACGCATCCTCTCTGGCGAGAAGCGTGGCCACCTTGCAAACCGTGCAACTAATTTGCTCTAAATCACGTTCTCTAAAAGTGTTCCTTCGCAGCTTGCATTTCAGTTACTTGGTGTCCCCAATTGTTGTTGTCCCAGAACAAAAGCCTAATTGCTGCTGCTACAATACAGCCCTTTTTCTGAGATCATCATGAAGCCCTCGGAGCAAACAAGAGAGGGAGTTCTCATGAGCAGCAAGCACTGCATCCAAATTCCTGCACTCCAAAGGCCAACACGAGCCAAATTATCGGAGACTCGAGCCCCTTTCTAATATCTACACTTCCCTGCAAATAGCTGTCTCGCGAATACTTCAGAGCCCTTTAGGACACATGTGTTCCCCTGCCCGGACGAGTTCGGAAAAACTCGGGGCCCCTTTCTCCCACCCGCGCAGCGTGAACATGCGCCGGGCAGCAGCCCCGCCTGGGCGCGATTTTGTCGCGGTGGGGTCGTGGCCGGGCGCCCCCGGCCCCGCAGGGCGAGGCTCGGGACGGAACGTCCCACCAGGCCCAACCCGGAGCCCCCGGGCGCGGGCGGGAGCCCCACCTTCCCGGCCCCTGAGGGACCGGCGCCGTGGGCTCGCATCCCGGGCTGGCACGCAAACCCCCGAACGGCGGCCCCGCGGAGGGCTCAGGGACTCACGCGCTCTCTCGGGCTGTCGGGGGCCTCTCCCCGGCCGGCTCCCGGCCCCGCGGGCTCTGAGAGTGCGAGGCTCCCATGGCTCGGAGCTCTGCGCCCCGGCTGCGCCGGCCCGAGCTCCGCGGCGCGCCGGCTCAACCCGGACCCTAGGCGGGGAGGAGGCGGCGGGGCGGGGGAGGAAGGGTGGGGCGGAGGGGCGGGCGGGTGGTGTGGAGCCCTGCCTCAGGGTCCCGGCCGCCGGGAAAGCCGGCTAAAGGGCGTTGCTCGAGACGCCGCCAACTTCGCCGCCAATTGCAGGGCTCGGCCTGCGCCGCGGCTCGGGACGCACGCCCCGCGACGCCGCGGGGAGATGCTGAGCTGCCGGAGGGGCTCGGGTCGCGGGTTCCGCACTCCCAGCCGGGGAGCCGCTCGGCGGCAGAGGAAAACAGGTGGAGTGGGTGGGGGCCTGGGCGCGCCCCCGGATCCCCAAGGACGGGGAGACGTCGCTGTTTCTGCCTGCCCGGCCCGGGGCGCTCGGCGGCGCCTGGCTAGCCCCTGCTCGAGGCTAACAGGGAAGAGGCTCTGCGGGGAAGCACCAATAGGGGGCGGTGTGTGTCGGGATCCCGAGACCGAGGCTGCCTTTCCGCACGGCACCGCTCCCCCGCAGCAACTTCTTCGGAGACTGAGGCGGGGGCTGAGCTGTGCAGAAAAACGGGTTCATCCTGGTTGTGCCTCCGTCTAGCTGGGACACATAACTGCACCCTATGCGAGTCATCTGTAAAATGAGGTTGTATGTTCATTTTTACCTCTAATGTCCCTTCTGGTTCTGACATTCAGTTTAGAATGAATTCTCTTCCTAATGCTGTCTTAGGGAAAAATGCACCCTATCCCTCCCACTGCGCCTGTGACCCACCTAATGACACACCTAGTAACTCCCTTTGCATAATATTTCATGCCCTTTCTCATCCATTCCCACCTCCTACATCCCTCCTCTCCAGCCATCTCTCCTCCATCCCAGAGTTTTGTTTTGTTTTAAAACAAAGATTGGAATGCCCTTTTGTTTTGTTTTTTTTTTTAAGAATTTATTTTTATTTTTTTTTAATTTTTTTTAACGTTTCTTTATTTTTGAGACAGAGAGAGACAGAGCATGAACGGGGGAGGGGCAGAGAGAGAGGGAGACACAGACTCGGAAGCAGGCTCCAGGCTCTGAGCCATCAGCCCAGAGCCCGACGCGGGGCTCAAACTCACAGACCGCGAGATCGTGACCTGAGCTGAAGTCGGACACTTAACCGACTGAGCCACCCAGGCGCCCCAAGGAATGCCCTTTTGTGCTAACACCTATTTATCCTGCCAGACCAACTCATACCTTCCTTCTATAACTCTATCCTGCATCCTGATAGTACATCTTTTTTTGTTGTTTTGTTTTTTGGTTTTTGTTATTGCCGGTCTCTTTCACTAGAATGTAAACTCTGCGAAGACAGAGAATTTGTTTTTTCACTGTTGCCCCAGCACCGCCTGGTGCATAGTAGACATTAATAATTGTCGATAAATGCATTCATCCTATACTCATTTGATCGTTTTCCTCCCCAGTGTTCCCACACCATGTGTTAATTCCTCTAACATACCACTTACCAATCTTATTTTATAATTATTTGTCTTTCCACTAGAATATGAGTTCTGTAATGACAAGAACCCTTTCTTATCTCTGTATGCAAGCTTAGTGCCTGGCACAGTGCCTCTATCCTGGCATATATACGATAAGTATTTGCTGAATGAATGAATGAGTGAGTGAGCGAGCCAGTGGCAACGCACACAGAATGGTGTTCAATATCAACTTAATTCTTGACTCGAAGCTTTAGGCAATGAAGATGTATGTGCCTACATTTTAATGTTTCTAGAAAGGGTTAGAAAACTCATACTAGAGACTTAATATTTACAATAGATCTCTCTCTCTTTTTTATGTCTAATTTTTATTTCCTGTTTATACATTATCTACACTCTACTATAGCCAGAGAGTTCCTAGAGTTCAGGATGCTGCCACACTGTAGGCATATACAAACAGAGTCTTTGGGGGTGGGAAAATAAACAGTAATTAGTAAAAGTGTAGTGAGACTAGGAATTGAGACGGGGAGGGGAGGAGGATTTCAAATAGCTGTAGAAAAGTTGACTTTTGGCAGATGATTAAAAAAAAAAAGCTCACATTCTTCACACATCCTGTCTGTAATACCTTGGCACTGAGATTGAAGTGCCACTGATAACACAAACATAACCCTGTCAGAGCTGTGGTCCCTTTCAGAGGAACACTCAGCCTCTCCTGGTAAGAAAGGTCTTTATTCCCAGTGGATCATTCTAAGGGAAAAATGGGAGGGGGGCGGGGGGGAAGCAACAGGCGGGGCAGGGAAGGAGGGGAAAGCTTTCTTTCTACTGGGTAGACAAGATGGGCTGTTGGGAAAAGTTTTATTATTATCAGTGGAGAAAGGCACAGGGTAGCATCACTAAAATGGTTTAAAAGAAAAGGAAATATGTGACATCCACACCCTATTGTGATGCAGAGAAACCGAGACAATGAGGAGAAACAGTGTCTGCAAAATAATGTGAAAGTTTGTGTCTACTGGCGGGGCCCAGAGACATGGCCAATACAGAGACATGGGCAGCTGGGGCTCTAGACCCAGGGGAGTGAAGACAGTGAAGGCGAAGTCTTATCTTTGGAAAATAAACTTATGAAGGCTTTTCAGGGGAAATGCCCAGGATAGACCTGAGAGATCCAAACATTCCTCTTCCCTGCAACATTTAATGATTGGCTCTTCTCACAGAAGCAAAGCCAAGGTCTATTTCCTCATCTCAGAGACTGGCTGCAGATCTCCAACAAAGGAATAGGCTATAGGATATGTAAAGATCCTCTGCTTCACGTCTCTTTGTTTAAAATCCTTCTTGCTTTTTATCTTTCAATTAGAACACAAAATTTAAAAGCTCAGCATCCCTGAGCGCCTGGGTGGCTCAGTCAGTTAAGTGTCTGACTTCTGCTCAGGTCACAATCTCACAGTCCGTGGGTTCCAGCCCTGCGTGGGGCTCTGTGCTGACAGCTCAGAGCCTGGAGGGTGCTTCAGATTCTGTGTCTTCCTCTCTCTCTCAAATATAAATAAACATCAAAAGCTCAGCATCCCTAATGAAGACATAGAATTGTTACCATGCAATCAAGAGTTCTTCTCCGAGGAAAATTAGTAAAGAAGTGCAACCACCTCCTCTCCCTCAGTGTGGTTCTGAAGTTGTGAGCTCAAAAGCCACTCATAAGTGGTGGACAACCTTGCTGTCATCTGACCTATTGACTGAGCAAGTAATGCCAGTTCTGGGGCTCCCAACTATTCATACAGCTGAGGAGTTGTTCTTCAAGAGGAGGGCAGGAAGATAACAGCTGGACACCACTTGCTGTTGCATTTGATAGGGAATAAAGGTCTTCCAGAATAGAACCTTCTGACTGTTTTATGGTGTCTGTAGTTTCTGCCTAAAGTGACCAAAGAAGAAGAAAGGGATGAGGAGAGGAGGGAGGCAGCCTGCATTTTGTAGTCCCTGGGTCAGCAGACTGCTGAACATGATGGCCAGCTGGGATCAAAGGAGATATGCAGCCTGTGATGGAGTCTTGGAGGGGTAATATTTGATATCCAGTGCTATAGTTTCCATTTTGCATTATAATTCTGTCAGTAGGCATTTTTTAAACATTGGAAAACAAGTAAAGAAAGAAAATTTAAGAAACTGAAATTTATGATTGCCACCTAGATTGCAAAATACACTCTTCAGTGTCAAACCCTACCGCCAGAATGCTGCTTATGCTCAGAAGGATGCGAGCTAACATTTATTGGATACCTGGGACATTGCTTGGTGGTTGATGAAAGTAAGCACATTTAGTCCTTGTAACACAGAGAAATGATAACAATAGTAGGTAATAGTTTTTTAAGTACTTTTTATGTACTAGACTGTTCTAAGTGCTTTAGGTTTACTAATTCATTTAATGTTCCTTACATTACAACATTTATAGGCACTTTTAGTAGCCTCAATTTACAAATGAGTAAAGTGATGCATGGACACTTTAACTTGCAACACAGCTACAAAATGGCAGAGCTAGGAATAGAACCCAGGTAGGTTAACTCCAGAGTTATAACATAGAGCTTAGCCTCTATGCTGTATTTCCTTAATTTTTATGCTGTGCACCCCATTTTATTTTATTTTATTTTATTTTATTTTATTTTATTTTTTAAAGTTTATTTATTTATTTTGAGAGAGAGAAACAGAGCATGAGAGCAGCGGAGGGGGAGAGGGAGAGAGAAAGAATCCCAAGCAGGCTCCATCCGCACTGTCAGCACAGAGCCTGATGCGGGTCTTGATCTCCTGAACAGTGAGTTCATGACCTGAGCCAAAATCAAGAGTCAGACACTCAATGGATTGAGCTACCCAGGTGCCCCTGTGTACCCCATTTTAAGATGAAGAAACTGAGGCTTTGAGAAGTAAGTACCATAACCAGTATTTAAACCCAGTTCTGTCTTGATCACAAAGCTTATGTTCAACATGGATTTGTCTCCCCAGCAATCATGCCAAATGAGTATTACCCTTCACAGTAGCCCTCTTTGGAAGTTACATGCTTATCTCAGAGCTGCCCTACCTTTCCATTTTTGGAAGTTATTGAAATGTTAATTTATAAGCCAAAGGATAAAGTTAGGTTTACTACATATTGTTTGTTAGTAAGAGCCACATATTGTTCTTGAAATCAGGTAATGTAAGTGCTCCATCACTGTTCTCCTTTATCAAAATAGTTTTAGCTATTCTAAGTTCTTTGTTTTCCATATAAAAATTTTTTTCTTTTTCTTTTTCTTCTTCTTTTTTTTTTTTTTTTATTTGAGGGGGTGGAGCTGAGAAAGAGATGGAGAGAGAGAGAATCCCAAGCAGACTCCATACTCAGCATGGATCGTGCTGACCCTGGGATCATGACCTGAGCCATAATCAAGAATCAGACTCTCAACTAACTGAGCCACCCAGGCTCCCCTTCCCATATAA
Source organism: Acinonyx jubatus (assembly GCF_027475565.1). Taxonomy (NCBI): domain Eukaryota; kingdom Metazoa; phylum Chordata; class Mammalia; order Carnivora; family Felidae; genus Acinonyx; species Acinonyx jubatus. The sequence goes on from NC_069382.1 coordinate 42,864,132, forward strand.
AATTTAAAATAAACTTGTAAACTTTTTAAACAACCTTGTCTGGATTTCCACAAGGATTACACTGAATCTATTGACTAATTTAAGGAAGATCGGTAGTTTAACAACATTGAGACTTCTAATCTATGAACATGGTGTAGCTCTATTTATGTAGCCCTTCTTGAATTTCCCAGAATGTTTTGTAGTTTTCAGTCTATAGGTCCTGCACATCTTTTGCTAAATTTATTCCGAAAAGTTTTATGCTATTTTAGATGGAGAAATAAAACTGATTATTGTATATTGTATCCTGCTATCTAGCTAAATTCATTATTACTACTTTTTTTAAGATTAAAAAAAATTTTTTTAATGTTTATTTATTTTTGAGAGAGAGAGAGAGAGACAGAAACAGAGACAGAGCATGAGTGGGGAAGGGGAAGAGAGAGAGGGAGATACAGAATCTGAAGCAGGCTCCAGGCTCTAAGCTGTCAGCACAGAGCCTGATGTGGGGATTGAACTCATGAACCACGAAATCATGACCTGAGCTGAAGTTGGACACTTAACCGACTGTGCCATGCAGGTGCCCCTCTTCTTTAAATGTTTGATAGAATTCACCAGTGGGGAGCCATCTGAGGCAGAAGGTTTGTCAGAATGTTTTTAAATTCCAAATTTCCTTTCTTTAATTGTCATAGGGCTCTTCAAATATTCTGTTTCTTCTTGGCTCAGCTTTGTAATTTATGTCTTTCCCAGAATGTGTCCATCTCACCTAAATGGTCACATTTAATGGCATAAAGATACTCATACTAATAATAATGGAGTGTTCTTCTTTTAATGTCTGAAGGATCTGTAATGGAGTCCTCTCTTTCATTACTGATAAAGCAATTTCTTTTTTTTTTCTTGGTCAGTCAGGATTGAGATTTACCAATTTTATCAATTTTTCCAGTGACTAGCTTTTGGTTTTATTAATTTTCCCTTTTTTTCCTGTTCTCTATTTCATTTATTTTTGTTTTATCTTTATTATTTCCTTCCTTCTGATTGCTTTAGGTTTAATTTGCTTCTTTTTCTAGTATTTTTAATTAAAAAAATTTTTTTAATGTTTCTTTATTTAGAGGGAGAGAGAGAGACAGAGTGTGAGAGGGGGAGAGGCAGAGAGAGGGAGACACAGAATCTGAAGCAGGCTCCAGGCTCTGAGCTGTCAGCACAGAGCCCAATGCAAGGCTCCAACTCATGAACTGCAATATCATGTCCTGAGCCAAAGTCAGATGCTTAACTGACTGAGCCACCCAGGCACCCCTTCTTTTTCTAGTTGCAAAAAGGTGGAAACATAGACGGAAAGGTGGGAAATTGATTTAAGAGCTTTCTTCTTTTATCTTAGAGGCATTCAAAGCTATAATTTCTTTCCCTCTAGGTGCTACTTAGCACATCCCACAAAGTTTGATATGTTGTATTTTCATTATCATTCAGTACCAAATATTTTCTAACCTCTTATAATTTCTTCTTCAACCCATTGAATATTTATAGTATGAGTATTTATAGTATTAATATTAACATAGTATTAATATAGTATATAATATAGTATTATAGTATATAATATAGTATTAATATTTATAGTATATAGTATTTATAGTATGGTTTAGTTTCCAAATATTTATTATTTTCCTAGTTATCTTAGTTTCTAATTTAATTTAATTGTTGTCAGAGAACAAACTTTTAAAATTTACTGAAACTTGTTTATGGCCCAGAATATGATCTATCCTGGTAAACATATCACATGTACTTGAAAAGAATGTGCATTTTGCTGTTGTTGGCTGAAGTGTTCTATAAATATCAATTAGGTCAAGGTGATTGATAGTGTTGTTAACAGTTTCTTCTTTGATGATTTTTCTTTGTTTATCAATTTCTGAGAAACAATATAATCTCCAGTTATGATTACATATTTCTTCTTTTAATTCTGTCAACTTTTGCTTCATATATTTTGAAGCTGTTATTGAACACAGGCAAATTTGCAATTTTTCTTTTCTTTTCTTTTTTTTTTTTTTTTTTTGAGAGAGAGAGGGAGAGAGCCGAGTGCACACACACACTGGGGAGAGACAGAGAGAGAGAGGGAGAGAGAGAATCTTAAGCAGGATCCATCCCAAGCGTGGAGCGCAACATGGGCTCCATCTCACGACTCTTGAGACGATGACCTGAGGCAAAATTAAGAGTCAGACACTTAACCGACTGAGTCACCCAGGCACCCGAGTGATTTTTATGCCACCTTGACTAACTAAAACTTTTATTGCTCTGAAGAGCTCTTTATCTCTGGCCATACATTTTGCTTAGAAATCTATTTTGTTTGATACTAATATAGCCACTCCAGCCTTCTCCTGCTTACTGTTTACGTGACATATCATCTTCTATCCATTTTTGATCTATCTGTCTTTGTATTTAAAGTATGTCTATTCTTTTTAATACACTTTATTTTTTAGAGCAGTTTTAGGTCCACAGTTAAATTGAGCAGAAAGTATAGAGAGTTCCCATGTACCTCCTGCCCCCAGACACACACCCCCCCCCAATACCAACATCCCATACCAGAGTGGTACACATGTTACAACCAACACTGACATCATTGTCCCCCAAAGTCCACAGTTTATATTGGGATTCGGTACATTCTATGAGTTTTAACAAACATATAGTAACAAAAATCCACTATTCTAGTATCATACAGAATAGCCTCACTCCTCTAAAAACCTGCTATGCTCTGCATATTCATCCTTCCCCCCACCCCATTCCCTGGCCACTAGATATTTTTACTGTTTTTATAGTTTTGCCTTTTCCAGAATGTCATAATGGAATCATACTGTATGTAGCCTTTTCAGCCTGGCTTGTATCACTTAGTAAAATGCATTTAAGCTTCCTGTGTGTCTTTTTGTGGCTTGATAACTCATTTCCTTTCAGCCCTGAATAATATTCCTTCTCTGGATATCTCCATTCACCTATTAAAGGACATTTTGGTTATTTTGGGAATTTTTGGCAATTAAGAATAAAGCTGCTATCAACATCATGTGAAGATTTTTGTACCTAAGTTTTCAGCTGATTTGGGTAAATGTCAAGGAATGTAATCACTGGCTTATATGGTGAGAGTATGTTTAGTTTTGTAAGAACCCACCAAGGTATCTTCCAAAGTGGCTGTACTACTTTGCCCTCCCACCAGCGATGAGTGAGAGTTCCTGTGGCTCCACATCCTCACCAGCATCTGGTGTCACCAGTGGTGGGAATTTTTGCCATTCTAAAAGGTGTGCAATCAATGGTACCTCCTTGTTTTAATTTGTAGTCTCCTAATGACATACGACGTAGCATATCTTTCATATGTGTATTCGCCATCGATACAACCTTTTCAGTGAGATGCTGCATTTGGCTTTTTAATTCATTGAAAAACAATCGTCAATTTTAATTTTCTGAGTGGAGTGTTTAGGTTATCAACATTTAATGTAATTATGGATATGATTGGGTGAGGCCTATCATTTTATACTTTTGCTTTCTATTTTTCTCTTTTGACATTTGCTTATCCATTTCCCATTTCCTGCCTTTTTTATTTCTTTAATATTTTATAAATTATTCCATTTTAGTTTTATTGATGGCTTTTTAGCTAGTGTTCGCATTCTTATTTTAGTGGCTGACCTATAAATTACAAAATCCATCCTTAACTTTTCATAGCCCATTTAAAATTAACAATGTCCTGGGACACCTGGGTGGCTCAGTTGGTTAAGCATCTGACTTCAGCTCAGGTCATGATCTCGCAGTTCATGGGTTTGAGCTCCTCGTCGGGTTCTGTGCTGACAGCTTAGAGCCTGGAGCCTGGAGCCTGCTTTGGATTTTGTGTCTTCCTCTCTCTCTGCCTGCCCTTACCTCCCCACTTGCCCTCTGTCTCTGTCTGTCTCTCTCTCAAAAATAAATAAATAAACTTATTTAAAAACTCTTAAAAAAATAAAGTTAACAGTTACTTCTTCATGTACATTCTAGAGATGAAAAGTGCAATTTCTGAAAAAAAATTGAGCAGATGGATTCAACATCCAAATAGATACGTTAAATGAAAGAATAAGTAAACTTTAAGATGGACCAACCAAAATTACTCAAGATGAGTAACAGGCAAAGACCAAAAATAAAATGAATAAAATCTTAGGGACTTGTTAGATGATATAAACAGTAAACATACATGGATTCCCAGAAGGAGAGAAGAGAATGGAGTGGAGGAAATATTTGAAGAAATGATCACCAAACTCCTCCCAACGGTAATAAAAGTCAGAAATTTGCAGACACGAGATGCTGGAAAAACACCAAGTAAAATAAACATAAGGTAAAAGTAACATAAAAGTCTACTCTAATCACATCCTGGTCAAAATGTTATAAACCTCGAAAGCAGAAAGAGAGCAACACGTAAAAAGGGATTTCCATTTGGTTCTTTTTTATTGCTTCAATTTCTCTGCTGAAACTTTCCGTTTATCTCCTGAGATTTTGATTCACTGAAAACAAGCATTTTTCCTTAATTTTCTTTGCTTCATGGAAGATGGCGATAAAGTCTTTTAAAACTACAAAACACTTACATCCTTGCCTTCGAAATTCCAACATCTTATTCATCTCCAGGTTAGATGTGATTGACTTCTAAGAGGTGTTTTGTGTTCCTGGCTCTTCATCTGTCAGGTAACTCTGGACTGCATCTTGGACATCATAAATGCTAAGTTGCAGGGATTTCAGATTCCATTCTTTTTCTCTGATGAGAGTTGTTTTTCCTTTGTTTCAGCAAATGATTTTCTCGCTGGGCTTACACTGCAAACTGTTTCTCAGGTAACAGCTCCAATCCGGGTGTAGATCTTTTTGTCTAGCTGAGCTGCTTTGAGTGTGTTCTGTGCATGTCTGGTTCAGGGGTTAATCAGAAATTTAATTTGGGGATCCTCTTTCTGACAGTTTCCTTTCTGGGTTCCCCCACCTTTTCAGCATTCATGATTTTCGGACTTGACTTTTCTTACTCCCTAAAACAGCAAGACTGTAGAGTTTTTCATGTATGCCCCTCTATTACACAAGCCACTATGTGAACTACACTGAGCCCCAGGCTAAAAGCCATGGTGGCAGAGGACTTTCTCCCGTGACTCCTCATCTCCTCTCCTTCAAGCTGACATGCAACACCACAACCTATTTATTTCTGTTTTCTCTTCAGTACCTCCAGGTAGTCACTTTATATATCATGTCCAGGTTGTAGAGTTATTTTCTGCAAGAATGATCTTTATACCCAGAATAGTCCATAATATCCAGAGATAAGAACCCATATATTGTTCTTATGAAATGGTAATACTCAGCTTTATCACCCACTTTACTCATCACAGTTGTCCTGAGTGACCCCAGTTTCAAAAGTCAAATCTACCTCCACAGGATGAAGATTCATTTAGAATACTGAAAATAGGGGCGCCTGGGTGGCTCAGTCAGCTGACTGTCCAACTTCGGCTCAAGTCATGATCTCACAGTTCATGGGTTCGAGTCCCACAACGGGCTCACTGCTGTCAGCAGTGTAGAGTTCGCTTCGGATCCTCTGTTCCCCTCTCTCTGCCCCTCCCCCACTGTGCGAGCACATGCATGCTCTCTCTCTCTCTCTCTCTCTCTCAAAAATAAATAAAACATTAAAAAAAAAAAAGAATACTGAAGATAATTTGCTATGTGCCCTGAAGACAATTTTAAGGGATAGGACCAAAGGAGTTGAGCAATGGAAGCATCATTGCATAATTGCAGTACGTCTGTAATATCTTAAGGTGACAGAGGCTAATATTTCCTAATATCTGTTCTTCTCTTTTAATAAAACAAACAAAGAGAAAACCACCTGGTTTTTGGCTATTATGAATGAAAGCTACATTTCCCTATTACACGTCTCTATTACATGTAGATATGGCCATGTAACAAAGTTTTGGTCAATGGGATAAAAATAGAAGTGTCAAGTTCCGCTTCCATGAAGCATCATTAATGGGGAGTGTGGAGGTACTACGGTCTGAATGCTTGTGTCCCCCTCAAATTCATGTGTCAAATAGTCCCCAAGAGTGACGGTATTAGGAGATGGAAGCTTTGGGTGCTACTTAAATCATGAGGGTGGAGCCCTCATGAACGACATCGGTGCCCTTACAATGACGTTGACTCCAGAGAGATCCCTTGCCCCTTCCACACTTTGAGGACAATAGCCATAAAGCACCGGCTATGAACCAGGAAGAGAGCCCTCACCAGAGTGCAACTATGCCAGCGTCCTGATCTTGGACTTCCAGCCTCCAAAACTATGAGAAATAAATGTATAAGCTACAGTGTCTGTGGTATTTTGTGATAGCAGCCCAAATAGACTCTTTACCTTGCTGGCTGGGATATTGAGGGGCTAGCTGAATTCATGCGGCCACACTTCATCTTGAGGTTGAAGGAGCCTGGATTCATCACATCATGGAGCCTCTAAGCCTGCTGTACAGATTTTTTTTTTTTATGTGAGAAAAAAAACTTACATATTGCTTAGCTACTATTATTTTGGATTTCTGTAAACCTCAGCCAAAGGAAATCCTAATTAATATTCTGGTCCTTAAATTGAAGAGAAAAACAGTCCTATTATCTTGTACTCAAACTGGAAGAACTGTATTACTTAGTGGCCCTGTCAGCAATTATTCCACCTACTCTTTAACTTTTTTTAATGTTTATTTATTTTTTAGAGACAGAGAGACAGAGTGTGAGCAGGGGAGGGGCAGAGAGAGAGGGAGACACAGAATCTGAAGCAGGCTCCAGGCTCTGAGCTGTCAGCACAGAGCCAGATGTGGGGCTCAAACTCACGGACTGTGAGATCATGACCTGGGCCAAAGTCGGACACCCAACCAACTAAGCCACCCAGGCACCCCTATTTCACCTATTCTTTAGATAAAGAGTGTGGACAGAGGTGCCTGGGTGGCTCAGTCAGTTGAGTGTCCAACTCTTGATTTCGGCTCAGGTCATAATCCCAGAATCGTGGGATCCATGCTCAGCATGGAACCTACTTAAGATTCTCTCTCTTTCTCTCTCTCTCTCTCTCTTTCTCTCTCTCTCCTTCTGCCCCTCTCCCCTGTTCTCACTCTCTCTCTCTCTAAAAAAAAAAAAAAAAAAAGACTGTGTATAAATTAGCCCCTAACCCTAATACTTCTCAGGCCTGAAGTTCAGCTCCTGCTGAATGTATCCATAAAACCTACCCCCAGCCATCATTGCCCCCCATGTGAATCTATGCCCTATCCCAAATAAACTTCCTCCAACTGAAGGTTTCCATTCTCTTCTCCCTCAGTCTTGCCCTGAGTGATTCACTCATTCATGCATTCATTCATTCATTCATTCACCAAATACATACAAACACCTACCTTGATGTCTATCTCAATTTGAATTCATCTTCACAAAAATGTTGCACAAGGTGACAGCTGCCCGAGGCCTGCCACCAGCCTCCAATGACCACATTGACCCTAATTCCACCCCACATCATTGTTATGGCACTGCCTAAACATAACAAAAAAGTCAAAACCAAGAGACTGATTCCTGGAACAGAGCTGGAAAGGACCCTGGGCGTCATCTAGCTTTTCCTTCTTATATTAATACATGTGAGCCAAGGCCCTGACCCACTTGAGATTTTCCCAAGGTCACAGAGACCGTGCCAGAGATGCAGCCAGGACTCAGAGTTCCCCACCCCATCCAGGCCTTTGTTTTTTTCCTCCCTTCTCATTTCCTTCATGCATACTTAATCCAAATATGAAGATTACATATCTGTTACTTTGATTAGAAAATATAAAAATGTTACCTTAAAAACCATCCTTATACTCAGTGTCAAGGAAAGAAATTACCTTTGGTGATTTGTCTTTGAATTTATTCTCAGCTTACTCTGAAGAGTGAACATGCCAGCAACCCAGACCAGGACCTTTGCCCGGGCTGGAGCCATTAGCACTGAAGAAAATTAAGTCAGGTGAAAGTCACATGCTTCCTTACAAGGTAGGTTTTCAGTTCGTTTCCAGCCAAATGCCTTTTGCCTAAGGCTCATTCTCAGAAATTCTTCCACAATTCCACCACTGTGTGTTTGACTGTTCTCTTACACTTTGTGCTAGCAAAGCTGAATTCTGGCACACACACACACACACACACACAGAGTCTTTGTTTCCCTGCTTCAAGGTGATACAACTGTCATCTATAATAAGTGGGCAGTTCCCAGAAGAAAGCTTGTGCTTCAGATCTGTGACACTGCCCTCCTCCTGTGGAAACAGCTGCCAACTTCACAATTTCAATCTGTATTCTCCAGGACAACAAGGAAAGCACTTAAAAAAAACACACACACAAAAAAAAACCCCACAAAAAAAACCTACTTGTCGATTCTATGCCTACATAATGGTTCAGGGACCATATACCTACATAATGGTTCAGTGTGCTTTCTATTGATTTTGTTTGGGAAGCAGGATATTTTTTGTGCCCTGGCATTGTCTTCAGAGACAGAACCTGCCTGGCCTATAATTCAAATGTCCTGGACTCAGTAACCTCAAGTGTCTTCTTGGAACATTAACCCTTAGTACTTTTTTGGATCTTATCTAATTCTGGGGTAGTGACCTGGAGCAAACTGTGGATATTTATTTACTTTTTTTTTTTAACTTTTATTTATTTATTTTGAGAGAGCTAGAGACAACACAAGCAGGGGAGGGGCAGAGAGAGAGGGAGAGAGAGAGAATCCCAAGCAGGCTCCGCACTGCCAGCACAGAACCCAATGCGGGGCTCGAACCCACGAAACTGTGAGATCATGACCTGAGCCGAAACCAAGAGCTGCATGCTTAACCAACTAAGCCACCCAGGCACCCCTGGGTATTTATTTTTAAGCGATCTCTACACCCAACACAGTGCTCAAACTCACAACCCAAGATCAACAGTCTCATGTTCTACCGACTGAACCAACCAGGTGCCCCAACCTTTGGGTATTTAAAGATGGACTCCAACCCCACTGTCTGGTCCTGAGGGTTGGAGAGTAGGGAGACCATACTGTATTTCTCCTCTCTGACCCAGCAGGTTCCAGCTTTAGTCATTGTACCAAGACATGAAAAAGTGGGTAGAAAAAAACAGAAGGTTGGCAAGAGTGCTGAGTGCCTGGGTTCAAGGAAGTGCTTTAATTTGTGAGCATTAAACTTGGAATTAAAAATCAGTATGATAGTTTGTTGTACAAGAATAGCAGCATGAATATTAAAAAAAAATGTGACTGTTTTCTGGCTGAGCAAACCAACAGGATGTATGGAGCCCAAAAATGCTGCAAAGCAGAAACAAACATTCAAAGGAAATCTCTAAAGAGAGACAAAGTAAATATAAAATGTTCTTTGGCTTAGAAGTTAAGACTGTCCTTAGAGGTCATGTCAGGACCTTGATTATTTATCTTTGGATATTTGTGAGCCAGACAGAGCTGCCAAGTTACAAGAATAAAACAGGCTTTTACTCATAAGCAGGTTAAATGAAAGGAAGATTGAGTGCACGTACACCAAAACATCAGGGCCACTCTTTCCTCAAGAAGTCTGAAAGTGTTCCACCTTGTTACAAAGACCAGAACTGCCCCAGCATGATTCTGAACATGCAGGTGAATAATCCAGGGGTGCCCATGGGAATTGGGATGGAAGAAAATAAAAAGATCGCACCTAGCCAGATGTAGTATATGCACTGATCAGTGGGGAGGGCTGTTGTTTACTTTTTACCATGTTCCAGGGAAGCATGGGTGGTAATCAGATCAGGATTTGGTTTGGGTGGTCTTAGCTTTGAAGTTTTCAACTTTCTTGCCTGTGCTCACAAGTTTTTTGTCTCCATGCAACTCAGTGATCCACATTGCTATTGATACTATAACCATTTTCTTCAGCATCTGGGATTGGGCAGCACAAGTGGAAGCTATAGACTCCATCATTTGGCTCCTCAGCCCCTCCATGAAGAGTTCCTGGGAGGAAGGGACTGATTGTACCTCTAGGACAGAGCAGGGCATAAGATGATCAGTGCAAGAAGGGAAACAGAGGTGTGAGCAAGATGGAATGAACATGAAAAACATAAAACCTGGCTTGCCTGGATCAAAGCATGCTGAAGAACAATCCTAGGGCCCAACAGATGAAAGGTGCCAACAGGATCATCAGATTCCAAATTCCACCTGACTCAGGAATCCTCTGCTTGAGAATCCTGACCAGTGGTCAACCAGCTTCTGTTTGGAATTTTCAAAGATATTTCTGGTAGGCACAGAATTGTAGCACTCCGATCCCTTTCCAAGAAAGGACTTAGCAACCCAGCTTCAAGGAATGTGGTTAGCTGATAACCTCCAGCTGTTAGTGCCTTCAGGGTCTGCCTCAGCTTTGGAGCTGAGATCAGTTTTCCCCTGGAGTCCCCAGCCAATGCCTGAGCAAGGTGGTAGTATAAAGGCCTGACCATTTCTGCCCAACATGGCACTCCTCTAGCGGACAACGTTTGCTCTGGAACCCCTCAGCGGCCTGGCAGAGACTTAGTCAAAACTGTACGACAGTCTGAAGGCTTTCCTGACCGATCTTGCTTTCTCTCTTTTTTCTTTCCAAGTGTTACTCTTCAATAAAGCACAGGGGATTTTTTTTTTTTTAGGGCATAAGTTATTATTATTTTTTTAATTTTTTGTTAACTCTACCCCCAACATGGAACTCGAACTCATGACCCTGAGATTAAGAGTCATATGCTCTAGGGGCACCTGGGTGGCTCAGTCGGTTAAATCTCTGACTTCGGCTCTGGTCATGATCTTGTGGTTCATGAGTTCGAGCCCTGCGTCGGGCTCTGTGCTGACAGCTCGGAGCCTGGACCCTGCTTCAGATTGTGTCTCCCCCTCTCTCTCTGCCCCTCCCCCACTTGTGCTTCCTCTCTCTCTTTCTCAAAAATAAATAAACATTAAAAAAAAAAGTCATATGCTCTACAGACTGAGCCAGCCAGGTGTCCCAGGCATAAGCTATTCTCTATGATCCCATAATGGTGGAAACATGACACTACACATTTGTCAAAACCCACAGAATTTTACACCACAAAAAGTGAACCCTAATGTATATACATTGAAGAAAAATCACTCAGGAGGTCAGGGGATCCCAAGATGGAATTTTTAGAACAATCTAAATGTATTACAAATGTATGAAACATCTTTACTTAAAGAGGTTAAGGGGAAAAAGGGGCTGACCTAAGTAACTTTGGAAACGAGTGGAGTAAGACTAACAGCCAAATAAACTATACATAAGCACTGTATTCTGACTGATAAAGTTGTTTCCCACAGGAGCCCATGTTAACAATTCTAATACCACTCTACATGTATATCACAATTGAACAATGAAGTAAATGGATGGCAGATGGTGGGAGCCAGGTTTTTCTGTTGAAGTAGGAAGTTACAGGTAAGCAAAGGGAGGTCTACAAAGAGCCATGTGGTAATAGATTAGAACTGGAAACATCAGTATGAATCCATGTTTGGTTCCATATAGATTACATATAGGAATATTAATAAACAGGGGCACCTGGGTGGCTCAGTCGGTTGAGCGTCCGACTTCGGCTCAGGTCATCATCTCTCGGTTTGTGAGTTCGAGCCCCACATCGGGCTCTGTGCTGATGGCGCAGAGCCTGGAGCCTGCTTCGGATTCTGTGTGTGTCTCCCTCTCTCTCTACCCACCCCCCCCCCCCCACTCACACTCTGTCTCTCTCTCCTTCAAAAATAAATAAACATTAAAAAAATTTAATAAAAAAAGAAATATTAATAAATATGTTTACATACACAGGTTAGTATACACACATATATCTTTCTGCTCTATGAGCTGAGAGGGCATAAAAGCAACATCACCTCTGTATAACAAGCATGCACAGCACCCAGATCTTGGTTTTCAATTCCATTCTCTAATTAAAGGAACCAGGGCTACATCTTGGAGAAATGGTTGATTCTAGGACTGAGGCAAGAAATATACAAGATGATCCTGGAACACCTTTTAGTGCCAGAAAGTAAAGAAGTGCTCAAAAAACAAACAAACACGACACAAAACCCTCGCTGATAGAGCTATAAAAAAGGGACACAGAAGCCAACTGAAAGACTTCCCAATGGTCAAAGCTGGAACAAGTTGAGAAATGAAATTAAGAAATTAGTGTTAAGGGGCGCCTGGGTGGCTCACTTGGTTAAGCGTCCGACTTCAGCTCAGGTCACGATCTCCTGGTTTGTGAGTTGGAGCCCTGCATCGGGCTCTGTGCTGACAGCTTGGAGCCTGGAGCCTGCTTCGGATTCTGTGTCTCCTTCTCTCTCTGCCCCTCCCCCCCCCTCAAAAATAAACAAACATTTTAAAAATTAAAAAAAAGAAATTAGTGTTGGATTATAACCTGAAGTATGAAATAATTATGTATAAGTTTCTACAATATAAATAACAATATATTTACAATATATTTATATATTTACAATATAAATTTAACAAATAAATAAGTAAGAGGACAAATATTCCATGAAGAAAAATTCCAAATAACTTATGTAGATACTCCAGTCTCAATAAAGTAATGCTTAACTCTCCACTCCTTAAGCATGGACTGTGCATAGTGACTTCCTCCCGAAGAATACAAAACAGAAAGAGGAAAAAAAGAGTAACTGCACAGTGCAGAAATCTGACAAACACTGCTTCAGCCATGTGATCAAAGTTAACATCAACAGTGATAAGTCATGTTGACAGTATGTACCCCTGTCTTGATGCAAGGAAATGGTACTTCACTTCTGTGGTCTTCCTTCTAAGAACCCATAACCACAGTATAATCATGAGAACAACATAAGACAAATTCCGATTGAGATATTCTACAAAATACTGGATCATTGGTCCTCAAAGCTCTCTGGGTTGTCAAAACCAAGGAAAGTCTGAGAAACTGTCAAACCAAAAGTAACCAGAGGAGTTATAACTACTAAATGCAATGTGGCACCCTGGATGAGATCTTGGAACAGAAATTGGACATTGAGCAAGAACTAAAGAAATCTAAATAAAACACGAACCTTAGTTAATAATTATGTATCAATACTGGTTCCTTAATTGTGACATGGGTTCCACACAAATGTTAAATGTTAATGACAAGGGATTCTGGATGTGAATTATACTGGAACACTCTATACTATCTTCACAAGTTTTTGTAAATCTAAAAACTGTTGTAAAATGAAAAGGTTACAAACACTCCCTTATATTGTTAAAATTAACTTTCTTATATTTAGCTGACATGATCCTCCTGGTTTTCTCCATCTTCCTCTCCTCCTCCTCCTCCTCCTCCTTCTTCTTTCTTCTTCTTCTTCTTCTTCTTCTTCTTCTTCTTCTTCTTCTTCTTCTTCTTCTTCTTCTCCTCCTCCTCCTCTTCCTCCTCCTCCTCCTCCTCCTTTCTTCTTCTTATTTCTTCTTTCTTCTTCTCCTTCTCCTTCTCCTCCTCCTCCTCCTCCTCCTCCTCCTCCTCCTCCTTCTCCTTCTCCTTCTCCTTCTCCTTCTCCTTCTCCTCCTTCTTCTACTTGATGATCCTCCTGGTTTTCTCCTTCTCCTCCTCCTCCTCTTCCTCCTCCTCCTTCTTCTTCTTCTTCTTCTTCTTCTTCTTCTTCTTCTTCTTTCTTCTTTTCTCTTAATTTTTAACGTTTATTTTTGAGAGGGAGAGAGTGTGTGTGTGTGTGAGTGGGGAAGGGCAGAGACAGAAGGAGACACAGAGCCTAAAGCAGTCTCCAGGCTCTTGAGCTGTCAGCACAGAGCCCAACGCTGGGCTCGAGCTCAGGAATCACGAGATTGTGACCCGAGCCGAAGTCAGATGCTTAACTGACTGAGCCACCGAGGTGCTCTGACTTGGTTTTCTTCTGAAGTTATTTTTATTTTACATATTGTCTCATAACCACCTTCACCCATGAGGCCCAAGACCTCATTATTTTTGCCCACAGCAACCTTAGCAAATACCTAGAAAAAAGTCTGGGAATACAGTGAGCACTCAAAAAGATTTATCAGTTGAATGAACAAATACAAGTAATACAACTAATACAACTGGTCTATTTTCTTCTACATGATGATTCTTCAAACATATGGATTTGCATCCCTCCAAGTTTTCTTTAAGTTGGAAACCTCTAGATTCTTCACTTGTTTTTCACTTGACATAGGCACCTGGTACTGGCACTGGATGATGATACAGTAGTAATAAATTTATTTATTTATTTATTTATTTATTTAGTGCTTTATCATATGCTGTGCACTGTGGTAAGCACTTTTAAAACAACTTCTCTTTTAGCCACACAAAATTTATGCTTTACAAGTCAGGCATTGTTAGATGATTTCTGGAATGTCATTATTCCTCATAAAGAATGGCCCTTGATCTGGACTCTACTGACTAGGTGCATTCTGGACAGAGGAACTATCACCCTCTCCAATGTCTTTGTCTATCAACATGACCTATGTGGGGGATAGGTTTGCTGAAGCAGCAGTGAAGCCATGCTTTTATTGTTGTCCTCTAGCCAGTGATCATCATGCTGGTCTGTGATGAGTGAAGGAGCTTGTAGCAGACTGTAAACCAAGCATATCACTCAAGTACACTGTTTAGTTAGCTGGCTTGTTTTCACAGCAAGACCTTCTCAATGAAGGAAGCTGTGTGTTGATTTATATTCTGATATCAGCCCTTCATCTTGTTGTGGACCGGCACTCTGAGTAGCACTGATCTAAGCCACAATTCTCAGCATTGTTTTCCTGTTCTGTGTTGTAACACACTCAATATCTAGTGCATTCCTGCTGCCTATCAACTTCTAGCAAATGGAACTACTCAGGGTAGAAATCCTACAAAGAATACTCAAAGATTGTCCAGAAGGAGGGCAGTTGGTGAGAAGGTGTGAGAAGGGTGAGAAGAATGTGAGAGGGTGGAATAGTAGAGAAGTCCTTAGACTGAGTCTATTTTAGTCCTGGATCTGTCATTCGCCAGCTGTTGGTAGGGAAATTCCCCTCTCCAGGTCTCATTTTCCTCATCTGTAAAAGAAGGTGATGGAGCCAGGTAATTGCTTTCAGTTTTTGTGCTCTAGGTTTTAACTCCTTGAGTCAAATAATTTCCACATACAAAATGTCCCTAGGCTATGCTTTTCCACAACTTTTGCGTCGCCATCACATCTGCCACCATTTTGTTTCCCACAATGTTTGCCTGGTGACTGAACAACTGGCCTCAGAAAGGGAATGTCACAGTAATATCCATCAGCCAGACCCAAAGATAAGGGATTAAGAGTCTAGGGGCTGAAAGGCATCTTCTGCAATATGTGTCTCCCAATGACTGAGCAATGCTTTCGTCAAACAGAGTTGTCAATAAATGTGGGCCATTAAAATAGTTCTGGAGTTTTCTGGTACTGCATGAGGGCTTGGAAGTTACCACTCTGTCCTAACAGCAAGTAAAAAGCTGAACAGACTGAAAAATCAACAACTCTTCTTTGATCCATAAGAAAGGGAAGGACACAGGACAAACCACTGCACCCAAGATTGGAGAGACAGACAGTGAGTACAGAAAGTCACTGCTTACCAGAGCAGAGATGCATAAGCAGAGACACCATTGAAGCCACTTGGATATCGACAAACTGATTCTAATATCTATATGGAGAGGCAAAAGACCCAGAATAGCCAACAGGATTTTGAGGGAGAGGAACAAAGTTGTAGAAGTGACACTACTCAACTTCAAGACTTACTATAAAGCTACAGCACTCAAGACAGTGTACTGTCTTTCACTATTGGTGAAAGAACAGACAAATAAATCAATGGAACAGAACAGGGAGCATGGAAATAGGCCCACACACATATAGTCAAAGGAGCAAAGGCAAGACAATGAGTAAAGATAGTCTTTCCAACAAATGGTGCAGGGACAACTGGAATGTCCTTCATAAAACTGACTCAAAATGGATCACAGACCTAAATGTAAAATGCAAAACTATAAAACTTCGCAAAAATAATACAGGAGAAAATATGGATGGCTTTGAGTGTGGAGATGACTTTTTGATACAATACCAAAGACACAATGAATGAAAGAAATTATTAAAAACTTGGACTCATTAAAATTAAAAATTTTCTGCTCTGTTTGAAAAACACTGTCAAGAGAATGAGAAGATAAGCCACAGACTGAGAGAAAATATATGCAAAGGACAGATCTGATAAAGTTCATTACCTAAAGTTTACGAAAAACTCTTAAAACTGAACAATAAAGAAACAAGCGGAGCGCCTGGGTGGCTCAGTCGGTTAAGTGTCTGACATCAGCTCGGGTCATGATCTCACGGTTTGTGAGTTCGAGCCCCATGTCAGGCTCTGTGGTGACAGCTCGGAGCCTGGAGCCTGCTTCAGATTCTGTGTCTCCCTCTCTCTCTGCCCCTCCCCTGCACATGCTCTGTCTCTCTCTGTCTCAAAACTAAATAATAAACATTTAAAAAAAAAAAAAGAAACAAGCTGATTAAAAAATGGGCCAAAGACTATAACAGGCATTTCAATAAAGAAGCTATGCAGATGGCAAATAAGCATTTGAAAAGATGCTCCACAGACAAATATGATATGATTTCACTCATATGTGGAATTTAAGAAACAAACATGATGAGCATGTTCATTTAAGGCAAACATAGGGGAAGGGAAGCAAAAATAAGATAAAAACAGAGAGGAAAACAAACCATAAGAGACTCTTAAATACAGAGAACAAACTGAGGGCTGCTGGAGGGGTGTTGGATGGTGGGATGGACTAAATGGGTGATGGGCATTAAGGAGGGCACTTGTTGGGAGGAGCACTGGGTGTTATATGTAAGTGATGAATCACTAAATTCTATTCCTGAAATCATCATTACTATAGGTTAACTAACTTGGATTTAAATTAAAAAGATAGAATAGAGAAACAAGATACTCCACATCATACATCATCAGAGAAATGCAAATTGAAACAGTGAGATACCACTGCACACCAATTAGAATGGTCAAAATCTGGAACACTGACAACACCAAATGCTGGTGAAGATGTGGAGGAACAGGAACTCTCATACATTGCTAGAAGGAATGCAAAATAGGACAACTGCTTTGGAAGACGGTTTGGCAATTTCTCATAAAACTAAACATACTTTTACCATTCACTCTAGCAATTTCACTCCTTGGGATTAATGCTATGGAGTTGAAAACTTATGTCCATAAAAAATGCACACAGATGTTTATAGCATCTTTATTCATAATTGGCAAAGCCTGGAAGCAACCAAGATGTCATTCAGTAGGTGAATGAATAAATAAATTGTGGTAATCCAGATAATGGAATATTATTCAGGGCTAAAAATAAATGAGCTGTGAAACCATGAAAAGACACGGAAGAACCTTAAATGCATATTATTCAGTGAAAGGAGCCAATGATAAGGCTACATACTGTATAATTCCAACTATGGGACATTCTGGAAAAGGCAAAACTCTGGAGACAGTAAAAAGATCAGTGGTTGCCAGTGTAGGGGGATGTGGAGAAGACAAATAGGCATAGTACAGAGGATTTTAGGGCAGTGAAAACACTCAGTATGAGTTTATAATGATGGGTATAGATCATTATACATTTGTCCAAACCCATAGAATGTACAACACCAAGAATGAACCATAAGGTAAACTATGGACTTCGTATGATTATGATGTGTCAATGTAGGTTGGTAAAAATGGACCATTCTGGGGAATATTGTTGATAATGGGGGAGGCTATGCATGTGTAGGGGCAGGAGGCATACAGGAAATCTCTCTGCCTTCCCCTCAATGTTTTTTGTAACCTTAAATTGCTCTAAAATAAAATCTTTAAAAAATTGTTCTGAAGGAATTCACCTGTGCCTCTATCACTCTCTGTAGTAAGCTGAATAATGACCCCAAAGATATCAGGTCCCACTCCCTGGAACCTGTAAATGTGACCTTATTTAGAAAAATGTTATTTTATTTGCAAATGTAATGAAAGATTTTGAAATGGATAGACTATCTTGGATTATCTGGGTGGGCCCTAAATGCAATTACAAGAGTCCTTCTAAAAAGGGAAGCAGAAGAAGGTTTCACACACAGAAGAGGAACAGGCAATACGACCACGGAGGCAGATACTGAAGTGATGTGGCCACAAGCTAAGGAGAATGGCAGCCACCAGAAGCTATTGAAGAAGCGTGGCCCTTCTGATATCTCAATTTCTACCCAGTGATACTGATTTTGGACTTCTGGCCTCCAGAACGGTGAAAGAATAAATTTCTGTTGTTTCAAGCCACCAAGTGTGTGGCCATCTGTTAGAGCAGCCACAGGAAACTTACATAGCCTCTTCCTAAATTTCACCTTCCTTTCATATAGATTTTTCTTTCTGTAATAAAGCCACCCACATGTATCAGTCAGGATCCTGGCAGGTGACACTGCCCAGTTTGAGAGTTTGATAAAGGGACTGTAGGAGCGCCTGGGTGGTTCAGTCGATGAAGTCTCCGACTCTTGATTTCGGTTCAGGTCATGATCTCAGCTTGTGAGTTCAAGCCCCACGTCGGGCTCTGCACTGACAGTGCTGGGCCTGCTTGGGATTCTCCTTCTCTCTCTCTCTCTCTCTCTCTCTCTGCCCCTCCCCATCTTGTGCACATGCACGCTCTCTCTCTCTCAGAATAAATAAATAAGCTTAAAAAAAACCAAAAGGACTGTAATCAAAGGTCTGAGTAGAGTGTGAGAGATCTCCAGAGAGTGTAGTTTCACATAGCTGAACAATGAAGGAGACTCCAGCACCACTCCAGGCCTAAAGGGTGAGGGAGACAGAGCTGGATGGAGAGAGAGGGCTGACAGGAGCTGTGGCCTTCGGTCAGGGGACACAGTCAGCCCCCAGCAATGCCACAGCAAACGGGCAGAGGAATAAGCACCTCATATCACTCTCTTCCCTTCCTCTGATTTCCTGCCAGTGGCCTCTGTTGCCTGCACCTAACTGGAAGGGAGCCATTCACATCAGCCTCCTGCACACAGAGAAAAGGGGAGAAGAGTGGAGAGTGGATTTATAAGGGCACATGGAAATATATGGCAACCGCATAACTTTAATCTCTTCCCAAAACCATCCACTTAACAGACTGGTCTTAGCTCTGTGGCCTTGGGCAAGTCACTACTACCCTAAGCTTCCTTCTCTTCATCCGCAAAAGGAAGGATGTAGACTAGGAGGTCTTTACGATCCCTTTCAGCCCTGATGCTCTGGATTCTAGAAGCAGACTAAACCCTTAGCAGGCTAACGCTGACACATGCCTAGAGTCCTGACAGCCGTTTGCTTATTCAGATATCAGCAGGCCCCTCTTTTCCATGACGCACCTCCGCATTTATGCAAGCACGTGCGGGGCATGCCGGTTACTGAGCCGCTCGGAGGAAAGGAGCAGGCTGTGCTCACTCACCATGTGCACATGTCACAGGCGTGCTAGAACAGGGCAGCCAACGGCGTGCGGCGAGGAGGCAGGGGAGACAGGCAAGCCACTTACCCGATGGCCAGGACGTGGTCAGTGGGCATGTCTGCTTGTCCCTCCAGAAAGCTCCAGGGGCCCAGGCAGCTGGTGCAGCCCTCAGGCCAGCCTGGCAACATCCCTGGCAGCCCCAGTACAGGGCGGCTGCCAGCAGCCACACACATGGTAATAATTAGCCAGAGAGTCAAACTACAGAAACTTCCAAGGGTCCAGGACGGCCCCACGTTGAACAAGGAACATATACCAAGCCTTCCCCTGCTGCCTTGAGACGTTTTGTTCTGTATTAGGTCTGCTTTTACAACTACTCCTGTCTGCTTTAGTCTCTTTGAAAACTCCTTTTGGAAAGGGAGGATGAGGCCAAGGAAGAGAACATCTTCATTAGCCCTCCAGGCCTGCAAGTGTAGGAGGTGCAAACTACCCACCCTCCCCCATCCCCATACACCTTGGGTGGCCCAGGACAAACGACAGATTTCCTCCCTTCTCTTAACCCCACCCATAGTCATTAACTAGGACCTTCCATAACTCCTGATGGGCCCCACAGGAGCACTGGTTTATAGTGTGTGATTTGGGGGTGGGGGGGCCTAACAAGGACCTATACCCCAAATCCTTTTTTTTTTTAATGTTTATTTATTTTTGAGAGAGAGAGAGAGAGAGAGCGAGAGCATGAGCAGGGGAGGGGCAGACACAGAGGGAGGCACAGAATCCGAAGCAGGCTCCAGGCTCTGTCAGCACGGAGCCCGACATGGGGCTCGAACCCACGAACAGTGAGATCATGCCCTGAGTCTAAGTCGGACACTTAACTGACTGAGCCACCCAGACACTCTTATATCCCCAAATCCTTAAAAACCCTCCCCAAACTACTAATTCCTAAATTCCATTGTCATCTTGTTTCCAGCAAAACAATTTGATTCTTGTTGCACACACACCCGCACTTGAGGAATATGTGTTTCAATGTTGTCCAGTGAGTTAAGGGCCTGAGGAGCTTGCTGGAGGTGAGGAAGGAAGAAGAGTCTGCGTGTGAGGGATATAAGTGGAAGTGGGGCCTCCAGGAAAGACAAAAGGACACACAGAGGGGGGACCTGGGCACTGGGGAACGGCATCACCTATGTCACACTGCTGTCTAGAGCTGCCCCGGCTGAGCCGGTGCTAAAGATGTTTTGTGAGAATTCAGATAAGCAGCTTCTCTATCAAGAACACCTGAGAAGCTTGCGCTGCGGACCTCAGACCCTCAGAAAGGGGCTGCCTTTCCAGGGTTGGAGCAGATAGCCACCATGGAATGTGGTTAGGGGGTGCCTGGGGGTCTCCCTCCTCCAAAATGCTTCCCCTTCTCACTGCCAGGGTGAGATCTAAGTCTCCCATTAGAGCCGAACCTGCGTATCAATTCATTTATTAATCACTTTCCAGTGGTTGGCTGAAAGTCAAGCACTGGTCGCGGCGCCTGGGTGGCTCTGTCGGTTAAGCGTCCGACTTCGGCTCAGGTCATGATCTCACGGTTTGTGAGTTCGAGCCCCGCGTCGGGCTCTGTGCTGACAGCTCAGAGCCTGGAGCCTGTTTCAGATTCTGTGTCTCCCCCTCTCTCTGCTCCTCCCCTATTCATGCTCTGTCTCAAAAATAAATAAACGTTAAAAAAAAATTAAAAAAAAAAAAGAAAGTCAAGCACTGGTCAAAGGGAGTTCTGATGGACGACAAAAAGGATTCATTTTAGATACAGGACACTGAGGGTATGAGGTGCAAAGCAAGGCTCAGTAGGAGGCTGCAGCTGGGACCTTCTCTGTCTTGCAGAAAGTGACGGAGATCCTTGCATAGAAGGAGGGAGGAGGGGCACCTGGGTGGCTCAGTCAGTTAAGTGTCCAACTCTTGATTTCTGCTCAGGTCATGATCTCATGGGTTTGTGGGTTCAAACCCCGCCTCAGGGTCTGCACAGTGCAAAGCCTGCTTGGGATTCTCCCTCTCCCTCTCTCTGCCCCTCCCCTGCTCGCTTGCCCTCTCTCTCTCAAAATAAATTAATTAACTTAAAAGAATAAAAAATAAACTAAAATAAGGAAAAGGAGGGAAGAATCCCTAGACACAGGGACTCTGGAGAGAATGGAAACAAGTTCAGATAGCAACCTGCTTGCCGGGCCCTGCCTGAGAGTGTGATTGCTTAGATGCAGTTACTGTGCATCCAGCACCCTGCCCCGGCCTGCCTTTGCATCTTCCGACTCCTGTTCTACAAAATGCCTAAGTGCTTCACTAGACCTCATGCTGTGGGTGTTCCTGCTCCCTCCATCTTCTTCCCAACAGCACTCTTCAAACAGACAGAAATGGCCTAAATCAGGGAGGATTAGATCCACTAGAACCAAACTGTGAGATTTAAGCACCATGCACAAACCAGACGGTCCTGAGTTAGTGCCAACCCTAGCACTTACCAGCTGTGCGTGTGTTTACACATATTGTTTTCTTCTCTAAACTTTGCATTCTGCATTTGTAAACTGGGGATAAGTACAAGTAGTACCTTGATATGCAGTTCTGAGGATTAAGCAAATGAGAAAATGCGTATGAAGCACTTGGCACAGTGCCTGGTTCATAGTAAGTGCTCAATAAATATCAATTATTAATTCATATCTTGCCTACTTTTCCTTCCAGTAAAGGTTGGCAAACTGATGCACATAGCTTTCAAAATCCTTGCAAATTTAATCTAGGCTTAGGCTCTGCACAGATTTGTTCTTTGAAAAAGCCACAAAATTCTTTTGTAATTCATGATCTCTTTACTGGCTTTTTATCTGCTATATTTAGCTCTTAAATTTTATATCTCAGCTTGAAACCCTGAAGCCATTCTTCTAAAAATACAAGTGGTTCAGCCATTGGCATTTGCTCACTGAAAGCACAAGCAATTTTTTTTTCAAAATAACAATAGGTCAGAGGTGGGACTAATTACCATAACTTCAAAGATAAATAAATTATACTTCATTTAATCAAAGGATCCAATTTGGCAAGGCCAACCCTAAAGACTAGCTGCTTTAGTTCTACCTCTTTAATCTCTAAGAGATTAAAGATTAGTGTCCATTTTATAGTCTCAAACACCAGGTACTTATTTCCAGATGGCCACCCAGCTACCTAAAGTTAACCCAACAACCTCTTTTACACATAATAACATATTTACTGAGTGCATACTCTGTGCCAGACACAGTTCTAAATGCTTTATGTGGACTAAACCACTTAATCATAATAATATCTCTATGAAATTGATACTGTCATTATCATCCCTCTATATGGGATGTCGTTATTTTGATAATTTGTCTAAGATGACCTAACTAATACGCGGCGGTACTAGGATTTGAACCCGAGAAGTCTGGCTACAGAACTGTTCTTTCCCACTAAACCACACCACCTCTGAGGGAAGAAGTAAAGCTTACCAGGGATATAGCTTAAAAATCCTGATTCCACTTTTTCACAGAAGCACCCTTCCTTCCATGGAACATTCTGTCCTGGCCTTGGTCACTCTGTTCCTCCCAGCCTATTCTCTGGGGCATCCTTTGCCCAAAATATGAACGAAACACACAACAATATCCCTCTTACCTCTGTCAAACAGGGCTGCAAAAATATTCAAGGCAGTGTGGCTCAGACTCAGAGGATGGGGTTCCAAATCCACCATCAACCCTAACCAGCTGGTGCCCTTGAGCAAGTCACTTTATGTCTCTACCTTTAGATGCCCCGTCAGCAGAGTGAGGGACCTGCCCAACTGCCTAATTGGGGGGCTTTTGTGGGGACTACATGAGCTAATTGGTGTAATGTGCTTAGCACAGTGCCTGGCTCAGTAGATAAGCTGTTATCATTAAAAGAGAGCAGTAACACTATTATGATTATTGATCATGCAGTCCATAACTGGGAACAGAGTTGAGAAGGGCACATTCAGAAAAGACTCAGAGGGAGGCCACATTGTAATATAAGCTTGCCTGTCCCTGCACACGAGGATGGGCTGCCTGAGATGGAAGAGTTCACCTCCAGACCTGGTAGGCACACACCTCCACTGGGTGCCCCAGGGCAGGAGATGATCACTAAGTCGGAGGCAGTGGGGAGGGCCAAGTGAGAGCTTGGACAGGGAAGCTAGAAATCCTCCCGGAAATCAACTCCATCTCACAAGCAGTCATTTTCAGCCCAGACGCATGACTTCTTCCAGGTTAACGGTTCTCAGAATTGTTCTCAAAACTTTCCTTCAGCTGGGCACCCCAACATATAAATCCATAAAGGTGGAGGTGCTTGGTTGGAAGTAGGAAGAGGAGGCTTCTGGCTGAACTCCTCCCCAAAGGGACCCTGTGTCCCTTCTGAAAGACAATGATAACCTCAGACCACAGTTTGAGAAGCATTAAAAAAATTTTTTTTTAATGTTTTATTTTTATTTTTGAGGGACAGAGACAGAGTGTGAGCAGACAAAGGGCAGAGAGAGAGGGAGGCACAGAATCCGAAGCAGGCTCCAGGCTCTGAGCTGTCAGCACAGAGCCTGACACGGGGCTCGAACTTACGAACCGTGAGATCGGAACCTGAGCCGAAGTCAGACGCTTAACCAACTGGGCCACCCAGGCGCCCCGAGAAACATTTTTTAAGAGAAATAAAAAGACATACTATATGAACCCTGCCCTTAGGGAGCTTGGAGTCCAGTGAGCTGGCGGCTACAGTCCTGTACTGACTGGCAAGTAAAGTCCAATGTCCCTCATGGAAGGTACAGATCCTCACAAGGCACCCTTGCTGTCACCCACAGAACCCTGAGGCTTTTCATTTGCAAGAGATATGTCCACATTCATACCACACACTATAGGGACTGGGAAGGGCTCGCTTGCATTGTTCACTGGCTTCAATAAAATCATCTTTTAAATCTATTTTACTGCTCGCAGCTCTTCTCTAAGGTGGAGATTATCACTACGCCATTTTACAGATGAGGGACCTGAGGCTGAGGGCATTGAACTTGTCCAAAGTCATCCAACCAGGCAATGCAGGAACCAAAATTCAAATCCCCACCTTCCTGGTTTCAGAGCTTGGCAGCAAAGACCGGGGCCCCAGGCTACCTCAGTGCAGATCCCACCTCTGCCACGTGCTGGTTGTCTCTGCACCTTCAGTGTCCTCATGGGTAAGTAAAGGGGACGACAATGATACCCACCACCCTTAGAATGGTGCCTGGCACCAGCGACCGTTGCCGTCTTGGGATCACCAGCTAATAGGTTATGACTAGTCTGTTCAATTCACGCTCTCATTTTTGCAGCCTGTAAGAGAGCAGTGCAAGTGTGTGGCTCAGCAAGATACAGAGAAGTAAAAGCCACACGAGTTCAAAGAGAGGGCATTTGAGATGCTTCATTTATGACTGCTTCATAAATTTTTGAGTTACTCCTTAGGCAGAAGCCAAGCTGCGCTCTCCGTGTCGGTCCCATGTCAGCACATGTGGTGCCAAGGCTGGCTTTCGGCGACGCACGGCCAGGAGCACGTCCCTGACAGAGCCAAGGGCCCCACGCAGCCTCCCGGGTGGACGGGTAACCTCTGCCACGCTCATCTGGGTCTCGAACGCCACCTGGGCGGACCCATAAACGCGCAGCGCTGGTGCTCAAGGTTCCCTGGGGGCCTGCGCCACATTTCCACGCCTGGAGAAGCCACTCCGGAGTGTGCCCGTGGTGGGGGTGGGGCAGGGGAAGGAGATAGCACTGCCGGCCGGCCGGCAGAGCACGTGGTCAAGGTCCTGGGTGCCGGTTGCGCCCAGCTCACCACTGTGAAAATGCCACTCGATCTATTCAGAGCTGAAGGTATTTACAAATGTGACATTCCAGGGAGAAGAAGAAGAAGAAGAAGAAGAAGAAGAAGAAGAAGAAGAAGAGACAAACCCCCAAAGCCAGAGAAATCAGGGAACTCTCAGAATTCTGCCACAGCGCTTTCCATACCAGAAATCAAACAAAACGTGTGCTTCCAGGAACCCAGGAATTAAAGTTCAACTTGGAAAGAGAGGGAAAGAAACTTCTGACCTTATGGCTGTGCGTCCACCCCCCACCCCCACCCCCCACACCCCCACCGGCAAAAGAACGCCGTCAGCCCAAGGCTTAAAGGACAAGTGCCTCTTTGGCTCAATACATGTCAAAGGATCGCAAGAACGTCCGGTGCCCCCGTTCCTACCTCTTCGGCTGGGGTCCCCACGGTCGTTTCTGTCTCCCTCTTCCACCACCTGCTACCGCGGATCCATCAACCCTGCTTGGGAAGCCGGCGCTGCTGCTCAGGGAGGGGTTCCGCGGAAGGAAGGGGAGGGCAGGCACTGAGATCACGGACGTGGGGAGGGGACGGTCTCCGAACCAAGCACTTGGTCAGAGGGAAAAGGATGTTTTGTAATTTTTGGCTTGAATTTCCAGAGGCAGAACAGGAAATGTCCACTGGGGCTGGGAGGTCCAGGGAGAAATGGGCTGAGTCTCCCTTCGGAGGGGGTTTTTCCGTGGGCTCTCAACTGTGCCCTCTCTGGAATTTAAAGCTCCGTCTGAATTCTGGTGCCTTTTCCCCTTTACTCTTTCCTCTAGCACATTTTTTTTTCTTAATGGAACGTCAGCTTCGTTCCTGACATGCTGGAAAAATTTTCCTCTGCCTAAACTTGGCTCAGGAACACTCTCTCCTTGTGAGAGAATTTCTCCTATTACAAAGTTCAGTTTAAAAAAAGAGGGCTATTTGTTTTGCCAATTTTTGTATTAGGGACATTTTTCATGGATTTTTTTTTTCTCTGAACGTCTGGATTTCAAGAAATATGCACACCCATATTCCTCTTGACTGTTTCCCACTCCTTTCTACTGGAAAAACAACAACAATAACTAGTAAAAGATTGCAGCAAAAATGTCCTTAAACTGTGGGTCTAGGTCAACCTTTTCCCTGCTCCCATCTCCACCCACAGTGCAGGGTGCCTGGAGTGTGGTAAGGAGGAGTAATGCTGGTCTTCAAGACCCTCTCTTAGTTCTAGGTCTTTCTATGACGGTAACGTAGGAATTGGCTACCTTTCCCAAATGGGGTCCAGTTCCAAGTAACAAACTTGCCTCAGAGATGGGTCGGCAAGATCACGGGTTGTGATTCCTGGAGGTGGTGGGTGGGGGTGATTTAGCTGTTGGTAATTGCCTGGAGGGTGGCACGTCTGTGAATTGTCAGATGCCACCACAAATTGGGAACCTTTACGGTACTTATTGACCCTTGCAATAAAACTCAGTAGTTCTCACAGTGCTAATTGGGGATTTGTTCACAAACAGGAAATGGGAACGTCCCCTCTGTTCTAGTTATTAAAAGGAGGTGAGTAATAAACAAATTAATCGTGTAAGCAAGATAAGAACAATTTTTTTTTTTTTTTGCCAATTCGTGAGTTTAGAAAAT
Organism: Acinonyx jubatus; assembly: GCF_027475565.1. Taxonomy (NCBI): domain Eukaryota; kingdom Metazoa; phylum Chordata; class Mammalia; order Carnivora; family Felidae; genus Acinonyx; species Acinonyx jubatus. The sequence goes on from NC_069382.1 coordinate 42,890,910, forward strand.
GTCAGATGCTTTAGAAGTCTCCTTCATTTACAAAAATGATACCGCATACATAAGAGGCTGAGGCTGGCGGTCTTTAGATTTTTGAGTTGATGTATTGATAACGTATTTGTACCTAGTCAGGAAAGCAAGATTGACATAAATGATACATATATTTTTTTTGTTTCTAGCTTGAGTTTTGTACCTAAACTTAAAAGTAATTGAAATGCATTCATATTCTGAAGTTTACAGATTCTAACATTTCAGTCTTGGTTTAGTGTGGAAATAATCCTAATCAACAAAATTTAGCCCATCATTAAAAGTATTTAACTAGATGCCCATTTTACTTTTTAACATATTTTAACATAATAGTATACGTAATAAACATAGAACTCCCTCACTTGGTCTTTGTCTGCAAATGCTCTCAAGAATCACACTCTGAAAAGAGGCTGACAAATTGAGTCTATGTGATATCTAAGCAATAGATAAGCTATGTTCTGAAAAGACTGACCAAGCCCCCAAATGAGGGCAAGAGTCTAATTCCCCACATGTGAAGAGTGTGTAGCTTGCTGGGCCCAGCTCACCACAGGGGAGATGTTGCCAGGCAGAATTGGTGGGGTGGCATTTCTAGCTCTCATCCTGAGAGCATGAGTCACTAGATTAGTCCTCTCTTTCCACTTGCTAAACTAACTGCTTTGATATCATGAATATAGGCAGAGGCATAACAATCTCATAGGCAGCAAAAGACAGAGCTTGAAGCTGAGATGAAAATCCAGTCTTTTCCAGGTTAGAGCTAGACAGTATTTCACAAAATGCCCAAGTTTGGATTGGTTTGTGGGTGAGGGACCACACTGAATTTAACCAGCTACAGAGCACTGGTGGAATGCTTAGTGTGCGTGCCAGCTCTATTGGAGGCCTCCTCAGATGGAGAACAATTTTAACGCAACACCTCTGTAAGGTATTGTTGATCTCGTTTTACAGAAGGGATGCTGGGGTTCTGAGAAGTGTATTTTGCAATTTTACTTGTCAGTGTCAAGATTGTTCATGATTTGAGGTTTTTTGTTTTTGTTGTTTTTGAAAGAGCAAGAGCAAGGAAGGGGGGAGAGAGAGAGAGAGAGAGGATCCTAAGCAAGCTCCATGCTCAGCACTGAGCCCAATGAGGGGCTCAATCCTAAGACTCTGGGATCATGGCTTGAGCCAAAATCAAGAGTCGGATGCTTAACTGACTGAACCACCCAGGCGCCCCATGATTTTAGTTTTTTGAAAAGATTCATTTTATTCATGCTGCCTGTCTAGCCTCCAACTCCCTACCACCTTCCTTGTTAGAATTGCGAATATCATCCACTTATTCATTCCAGGCAATAAACATGTAATGAACATCAACGTACATAGTACTGGGTCAGGAGACAAATACCTCAAACTCTGCCCTGGGGATGTTTTTAATCTAGTAGGGGGAGGAAATAAATATATGTGTATCACTGGATGCAGCAATTCTACTCCTAGGTATATACTCAAGAGAACTGAAAACGTATGTCCACACAAAAACCTGTACACGAATATTTGCAGTAACATTATGCATTATAGCTGCTGATGAGAACAACCCAAATGTTCATTAACTGGTGAGTGGATAAACAAAAGTGATAGAGCCATACAATAGAATATTACTCAGTCATGAAAAGAAGTAAGTACTAACACGTGCTTCAACATGGATGAACCTTGAATACACTACCCTAAGTGAAAGAAATCAGACACAAAACATCGCATACTATATGACTTTATTTATATGAAATATCCCAAACGAGCAATTCTGTAGAGACAGAAAGTAAATTAGTGGTTGCTAAAGTGGTGGTGGAGCGGGGGTCCTTGGGGTTGACAGTTAAAGGTACAGGGTTTCTTGGAGGGATGATGAAATGTTCTAAAATTGATGATGGCAACTGTTGCACAGCTTTGTGAATATACTAAAAACCACTGAATTGTACATCTAATAAGGTGGATTAATAAGACACGATACACGTACCTGAAAAAATAATAACTGTATCTGTTTGTTTTGTAACCTACCCCAGTTTGCCAAGTGCCATATTCCACGTCCAGGTTCTTTTTTCTTTGGCTAATTCATTTTGAGGTTTTATTTTCAGAAGTTCAAGACGCTAAGAAAAGATGATGTGGGAGATTCAAGGAAAGAAACATTTCTTGTAGGAGCAAATTATTCTGCATATTGTGATTCTTTGACAATCTTCTTTCTTTGGGGAAACCAATATCCCCAAGCTGGTCCCATTCCTTCCTCTACCAAAATTCGTATTCAAGCAAGTATTTTAAAATTGTAATTACCCTGAGATTTAGGAACCAATTACTGTATGATTACTGTGTGTGCATTTAATTAATAAGCAACTGTTTGATTATCTTAAGCTTATTGAGATAAATTCACTCTACTTTTTCGTCTCTCAAAAATGATCAAACTCCTACTAATTCTGGGTACTCTGAAAGGCGCAGAAACCAAGAGTCTGGCAGAGAAAGCAAGCAAGTAAGAATGTTGTAGGCAGTTCGGGTTCTATAATGGGAAATACAGGTACAATAAGGGCCCCATGGGGCAAGGAGCATATGTGTGGGGAATGGGCTGGAGTGGCAGGTGTCGTAAGAAGGAGTCCTGTGGAATCACTTCTGAAATTGATGGAGCCACCGAAAAGTTTGAAGCAAGAGAGTGCCATGTTTTAGAAAAGGTGTTCTGGAGGTCCTGAGAACGGACACTGGTACTTTCACTCTATAATTCCCGGCAATTGGGTAAATGAGGTTTCATTATTGTTGTTGTTTTATTTTAAAGGATGGATTATGTAAGGGTAAGGTAGTAGCATCTTTCTAACCCCCTGAAATATGATTTGCACTGATACAGAAGGGAAAGACAATTCAGCTGCCCTTCTTTAGAATCCATGACCTGCATCATGAACTTCGTTTCTCCTTGTGGGTCAGATGTCATTCTTTCATCTGTCCAGTAGATGGAGGCATTGCTGTTCCAGAAAGAAAACTTTCCAAACTTGGTCTTCAGTGTCCACAGCAGCTAAGTACCAGGAGTGGCTGCCATTCACTGCTTTCCATTGGGCAGCAGATAGGACAAGTAGCCCAGAATTATGCAGTACAAAGAGCAGCCGTATTCTAGTCTCGACAGTGACCTTGGGCACATTACTTCATCTCTCTGAACCTCATATGCCTCATCCAAAAAGTGAGGGTTTCCCAGGTCCAGAGTCTCCTGTCTACATTTCCAAACTACTACACTCAGAAAACTAAAAACATTTCATAACTCACCTGGCAGCAAGACTTGACTTGAAGTCATGTATTTTCTTACTTAATGTGGATATTCTTACATTTTGCTCCAAAAGGGTTTATATGTTTAATTACAAGGTGCTTCCCCTGCTCATTGGGGGTTTGGATATAATAAAAGGTAGAATATGCAGAATTAGCTTCTTAAAATCTGCAAACAGTTGGAATCCTGAAGCACACCTGGATTTTGGGTAAGAGCTTGTAGACCTGAAGTAGTGACCGCAAGGGTGCTTTGGGGATGCAAGCAGGTATCTAAAGCACTAAAGCACGACATTGCAAAGAGCCCTCCCGGGCTCTTCTCCCTCATAGCCAACCCAATCAGATTTGGGGGATGGCAAATAAGAGAAGACCCACAGGGAAAAACAAGGCAAATAATCCTGGTTGATGCATTCATAGCACTCGTTCATACAACAAAGATACGTGAAGCACTTCTTACATGCTGGTTCTAAAAACAGGACATAGATGTGAATGTGCACCCGAGTATGTACAGAGACAAGGATCGCAGATAAGGATGCCAGCAAGGTGGGCGGTGGCCAACTGGAAGACTGCCATGCAAACATTTCAACCACTACAGATTGATTTCTCTTCAGTCTTTAAGGAGTCTTCCTTTAAAATTCAAATACTTCTGGGTCCCACTTTGTGCCACCTTAAAATCATAGAATCTCCAGGCCAGAAAGGAATTTAGTTGTAACAGCTCAGCCAACCTGTCAAAACCTTGCAGGGACGGTTGATGGGCAACAGGAGTGGGACAGCGCTGATGGCATAAGCCCCAGTGAGACCTACCTGTAAGCTGTTGACAGGGTGTAAGAAGGTACACTAGTAAATTTCTCCTAGTTGATTAGTTTCTCCTCTCTCCATTTTCAGTAGTGTAAGCACTTGTACAAAAGCAGAATTTATGTTCCAAATTCTGTTCTATTCTCCACCTCCCACTGCCCTCTCTAGGCATCCCACCACCATACATCCGTTGCTCAAACCAAAGACCTGAAAATCATTCTCTCCCTCCCCCATCTCTAACACTCAATCCATTTGTAAATCCTGTCTTCTCTTCCTTCACATATATCCTTGGTCTGACCCGCTTCTCACTGTGAGAACTTGGGTCAAAGTCACTGTCATCTTGCTGGAACTAAAGCTGCAGCATTCTAGTTGGGTGCCTGCCTCTATTCTTGTGCCCTCGGACATCATTCTTTTTAAGAACAGCCAGAACCATCTTCTCCAGTGCAAAACCCTTCAATGGCTTCCCACTCTGCTAGAGAGGATCCAAACTCCTCACCACATCGCAGGGCCCCTGCCCACCTCTCCAACCTCATCTTCCAGGCTGTGGCCACACTGGCTTTTCTGTCCCTCCAACATGTCAAACATTCTGCTGTTTGTTTCAGTGTTATTGCCTCTTCCCCCAGATCTTCATACACAGGCGCAGCCCTGGCATTAGTGGGGCCCAGGGCAAGGGTAGAAATGGGGCCCACATAGCACTAAGAACTGTTACATAAGATATGTTCTCTCATAACAACAAAATTGAAAAATTGTGTAAATGTATGGTTTTTATGACTGTAAATTAGCAAACTATAAAAGACAATTGAATTTAATTATTATTCTCATATTAAGTGTTCTGTTGGCTGGTTGGCAATATTTAAATGAGTAACAGAATAGACAAATACATTATTCATAATTATATATTTATTCCAGAAAAACTCACTTTTTGTTTTCATTTAAGTGAAATCACTGATGTAATCATTTTCAAATAATTTTGTTCTATTGAGATGAAAGATAGAAAATATTTTTTAAATTTTATTATTCTCAAAATATAGAAAACTTGAGTATATTATCATTAAAAACACATCTGAAGATAAACATAAAAAATGAAAAAATTTTTCAAGCATTCAAAATTATTTAAAAGTAAATAAATGCATAATATAATTAGAGGGTATGAAAGTTGAAAATTAGACTTATTTAAATAAGGTTGAAGAGCTTTTTTGGAAAATTTAGCCAAATTATATGAAATATCCTTATTAAAAACATGATTCTCATCATTAGTGTTCAATGTCCATGTGGTTGTCAGGGTGAAGAATTGGTATGCTTCCAGCATCTTGCATCTAGACTAACATACATATGAATTTAAGAGAAATACGAATTATTTAACATTGCAAAATGTTCCTCCCAAACCATGTGCAAATGTTGCAAATACCACTCCAATCCCTCAGCATCTCCCAAACACAAAGATGAGCAAACAAATAAACAAACAAGAAAACAACAGACATTCAGAACCCAGGGAAACAATTCTTTATGCAACGATCTCCTGCACTGATGCTATCTGATAAGAAGTTTTTAACAAATTAGCTAATTTGTCCTTTCTCTTGCCTAAGCATTTCTGCCATGCTTGCCCTGTCTCTACTTGTTTGCGTGTGGGAGCAGAGGTGGAAGAGTGTGTCCCTGGGGTCCAGTGTTGAAAAATGACAGTTGCAAAGAGTGCTCAGGCAGGGGACCCAGAGCAGGGGCCCCTGCTGCCTCGCTCCAAGACTAGTCCTTGGAGGACTAGGTCACTTCTCTCTGTGTTTCAGACATAGAAAAGCCTTCCCTGGCTTTTCTTCCTGACTCACTGCAGGGATGCCCAGCTCCCCACCCCAGTCATTCTTTACAGTTGTCTTGGATGCTTTCCTTCATAGCAATTAATAGTCTCTGAGATTACATTGTACCTAATTTGCTGATTGTTTATTCTCTTTCTCCCCCAATCATGGAGTCTGTCGTATGTCTACTATTATAGATTCAGCAGTTACAGGACGGTGTGGCAAATGATAAGCCCACCATAACTATTTGTTAATTGAACATCTCCGACTTTATAATTCTAGAGGTACAATAGCAGTGTACTTTTATTTATGTGATGCTTTAACACTTACTTACCCTTTTGTCTGTGCCCAAAACCTGGAAGTCCGAAGGGCGTGACTGGGACTGAGAGGTCAGTGTGAGAACTGGGGCTTGAAACCATAACTCCTATCCATAAAATGAAGGTTCTCTCCTGTATACCACTAGAGCAAAGAAGTGTGATCTTGAGGGCTTATCACACACTGCCTTCAAACATAAACCCAGGGGCACTTGGGTGGCTCAGTTGGTTAAGCGTTGGACTCTTGGTTTTGGCTCAGGTCATGATCTCTCGGTTCGTGAGATCGAGCTCTGCGTCAGGCTCCACGCTGACAGCATAGACCCTGCTTGGGATTCATTCTCTCTCTCTCTCTCTCTTTCTCCCTCTTTCTCTGCCCTTCCCCTACGTTCTCTCTCTCTCTCTCTCTCTCAAAATAAACTTTAAAACAAAAAACAAAAACATAAACCCACAGTAAGCAGCCCCGCACATTTCTTCCCCTAGGGGGCAGTGGCTGCACGCACAGGGACATCAGACTCATTTTGGTCAACTAGAAGGTAGTAAGTAGTGAGAGCCCACGTCTTCATCTTCACCCAGATTTTAGAAGCTCCGCAAGACATTCTTCTGATCATTCCGAGTCTGCAGTACCAGTCCCATAGATATTAGCTCTGTGTGTGTTTCCAGAAAGAATGGATTCCCTGCCTTTACCCCATCTTTTTCCAAGTAAAAACTTAGAAGTTAAAGCCAATACATCTCTGTTCCTTTTTGCTTTTCAGATACCTTATTGCCAATGTTTCTCAATCTCCAAAATCCTGACCTGTTGAACTGGAGGATGTTTTGTTGTGGAGGGGCCATTCTGGGCACTGTGAGGTTGAACAGCACCCCAGGCCTCTGCACACGAGTTGCCAGTAGCACTCACAACCCTCTTCTGGCCACCACACATACCCACAGTTGTGACGACAGTGTCTGCAGACCCCACCAAATGTCCCCAGGAAGGGAGGGGTGACATCACCCTATCACCCTGGTTTGAGAATCCCTGCCTCATTGTAAAACACAAAACCCAAACCGCCCCGGGGAAGAGATGCCACGGAGTCTAGTTATGAGTTGTGCTTCGGGAGGGTGCTGAGGAGGAACTCACAAATGTTCTCTGCGTAGGATCTCGAGATTTCCGTGTAAACTTTTCTTCCGGCGACATTTAATTTTTTTTTTTTTTTTATCGCCTCCCAATGGCAATCATTTGCAGATTAAGTGGTGTTTATCCTCCTGGCTATGAACTCTAAAAGGAGTGCAGGGGACTTGGGTTATTGATGTTGCTTTTGTTGTTGTTTTGTCTGCACTGTTCTTGGTCCCTGGGAGTCATTTCTTTCCCTTTTATTGCAGTCGTTCCTCCCCCTCCACCAGACAGGCTTAATAACTGGCAATCATCACATCGCGGGGCAAAGCGGTCGGCAGCCACCCCCGCAACCGGGGAATCAGACGTTCCGCAGATTCGGAGCTCTCTGGAACCATCGCTTCTTTTGTTTTCGCAGGCAGACTGCAGTTTTGCCTCTTGGCTCTCCCTGAATGAAGAGAATCTTAAAACATCGTGTGGCTGCAAATGGCTTCGTATAAGCTGGAAGGCGCGGTAAACAGGAAGTCAATAGCAAAGGAGGAATAAAAGTGATCAGTCAATTAGGCTGTTGGAACGACTGAAATCCCCCCAAGGCATCTTTGGGGAAAGCTGGGCCGCCTTAATCACGCTTGGGTATACAGGCCCCCGGAGCAGAGCTACAGGGAGGCCTATGGGGGAGCCAGCGAGGGCTGTTGAGTGCCAAACCACTCTGAGAGCCAAAGATCTGCCAGGAGAGCCAGAACAATGTGGCCCACATGCATGCGTGGAAATCGTCACAGCCAAGTTGCAGAACTTACATGACAATTTTTTATCCTTTCCTGGACTCGGATGAAAGGCTGCTCTGTGAGTGGAGAATTCAATGGCCCTGGCATTCTGTCTCACATCTGGCCGCTCTTGTTGTATTCCAGACTCTCACATTCAGAGAGAGGCGACCCACAGTGTTCGTGAGACAGGAGGGCACTGAGGCTCCAACTGTGCCTTGGATTCTGCTCCTTGGGACCCTGGCTGCCCTTCTCGGCTGCCACCCAGCACCTTTGGCTTCCGTGCCTGGTGTCCTGACCCAGCGGGGCCCCTCCAGAACCTGCCACACTGGGTTAGACACTGATCTGCCCTCCCTCAGACTCTTTTGTGAGAGCAACATCACAGAGAATTGGGGGATGATATAGTGATGTTTGACGTCAGTCTTAAAGGGAAGTGCCCCCCATAACTGAGAGAGAAAAAGAGAGATGGAGAGCTATTACAGTTTTGGTGTCTTATTTCACGAGGAGGATCAGATTGTGCAGATAGGGAGTTTAAGGGGAAAAAAAGATATAGGAGGTGACAAACTAGTTGGAAGTCAAAGATTAAGAAACATATTTCTTTTTTTTTTTTTAAGGTTATTTATTTTGAGAGAGAGAGAGAGGGCGTGAGAGAGAAGGAGAGAGAGAATCCCAAGCAGGCTCCATGCTGCTTTATTTTGAGAGAGAGAGAGAGGCTGAGAGAGAAGGAGAGAGAGAATCCCAAGCAGGCTCCATGCTGTCAGCACAGAACCCGATGCAGGGCTCAAACTCACAAACTGTGAGATCACAACCTGAGCTGACACTTAACTGACTGAGCCACCCAAGTGCCCAAGAAACATATTTCTAAGGCTACCTGGGGGAAGCAGGGTATGCACCAAATAGACCACTATGATTAAAAAGTAACCCTCTCTCCAATCCCTATTCCCCGGGTCCACTTATTCTGTCACAGGCTGGGCTGCAAATGCAAGCATGGAAGTGGCCTGGGTTGTCTCCCTACCAGAGGTTCCACCGTGGCAAGTGGGGACGTTTTCAAGGAGGCCCCCGGGAAGACTCATGTTATGCATGATGACGGAGCTCTGCCCTCAATGTTTCTGAACTAGAGCCATAAGCATGATGTTTTCCAACAGTTGACACCCTTGTGACTAGACCAGAGAATAGAGATCCTTACCAGGTGTGGGAGGTGGTTGGTCTCGAGCTTCTGGTTCAGCAAAGGCCCCGCTTCCTGGAAGCACTCTTGCTGTCCATCTCTGGACTGCTGCTTCTGAACAGGACAGGACACAAGGAGGAGCTCACGAAACCTCCCACCAGGGCTCAGACTTCTCAGTTGTATCACCAGTTGCATGATTGTCCATCTTCTCCTTAAGCAGACCCAACAGGAATCAAGCCATCACAAATACATAACTTTGCAACAACTTGCACACGTATGTAGTAAGCAGGACACACACTCTGCAGGGGTGGGGAGGGCCTCTCAGTAAAACTTCCATTTCCCAGGTAAACTTAGTGCCATGACCTGACCTAGCAGTCATCATGGACAACAGATGAATCAATGGACAAGAGCTTCTGCCGTGTGCCTGGGCTGTGTTCTGTCCTGTGGGTCATATTAAAGATGCCAAAATGGTCCTGGCTTCTGTGAGCCTGCATTCTAGTTCAACACACGAGCCTGACAGACATGTGAGGCTGAGACCATAATAGAAGGCCACGTGATCATTCTGGCCCTTAGTGAGCTCAAGCCTGAACATTTATGTAGAGGTGGCTACTTCGTTAAATAATATCTCACATTGTTATTTAATTTGTCCTGTATCACCCTGTGACATATAAACCCCTCAGTAGGAGTCACAACTTACCCTTCTTAGGGTCTCATCACATATACACGCATAAGTGTGCGCACGCACACGCACACACACACACACACAGCTTCTAAAATAGTGCTGTACACAGTTAGGTGCTCATTATGCTATTACTGAATGCCCCGGTCAGTATGATTGTGTAGAACAGAATATGATTGCAGCAGGGGTTTGTGTAAGGGAGCAATCTGGGTGGAGGTGCTTGAGAGGCTCAGTGGGTTAAAGCATCCGACTTGGGCTCGGGTCATGATCTCATCGTTCGTGAATTTGAGCCCCGCATTAGGCTCCAGAGAGTCCGCTTCGGATCCTCGGTCCCCATCTCTGCCCCTGGCCACTCATGCAGGGACTCTTTCTCTCTCTCTCTCTCTCAAAAATAAACAAACATTTGTAAAAAAAAAAAAGGGGGGGAGCAATCTGGGTGGGCAAGAGACGATGGAATTGACAGTAAATATGCTGTGGTTCTTTTTTTTCTTTTGAAAGTAGTGATTAAAGACAAAATTTTAAAAATTATAAAAGTGTACATATTCATTATGGAAAATTCATAAAATAAAGAAAAACACAAGAAAATTTAAATCACAGATAGTTTGACTCCCAGACATTTGTAAACATACAGAATTTGTAATTATGAACTTGTAACCAACACTAGAAAAGAACAGATGCATAAGAGAATAATAATGGAAGACCTGATCTCAAAGAGAAGAGCCTCTCTGCGGATGTGACATTTATACTGAGGCTGAAGGATGGGCAGAGGTTGGACAGATGAAGGTACGAGAGAGAGTATAAGAGGCAGGTATGTGTTAGAGAATGCAGTTTTTAAAAAGGTAAATCATACAAATATAAAATGAACCTGTGCCAAAGATTTTTTAACTCATTAATTATTGAGGGAACCATTAAGATGTTATAACTGTTTCTTTTTTTTTTTTTTTAGTTTATTTATTTTGAGAGGGAGAGAGTGCATGCACATGCACGTGGGTTGGAGGGAAGGGCAGAGAGAGAGAGAGAGGGAGAGAGAGAATCCAAAGCACAGCATGGAGCCCAAAGTGGGGCTCCATCCCACAAACTGTGAGATTATGACCTAAGCCAAAACCAAGAATCAGACGCTTAACTGGCTGAGTCACCCAGGCACCCCGGTTATAACTGTTTCAAAGGAGAATTCAAAGGACCATCTTATCAATCAGGAATGCTGAAATGAGATTATTATATTATATTATATTATATTATATTTTTATTTTTATTTTATAGAGAGAGTGCTGGAGTCAGAGAGAGGGCCAGAGAGAGAGGGAGAGACAATCTTAAGCAGGCTCCACACTCAACATGGAGCCCGATGTGGGGCTTGATCCCACAACCCTGGGATCATGGCCTCAGCTGAAATCAAGAGTTGGACATTCAGCTGACCGAGCACCCAGGTACCCCTGAAATGAAACATAAACAGATGCCAACGTGGGTAGAGGAAAAATCTAGCCCTCCCCTGGACAGAATTTATTAGCACATGGAAATAATCATTTGCACAACTTCCCAAGTTGTAAACTAGCTCATAGAAAATGAAAGATGGAGATAACCAGGATGGGTAAGCTAGTCACGACATCCATGAATTTTTCTCTCTCCTTTCAAAGTCCTTTATGATTTTTCCTGACATATGCAAATGCCCTGGGGAAGGAAAGAGCTTAGTAGAACTGAAAGAAGAGGAACGTTGCTGGGACATAATGAGCAAGGAGGGGAGTGGGTGGAGATGGGGTCATGGTGTACATTCCAGTCAGTGGCCTGCTTTTTTCATTTAACCATAGAGGATGAACATTTCCCTATAGCATCCAATATCCTTTTGAAGCATGATTCTTTTTTTTAAATAAGTTTATTTATTTATGTAAGTAACCTTTACACCCCATGTGGGGCTCCAATTCGCGACCCTGAGGTCAAGAGCAGCATGCTCTTCTGAGCAGCCAGGTGCCCATGAACCATGCTTCTTTTTGGTTGTTGTTGTTTATTTTTGAGAGAGAGAGAGAGAAGAAGGGAGAGAACAAGCAGGGGAGGGGCAGAGAAAGAAGGGGACAGAGGATCCAAAGCGGGCTCTGCACTGACAGTAGCAAGTCCAGTGTGGGGCTGGAACTCACAAACTGTGAGGTCATGACCTGAGCTGAAGTCCGACGCTCAACCAACTGAGCCACCCACATGCCCCATGAGGCGGCAGCACCATGTTCCCTGGAAGAAGACTCATTACAATTTACCAGCCATCCCCCCCACCTTGTCCATTTAAGTTGTTCTCACTTAACATGCTTGTGTGTGAGTCTTTGTTCTCACATATCTCTGATTACTTCCTTAGAATAGATTTCTATAAGTAGAATCTCTAGACCAAAAATAATTTTAAGGTGTTGATGAACAAAAACTGCTTTTTAAAAAAGTAGTCTCTACACCCAACATGGGGAGATCAAGGGTTGCATGCTCTACTGATGGAGCCAGGCGCAGCAACAAAAATCACTTTGCAATGAAATGTTTTGGGGAAATAATGGGGTGAGGAGAGGTGGAAGCCCTGAGATTAGCTAGAAGGCCAGTGTAACAAGGGGCAAGAGGGGGGCGGGTCTGAACTAGGGTGAGAGAAGCGAGGGGGAGGGAGGCTCAGAGAAAGAGGCATTTAGAAGCAGTAGCAGTATGGGGGTCTGGGTGTGCAGAGGAGAAATGGGGCAGGAGTAGGCTTTGGGCTTTCCTTTGCTGTGGACACACTGTGGAAATGGGCATGTTTGGGAGAGGAAACAATTTGAGGAACATAGAGCTAGAAGCATGGAGGCAGGGTCTGGGCTAGGAAGGTAAATTTGGGAGGCACACAGAGACCTGCTAGTTGGAACCAGGAGCGAGGGGATGCCTACATGAAAGGAGCTCTCACAGACTCCCCACAATCAGGGTGTGCTTGGGGAACCCAGCAAGAAAGAAGAAGGTAGGGAAGCCAGTCCAGGAGGTAGATGTTTAACAATGTTAAATATTGCTGTGGGGTCAGAAAGGATGAGGGATAAGGAAGAGAACCATTGTGTTTAGCCAGAAGTAAGTCGTCGTGACCTTGACAAGAGAAGCTTCAATTGAATTGTGGGGGCGGAAGTCAGTGGTTACGGGAATAGGAGGTAAAGGCATTGAGTGTCGGCCACAATGTGGAGGATTTTGGCAGCAAAAGGAATAAGAAAATCTGGAAATTAGCTAGAAAGGAGGGGAGTCCAGCATTATTGTGTGTGAGTGTGTGTCTTGTTCATATTCCAACCCAGCAACTTCCGTCTGCCTTTCCACATCCCCTACCACGGTTTCCTCTGCTTATTTTCCAATCCTAAGTATTTTTTCAACCTCAGAGGACGTTATGTGGCTTCATAAGACAAACACGTAAACAGAGCCGCCACATAGTAAGTGCTCAATGAGCGTTAGCTATTTGTATTAATCAAGAGTCCTTAGGAACAAAATATGTGAACAGAAAGGAAGACTGATGTGCCACAGAGGGAAAAAGTGGAGACGAGGTTAGGGAGGAGGTACCGTCCTTAGCAGGGAGCCGTTAGAAACATAATAGGCCCTTTTTCTTTTCTTGGCCTTAAATTTAGATCTATTGCTGGCTTAATTCTAGATACACTGCTCCTATATGAGATGTCCTGAAGGAGCCTGCCTTTTGTCAGTTTGCACATGCATGTAGCTTTGAGACTCTTCTCAAGGATTTCTTTCTGTCTCCACGTTCATTGCTTTGGGGTCAGTCTGAGTCGCGGGCCTGGCCCTGCCCCTTTGAACAGTGGAAGAGAACAAAGAACTCCCCAAGGGACGAGATTTGGGAAGAGAATGTGCAGAGGGGAAACCAGCAAACACCAAATGTGTGGTCACAGCAAATAAACGAGGGATAGAAGAACCTAGGAGCCCACGTCTGCAGCAGCGGTCGGAGTGAAATCCCAGCCAGTCATCAACAGGGAGGATCTGGGCCAGAGCAAAAGCCCAGAGGATTCTGTTTCCAGGTGAAGGTGCAGGTACAGTGCAGGCTGAGGAGCAGAGAGGGGCCCCGTCCTGCTTTTCTTGTCATAGGATGACAGACTCAATCCACATTGCAGCAGGGCTGTGGGGAGAAGGTACAATTAGTTTATTTTGTCTGTGACTTTGCTGGCCTTCCTCCTCAGTCCTCCTCACCCACTGGTTAGAAGGCAGAAAAAGTAACTAACTGTCCAACTTAGTTTATAGCTTGAATAATGTATACAGTCCCTTTGAGTAGAGAGGTCAGTCTTTCATGGATAAAAATACTCCTGTTTCTCCGTCTCACCCTAAGATAGTGTCTGGGTCACAGAGGAAGAGGCCTGTGTGACTTACTAGAAGGAGGGCTTCAGATGTGTCCTCAGCATCCTGGGAGGTCCAGCGAACTTTCCTATGTCTTCTGGCTTGCTCCTTGCTCCAATTGGCCTCTCTGGTGATGTAGGGGGCTGTTGAATACTCCATGTGCCCTCTCTTTGCTTGACCAGAGCTCAAAGCACTCCCAAGTAAGTTGACTTGGCTCTCCCATTGCTGCATGCCCCTCAGAGGACAGTCTGTGACTGTCATTAGGTCCCAGTGCCAAGGTTTTACTCTGCTGCCCTGGCCAGAGACACCCATCGCAATGATAATTCTTGTCTTTTCTCTCAGCAACATCTCCGCTGGCATTTCTTTTCAGAAGCAGAAGCCCTACTGTTACAAAAGCTGACCGTCTCATTGCTTGATTTTATAACTAGGCTAAATGTCAGCCTGGGCACAGGGTGGGGGGATATGTTATTAAGGCTACCCACGTAATGAGACAGGAGACCCCTCAATTCCTCTGCACTGAGTGATGCTTCGGACCAAATTGTTTGAACTGGTTAGTTCCATTGGCATCTGGTGGACACGGCTGGTTTTGGCCGGGCCTGAAAACCTGAGAGTCTTTTATTTCAAACCCTCTAAACTCTGTGCTCAATGAGTATGGAAAGTGTTGCATGTGGAAATTGCTTGGGCGACTGGGGGAAACGTTGCCAAAAGAGAAACTTTCCAGTTCTTAGCTTTCAAAGTGTGCACTGTGCCATATGTCATGAAGTAATGCAGATTCTCTGAATGGGGGCGCCACAGCCAATGAAAGCAGCGACTGGACAGTCAGCAAATAGAGTTCTAGTCACTAATCAGAGGCAAAAGAATTGCTCAGAAAAAGCAAAAGAACAGGCTACTAAGAATCCAAGCAGCACAAAATGGAGGGAAACTGCCCTTGGGCCCAGAACTTCATTTTGTTTAGGAAGAGAAAAATAAGCTCGAAAGTGTTCCCGAAGCAGCAGCGTTAACGTTAACAGATACCATCTGGAAATCAACAAAACGCAGATTTTGTTTTTACAGATTTGTACTGAAAACCAGTTCCAGCCAGGGAAACTCAAATCTCAGAAGTCTCCAACAGGGTACTGAGATATAAACAATCATTTAGCAAAATCCGCAGTCAAAATGACAGATGAAGCCTGCTGTCTTGTCCTCTTTATTTAAATCAAGACATGAGGTCAGACGTGACCAAGTGGGTGGAGATGTGATCGTCTGCGGTGATACATTTTAAATACTTTTTAATACGCAGAGCTGAGCCTCAGAGACAGGCAAAATTGACCTTCAAGACTTCATCTCCCTCAAATACCTCGTGTCCTCCTTCTGGCCCCCACAGATTACTGTTCTTGGAAGATAATGATTTAATGGATTTGTTAGTCTTTTTCCTCACCTGCCTTACTGTCTCCCTATATTTACATTTAAGAGGGCTTTTTGGAGATACAGGTATCCCCTGGTTTTAGAAAGTTTGCCTTCGGGGCACCTGGGTGGCTCAGTTGTTTAAGCATCTGACACTTGATTTCCACTCAGGCCTTGATCCCATGGTTTGTGAGATCGAGCCCACGTTGGGTTTATGCTAACAGTGTGGAGCCTGCTTGGGATACTTTGTCTATCCTCTCTTTCTTGCCCATGTCCTGCTCTCTCTTTCTCTCAAAATAAATAAATAAACCTTTTTTTTTAATCTGCCTTAAGCCACTTTGCTTTTATGAAAGACCTGTTTTTGCTAACTGAAAGAAATTCAAAGAGTATTTTAGCTTTTATGAATAAAAATGGAAAGTGAAATAAAAAATAGCGTTCAGCGTTTATTTTGCAGCAAGCCGTTAGAGAGGCCGCACGGGGCCCTGAGCGGCAAGAGCGGCCCCGCCAAACTCCTTCCCTGGGAACTACACTCAGCGTCTCAGTACCAACCCACCATAGCTTGAACTATGAGCATCTGTGCTTATCTTCATGTATGTTGTGCATTCATTAGCTAAATGCGTCCTAAGGTATCAGAACAGCCTAAGACAGGTCATTTTTGGGGTCTGGGAATGTTCAAAATTACTAATGGTAATTGTTTTTTGCTTTACAACTTTTGCTTCAGCTTACAAAAGTTTTCATAGGAACACTCCACTTCGGATATTAGGGAAATACCTCTAAAAGAATTGTCAGGATTGTGGGAATTTTAGACAGCAACCTGGTGGTCTTGAAGGGGAGCGGGTTGCCTTTTGGGAGTTGGTACATTTCTCAAATCACCCATCTACAAACAGTTGCCTGCATGTGAGCATTCCCTGGTCTAAGGCTGGCTGCAACTTTCCAGCCAGGCTTCCCATCTCCTTCCATATCCTGGCAAGTGTGAGCAGGGACATCCGTGAAAGTCTTGCATACCTGTTCAGTTCAGAGCGTGAACTACTCCGTGTTGTTGTTGGTGAACAATTAGCGCAGGTTCCCCTGGGTAACTAGGTGGAAAGCAGGCCTCATGCATAATTCCCTGCATGCATGTGGCTATTTCCAAACAAAAATTTCAAGCAGAAGACCTCAGCTTCTCAGAGAGCTTCCATGCCTGGCTTCTTTCTCTGGCCCTGCCCTGAACTGAGATTCAGCAGGATTGCTGCCCACGGCTGCCCAGATGCACTTTGGTGCTGCTTGCCGCTTCACATTGGACTGTGGGTCATTCCTGTGCTGGGGAAGGTCACAGACTTGATAATTAGATGGAAAGCAAAGACAGGATACAAATTTTCCTAGAAGGACACTAGCATGTGTGATGTCAATACCATTTTCAACTTTTAGTGGTGATTATGGCCACCACCCTTTCCTGCTTCCTGAGGACAGCAGTTCAGTATGACTTCCAGCACAATTAAAACAGGCAGCTTAGATGGAGCCAAGGTTAAGGAGGGTGTAGGCCTCAGATCCACGACACGCTGATTTTTCCATTTGACTACTCAAGGGGGTTCTCATGCAAAACTACCACTGGGAACACACACCATTTCTTAGTTTTATTTTTTTTATTTGTATGCAAGGTATATTTGCATGATGTTTTATTTTTGGCAAACACTGTTACATTCATAATTTCATTTGAGCCTTACCAGGATCATCTGAGGCAGGTAAGGTGGGGATTAATCTTTCCCTTTGATAAATAAGATATCTGAAGCTCAGAGAGCTCCCACAAGTAGCAGTGAAAGATAGGACTAATCCCAGGTTTTCTGGCTCCTTGACCTTGTGATAGAAACGCCTTGTGATGGGATAGAACTAGCAAATCACCGTCACCATTCATTACAACCCAGAGAGAGCTGTGGGTTCGTCAGACCCCGTCAAATCTGCTCAACTGGACATGTGCTTTTTTTTCTACCCAGCATCCCTTCCTTTGGGAATCACCCAGCCCCCAATTCTGTAGTATCCATCTAGTTTGACTGGTAAAACCCACCAAATCCCTATTTGAAGATAGGGAACTATAAACCCTGGCCAACCAGAGAATTCTATTATCCTGGTCACATAATTGGCCCAGGTATGACCAAGATGACCCAAGATGACCAATCACAGTCTTCTCTGGGCCTTTCACTAAAGCTCTTGGGAAAGATGCATTCTCTTTCTCTGGGTCCTTGCTTACATGAAGCAAGAGTCTGACTGAGAATGCAGGCAAGCAGAGGCTACCAGAGCTGAGAGATGGTGAGATCGCTGCTATTATTTGAACCACTGAGTCCAGCTGCGCCTGAAACTTCAGTGAGCCAATCATTCCTATTCTGCCTAAGCCAGTTGGAGTTGTATCTATGACACTTGCAAATGAAAGGAGTTGTTGACTAATAAAACCACCATTTCTGTCTCTCCCAGAATTACAAAATTACCTCTTTAATGTTTATTTATTTAAAAAAAATTTTTTTTAACATTTATTTACCTTTGAGAGAGAGAAACAAAGCATGAGCAGGGCAGGGGCAGAAAGAGAGGGAGACACAGAATCCGAAGCAGGCTCCAGGTTCCGAGCTGTCAGCACAGAGCCTGACGCGGGGCTCAACCTCATGAACCGTGAGATCATGACCTGAGCTGAAGTCGGACATCCAACCGACTAAGCCACCCAGGCGTCCTATTTATTTTTGAGAGAGAAAGAAAACAGAGTGTGAGCAGGGGCAGGGGAGGGGCAGAGAGAGAGAGAGAGAGAGAGAGAGAGAATTTGAAGCAGGCTCCAGGCTCTGAGCTGTCAGCACAGAGCCCAACGCGGGGCTCAAACCCATGAACTGTGAGATCATGACCTGAGCTGAAGTCGGACACTTAACCAACTGAGCCATCCAGGCACCCCTCAAAATTACCTCTTTAAAACCGTTTATTTATAGCATGCTTTATTCCTTTCCACACCAAGAAAAAAAAAAAAATCTGAGGCTCCTTAATACAATAAAAAGGCCAAATAGGCAAAAAGCTAAAATCAAAGCATAAATTTAATGCATAAAATACATATCATATGTATACATATAGAGCACTCTTTATATTAAATTTAGAGCCAAGTATAGTTGAAATTATAGTACCAAGTGTTGTTGAAGATGCTAGAAAATGGACACTGTTGGGGAAAGTATCAACTGGTGCAAACTTTCTGGAGAGAAATTTGCCAATGCTTATTCATAACCAGCATTTGCCCATAATCAACAATTCCACCTTTAGGAATGCATCCTAAATAATTAAATAAAATAATAATAATTAAATTATTAAATAATTTAGAGGAAATAAATAATAAGGATTATGCAAATATTTAGCTATAGGAATGACTACTATAATCACCAAATAATTAAATAGGGAAATAATTAAATAAAAAGGATTATGCAAATATTTAGCTATAAGAATGACTATTATAATCACCAGAAGTTGGAAAACAGCCAGGATATCAAATGACAAGTGATGGATCAAAATAGTATGTCCACCCATTGGAATACCATGTATTTATTCAAATAATGATGTGGACTTTTATTTGCCGACCTGGAATAATATTCACATATTGTGGAATGGCTTTGGACTAGTACACCTAAATTCTCCCTAGGCCCCAACAAGATATGTATAAATTGTTCACTCTTAACCCCATGTTTTTTTAACAAAACAAAAAGAATCTACTTATTGGTTGTGCTAATTAAAATGGGAGAAATAGAGAAGTGGAAAAAGTTGCCTCTTTTTTTTTTACAGTTTGGATGTTCTTATTTAGGCCAAATTTGGTTCTTCATAGATGTGTGGTTAATTATCCCCTCTTGGACCGTGTCCGTTTTCAAACACTTCACTAGTATTGCAAGGTTATTTATTGGCAGTGAGTTGAGTCTTATGCATCATCTATTCTAGACCACTGGTCACCAAAATGTGTATATGCTCAAAACAAACCACTGGGTTGTAAGAAGAAAGTTGTAGAATTTCTATCTATGGATAACTCTTTTTTAGTTTCTATTTCTGATATGTTTTATAATATATATAATACAACTGGGTAATATGTAACAAATAAGTATACAACGATTGCTAAATGTTTTTGATGATAAAGTTGTGTTCTGGGTATCTACTGCTGTGTAACAAACTGGAAACTGAATGGCTTATAACACCATTTTATTTTGTTCAGTCTTGCGGATTGGATATTTGTGAAGGACTCACCTAGGACATTTATCTTTGCAAGAAGCAGCATGAGTTAGAATAGCTCAACTGGATCTAGAAGATCCATTTCCAAGATGGCTTCCAAGATGATTGGCAAGCTGGTGCTAGCTATCAGTTGGGAGTGCAGCCAGGGTTGTTGGCTAGGGGAGAGGGACATCTCAGTTCTTTTCCATGTGGCATCTATATTAGGCTGCTTGGGCCTCCTCACAGAATGGGATCTGGCTTCTGAGAGGGAATATTTCAAGAGATGGGAGGTAGAAGCTGCCAGTCTCTTAAGGCCTGGAGTAAGAAAATACCAAAGTGTCATTTCCATCATATTCTACTGGTAAAAGCTATTCAGGAATCCATTCAAGATTCAAGGGAAGAGGCATAGAACCAACCTATCTCTCAGTAAGTGGTCTGTGAAAGAAGCTGTGGCCATCTTAATTTTTTTCTCTTTTTTTCGTGACTGGCTTTATAAACAAGTGTTTTGCCACCCAAGAATGGAAAATGTAACAAGTTCAATTTCATGGCAAGAAAATATTTGTTTCTAAAATTAGATGCCTTTTTAAAAAAATGTTTATTTATTTTTTAGAGAGAGAGAGAGAGAGACAGAGAATCCAAAGCAGGCTCCAGGCTCTGAGCTGTTAGTACAGAGCCTGACACAGGGCTCAAATTCACAAACTGTGAGATCATGACCTGAGCCAAAGTCGGACGCTCAGCCTTCTGAATTACCCAGGTGCCCCTTAGATGCCATTTTTAAATGAAGTATCAGGTTACCCTACTTTTTAAAACTTTTTATTGAAGCATAGTTGACATACGATACTACACTAGTTTCAGGCATACAACCTAGTGATTCTGCACTTTACACATATACATTGTGAAATGCTTATCATAAGTATAATTACCATCTGTTACCTTAAAAATTATTAGATTATTGGCTATATTTTCTATGCTGCACTTTTCATCCCCTGACTTATTTGTTTTATAATTGGAAATTTGTACCTCTTATTTCACCCATCCTCCACCTCACCTCCCTCTGACAACCACCAGCATGTTTTCTGTATTTATGAGTCTATTTCAGTTTTTCTTATTCGTTTGTTCATTTGTTTTGTTATTTAGGTTCCACATATAAGTGAAGTCATGTGGTATTTGTCTTTTTCTGTCTGACTTATTTCACTTAGCATAATATCCTGTAGGGCCATCCATGTTGTCACAAATGGCAAGATTTCATTCTTTTTTACAGCTGATTAATATTCCATTGTATGTATATGTGTGTGTATATATATATCTTCTTTACCCATTCATCTGTGGATGGACACTTAGGTTGCTTCCATAGTTTGGCTATTATATAAACAATGTTGTACTAAACATAAGGGTGCATATAGCTTTCAAATTAATGCTTTTGTTTTCTTTAGGTAAATACCCAGAAGTGGAATTATGGAGTCATACGGTATTTCTATTTTCAGGTTTTTAAGGAGCCTCCATACTGCTTTCCACACTTATATTCCCACCAATAGTGTACAAGGTTCCCATTTCTCCACATCCTTCCCAACAACTCTTGTTATTTCTCATATTTTTTGGTACTAGCCATTCTGACAGGTGTGAGGTGATATCTCATTGCGGTTTTGATTTGCATTTCCCTGATGATGAGTGATGCTGAGCATTTTTTCATGTACCCATTGTCCATCTGCATGTCTTCTTTGGAAAAATGCTTATTCAGTTCCACTGAAAAAGTGGAATAAGTGGTGTTGAGTTGTATGAATTCTTTATATATTTTGGATACTAAGCCCTTACCATATGTGTCATTTGCAAATCTTTTCTCCCATTCAGTAGGTTTCCTTTTTATTTTGTTGATGATTTTCTTTGCTGTGCAAATGCTTTTCAGTTTGATGAGGTCCCAATAGTTTACTATTGCTTTTGTTTCCCTTGCCTGAGGAGACAGACGCATAAATATGTTTGCTAAGGCTGATGTCCAAGAGACTACTGCCTATGTTTTCTTTTAGGAGTTTTATGGTTTCAGGTCTCACATTCAGGTCTTTAATCCATTTTGAGTTTATTTTTGTGTATGGCATAAGAAAGCGGTCCAGTTTCCTTCTGTGCATTAGCTGTCCAGTTTTCCCAGCACCATTTATTGAAGAGCCTTTTCTCCACTGAATGTTTTGCTTCCTTTGTCATAGCTTAAGTCGCTATATAAGTGTGGATTTATTTCTGGGCTCTCTACTCTGTTCCACTGATCTATGTATCTATTTTTGTTTCAGTACCATGCTGTTTTGATTAGTGTAGGTTTGTAGCACAGTTTGAAATCTGGTTCTGTGATACCTCCAGCTTTGTTCTTCTTTCTCAAGGTTGCTTTGGCTATTTGGAGTCTTTTGTGGTTCCGTACAAATTTTAGGACTATTTGTTCTAGTTCTGTGAAAAATATTACGGATGTTTTGATAGGGATTATATTGGATCTGTAGATTACTTTTAGTAGAATGGACATTTTAACAATGTTAATTTTTCCAATCTAAGCACAGTATATCTATTTATCCGTGTCATCTTCAATTTCTTCCAGTAATGTCTTATCGTTTTCAGTATAAGTCTTTCATCTCCTTGGTTAAATTTATCCCTAGGTATTTGTGTGGCCATCTTTAGTTCACCACCTAGTATGTGATCAAAAATATGTGAAGACCACTAATTTAGGTAAACAGAATGTGGACCAGCAGCTCCGCCCCCAGACTGGAGCTCAGCTCTCTCACATGAGGAATTCTTGGCTGTCAGAAGCTTTTCTGCTCCCACTGGTGCATCTCCTCATAGCTGTTTCACCAGAAATGAGGCTCTTAGTGTTTTTTTTTTAATTTTTTTAATGTTTTTACTTATTTTTTGAGACAGAGAGAGACAAAACATGAGTCGGGGAGGGGCAGAGAGAGAGGGAGACACAGAATCCGAAGCAGGCTCCAGGTTCTGAGCTGTCTGCACAGAGCCCGACATGGGGCTCGAACTCACGAACTGAAAGATCATGACTTGAGCTGAAGTCAGACGCTTAACCGACTGAGCCACCCAGGTGCCCCTCTCTTAGTGGGTTTTTTAATCCAAAGGCATAGAAAGAAGACTATATGCAGGACAATGTGAAGAAAAATAGAGTTTAACTCTTTATCAGCACTACCGCTTTATCTTGCTTAATAAAATGGTTTGTCTAGCGTCAGAAACAAAACATTTATCTGGTCAGGTCTTGATGACCTTTTATTATTTATTTATTTAAAAGTTTTTTAACACTTATTTATTTTTTGAGAGACAGAGAGAGACTGAGCGTGAGTGGGGGAGGGGCAGAGAAAGAGGGAGTCACAGATTCTGAAGCAGGCTCCAGGCTCTGAGCTGTCAGCACAGAGCCCAACATGGGGCTCAAACTCACAAACCATGAGATCACGACCTGAGCCAAAGTCGGATGCTTAACCGACTGAGTCACCTAGGCACCCCTTGATGATCTTTTAAAAAATCTCTCTATTATGGGGCACCTGGGTGGCTCAGTTGGTTGAGGTCTGACTTCAGCTCAGGTCATGATCTCAGTTTGTGAGCTTGAGCCCCACGTCAGGCTTTCTGCTATCAGCATGGAACCTGCTTGGGATCCTGGGCCTCCCTCTCTTTCTGCCTCTCCCCAGCTTGTTCTCTCTCTCTCTCTCTCAAAAATAAATATTTTAAAAAACTACAGAAAGTTAAAAAAAATTGTCCATTACAACAGTATTCTCTAAAGCAAAATATACTGAAACTTAAACGAAATACAGTCAGAGTGACTTTTATGACTCAAAGGATACGATTGTAACGGTATTCTACCAGAAATTTCCCAATGCACAGGCTGACACCTGCTTTTCCTTTCACATCAATCAAGTAAAATAATCACAAACAGAGGTTTAAGATTTCTCCCATAACACCTACTCTTAAGGAAAGCAAAGTGGGTTATAAACAGTATAAACCCATTTTTTTTTAAAGAAAATATGTGTAAGAGAGACAAGAGTAAAATTTTTCACTATTTATGATTCTAACCTCTACCGTTAAGAGGATCCTGAGAATAACATGTTGTTTTCCTGAACAGGGCAATGGGTAAGGGAGCAAATTAGAAAAAGTGAGATAATGAAAAATTATTTCTCAAGAGAAAAGGAAGAGTTGTCTCAAGGTGGCAAAAGTGAAGAAGGTGAGTAGTTTAAAAGAGTGATTCGGGGGTGCCTGGGTGGCTCAGTCAGTTAAGTGACTCTTGATTTTGACACAGGTCATGATCTCACAGTTTGTGGGCTCGAGCCCCACATGGGGCTCTTTGCTGACAGCATGGATTCTGCTTGGGATTCTGTCTCTCCCTTTCTGTCTCCCTCTCTCTCTGCCCCTCCCTAACTCTCTCTCGTGCTTGCTCTCTAAATAAATAAATAAGTAAATAAATACACTTTTTTTAAAAAAGTGTGAATCGGGGATAATTTTGCTATATGGGCTGTGGGGACTCTCCTCTAGGTTGTCACAAACCCTTTGGTAAAATCTTCACTGTTTGGCAGTTCTTTTTGGTATTGGATTGTGTTCTTTGGGGGATGATTCCAGTAATGTTGACATAAACATGTTGAAGGTAGACACAGGCCAAGAACAAGGGTAGCCTAAGCAAGTTCAAGTCGCTTGTAAGTAACATCTGAATAAGAAAAGTCCAAGGTATACGTACCCCAAATCGGGACAGTGAATACCCCTGGGTGGCGGAGGAAAAGGGTATTTCTTTCATTCTCTCTCCATTTTTGTGTGTTTACATTTTGCTATTAGTTGTGTTGTTAAGAGGAAATTGTTTTGAAACATACATGGACTTTGCGATTGGACAGATCTATGTTAGAGCCCAGCTCTGCTTCCTCAATTTATGATTTTGGACAAGTGCCTTAATTTTTGTAAGCCTCACTTTCTCCGTTTGCCTAAAAAGGATAATAACTGTACCTTTACTTGTGGGTAGTTGAGACAATGTGTGAGGTTATGTCTGTAAAGTTCTTCGGGTGGTGCTTAGAGCTGAGCAAGCATACAATAAGTTGTGTAAACTATTGTTGTTTTGTCAACAATGAAAGCTTGCTGGTGGTTCTCAATCCTGAAAATGACCAGCCTTTCCTGCTCATTATCAAGAAGACAGCACCTGACTATGTGTCTCTGTCCTTGAAGGAACCAGGAGTGTAAATCCAACTGGGTTTTATCCCTTCTACCGTAAGTCACACAACATATTATCGTCAAAAAGAAAAGCCTTTTTGAATACCTACTGTCTGCAGGTCACTTAAGTTCTCTAGAAGACACGTAAAATGTAGTCTTCATCTCATAGCCAGGTCAACTTTGGCTACTAACGCCCGAGTGTCTCAATTCCTAATTAAAAACACTTTAAGGGTAGGCTATACTTAAGACTGGACCCACATGTTCTGAATTCCCAGTGAAGAATACACATTACATTTCAGGACTTCTGCACTAGCCAAGGCGTTCTGATGTGGGGTTTGAGTTCCTTGGTGCTGTCATGTGACTGGCTTTTTGATGTGGTTTCTGTTCCAGTAAGTTAAACTCTGGCATCTCAGAACTGGCACAGCCTGCCATGCTAAAGATGAATTCTGAGCGCAGACTGAGGCGGAATCTGCATGCCTGCGGGTTGATGAAACCACGAACTGCCACGGGATTAATTAGCTGGAGGCTCTTCAATGTGGCACGGTCCCACTATTCAGGGTTTCTTAGTTGCTGCCATGGAGCCTGGCTATCTAAAACAGCACTCTCCAAAATATTTTTGGTCTTTGACCTCTTCAATGGAAGAAAAAAACCAAAAAAAACAAACTCTGAACTTGGCATATTCCTGCTTGAAGCTCTGGAGGCACACTTATTGGGATTTATGAAACGTCTCACTGTTCTGTGGTGCCCGGTGTTTATTCATTACGTTAAGTAAATAAATAATTCATGCCTGAAAAAAGTATAAGCATTATGATAAATATTCTTAGTGTCCTCACCAATATCTGGCTCTCCTCTGTAGGCACATAGAAGACCAGACTGCCCAGCCGTCTGTGGTTAAGCAGAGCTATGTGACTGGTTTAGGTCAATAGGATGTTAGCTGCAGTGACATCTATCACCTCTTGGCTGAAGTGTGAAAGCTTGGGAGCAGGTGACAGGTCCGGTCTCTTTCTCCCTGCTGAGACCAAAGGAGTCATGCGTGCTAGATGGTGCAGCTACAGACGGTAGATCTCCATCAGCCTGGATCCTTGAGTGATTGCTGGAGTGGAGTTTTCTCAACGCACATACCCCCACCCTTGACTTGCAACGGACATATGCAAGAAATAAATCTTGTTTGTGTCCAACTTTGGGGTCTGCAGGTTAATCAGTTCTCACAGCACAACGTAGCCTATTCTAAGTAACGCAATTATCTTGTGAACATTAGTAATACAGAAAACAGGATGCAGTTCACTTGTAGGACCTGGGGGTCACTGGGGGTAGGTCAAGGAAGACCATGCTGAAAGAAAGAGAACAAAAGGAGTGCAGCAATTCAAATGACCAAGTTCAAGGGGACTGGACTCACTGCGGTCTACTGTAGGATGCCTGGATGCAGGGCAGAACTTGCAGGTGACAGTCTCTGGAGGTGCTCATCCCAGGCACACCAGACTCCAGACCCAGGTTATGAGAGCATGGCAGCCCACCCCCATGGATATAAAACATTTCCAGCTGACTGCATACCTTGGCCCCATTGGTTCGGAGCCTGTGTCAGTTGGTAACGTTTGTTTAGTTACCTAGAAAGTGAAAGATGCTTCATAGGTCACTGCAGAAGCACAGGATGTTAGACTAGGATAAGAACCAGTAACTGGTCTGTATTGGGTTTTTGTTGTTGTTGCTTTTTAAGGGCTTTTTGTTTGTGTTTGTTGTTGTTGTTGTTGTTGTTGTTTTACATAGACCCTGAGTGTTTCTGGGTTCTATGCAAAATTATCCAGATGGGAGTTAAGACATACATAGCCACCATGTAAGACTCACTGAAATGCACCATAAATGATAAGTTAACAACCATGATGTGAGGGGAGTCAGTGCTACACTTTCCATTTCTAAACTTGAAACTACAGCTGCTCCACCTAAAGCCACAAACAGTTGAGTACACTGGACAGAGAAGAACTTGGAAAGGGAATGAGGAGAATCTTCCTTGCTTGTCATCACTGATGATGGAAAGTCAGTTGCCATCTATCTTTTGCCTGACTAGCCTAAAGTGAGGGGGCATTCAGTTGATTCAACAGAATGATGCACATAGGCTAATTTCTCATGGTGCCAGATTGCCTTCTTATTAGAACTGGAAGAAAGAAGGAAAGACGTAGGGTTAATCTTCTCACGATTCCCTGGGCTGGAATTGCCAAGTGTTTATACTTCTGTATAAAGTTATCTTTGCAGAAACCTGCCTCTCTGAATTCATTGGGAATGCAGGGCCAGGAGTCTGGCAAAACTGAGACGAAAGTGTTCCCTAGAACCCAATTTTTTTTGGATACTTTGCTACTTAGCAGAACTTTTATGCTAAAGTCTCTCAGGGTTTCTAATTTTTACAAGGTAATTATTTTCAAAATCCAAAAGGTGCAGTTTCCCTTTCTGAAAGCCTCCTGATGCAAGAGAAATGGGATCTTGTTACAAATTACTTAAGTCACTCTGCTTCCTCTGTCTAAATCCACTCTGCTGGGAAGGCTAGCTGGAAGACTGAAAACCACAGCTTCATTCCCAGGTACACTGCCGTAAAATAATTACATTAGATGTTCACGTGGTGAATTTAAATGGGGATAAGTACAAATATATTTTTACTTTGAATATAATGCACTTAAAAAAAGAAATTGCCTGTATAGCTACATGCAAAAGAATGACACTGGACCACTTCCTTACACCATACACAAAAATAAAATGGATGAAGGACGTAAATGTGAGACTTGAAACCATAAATATTCTAGAAGAGAGCACAGGCAGTAATTTCTCTGACATTGGCCATAACAACATTTTTCTAGATACGTCTCCTGAGGCAAGGGAAACAAAAGCAAAACTAAAACATTGAGGTTAGATGAAAGTAAAAAGCTTCTGCACAGCAAAAGAAACAATCAACAAAACTAAAAGACAATCTATGGAACGGGAGAAAATATTTGCAAATGACATATCTGATTAAGAGTTAGTATCCAAAATATATATAGAACTTTTACAACTCAACATCAAAAGACCCCAAATAATCCAATTAAAAAGTGGGCAGAAGACATGAACAGACACTTCTCTGAAGAAGACATCCAGATGGCCAACAGACACAGGAAAAGATGCTCAACATCACTCCTCATCAGGGAAATGCAAATCAAAACCACAATGAGATATCACCTCACACCTGTCAGAATAGCTATTATCAAAAAGACAAAAAACAACAAATGTTGGCGAGGATGTGGAGAAAAAGGAAACCTTGTGCACTATTGGTGGGAATGCAAACTGGTACAGCCACTGTGGAAAACAGTATGGGGATTCTTCAAAAACTTAAAAATAGACCTCCCATACAATCCAGTAATTCCACTACCATTTACCCCCAAAGAATATGAAAACACTAATTTGAGAAGATATAATCACCCCCATGTTTATTACAGCATTATTTACGATAAACAAGCTATGGAAGTGGCCCAAGTGTCCATTGATCGATGAATGGATAAGAAGAGGTGGTCTATATACACAACATTTTATTTCTCAGCCATTAAAAGAATGAAATCTTGCCATTTGCAACAATATGGAACTAGAGAATATTATGCTGAGTGAAATAAATCAGTTAGAGAAAGACAAATATCGTATGATTTCACTCATATGTGGAATTTAAGAAACAAAACAAATGATCAGAGAAAAAGAGATAAACCAAAATAACAGACTCTTAACTTATAGAGAACAAACTGATGGTTACCAGAGGGGAGGTGGGTGGGGGGAGTGGGTGAAATAGGTGAAGGGGATTAAGAGTACACTTATCATGATGAGCCATGAGTAATGTATAGAATTATTGAGTCACTATATTGTGCACCTGAAACTAATATAACACTGCATGTTAACTATCCTGGGATTTTTCAAAAGCTGGATAAGAAACTTATATATGATTATATGTGAACCGCAAGAATGAACAGATTGTTTGCTTATAATTATATGCAGATAATATACATAAAATTCACTTTGAATAAAAAAAAGAAAATGTGCTTTAAAAAAATTTTTTTTAATGTTTATTTATCTTTGAGAGAGACAGAGACAGAGTATGAGCCAGGGAGGGGCAGAGAGAAAGGGAGACAGAATCTGGAGCAGGCTCTAGGCTCTGAGCTGTCAGCACAGAGCTGGACGCGGGGCTCAAACTCACCAACCGTGAGATCATGTCCTGAGCCAAAGTCGGACGCTAACCAACTGAACCACCCAGGCACCCCAATGTCTGTGCTTTTAGAATAGAAGCCAGGTTTCTGACCTCCCCCTCTGCCTAAATAAAGGATTTGGAAAAGGTGAATAGTGTCAGTTGAAAAATATTGGCAAGAACCTATCTAGTGGTCCCCTACCTTATAAATCCATACCAACAGTACTAAATATGTATAATTCTGATTTCCAAATCTCACCTCAATACTCTGTGAAGTGAAAGAAAAAGTCCTACATTCTGAGATATACCATAGTTACTTATTTTTCAGGGACTCTGAGAGTGCTTTATTTGCAAAGGCTGCTAATGTAAAGATTTCTGGGGGCAGGGGAGGGGAACGCCTGAGTGGCTCCAGCGGCTTGAGCATTGGACTTCGGCTCAGGTCACGATCTCACAGTTCATGAGTTCAAGCCCTGAGTTGGGCTCTGTTTTGCCAGCGTGGAGCCTGGAGCCTGCTTCAGTTCTGTGTCTCCCCCTCTCTCTCTGCCTCTCCCCTACTTGTGTGTGCACTCTCTCTCAGTCTCTCTCTCTCAAAAAGAAATAAATAAACATTTAAAAAAAAAGATTTCTGGGAGCTGGGTGGCAGGCAAAGCCCCTTGCTCAGAGCCTAAAGGCCTAAGCCAGAGCTGGGGCCCATTCCATCTAGTATTATTGCCACACACTGGGAGGAATGAGGCCATGGACAGGTCCCTGTTTATGGAGCTGTGAGTTGTACCCTGTGTGTAGAAAACATACCTATATTTCAGATTGGCCCCATGACCGAGGCGGAGCACAATGGCTCTGCCAAATGGACATTCACGGCAGAAGTTGGGAGGCTTGTGCCATTTTTTGCAAGCAGCAATTAGGATTTTCAATACCTAAAAAGAACTTAGAAGTAAATGAATGCAATCTCCAAAAAATTAAAACTGCACAAATAAACAATGAAAGGAAGGAGACAGGAGGTTGTCTTTCTCATATGCCAGAGGAAGGTGATGTCAACTTCAAATCTCTGCTTCATTCTGGTCCAAGGCCACTGTTAGAACTAAGTTCTGTGAAGGAACACAGAGACACTAAAGAGGCAGACTCTAGACAAGCTCACATAATGAATGGCCGTCCTTGCTGCCTAAAGCATCACACCTGATTGACAGGCCCGAGAACTCTGCTCCCACCTCGCTAGCCCCCAGGAGCTGAGATTGATGTGCAGGATGGGAACACGAATCCTGGGCTTCAGGAGCAGTTTGAGGTCGAGTCAGAATTTGTTTCTATCCTGCCTTTCAAAGCTTTGTTTGTATGAACCGTCCATATGAGTGACTCAGCATTGCTGGGCTGGGGAAAGTGGGGATGGGGAGCCTTTGAAGAGATGCATTTCAGAATGGACATTCATCAGAAATGAGGGAGGCTGAGGATTTTCCTAAAACGATAGATGAGAACTGAAAATTCTGTTTAACCAGTTACCAGGCTGGTCTCCCTCCAGCCCATCAAATCCCACCCCCTCGCTGTTGGTTGCCCTAACCAAAATAAATAATAAATGCGTAACGCTCAACAGGGAGTCTATTCAGTTACTGCCACCCATTTCCAAAGCCCAGGCCAATATAAAGTAACCCAAGACTTCACTCCTCTTCAGGAGACTCCTGAACATCCTCTGAGGCAATTAAATCATGGAACCTGTGCAAATAAGATTTTAATGGAATGCTATTTCCAGACATGATGAAAGCATTTGTAATGAATTGAGTATTCATTCTGACTATCACATGTAAATGAAGCATAGTTCTTTGATATACTAATGATGATAACAGCTAATTAATGGCTTTCCTTTGTAAAACATTTATAGCTTACAAAATAACTTCACATGAATCATCTCCTTTATTTTCAGAATGGTATGGTAGGTAGGATGTGCGTTATTATTTAAGTGAACAAGGAAACTGAGATTCAGAGGTTAAAAGGCTTTCCTGGAGTAACACAAGTAATTGATGTTGGATGTAGGATTAGAACAAAGATTCTAGGTCCGATACTTTCCCCAATCCATCCCACTCTCTCTCAAAAAAGAAAAATTCTTCCTCTTCTTTGAAAGCTTAGAAATTTATAAATTGTTTAGTACTTATTTAATGTTTGCTGGCACATTGCTAAGTTGAGTCATTGTATTGAGTATCAAGTGCTAAACATATCTTTTCTCATTTAGAGGTAAGTCTTGTCATGCCCATTGCTATAGATGAGGAAACTGAGCACAGAGATGGTTTTGTAATTTGTCCAAACCACACAGCTACTAAGTAGTGGAATAAGGATTTGAAAACAGTCAGCATGACCTCACAGCCTTAACTGCAGTGCTATGCAGCCTCCCATCCCCACATCCATCCAGTGAGGTGGGCAGGTTTGTGACTTCTTTAACTGATGATCGAAGAACCATAGGTCTAGTTTCTAGTCCACAGAACTACCCACATTGCCAAGTTGTTTGACATCGTCTGAGTCCTTGTTGATTGTCACAGCTGAGGGGCCAAGCTGGAACCAATGGACATAACCAATAACCAATAGAAAGAAAACAAATAACCAATGGAAACCAATCACTCTACTTTTAGATGGGGTTCCTCACCTGCCACTCTCCCACCCCATGAGAGCCCTCCTTTCCCATCAGCTACTTTTTTGTTCACAATGGCACCACCTTTCCTCTTATTTCTGATCCTGAAGGACCATAAAGTTCCTTCTCCCTCAGTTCTCATATCCAGTCAATTATCAGGGATTCCTATTTCCTGAATGTGTATATGTCTAGAAATTGCTTTGCCCTCTTCTGTCCTACCACCTATAGTCCAGTTGAATGACCAGACAATGGCCTCCCCAGTTTCAAACACTTTCCACAGTAGAGTCCAACCTGTCTCCGAGCATCCTAAAAGCACAGCTGTCCTTGTCACATCGAATGCTATGAAAACCACAATGGCACCTTGTTGTCTATCATAAGCGCTGTTTTTCAAATCCTCCACAGTCTGGTCTACTTTTCCTACGAATCCATTCTCTCTCCTTTCTCTTCTTGTCAAGTAGGTGTCCTCAAAGTCCCAAACACATGTCCATATAATCCCTGTGTCATCGTTGTTCTTTTCCTTGATCCGTTATTTTCTCTTCTTTTCCTTGATCTGTTATTTCTCATGCTTATTCCAGCATAGGCGCCCCTCCAGTCTTCTAGGAAATCTCTTCAGAGTACTCTTCCTTCTTGGACTCCTATTGTTCCTACAGAAGGTGCCCCAGTGTTTGGTGTTTAATATTGTTTTCTAATTGTCTCAGTACTAATTTAATCTTTTCCGGTAAGTTTCCAAGGTCAAGTAACTTCATGATCCTTGCCAGGCATAACAGTACCGGACTCAGAGATAGAACTTATTTGGTGGAGTCATTGGCATCAGACCAGAAATCATTGGCATCAGACCAGAAAGCAAACTAACCCAGGTTGATTTCGTGGTTCTGATGAACAACCCAGTGGCCTTGTTCTAGGACGGTTACTTCTCCAATACTTGATGCCAACATCAAATTCATCTGAAGGTCAGAAAATTACAAAAAGGCCAATTCACCTTCTGTAGTAGAGTTGTCTTTTTGTCTACCTTCTCGAACAGCTGAGGAACCCACCTTCTCTGATTCCTTTCCCAGGTCACAGTAGCTGTTCTCTAAGGAGGTATGATAATGGAGGGGTGGGAGTGAGGGTAAAATGAGTTATCCAAATGAAAGATCACAGCAGGTGGAAGGTGATTTATAATCTCCAAAGTAATACATTAGAGAGTGGAAAGTCGCTCAAGGCAGATGTTTTAAACTAATTCATGAAACAGTTTTTACCAGAAGAGAAGTTCCTGGATACTGCTAAAGCATTGTTCAGAATCAGCATGTTAAATGGCCATTCATCAAAGTTAAAGTTGCCCCAAGGCATATTTGTGAGAGACTAGTACTTTGGAAATATAATAATGATAATAATAAAGTTAGTATATATGTACACATTTGAAAAGTATGCCATACTTTCCAAACTATGTTCTCCAGCACCATTAGGAATTAAATCCTTTTGAGTCGGAAGGAGCTCTGAAGGTCATCTGGATGAAATAGGGCTAACATTTTTTGAATACTATTTATATACTTTTATTTTGTCCGAGACATTAAGTCTATTTTTAGATTTCTACAGCATGAATGCAAAAACGTGAATATTCAGGTTCTCCCAATCCAGAATGGGATTTTTGTAGAAATAATAATTGTGAAAACCAGGCTTTGTTGGGAATGAAATGAGATTTTCTAAATTTCTTTAGGTCCCATTTAGCATAGCAAGAACCAAGTCTGTAGATGCGAATCAGATCGTAGAAATGCTCCCATGTATACAAGTACTGAATCTGACTGTGATATGTAGGCCATGAAGCTAGGTAGTTTAGGGTAAGAGGAGAATGATGAATTGTAGAGGTAGGAACCTTGCCTGTTTCTGTCTCAAAGGACCACGAGAAGGAGGAGAGAGACAGATGCTGGAGAGACACATTGGTCTTGATTTTCTGTCTCTGGGCGGCCCAGAGGAAAGATGTGTTAGATAAGTTAAAATCAACACAAGGCCTTTCCCCCATTTAACACTGAATGGAAACATAGGCTCCCCACACCAATCTGGGAGTGGCCACATCAGAGTAAACTCAGCAATACTGTGTGGTTAGACAGTGGAAGAGCTAGAACTTAATTTCCCAAGCTACCCTCGGTTCCTGTGTGGTGTGGAAGGAACTCAGAATCTCCTGTGTGCCCCCTGGGGGGTGTGAAGCACAGATGCTGGTTGGAAGCTGGCTGGTAAACATACCAGAGAGGGATGACTGTGGTGAGAGCAAGATGGCCATGTGGCCAAAGGATATGAAATAGACTGCCTAGGTCCTGACCTCACAACCAGACCCAGGGGCCCAAAGCATGGGGAAGGGGTGGGAGGGGAAGGGGCTGGGCTCTGACTCAGCTAAGACAGGAGATGAACCAGAAGCTACCTGACCCATAGTCTTCAGCAGCAAACCCTGGCCAAATGCCAAGAATAGGACAAGCTGCACATCAGTGGTCACCAGTCCAGGGAGCAGCCCAGGAAAGCCACCTTGCAGCAGACATGGTGAAGATCCAGAGAACACCATGTGGATTCATGCCGGCCCCCCTCCACCCATGAGAATACAGTAAGTCCCCTCATATGCCCAGGCACCTTCTCGGTGAGAGAAGGGAAGGAGAGAGACACCAGAAACTCTGGGAATTTTGCCAAAAACAAAACAAAAACTGTGCAATCTGAAGAAGACTGCTCCAGAGCATGGGATTGGGCTGAGATTAGCAGGTTGGAATAACTTGGTTTCCCACATCACGGTGGGATAGGGGCTCGATGAAAAAATGAGAGCATTTTCGCAGTCTTCCGTACTCTACTCTGAGAGTAGGGTGAGTGCTTCAGTGACTCTGCTCCCTGGCATGAGTATCTCCTTTATAAGCAGGAAAAGGCTTATATGGACCATGGGATCAGGGGAGGCAGATGTTGCTATATCTATTTTGCACATGTAGAAACCAAGGTCCAGCAATGAAATGTCTCCTCCATGGCCAAAAGGCAACTGGGTAGCAAAACCACAGCAGGACTTAGACTTCCTGATCCCAGCCCCACGCTCCTCCTTGTAAGGTCATGAGCCTCTCCCATGACCCTGCAGGAGATGCCCAAGTAAATGAGCCAGTGGAACAATGGTGAAAGGTATTTATGCTCAGAAGCTTTACACGTGGGGATGGCATGATTCTATGTCCCTTTCATTATGCCAATGTTTGAAATGGAACAGAGCTGATAGGACATTGATTGAACAGAGTGCTTCTTTTTCTTTCTTTCTTGTTTGTCCTCCCAAGTATCACCTAAAATTGAAACCTCTGTTGGCTGCAGTTTTTATCCATCTGCAAAAACATATTAGAAAGAGAAAGAGGTTGGCAACTGACTTCAGGCTTTTCCCCCCAGAGTGTTACTTACCTGACTTTAACCAGATGCTGTGTATCAGCCTGTCTCTCTCCTCCATGCTCAGTGGGTAAAAGACAAAAATATAAGGAATGCTTGTTATGCTGTGGACTCTCTCCCCCTCTCTTTCTCTTTCTCTCTTTCCTTTTTTTTTTTCTTTTATCCCAGGACCGGATATACAAGTTCCAGAAGAGGAATATACATCCCCAGAGTCTGAAATCAAATCTGGAATTCATATCCTTTGTAAATGTACTTTATTAAAAGCAGGAATCAAGAAAGGTTTTGGAATTATTATATTGGAGACGTTGATTGTGTAGAGAGGACTTGGAATTAGGGATAATTTTAGACATGTTTTGCAGGCAGCCAACTCCATGGACAAATGGAAAAACTGGGCACTTTGGCATCGGTCCTATCCCAAAGACTTTAAAACCAGCCCTCAGACTGCATTACCACGTCAGAAAAGAAAGCAGAAGACTGCAGTAGAGCCCATTTATCTTTATTGCAATCAGGTGAATTGAAATTTCTACAGGAACATATAGGCAAAAATTCCAGGCATCACGCTGTCAGCTTGGGGTTAATCTCCATAAAATCTGTTTGCTGCCACGTAATGATGTTTAGTGCAACCCCAGAAGGCTTCCTGGGGTGGAAAGCATGAGAGTTGGTGTGTGTGCGTAGTGTGCCTGTGTGTGCAAGTGTGTGAAGCAGCTGAAAGTGTTGGTTGAGCTCCAGAATGGGAACCGGTTGAGGCTGTAAGGGGAGGAAGCAGAGCGAGTCACTTGAACTGCACTGGAACGTGCCTGCAGCCTGCACCACTGGCCGTCCTGTGGGTGGGGAACCAGGAACTTGTCCATTGTTCCCATAAGGCCCAGACGGTTTTATATCAGTAAACTGTCTCTGAACAATTTTCTCCCCTCGGCTTGGCAGCACATCCTTCTGAATACCATTGCAGTTCACGGTATTTCTCTGATGAAAACCATCATTTCACAGAGGTCAGCCAACTCAACAGCGGGAGCAAAGTGATTATGGGATTCACATTCCAGTAATAAAGGAGGACCTAAGCCCTTTAGCCAGAGAAAGGCGGGAGCCCCTTGTGAACCAGAAGAAGCCCCTGGACTCTGAGAGGTCCTGGAAAGACAGAGGGGTGGCAGTGTTTCTGGGCTAACATAAAGGAGAGCTATTGTTCGGAGAGAAAGGGTCGGAACTGTGGCACATGAGGTTCCTGATGGGGCCACTGCTGGCTTTGCGCCACTCCCGAAGTCACCTCTGTCACCCAGCCCACCGGCTGCTGTGCATTCACATCCAGTATCTCTCCTGTTGCTTTATTTGAAAAGTTCCCTTTCTCGGAACACATGGGGAGGTACTGCGAACATTCGGATGGCTAAGGTCCTTGACTTTTCATGTTGGCTGCCTTTCTAAAACTTTTGAGTTATTGTCTTAATTATTGCAGCCATAAAGGAGAATTTGAAATTACCCCTATGGTGGCTCCCAGGAGAAACAGCGGTGGGATCATTTTCTTGTGTTCCTGTCTTCTGGAGAGAGCTGGATTCCTCCCGTTCCCCTCCCCCTGCCTTTCTTCCTCCGCAGGGTTCTGGCCTCCGGAGATGAGTGTGGGCC
Source organism: Acinonyx jubatus (assembly GCF_027475565.1). Classification (NCBI taxonomy): domain Eukaryota; kingdom Metazoa; phylum Chordata; class Mammalia; order Carnivora; family Felidae; genus Acinonyx; species Acinonyx jubatus. Next base: position 42,927,572 of record NC_069382.1, read on the forward strand.
TGGAGTCTCTGTCCCCAGGGTTCTCTGCAGGAAGGGTGGCTGCTCAGATTCCAAGCTTCCTGCCTGGACCAGTGACGATTCTAACACCCCCTCAGGGAGGCGGTTTGTAATGTTTGTCCTGTAAACTCTTAGGTAACTGTTCTGTTCCACCAGAGGAGGTCATGTGGCTTAGAGAGAAAAGATGTGTTTTTCTACGGGTAGCTAAGGACACTGAGATGCGGCCAGGCAACCACACGGACAGAACCCCTGCTCTGAGCACAGAGCACTGTTTGGGGAGCCAAGGGGAACAATGTGCTATAAACAGCCCCGGGCGCTAGGCTTGTAGCCCTTCCACATCCGTCTTCAGAAACTTCACTAGAGAAACGTCTCCTTTCGGAAGGCACAAATCAGCAAACTGATACACGTTTCATGAGCGACTTTCCAGAATTCTAGGCCCCTCTGCCAGAATGTTCCAGGGCATTTGTTCTTCCACTAGTTAGCTTATGGCTGTGTTTTTCATTATTACTTCAGCTGTAGTTCTGAGTCTTTCTGACTCTCCCCCTCCCTTCAGTTCAGGTCATCCTGTTTGTCTCTAAACGCCAAAAACTTTCCCAAAATGCATTGAGGCCAGCAGGTTCTAAGCAACTAGAAATTACTGAAGGATGTAAGAAGGGGGCTCTAGCCCGGACCTTCTGTGGTCCTCAGGCTTGGCTGAGATAGAAACTTGGCTCAGATCGAAACAGAGCCAACCACTCTCTGCTCAGATGTTTTTATCTTCTTGGGTTTTGTTGTGTTGTGCTTTGTTTTGTGTTTTGTCTTGTGTTTTTTACTATTTATTTATTTGGAGGGAGAGCATAAGCAGGGGAGGGGCAGATAGAGGGGGACAGAGGATCTGAAATGGGCTCTGCGCTGACAGGCTGACAGCAGCAAGCCCAATGAGGAGCTCGACCTCACAAACTGCAAGATCATAACCTGAGCCCAAGTCAGACGCTCAACAGACTGAGCCACCCAGGCATCCTGGTTTTTTTTTTTTTTTATTGAAGTATCATTTACATACAGTAAAATGTGCAAATCCTAAGCATTTATTTATATTTATCGAACTACTCCTCATTTAACTACCACCCAAACCAAGAATATAGGCCTTTCCCAAGACCCTTCTTCATGCTCATCCGGTTCCTGCATGCTTATAATCCTCCTGTGAATATCTTACAATGTTATGAACTCTCACCTCACTTGGAGTTTCTTGCCCTCATTGTCTGTCTTGCTCTCCACCAGCTCAGACTACAGTCTTTGCTTCCCTCAGACACCCTCCCAACAACCAGACAACCCATAGTCAGACAGCTGGGTGAGGGAGCTGGGGTGGATTCCATTGTCTTCTTTTGAAAAGTTATCAGCAGAGGGGCACCCGGGTGGCTCAGTCAGTTGTGTCCAACTTCAGCTCAGGCCATGAGCTCAGGGTTTATGGGTTCGAGCCCCACACTGGACTCTGTGCTGATAGCTCAGAGCCTGGATCCTGCTTCAGATTCTGTGTCTCCCTCTTTCTCTGTCCCTCCCCTGATCACGTTCTGTCTCTCCCTCTCTCTCAAAAATAAACTTTTTTTAAAAATTTAAAAAGGAAAAGAAAAGGAAAAGGAAAGTTACCAGCAGAGGGGCGCCTGGGTGGCTCAGTTGGTTAAGCGTCCGACTTCAGCTCAGGTCATGATCTCAGCGTTCGTGAGTTTGAGCCCCACCTCAGGCTTTGGGTTGACAGCTCAGAGCCTGGAGCCTGCTTTGATTTCTCTGTCTCTCTCTGCCTCTCCCCTGCTTGCATGCTCTCTCTCTCAAAAATAAAATAAATAAACATTTTTTTAATTAAAAAAAAGTTATCAGCTGGAAGTTCAGAGAAGTCAAGCAATTTGCTCCCAGCCACAGAGCCAATAAGGAATGGTGTGATGTCTGCAACCCAGCTCCTGCAGGTTTGCTCTCGGCTAACTTTCCTCTGCCTGGGCTTTGCTCATCACACAAACGTGGCCATTTTCAGAAGAGCACAAAGCTATGCTCCACGGAAGTGAGAACTCATCAGGACACAGACCATACACAGGCCACAGGAGCAGGTGCGTGGAGCCCAGCTTTGTCCGGGTTAGACAATATCCTGGCAGCCTCTAGCCTGAACGTCATCCCTGCCTGGCAAGCTGGTGGTGTGAGTCCTCTCCTTCCTCTTCAGAGCCCCCCTCGTGTCTTCTCCTTCCTATTCAGAGCCCCAACGCAAATGAGTGCCAGTCCTCAAGCTTTAGCATGCCTACGGACCGTCTGCAAATGGGGTGCACATGTCAATTCTCTGGCCTGGGGCAGGCCTCTGAAGTCTGCATTTGTACCAGGCTTGCTCTCCCCCTCCCCGATGCACCCCAGGGCATCTGTGGGACCAAGAGCAGCGCTATCTCCTCTGCCTCCTCGGCATTCAGCCGTATCCGGGTCCTACACCTCTCACACCTGTCTCTCCCTTCCTGGGAGATTTCCCCCATGCTTCATTTCTTCCTTCCTGGTCTTTGCCATCTGCCGAGTCCCTAGATTATTGGGTTCCTTTTGATCGTGATTCTTTTATTCAGCCTATCCACCTAACCTCCAGTTCTTCCCTGAATTGTGCCTTAATCTCTAGACAGGCTTAATGTTTATGGTGACTTAACTGAGTCCACACACGCCAAATATACATGCAAACACACCCGCTGCTGGAAAGCCTCCCGCAGCTCCACTGAGTATAGTCCAGACTCCTCCAAGTAGTGCCTTAGGCTCTCCAGGATCTACTGCTTCTCCTCTGGGTCATCTCTGTCCTGCCTCCCTGAAAAATGCCCTTCCCTCCTGCCACTATTTCTTAACTATTTATGCACCTTCCTGCCTGGGGAAGCTCTTCTCCCTTTGCCTGGAAAAGTCGTCCCTTGGGCCCATCTGGTGAACACCCACTCTCTTTTCAGGAGTGAGACTGAGGAAGGTTGTTTCTTCAGGAAACAGCTCAGGCTTTCCCAACACCCCCCCACCCCCATCCCCCGCAAGAATGGATGGTTCCTTCCTTTTAGGCAATGCCTTCTCGCTTTAACTGGACCAGGAGCCATGTATCCTCCCAACCTGCATGGGGTCTGGGCTCACAGAGTGGGAACTGAGAGCAGAGCCATAACCCAACATTTTCCTGGACAAAGGACTGTGGCCATTTTTATGTCGTGGCTGTGTGCTAAAATAGTATGCCAGTAAAAATGTTTATTGAGTGTTTCCTAAATGCCAGGCACTGTTTTAAGTGTTTCCCCCCCATTAGGCTTATTTGTAGAAGCTGTTTTTCTTGGATGTTGATTATTTGAAATGATCTCCTGTCTGTATAGAATAATGTCTCACGTTTCAGAGGATGCAATGGTAGCATCTATAGGAGTCAATAAAAAGCAACTGTCTCCTGTTGGTCTGAGGGTTCCACCCCTATGGCAGGCGAGCTATCAGCTGCACATCTATGATTCATTCATCCGAGTGGGTTTTTTTTTTCTTATTGTTTTCTTGTAGGCTTTAAAAATGCTAATGGAACATTTGAGGGGTGATTTTATTATGTCAGCCCCATCCCCAATATACCGGAAAATTCGAATAGAAGTCAACGTGGGGGAAAATGATTCAAAATATACAAATGATTCAATGCAAAGAAATTTATCTTAAAAGCCACCTCTCTGGACTATGTCTGCTCCTTTCCATGCATTTAAAATGCCACAAAGAAGAGTGCCATTTCTCTAGACAGAGGCTTCGTACTCCCTAAGATTTATGATGCAGGATATTGTTGAGGTGTCTCAGTGCAGAAGGGAGAGAGCAGGAACTGAAGCCTCCAGACTCCTAGTGATCACTAGAATGTGCTGGCATTTCCCAGGAGACTGGCAGTTTAAAGCCACCAAAATGTACTTCTTGATTCATTAATCTCTTCTTTAGGGTGGGAGTGGAGACGGGGAAATCTGTTCGAGATAAGCATGAAGCACAATATGACTTTGCCTTCTTATAAAGAGCCATCATTCACATAAATTGCATCCTTCAACCTTTCAAGGGATTAAATGCTACAAGACAGACAGCATCTGGTTCAAACAGCAGCAAATCAAAGGGGGTAACAATACACCGCACGGTGAATAACAGGCAGGCTCCTGTATCCATAGGAGGCCAAGAGCAGAGGGAAAAAGAGTCACCCTAAGAAAGGGTACACCTGTAGATGTGTCGGGGAAGATAGTGGTGACTGCAGGGATAATAAGGCCATTCTTCTAAGGTGACCCAAAGCGGCAGGCAGCCACCCTCCTCCAGGGGAGCAACACAGCTCTCCTTGACCCAGGGACCAGAAAAGAGAATAGAGGACAGAGATTCTCCCTTCAGAAAGCCACCAGTCAGGGCCATTCATTAATGTGCAGACTCAAATTGGTTTCTTGCATGGCTTGTTAAGAGAGCAGAGGGAGACGCTGTTTGTCTGGAATTAGATAAAAAGTCGCAGAAGTTTGCCGGCTTTGTCTCGGTCCCCACTTTCCTCCCCTCCCCCACCTGAAGTCTCCTCCCCTTCATCTCCATCTCAGGCTCTCATTACTCTCATGACCTCTGCCCTTTGACCCTTTGGAGGAAGGATCAGATGCATGCCATTCACACCTCCATGTAAAGTTAATCCTCTGGCATCTCCCAGGTATTCTGTTTTAGCATACCCTGAATGAAAGGCTCTCCTCTGCTAAAGAATTTCAGGTTTCCGTGCTTTTCTGACTGGTAAGCATCAAATTCTGGCTGTTTTGACTGAGGCCTATCTTGAGCGTTTCAGACCACCCTTTTCTGGAACTTTTCCTCGAGTTCTCTGGTGAGTTTTAATATTGAAGGATAGAGTGCCCAGAACTATCCTAGGTGCTGTATTTGTTCAGTAGTCTCTCTTAAGTTAGTTTTACTTTCTATCAAAGTTGTACATACACCTTCTCAAACATGTCTGAAATTTAGACTCATCTGGAGAAAAGTGTTTCTAAAATCTTGAAGTCTAGACTTCACACCAGCTAAGTAAAAATCTTTCGGAGGTATGGGCCAAGTACGGGCTTCCGAAGAAGCCCCAGGTGAGGCGGCAGGGATGTGAGCCATTGACAGAGATCTGTCATCCTACAAGGCATATTTCAAACCACACGAAACCAACAGCACCCCCCCCCCCAGCCAAGCGTTACCTCCCTTATTTCCCACTTCCCAGAAGTAAGAAATTCAACAATCTGAGCTGGTTCATATGACATTTACCCTTATATTTCTAAATTGCATGATCATATTGCTTCTCCTTCATTTTCCACTTTATTCATTTCTTTTTTTTAATGTTTATTACTTTTGAGAGAGTGTGCACACACGCATGGGAGGGGCAGAGAGACAGAGGATCCAAAGGGTGTCCTGTGCTGACAGCAGAGAGCCCCCAATGTGGGGCTTGAACTCACAAACCGTGAGATCATGACCTGAGCAGAAGTCAGACACTCAACCGTCCAAGCCACCCAAGTGCTCCTGGCTTTAATCGTTTCTTGACTTCCCACCATGGAAAATAGGATTTAGCTCTTTCATATCACCAGACACACTGCAAAAACTCACACTGCCCAGCCCCTCGACATCATCCCAATGCTGTTATAATTTTGTTGTATCAATATTCACATTATGATGATAGTCTCTGTTTGCTTCATTCTTCTAGGTACTTCTCTATAGTTCACCCCCACACTCTCCCTGTATTGTTCTCTTCCCAGTTGGTTTAATGTTTTGAGGAAATTACTCTCACTGCCTTGGGACCTACAATCTGGACTGCCACCACTTCAGGCCGCTTCATGGTGATCCCCCCCACCATCAGCCTGGGGATTCCCACCTTTCCCTGTGTCGGATCCTTTGTCTTCTTTGTCTTCTCTTTTGGTTTTCTTCCTTATTTTTGTGAAGTCTATCCACCAGGAGTTTCTGGGGAAAGAGTACGCAGAAGCAAACTTTTGAGATCTTGACTGTCTGAAAATTCATGATTCTCTCCTGGAGTTTGGCTGGAGATAGAATTTTAGGCTGGAAATAATTTTCCCTCAGAATTTGGAAGGCATTGCTCCATTGTCTTCTGACTTTCTAGTTCTTATTGAGAAATCCAGTGCCATTCTGATACTGGATAATTTGCATGAAAAAAAAATTTTTTTTTTCTATGTGAAAGCTTGTTGGACCTTCTCCTTGATCCCAAAATTCTGAACTTTCATGACGATGTACTTGGTGTTCCTTTATTTTCATCCACTGTGCCAGGTATTCAGTGAGCCTTTTGAATCAAGAAACACAAGCCCTAGGGTCTGAGAAATGCAGTAATTTCATTAACAATTTCCTCCACCCACTACTCTGTTCGCTCTGTCTTTTAAAATTTTTGTTATAGTCACCCTGTTATACATTATATTCCCAGGACTTGTTTATATTATTACTATTTTTAAAATTTTTATTTTATTTATTTTTCTTTTCTTTTGGAGAGACAGAGAGAGCGAGAGAGAGAGAGAGAGAGAGAGAGAGAGTGAGGGAGGGGACAGAGGGAGAAAGAGAGAATCTTCAGCAGGTTCCATGCTGAACATGGAGCCTGACGCAGGGCTCAATGCAGGGCTGGATGCGGCCTGAGACCCTGGGATCATGACCTGAGCTGAAATTAAGAGTCAGACAGCCGACTGAGCCACCCAGGCACCCCTGGACTTGTCTTATACCTGGAGGTCTATACCTTTTGACCACCTCCAGCCATTTTGTCCATCTCCCATCCCCACCTCTGGGGACCAGCAATCTCTTTTCAGATTCCACACATAAGTGAAATCATACAGTATTTGCCTTTCCCTGTCTGACTTATCACATCATAATGCCCTCAGGGCCCATCCATGTTGTCACAAATGACAGGATTTCCTTCTTTCCCATGGCTGAAAAATATTCCATTGTATGTGTATGCCACATCTTCTTTATCTGTTTGCCCATCTATGGACAGTTAGTTGTTCCCATGTCTTGGCTATTGCACATAATGTTGCAATGGACATAGGAGTGCAGATATCTTTTTGAGATATTGATTTTATTTCTTTTGGATAAATACCCAGAATTGGAATTGCTGGATCATATGGTATTTCTATTTTTAATTTTTAAAAAATTTTTTAATGTTTATTTGTTTTTGAGAGAGATAGATAGAGTGCTAGCAGGGAAGGGGCAGAGAGAGAGGGAGACACGGAATCCAAAGCAGGCTCCAGGCTCTGAGCCGTCAGTCAGCACAGAGCTGGACGCGGGGCTCGCACCCACAAACTGAGAGATCATGACCTGAGCCGAAGTTGGAGGCCCAACCAACTGAGCCACCCAGGCGCCCCTCTATTTTCTGAAGACTCTCCATACCATTTTCCATAGTGGCTGCACCAATTTACATTCCCACTGACAGCACGTACGGGTTCCCTGTTCTCCACATCCTCACCGATACTTGTCATTCCTTGTATTTTTGATATTAGCCATTCTGACAGGTGTGAGGTGATATCTCACTGTGTTTTTTTAAATTCTTTAAAATTTTTTTATTAAAAAAATTTTTTTAATGTTTATTTATTTTTGAGAGAGAGAGAGAGACAGACTGCGAATGGGGGAGGAGCATAGAGAGAGAGGGAGACACAGAATCTGAAGCAGGGTCCAGGTTCTGAGTTATCAGCACAGAGCCTGATGTGGGGCTCAAACTCACTGATCTGGAAATCACGACCTGAGCTGAAGTCAGAGGCTTAACCAGCTGAGCCACCCAGGAGTCCCTCACTGTGGTTTTGATTTGCATTTCCTGTTCTCTCTTTTTAGACCTCTTATTCAGACAGTGAATCCCAAGGATTTGTCTTATAATTTTCTTATTTTTTTCTCTTCTCTTTTCCAATCCTTTGTCTTTTTGTTTTACTTTCTAGGTGATTTCTTCATCTCTAACTTCCAACTCTTTTAATAAATCTTTCATTTTTAATTTCTAAGGTCTTGTCCTGTTTACAGAATGTCCCTTGTATAGAGCCTTCTGTTGTTGTTTCAAGAGTGCAATATCTTATATCATCAAGGACTTGGGAAATCCACAATCAGCGGGGCAATTCGTGGCTCTGCTGACTACACTGATGTCTATCTCGGGGACTCACACTGTTACACACCTGGGTGAAGTGAACAGTGGACCACCTTCAAGAGACAGAGGACAAGTTATATATGATATATGGATGTATATATACCTGCATGATATATGGACAAAAATAGTGCACAAACCCAGAAAGGCAATGTCTCCTAACGATGCAAGAAACCTCTCATCCATTACTTATTGTCTTTGAGGGTCAGCGAATAAAGGATAAATTCTCTTTTGATTGCTTTAGAATAATACAGAAGCACTTGTTCTAATCTATGACCTGATTGTTAAAGATGAAAGCTGTAGTGAACTCCATGTTTATAATAATTCCTTTTTTCTATATGCAACTTCTCATTTTACCAAGACTGCTCACAAGTATTGCCCCATTCGGGCCTCATAAAGACTGAGCAAACAAACAGATAATTCTTCCATTTAACAAATGAGGAAAGTACTCTTTCCTCCATACACACTGCCTTGCTAAGACACTATGGCTGTGCGATTGCACTTTGCCACATACAATGATGTAGCAAAACGGGAACAACAGTGGGGTGGAAATCTAGAAACCTGGATTTTAATCTAGACTCTATGACCAGTTAATTAAGTGAACTTGGGCAATTCATTTCTGTTTCACTAACATTTTGAGGGCCCTTCCTATGTACCAGGTATTATGCTGGGTGCTGGAGATACCAAGCTGAATAAGACACGGTTCCTGTCTCTCAATTGCTTGCAGTTTGGCTGACAAGACAGAATAAACAATCACAACAAAAAAAGCAGTTTTCTATAATCACTCATGAAAGTAATATACGAATCTATGCCTTGAAAGACTACCAGAGGGCATAATGAATTCTATCTGGAGGAGAAAAGCAGTGAAGTTTTCAAAGAGAAGATGAAAAAGAAAATCTTAAAAAAAACAACAGTAATACATTGTTTCAAGAAAACTCAAACAAAATATGTTACATACAAAGTGAAAAATCATCATAACTCCCTTCCCACCAAAAGATGAATGATGCTAGTTTGATGTTGATTAGGAAATGACATTTGATTGATGGGGTTTTTTTAAATTTTTTTTAATGTTTATTTTTTATATATAGAGAGAGAGACAGAGTACGAGTGGGGAGGGGCAGACAGAGAGGGAGACAGAAACTGAAGCAGGCTCCAGGCTCTGAGCTGTCGGCACAGAGCCCGACACGGGGCTCGAACCCACAAACCATGAGATCATGACCTGAGCTGAAGTTCAATGCTTAACCGACTGAGCCACCCAGGTGCCCCTTGATTGATGTTTTAAATGGCTACTGGAGGTTTGCCTGACACAAAAGGTGGCAAAGGTTGGAAAGAATTCAAGGCAAAGGAGATGTGCAAAGGGGGAAGGTAAAAGCACATGGTGGGTTCAGGGCACAAGCTACAGTCAGTTGTGTGTGTTCAGGGGAAAATGGCAAGAAATAAGGCAGGAGAACAAAGCAGCTGTCGGAACCTGAAGGATCTTGTCTACCACGCTAAGGATTTCGGATTGTGTTCTGCAACAGTGGGGAGGCATTACAGTGTTTTAAGTTAAGGTGGACAGGGTCACATCTGTATTTTGCATACCATTCAGTGGCATTGTGGAGGGTGCGTTATGATGGGACGAGACAGGACTGAAGTCAGAGAGACCAGTGAGGAAGTCTAGGTTAAAATGATGAGTCTGGACTAAGACAAGAGACTGAAGAGAGAAAGGAAGAGAAAAACTAGAGAGACTTTTGGGACAGGTAGTATTAAGAAGAAACTGGAAGTGAGGATAAATGAAAAGAGGGGTCTAGGATGGCTCTTTGATTTCTGATTTGAATAACTGCGTCACTAATGACATTATTAACAAAGAGAAAGAATATTGGATGGGGAGCCAGGTTTTGGGGGGAGAGAACAATGCCTGGAACACATCTGGGGGATGTACCCAGGAGGCACTGGTCATAGGAGTTTGGCAACATCCTGATCCCATGTGTCAACAATAGGTGACTCCCAGCAAGGGTACTGGCCAAGATTGGGTTAGCTGGATCAGGAAAAAATGATTACTTGGTACAGAAAAAAAAAAAAAAACACTGATTATTAGTAGTAGGACTAGAGGAATAGTATTAAGCGTCTGATCTAAGCAGTGAATATGAAATCATAAAAAGAAAGAGGTCCAGGAGTCAGGAATTTAGGGGATGAGAAATAGCATGGAAGGCAGAGTATACATGTATAAAGGAAGAGTACAAGATGTGGGCTGTAAGAGACCACGTGAAAGTCCTTTTTTCATTATTGGTTCTGACTGAGGATCTTGGAGCCCATCTTCTGGCTTAAAGTGCCATTCATTCCTGGGTCCAGATGTAGCAGGCGAGAGCATGCTCAGGTTTGCCTAGTGGAAACTCCCAGCCCATCTGAGAAAGAAGGGTCATCTTTCTATGGTCCTTTCCCTTCCTCTGCACCAAGTGCTAGAACTAGCTTCGGCTCCAGCCTCCAAGATGAAAGGAATGAGGAAGCTGGAAGGAGAAGGGGTATGGGTTCTGAGTCCATGCAAAGACCTAAAAATTGAACTTGGGTTTGTATCAGGGTTGCACCTCATTATCACAGGATGTTGAGCCCTCCTTGAGATGTGTCTCTAGGCTCTGCAAGCAATCATTCTTACTTAGAACCCAAGTGGATGGTCTCAAGCACACGTCTGGGCCTACATCCTTACCGGTCTTTTTTTTTGGCCAGGGAAGTGGTCATACTTACTGTATGTATGCTTGGTTGGGGTGGGCCAGGAACAGAGGCAGATGTAATAAGGGATTTGAGCCTTTAAAAGAATCTTGCTGCCCCAGAAGTTCAGAAAAAAATGTTACCCTTGTCAACTGGACTATACTACTGCTGCAGGTGCCTGAAGAGAGTCCAGCAACAGGCTTACATTGATTGGTTCAAGTCCAGGAAGAGTCAAATGTGAACACTCTAGTCTCTCCTTTCAAGGGTATGAGGAGGTTCTATTCATCAGGCCAAAAGACTTCAATGTGTAACCTAGATTATTATTACATTTTTCACTGTTTAAATTGTTCTGAGTGGATCAGAAATGCAGGATTCCTCCCTGTGTACCCTCTGAAATATTTAATCAGGTTAGAAGACATCCGGAAAAATCCAACCACCTGTTAGAAAACAGATTGGTCTACAGCACCGTCTGCTTTTTATAGTCAGCCACCCTAGTTTTAGTGGGTAATGGCTTCCCACCCCCATGCCCAGCCACAAGAACTTGACCATCATATTCTCCCAGGTTGGCTCTGACTCAGACCAGTTTGAAGGTTGTGTTGGCTAAACCAAGACAAAGCAACATATTCCCAGATGTTTTAGAGTCTACCACCAATCAGGTCTGTAGTTGGGACCCCCCTCATTTCTCTTCCACTCATCCCATCCCCCCAAACACAGTCCACACCCCAAAGTAGAGAGAAAGAATAATAAAGAGAAGGAGGGAGGAAAATAAGGAGAAAGAGGCAGGATAAATACATTCATTACTTTAGAGGAAAGAGAAAGGAGTTAAGAGAACTCCCACCTGACAACTTCTGTCGATTTGGGTGGATTAGAAGGACTAAGATGGCAGAAGGCTAAAGCAGTGGGGTCATTGAAGGTTCCGGGGAAAGTGTGATAGAAATGACCAACAATGGGGCACAGTTGTGAAGGAGGAGGTGTGAAGAGAAAGGGAGTGAATCTAGAAGACCAATGATACATTATAAGTACAGGAAGTGAATAAGGACTAGACCATGTGATGTGGTTGAAAAGCAGGTTCAGCTGGAGTGGGTACGGGAGTGGGCAAGTGGTAGGCTAAACAGTGACCCCTCCCCCCAAAATTATATCCACAACCTAATCCCTGGAACCTGTGATTGTTACCTTACATGGCTAAAAAGGAACTTTGCAGATGTGATTAAGGATCTTGAGGTGGGGAGATTATCCTGGGTTATCTAGGTGGGCTAAATGCAGTCACGTACCCTTGTAGAGGGAGATTTGGCACACAGGAGAAGGTACTGTAAGCACAGAGGCAGAGACTGGAGTGATGTGACTACAGGCCAAAAATGCTGGCAACCCCCAGAAGCTGGAAAAAGCAAGACTTCTCCCCTACAGGATGCAGAGGAATGGAAATGTGGCCTTGCCAACACTCGGTGACACTGATTTTGGACTTCTGGCCTCTAGGTTTTTTGTTTGTTTTTGTTTTGTTTTTTGATGTTCATTTTTTTATTTGATTTTTTTTAATGTTTATTTATTATTGAGAAAGAGAGAGAGACAGAGCACAAGTGGGGGAGGGGCAGGAGAGAGGGAAACAGAATCTGAAGCAGGCTCCAGGCTCTGAGCTGTCAGCACACAGCCCGATGCGGGGCTCAAACTCACGAACTATGAGATCATGACCTGAGCTGAAGTCAGACGCTTAACCTATGGAGCCACCAACGCGCCCCTGTTTGTTTTTGTTTTTTAATGTTTTATTTATTTTTGAGAGAAAGAGAGAGAGAGACTCCATGAGTAGGGCAGGGGCAGAGAGCAAGAGCGAGAGCGAGAGAGAGAGAGAGAGAACAGAAGATCCCAAGCAGATTCCATGCTGACAGCAGCCAGCCCAACACGGGGCTAGAACCCATGAACCTCAGCTGAAGTCAGACGTTCAACCGGACTGAGCCACCCCAGGTGCTCCCTGGCCTCTAGAACTTTGAAAGAATAAATTTCTGTTGTTTTAAGCCACCAGGTTGGTGGTAATTTGTTATAGCAGCCACAGGAAACTGATACAACTGGTTATGAAGATAAGGTCACAGAGTTTCACAAGAGGAAAGTTGTTTTGGACAAGAATAAAAACCAACTTGTAGCCACGTAGTTATTAAGAGTAGAGTGGAAGCTAAGTGAACTTGAAATAAACTTCATAATGGTTAAAAAAAAGAAAGAAACTTCGTAAGTGCTGACATGTGCTAGGAACTGGCTAGACATCTGAGGTACATTATCTCATTTAATTCTTACAGCCACCTCTTAAGGTAGGCTTCCTACCCCATTATTTTTTGCTGGTGAGAAGATGTACTGCAGAGTGATTAGAAACCATGGTGATCTTGGAGATGGAATTTTGAAGTCTCATATCTATCTCCAAAGTTGGGTTTATATTCACACCACGGTGAGACCAAGGCTCCCATGGTTGCTGGGTGCCTAGCAGACACAGAAGTTGGAGTGAGGAGGAAGACTAAATGTCTTTAATAAATGCTCAACTCTAACCCTGAACCTGAGATGCCTGTGTGCTTTGAAAGGGTGGGAGGGGACCCTTTCATGTCCCCTTTCATGGACAGTGGTATCATCATGGACATGTCCTTTCATGGACAGTGGTATCATTAGGGCAAAGTCAGGCCTATTAGGACAAGGAAGCAGAGAAGGCACATTCCAGAAAAGAGAGACTTCTTGGCTGTGGAACTGGAAATTGCAGAGGACACAGTGAAAGTCATGAGAAAGGGAATCTTAGAGACTCCCTGATCCAGCAAAGTAGCCATAGAACAGCATAGAAATCCTCTCATATAAACACTTAGAAATAAAATAAAAGTATAATAATATAATAATAAAAATAATAAATATAATAAAATAAAAATATATAAAATATATATTTATATATATTCATATATAAAAATTATATAAAATATAAAATAAATATAAAATATAATCATACATAAATATATAAACTATAAATAAAATATAAAAATTATATAAAATAAAATAAAAATAATAAAAATTATAACAAAATAATGTATGACAGCAACAACACAGCAACCTCATTAAAAAAAAAGGGCAGATGACTTCATCTTTTTTTTTTTTTTCAACGTTTATTTATTTTTGGGACAGAGAGAGACAGAGCATGAACAGGGGAGGGGCAGAGAGAGAGGGAGACACAGAATCGGAAACAGGCTCCAGGCTCGGAGCCATCAGCCCAGAGCCCGACGCGGGGCTCGAACTCACGGACCGCGAGATCGTGACCTGGCTGAAGTCGGACGCTTAACCCACTGCGCCACCCAGGCGCCCCTGAAGGGCAGATGACTTCAATAGACATTTCTCCAAAGAAGATATGCAAATAGTCAATAAACCCATGAAAAAATGCTCAGCTAGTCGTTAGGGAAATGCAAACCAAAACCACAATGAGGTACCACACCCGTTAAGATGTCTATATAGGATGGCTGCTATAAAAACAAAAACAAAACAACAGAAAATAACAAGTGTTAGCAGGGATGTGGAGAAATTGGAACTCTTGGGTGCTGTCAGTAGGAATGTAAAATGGTACAGCCACTGTGGGAAACATATGACAGCTCCTCAGAAAATTAAAAATAGGATTACCATATGACCAGCAATTCCACTTCTGTGTATATACCCAAAAGAATTAAAAGCAGAGTCTTGAAGAGATATTTGCACACCCACATTCCTAGCAGCATTATTCACAATAATCGAAAGATGGGCAACCCAACTGTCCACTGATGGATGAACGAATAAACAAAATGCTACACGCATACAATGGAATACTAACCTGCTAAAAATGAAGAAAATTCTGACATATGCTACAAGATGGATAAACCTTGAAGACGTGCTAAACGAAGTAAGCCAGTCACAAAAGGACAAATATCAGATGATTTTACTTATGTAGGCAAATTCATAGAGACAGAAGGTAAAATGGTTGTTGCTAGGGATTAGCAGGGGAGGAATAAAGAGCTATACTGTCTAATGGATACAGAGCTTCAGTTTTGCAAGATGAAAAGAGTTCTGTGGTTGGATGGTAGTGACCATTGCGTGATGTGAATGTACTTAATGCCACTGAACATACACTTAAAAATGGTTAAGATGGTAAATTTTATGTGTATTTTACCACAATTTTTAAACAAGTAAAATTAAAATAAATAAAGCATGGATGAGCTTGACAGGTAGAAAAGGAAATCTCCAGGTTATGAAGTGAAAAAGGAATAGCTAGAACAGCAGATTCTGGAACTTGTGCAGCAGTGGCCCCAGGCAGATGATCTGACCCAACAAAGGAGAAGGGCTTGGCCTTTAACACCCGTGCAGGACAGGAGATGACACCCCAAGCCTGGGTGAAGTGAGGGTTAGACTGAGTCCCCTATGTAAAGCTCAGATGCTCTCAGGAAAGCTGGCAACCCAAAAAGACATCAAGGAAGCTCATCTCTGCCCTGACTCTAAATGGGAAAGAACAGTCGCCTATGAAAAATCAAAACCCCAGTCATGTGTCTAGCACAAGTTTAGAGCCCCAATATCTACTACCTGCATCAGAAGGAAACTCCAAGCCAAAAAATTAACATAAAATTGGTCTTTAGCCAGTGATACCCCTAGGATACCTGGCAGAAGCAAATATTAAATCACTGGAATTAATCTTCAACACTCCAGGCCACAGAGAATTCCACAGGAAAAATAAAACCCTGCCTACAATAAAAATTTCTAAAAACAGAAATAATCTACCATGTACAAGAGTCAACAGTCAAAATAAACAGGAGGGGTTAAACTCCTCAATACTTTAGATAGTAGACAAACTGTTGAATAGAGACTACAAAACTAGTATTTTTAAATGGTTTTTAAATCAAAGAAGGATATTCCTAAGAACAGTACAAGACGCCATTTTAAAAAGAATAGAAAGATTTCAGATTAGCCAGAGGAAACTCCTAGAAATGAAAAATATGGTTACTGAAACTAAAAGTGCAAGGGGTACATTAAGTAGCAGATTAGACACACAAAAGAGAGAATTAGTGACATGGAGGAGGGATCTGAGGAAATATTCCAGAATGCTCCAGAGACAGACAAAGAGATTAGATAAAAAACAAACAAACAAACAAACAAAAAAAAACAGGTTGAGAGACAGGATGAATGAAAAGAGCCAATATATGTCTCATAGGAGTACCAGAAGAAGACAATAGAAAGAAGAAACAATACTCAAACTCTAATATCTGGGTCCCAAAAATAGCCTTGCCAATTACTGTCTTACAGTGGGGCAAATATTTTAACCTCTTTTGACCCAGTTTTCCTGATTGTACCATGGTTGGTTATAGGACCCTGTTTGAGAATTAAATGAGATAACATATGTAGAGCACAGCACATAAGAAACATATAATGTATGTGGCTATTTTTTCTAACATTTTAAAATTTTTATTTACTTATTTATTTGTTTATTTTTGAGAGAATGAGGGAGAGAGTGAGCAAGGGGCAGAGAGAGAGAGAGAGAGAGAGAGAGAGATAATCCCTCATAGGCTCTGCACTGTTAGTACAGAGCCTGACTCAGGGCTAGAACTCATGAACCATGAGATCATGACCTGAGCCAAAGTCGGAGGCTTAACCCACTGAGCCACCCAGGCACCCCTATGTTGCTGTTATTGTTGTTCACAGGAATTATCCCATGTTGTTAAAAGATTCAAACAACTGTTGAAAGAATCACATAGAAGATAAATAAAAATAAATCCATACCTAGACACTCTATACTAAACTGCAGAACATCCAAGATTAAAATCTTACAGTAACCAGAAAGATAGACATACGACCTACAAAGGGACAATAATTAGACTTACAGCAAGGATCCTTCTCAATAGCAACAAAAGAGACCAGAAGAGAAAGAAAATGTCTTCCATGTGCTGAGGGAAAAAAAACTGTCAACCTAAAATTCAATAGCCAGATGAATTGCCATTTACTATCGAAGGTGAAATAAAGGTATTTTTCAAAGTAAAAAAAGAAGAAGAAGGAGAAGGAGGAAGAGGAGGAGGAGGAGGAGAAGGAAACCAATTCCAGAAGGAAGACATGGTATGCAAGAAGCAGCAGTGAGGGGCGCCTGGGTGGCTCAGTCACTTAACCGTCCTGACTCTTGATTTCGGCTCAGGTCATGACATCACAGTTCGTGGAATCACGCCCCGCATTGGGGCTTGCTTGTGATTCTCTCCCTCTCTGTCTGCCTCTCCCCTACTTGCTCTCTCTCAAAAGAAATGGTGGGGGGTTGGGGGGGAGTCAAGGAAATGGGTCTGTGGGAGAGGAAAGGCAGCCCAGGAGTTTCTGTGGTGGGCAACCATGGCAGAGGAGAATGGGGTAAGGATTACAGGATTACGGAGGAGAGACATGAATGGAAAGCTAATTAGAATTTTGGTGAGGGGACATAAGGGCCCTCCCAGGGGTTTTGAAGGAATCGAGTCACTTTCTGGGCCTCAGCTTCCTTGTCTGCAGTGCAGAGTTGGAGGGTATTTGTCTCTGATGCCCCTTCTGCTCAGACATTCTACAGTGCTGGATAGAGTAGGGGAGACGTGAGGTCAGAGCACCTGAGAATAGCAGGGCTAATTGTATGGAGACTCCTGGAACTCTGAGGGTGACCTCAATCTGGCTCTGAAAACAATGCAGCCGCCAATATTGGACATGAAAAGTCCCTCCCAGAAGAAGGGGAAAGAATAGGCCTGAGCGTGGCACAGACATAAATGCAAGAGGCAGATGACAGGCAAAATCCTAAAAAGCCACATCCTGCCTTCCAAGCTGCTTTCCAAAGGCTCTGAGTTTGACAGAAATCCAAACATGTCTTGTCTTGGGCACCTTCCCCTTTAATTTTCAAACTGATGTATATTTTAAGGGAAATTTAATCCATGTGGCTCTGAATTATGTACAACAAACTCCTCTAAGGGACACTTGGTGCTGGGAGCTTTTTGCGAATTTGGAAGATCTTACTACAAGATGCTCTTTCTGTTTGTTTGTTTGTTTGTTTGAACTGATTCCGTTTCCATCTCCTTCTACCCAAAGTCCAAGAGTTTGGTCAGATGCTAGGAACCTGCTGGATAAGGGCTCTACACTTACTCTTCCTCCTCTTCCTTGGCGGTCAAAGGGAACTTATCCAAGCCAAGGGGGAATGGAGCTTAGCTCTGTCAATGGAACTGTTGTCCTTGATCCCAGCATGAACAGGGCCTTACTTTGCTTCTCAGGCACAATGGCTGTGTTTGAGGCAGAGTTGGCAAACAGGACTCCAGTTTCCAAACCGTGTTTCCTTAGGTGGTAATCGACACCCCACCCAACCTTGTTCTCCAGTGGCAAACCTCACAGAAGCATGTTGGTGGCTCCTACTCTTCTGCTGACCAGAGCCCAGTCCCACAAGCCCCAAGAGAGGAAGGAAGGTATGCAGCCAGGCTGGGCAGAACCTCCATCGTTCTCCAGTTCTGCTGGCTAAGAGTGCGTGGTCCCAGCTGACTCCGTGGCTTCGGCAGTTCCGTGGTATACCTCACTTCCAGGAATCTTACCCAGCCCGGGGTGGAGAGCCTCGTCACGTATTTACCCACAGCCTGGTTCCAAGATGCAGAATCATGCCACTGGAAAGAATTTCCAGTCTGTGACTTCGTCCCCCACAGTTTCTACATTTCCTTGACAACTGGTGATGATCTGGATGTTTAAAGCACATCTTCTCTCATACTTTCACATTCTTACTCATTTAATTTAGTTAACTTCAAGCAGGGGCTGCAAAGTCCAATCAGATGAAAGAGTCAAATCTTGCCAGTTAAAAAGCATCATGAGAGCTGAAAACAACCTCAGGGCTGCTTTTCTACATTATCCACCCGCCCCCCCACCTCTTTAAGGTTGGAATTATTCAAAGGAACTGTTTATGTGGCTTAATTTTAGGGCTGACCTTCCCTCAGTAATATCCCTGTGACATCTGCTATTCCATTCCTAACGGTTATTAGCCATCTCGTCTGTGTTAAGATTGCTGGAGGAAGAAAAGAGAGGAATTTGGAACACACTTGTAAAATGCATATACTCTTGGAAATTAAAGCACACCGAATCCAAAACACTTGATGTAAATGAGTTAATTAGAACAGGAAGCCCAGTGAGACAATGTGGTTTAGTGAAAGAATGCTGTGCTTGGAGTCCGAAAAATAGAGATTGAATTCTGTCTCTACTCTCGTTCTCTGCCTTAATTCCCTCATCTGTAAATTGGTGATAACCATCCTTCTCTCATTATAGGACAGTGATTAAGATTTAAGTGTGTGTGTGTGTGTGTGTGTGTGTGTGTGTGTGTGTCCAGGAATATCTTCTGTAATGACTCTGTGAATGTCAGCATACTTTTTTTCCAAAAAAAATTTTTTTTGAAGAGAGAGTACAATCAGGGGAGGGGCAGAGAGAGTGGGACAGAGGATCTGAAGCAGGCTCTGCACTGTGGGGCCTGAACTCACAAAACATGAGATCATGACCTGAGCCGAAGCCGGATGCTCAACTGACTGAGCCTCCCAGGTGCCCCAAGGTCAGCACATTTTGAGGGTGGAGGCCATGAGAGAGGAGGGAGGAGAGAAGATGTGGCCCCAGGATTTGCCATAGGCTGATGCAGTGCTGAGTCCTGACGAACTCTCCAGCAGCTAGCCTCTGAGTCCACCAGGCTTCTCACTGTTGGACCAGACTTCCTCATGATGATACTTAGGAACTGAAAAAGGTCTGAGGCACCTGAGTGGCTCAGTCAATTAAGCCTCACGGTTTGTGAGTTGGGGTTCCACACTGACAGTGTGAAGCCTGCTTGGGATTCTCTCTCTCCCTCTATCTCTCTGCCCCTCCCCAACTTGTGTGCACTTGTGCTCTCTCTCCCTCTCTCTCCCTCTCTCAAAATACATGAATAAACTTAAAAGCAAAAAAAGAATTGCAAAAGGTCTGAGCGTCTGTCATCGCTTAGGGTTCCACTCAACACACTCAGAGCCTCTCTGATGCAGCCTGTCATCTCTGGGTCCCCTCCACCAGTGTGTGCCAGTCTACTCCCCGTCTTGGCTCCTCAGTGGAAGGCGAGACCCAACTGGACAGTTGGAAGCTACCTGGTGGCATTTTAATGAAGACTGTTACGCCTCAGGTGTAACTTTTACTGACTCCTAGGGAAGCCTGCTCACCTCTGCTTGGGGCACCTTTATTCTGGCTTCATAAAATATTGTTTATAAGGCCAGGCTCAAATAAAGTTAAAACAGTACAGCAGGGTGGCAGAGATGGGTTATAAGACTCCAGCCCATTACACAAGCAGATTCCCTGTAGCCCCTGTATCCACAGACTGGTGGATCATCCCCAAGAGTTATTTTTCTCTTCATTTGGGCAGATTTCCCCCCAAGGCAGGCTCTGGAGCTGCCTGCCAGGCCTTGGGAATGGGGAGAAACGTGGGGCTGACATGTGAGCCCCGAGCTGCAGTGGGCGGGGGGATGCTGTTTCACCTCTGGGCTTGGAAAAGCCGCCTGAATTTTGGGAGGGAGCCTAATTGATTCTCCCGGTGGCGGCACTGTGGTGGAGACCCCTGGAAAGAATGATGTTTAGGGCCAGGGTACCAGTGCCCAAGGCACACACACTTCCTTTAATTAATGGGAGCACAATGCCAACAAACACACCGGCATCTGGGAAGTGAGGGCGACTAACAGGCAAGCCTCCTGACTTCCTCAGGGAGTGCCCTGCCAGCCAGGATTATTCGCTGTTCTTGTTCCCTTGCACACAAAAAACCCCCCTGTGCTTGGCTGGGAGGCCCGCCCCGGGTGCTGGCAGACCCCCAGTCCAGCGGCACTGCCTAAGCTTGTCTTCCAGCCTCTCTGGCAGGGATGTTGCTCTTGAGTGGCTCCTTGGAAGCATTCAGAAAAGCCAGGGGACCTTTCTACCTCCTGACCTTAAATGGTCATCTTAGCTTCCCTTATTCTCTCATTTGGTATCTCAGAGCTGTGGCTATTTCTACCGATAAACTTCTTCTTCTCTCTCCAGATCTCCCACCATCGCCACCTACCCCCACCCTGCAGGGTCTGAAATTGTCTCTAGCACATGCGAAGCCCACCCAAGCAAGGAGCGGGGCTGCCCAGTCTGTGGCTTTTCCCACACTCCACATCAGTCAGTGCCTCTCATTTCTAGAGCAGTCTTCCCTGAGATATGCTCTGTGAGTCTCTTTTGATTCCTGGCAATTGCAAACATGGCTTAAGAGACAGTGATTCATTCAGGAAGTGTTATACACCAAGTTATGTGCCAGGCACTGGGTACTGAGGACTCCAGGCACTTGAGGTCAGATTCCTTCCTACGTAAAGAACCAGAG
This sequence comes from Acinonyx jubatus, assembly GCF_027475565.1. Taxonomy (NCBI): domain Eukaryota; kingdom Metazoa; phylum Chordata; class Mammalia; order Carnivora; family Felidae; genus Acinonyx; species Acinonyx jubatus. Next base: position 42,948,652 of record NC_069382.1, read on the forward strand.
TTAAGCGCTCTAGTAGTATGTCCAATGGGCTACCGGTGCACAGTGGAGGGACCATCCTGGCTGTGCACAGACTATGTGAATCAAATGCAGACTTATAACTAGCTGTGATAAATGCAGATTCCCAGGTCTCATCCCAGGACCCTCCAAATCAGAATCTCAGGGAGGGAGGCCCAGGAAGATGTATTTTTGAGGAGTTTCTTAGATGATTCTTATTCACACTAAATTTTGAGAACCACTGTCCCATTTGAGAGCCTCTGTTCTGGAAGCAGTTAGGCAGGGTGCACAGAGGTGATTACATTTGAGGTTTTTAAAAAGGTAATAGTCTTTATTTAAATTTTGATTTTCCTTGAAAGAAATTATCAAAGGATTCAGTAATTATTTGTGACAAGCTTAGTGTGTGCTGGGCTCTGTAGAAGGCAAGCATTATTATCTCATTCTACAAAAGAGACAATTTAGCCTTGGAGAACTTGATGCATGGTGGAAATAGAATTCAAACCAAGCTATTCATACTACACGTAGAAGGCCTATTTTGATCTGTTTCAGTAATGGAACTAAAACTTTGCCCCTTCATGTGCTCTAGAGTTTAGTCTACATCCTGTAGGCAACAGACACTGAATGTTTTTGAGCAAAGGTATTACACTGGCAGATCTTTGGATAGATAACTGTGGGAAGATTATCTTGGAGAAATAACTCTGACCACCAAAAATAAAAAGCGACTGTGATAATCCAGGTAAGAAATGACAAAGGTCCAAACTAAGGCAATTGCAGGGCGAATGGAGAATAGGAGAATGGACAAATAGAAGGTCCTCTATAAGACATGATGACTGGACAAGGGGATGGAGATGTGTTGGTGCTCCACAACAATTCTCTCTCATGGCTTTAGAAAACTGAGTGTACACTCTTGCCACTGGCCAAGGCAGAGAATGCTAGAAAACAGTAACTGCCATAGGACAAAGTGTTTATGATACTGAACCATTGCTCTTCTCCCTCCCCTACAATCTACTTGGCTTTCCCAACTTGGTTTTTGCTATCCTCCCAAGAGTATGACAAGCCCTGATGTAGTCCAGCTACTGTGAGGACATTATCAGCTCTCAGTTTTGGCCGAGAGAAAACAGTGGGTTCACTAAGTGCTTTGCTTACAACAGGATTTCATCATATTGTCTGTGGGCAGCTTCATGATTCCTGGTTCAGACTTCTCTTAACTGAAAAAGCACTGAAATGTCTCTGGATGAGCATCTCATGCTCTCATGTCCACTACCGTGGAAACTGGGGGAATGCTATTCCTTTGCAGATTTTTTCCCAGCTGTGCATTCACAAGCCACGTGGAAGCCTGCAAGTCCTGTCTGATCGCAGGCTGAAGACTCAAGCTTGAACAGTACTTACTCAGTGGCACTGTGTGATGTATCCACAGCCAGGGGACTGACGCTTTGGCTACTCCTCGAAACCAAGAGCAGTGAGCAGAGGCCAATTCAATTATTAAGAGGAGTTCTTACAGCCTTGAAATTGAAATAGCTGGTACAGATTTGGTCCCAAGAAGAAGAACATTGCAGTCAGATTTCCTGGTTCTCCTGAGCCCGGACAAAGCACAGCCTGAGCCGAAGACAAGTACAGAGCTGGGGTTGGCCCAGAAGGTGATAGTCTCAGTGGATAGTGGCTTAAAACAACATATATATATATATATATATATATATATATATATATATATATATTTCACATAGCTCCTGTGGGTCAGGAATGTAGGAACAGCTTACCTCGGTAGTTCTGGCTCTATGTCTCTCATGAGGTTGCAGCCAAGTCATTGGCAGGGGCTACAGTCATCTGAAGACTCGAATGAGGCTGGAGGATCCACTTCCAAGCTCATTCATATGGGTTTTTGTAAAAAGTGCCAATTCCTTGCTCTGTAGGCCTCTCCATAGGGATGCTCGTGACATGGAAGCTGGCTTTGCCCAGTGCACATGAGACAGAGAGACAGACAGACAGTTAGAGAGACAAAATGAAAGCCATAGTGTCTTTTAAATTTTATTTTTTTACATTTATTCATTTTTGAGAGACAGAGAGAGACAGAGCACACGTAGGGGAGGGGCAGAGAGAGAGGGAGACACAGAATCAGAAGCAGGCTCCAGGCTCTGAGCTATCAGCACACAGCCCGACGTGGGGCTCGAACTCACGAGCTGTGAGATCATGACCTGAGCTGAAGTCAGATGCCCAACCGACTGAGCCACCCAGGTGCCCCTACAGTGTCTTTTAAATTCTAGTCTCAGAAGTGGTATATCATTATTTCTGCCATTTTCTATTGGTCACGCAGACCAACCCTGGTACAATGGAGAGAACCACACAAGAGTGAGTATCAGAAGGCAGGGGTCACTAGGGCAGTCTTGGAGGATGGCTACCACACTGAAAGTTCCCACAGTGCACCTGTTAAACAGCCAGAAGGAAAGACAACGCAACCCACTATACTTCATTTGGCTTTTGCCACCTTATTACAGTGTAGGAAAGGGTGTGAACTTTGCTGCCTGCATTTTGACCTCCAGCATTTCCATCCCATTCCCTTAACATACAACGGCAGCCCTCTAAACTTCCATTGCATTTAGATTTAACACTTTTACAGTTCAGCAGAGTTCATCATTTTCCTTATCGTACTTAGATGGTTTCCTCAACCAGATTGTAGGCTCCTTATGAGAAGGAAACACAGGTCTTCTTTTTATTTGTAAACAGGAGTAGTAGCAAGCCCGATGCTGGACACATTGTAGCTGTTTAATCAAGAGTCATTTACTGAACTGATGGATTCAGAAACCCTTCTCAAATCCTCCTTTTTATAGTCTGGGAAGTTGAGGAGTCAGCAAGGAAAAAACTTGGTCAGATGAATCATCAGTCAAGTCCAGAGCAGATCTCCATAGGCAGCTGCTCATCCCAGCTGGAAAAGGAAGACTGGCTCTTAGTCCGAGACTTGGGGGCTGCCGGCTGCATCTAGCTGGGGCTCATGATCATGCCTCTCTTGCACTGAGCTGTCCAATAACTCATGAGGCTGTTGGAAGCCTCATTTCTGCACAGCCTGGGCCTGTTGCGTGCAGTTTGCCAGGCAAGCACTAACGTTTCCAGAGGAAATGGTCACTAACAAGCAGAACTTCCTTTTAAATCTCTCCGTGATTTGTGACACGGCTCTGAAATGGGAAGCATGTCTGTTCTGCAGAGCAGAAGGGCCACTTGGCCTCGCACAATGTCATCAGCACACACCAGTGAGTCATATGGATCTCACTCTGCTCCTTTCTATTCTGCTCCTTAGCACTAGATCATACAACAGTTGGTGATCTAGGAAAGAAAGCTGTACTCAGCCCAGTGCTAGCATAATACCAAACAAATGCATTTTGCAGTTAACGTATCTAAGTGGCAACACCAATACCTCACATTGGAATCGCAGTGAGAAGAACTCCCCACCATCTGCTTTTCAGTTGCCTTAGGTTTACCTGGGGTTAATGGGTCCCTACTAAATGTTTCATTATTCAAAATGGCCTTTGGAAACCCATGCCTTTTGTTCTTTCAGCGAATTCACCTTAGTTCTTGTGTTGTCTGCACCTCAGCTTTTCCTATCAGTGGTTTTGCATTTGTGGTAACTATGGGAGAAAGCCTGTGAAAAATGCTTTGCTATATTACATTGCCCCCTGGCTCCAATGAATTGCTCCGTAAATCACGATATTGTTAAAGTGTCCTAGCAAAACTAAACCACTTTCGGGGTCTCAGAGAGCACAAGGATATTAATCAGAGGCAAACACTGCAGAAGGGACATTTTAAAAAAAGAAAAAGAAAGAAAAAAACCACAGTTTTTAATGTGTGGAGTCTGGAGAAGAGCGTACATTGGGACTAGGGCCAAACCAGAATATCTTTACTCTTTCACAAATACTCTGATATGGGAATGCATTATCTCTGAACATTTTAAGCCCATTTAGTTTCATAGCAAAACAATATTGAACACCCGCTGCATCTTAATGATGTAGTTCAAGCAGCACAGGGTGAGGACAGGAGTGGTGGGGGTGGGGGCTCCGTACATCAGGAAGAACCATTAATCAGCTTCAGCTGGGCCCCACAGTGTTTGCGGAGCAGATGACATGCACGGGCATCTTACAGATACACCTGAGTGCACCTGTCCTTGACTATAGTGCAACAAAGGCAGTAAACCTGGCTCCTCGAGTCCTAGGCTGTAGGTACAAACCTCAGGGAGGGGAAGCGGTAACAGCAGCACAGGTTCTCGGGTTACTGCCTAGGACAACTGGTCAGTGGACCAACAGCCTTCATTGAGAGCCTATAAACCACTCCACACTAGGTATGATAGAAAAACACAAGCAAAAAAAAAAAAAAAAAAAAAAAAAGAGAGACCAAATTCTACTATTCTGGAACTTCAGTCAGCAGAAATGTTGCTCAAAATAAGTGGCACTTGCTCGTCTTTTTGTTGCTTGGATTTCTCGCGACATTTGGTTTCTTCTTTTTCTTTTCCCAGTTTTAAGGAGATACAATGGACATATCACATTGTGGAAGTAGAAGGTGTACAATGTGATGATTTGAAGCACGTCTATGGCGTGAAGTGTTTACCACAATAAGGTTAGTTAACGCACAACCTTCACATGACATATTTACCATTTTGGTTTTGTTGTTGTGGTGAGAACATTAAGGCTCTCCTGTCAGAGCAGCAAGTATACAGCACAGTACTAGGAGCTATAGTCACCGCACCATTGTACTTTAGATCCCCAGAACTTCTTCATCTTATAACTGAAAAGTTGTACCCTTTGACCAACATCTCCTCACTTCCTTCACCCTTCAGCCCCTGGAAACCACCATTCTACTCTCTGCTTCTGTGAGTTTGGGTTTTTCAGACTCTACATATAAGAGAGATTATACAGTATGTGCCTTTCTCTGATTTATTCCATTCAGCATTATGCCCTCCAGGTCCATCCATGTTGTCACAAATGGCAGGATCTCCTATCTTTTTTTATGGATGAACAATATTCCATTATCACATATGCACACTATCACATATCTTTTATCCATTCATCTGGTGGTGGATGTGAAGGTTGCTTCCGACATAGGTTGGCTGTTGTGAATAGTGCTGCAACGACCCTGGGGGTGCTGGAATTTCTTCAAGACAGTCGTTTCATTTCCTTTGGATTTATACCCGGAACTGGGATTGCTGGATCATAGGGTAGTTCTAGTTTTAATTTTTGGAGGAACCTCCATATTGTTTCCCACACTGGCTGAAACAATTTACTTTCCCAGCACCAGTGCACAGGCTTCCCTTTTCCTCACATCCTTATCATCACTTACCTCTTGTCTTGTTGATGATGGCCATTCTAAGAGGTGTGAGATGATATTTCTTTTGTGGTTTTGACTTGCACTTCAGGGTTTGGTTTCTAATGGAATCTGACTTAAAGTGGATGGCTTGTGTCCTGAAACGATTTATCATCTAATGATAAGTGACAAGCACAAAAAAGTACTGTCCCTAAACAGATATTAGAGACAAACTTTTTAAATCCCAGACCTCCAAAATAGAATCTAACAAATGGAGAAAGGGGCAGTCTTCCACTGACTAATTGCAAAGAAAGCATTGCAACAAAAGTCAACCTTTTCAAATCCCTTCTTATCTCTTTACCCTCTTCCTCATTCCCCAAACACACAATGAAGATAAAAGTCACTTGAAATGTAACTGACCTTTTAAGATTTTGGCATATAATGATTATGATTAAGCAGATGGACTTGAGGGTCAGCAGGCCTGACTGTGAATCGTGGCTCCATGTGCTTCTGGTCAATTACATCTGCTCTCTAGGCCTCAGTTTCTTCACCTGTGAAATGAAAATAATAACAGCATTAACCTTATATACTTGTGAGAATGAACTAAGGCAATTCACATGGGGGGGGGCTCAGAAAATTACCAAGTAGTAAGTGCTCAATAATGCTATTTAATATAAACATTATTATATATACATATATCATAACCATATTACTTATGGATGCATACTGTCACACTCTATTCTGTGTGTGTGTGTGTGTGTGTGTGTGTGTGTGTGGAGTTTCAAGCATTTATTTCTTAGATCCTCCATTTTTCATTGTATTTAGATACAGCCGTAAGATATTATGCACAATCAAATTATTTATAAATTTTAGCAGCATTCAAATCTAAGTGCTTACTGATGTTCTCTGACTCTGCAAATCATTTTTCCCAACCTAGGAAAAACAAGATTCACCAGCTACAACACGCTTTTTTTTAAAAAGGGCATACTTTACATACTGTTTTGTTCATCTCTTTTAAACATAAAATGTATTATGAACATTTTAACACATCATGAGCCTCCCAAAACATCATTTTTAATGGCTTCCATGTATGCCATTACATGGATGTACTCTAAAATATTTCACCAGTCTCCTATTGTTGGACAATTAGGTTGTTTCCAATATTCAATATTATAAATACCCACCAAGTAACTGCCCTGTAGAGCTTTCTTGTACACATTTTTGGTTGTTGCCTTAGGATGAATTCCCACAACTAGAACCACTGAATCAAAAGAAATGCAATTAAAACATTCTAAAAAGAATATAAACACATTACAGAAAATAGGGCAAAGAAAAAAAATACAATTCTACCACACTAATACAATTACTAATATAATTTGGGTGATTAATATATTCTGATGTTTCATTTTTACTTAGAAGAACAGAAGCTTCAAGTAAAAGATGGGCAGATGTTTATTATTTCTTCTCCTTCTGAAACCCACTAAAATGACAATAAAGAACTAAAAGAAAATCATAAACCCACAACGAAAGAGAGAATTGAAGAGGAGATGACAGAAAACAGCCAAAAGATGTGGTAAAAATTTTTGAGAACTGAAAAGCAGACCAGATGAGTGATGAGTGACTTAGTAGATCAGAGGAAAGGAAAATTCATGCCATGACTTAAAATCCATGACTGGCTTTAAAAGAAGCAGCTAGACTTTCTAGATCCTTCCTTGACCTTGAAAGAAGACAGAAGGTTTACCCTCTAGAGAGGCTGAACCAGATAGGTTCTGGATCAGGAACAACAGACACTACAGAGGGTAGGGTGAGGCACCTTAATGAGAGGAGCCTATTTCAGTAAAAGTTGACACATCAACTACAAAGTGAGACTCATCCCCATTCCTCAGTTCTCCAGGCTCACGCACTCTCTATCCCTCTTCCCAACTCCAGACAGGAGACTGGAGAATTTTCCTACAAGCAATTTGTAGATCGAAGAGAAAAGATTAGGAAGGGACCCTAAGGAAAGATCAGTTCTCTGAACAAGCTATGGTAAAGTTCAACAACTGACAAGAACCTCCCCCCTACCCATGCAGAAAAGGATCTCTAGACATTTGAGAAGAGCCACTAACATGAAACACACCAAAACAAAACAAACTATCCAAAAGGAGGAACTCTGCTGCGCCTGGGTGGCTCAGTTGGCTGAACATCTGACATCAGCTCAGGTCATGATCTCATGATTCATGAGTTTGAGCCCCACATCAGGCTCTGTGCTGACAGCTCAGAGCCTGGAGCCTGCTTCAGATTCTCTGTCCCCCCTCCTCTCTCTACCCCTCCCCCGTTCACAGCTCTATCTCTCTCTCAAAAATAAATAAAAACGTTTAAAAAATTTAAAAAAAACAACAAACCAAAAACAAAAAGAGGAACTCTGAAAACACAGGGCAGGAAGCGGAAGGAAATATCTAAAAAGGAAAAGAGAGAGAGAATATTACATCCATGAAATAAGAACAGGAAGCTATAAAAAATTTAGAAAACAGGGGGCGACTGGGTGGCTCAGTTGGTTAAGCTTCTGACTTCAGCTCAGATCACAATCTCATGGTTTGTGAGTTCGAGCCCCGTGCTGGGTTCTGTGCTGACAGCTCAGAGCCTGGAGCCTGCTTCAGATTCTATGTCTCCCTCTCTCTCTGCTCCTCCCTTGTTCACACTCCGTCTCTCTCGCTCTCAAAAATAAATAAACATTTTAAAAAAATTTTTAATTCGAAAACAGGAAAATACTGTCATTAAATATGAGAAAAAAATCAACTTTTCTTTTGAAAGACAAAGTTGAGGAAATCTCCCAGAAAGTGGAACTAAAATAAAGTTATAGAAGATGTAAAGGATAGGAAATTTTGAGACAGAGTTTCTAGAAAAGAGAACCAAGAAAATGGATGAAAGGAAGTCACTCAGAAATTAATACTGTGTCTGTCCTAAAGGAGAGTTATACACAGTACAGTGAATGAGAAAAGGCATACCCAACACCTGTCAATTTGATATCATCAGGTTTCTAAAAACTTTCTAAAAGTTTCTAAAAAGTTTCTAAAAAGAAATCTAAAAAGAAAAACAAGTCACTTAAAAAGACTGAGAATCAGAAGAACAAATGAAAACAATGGAGAAATTCTGAGGGGAATGATTTTAACCCATAATTCTATACCCAGCCAAACTACAAATAAAGTGTACTAATACAAAAACACAGTTTCGGGGGCACCTGGGTGGCTCAGTTGGTTGAGCATCCAACTCTTGATTTTGGCTCAGGTCATGATCCTAGGGTCGGGAACTGAGCCCCACATTGGTCTCCATGCCAAGTGTGGAGACTGCTTGGGATTTTCTCTCTCTCCCTCTGCCCTTCTCCCCTGCTCTCTCTCCCTGTGTGTTCTCTCTCCCCTGTGCTCTCTCTCCTTCTCTCAAATAAAAAATAAAAATAAGAAAAAACACAGTTTCAGACATTTGAAGTCTCAGAAATGTATCCTCCTTCCTCAGGAAGCTACTGGTGGATGTGCTTTGCTAAAACTAGGAGAGAAAAGAAGAAGAGAAGAAATGAGGATGAAAAAGCTTACTGATATAATCCGAAGATCCAAAAATAGTTTAGTTGCTTATAAAGATATAAGCTTATTTTTTTCCTCTCACATAATAGTCTAAGGTAAAATTCCAGGTCTGCAGGGAAACTCTGCTCCATTTAGTCATTCAGGAAACCAGATTCCTTCTGTCTTGGTTCTTTACCACCCTTTAGAACAATGGTTCTCAAAGAGTAATCTCCTAACCAGCATCACTTGAGAACTTGTTAGAATGCAAATTCTCAGGTCCCAACACCAGGTCTAATGGATCAGAAACTCTGGGGGTAGAGCCCAGAAATCTGTTTTAACAAGTCTTCTGGGTAATTCTGACGAAGTTTGAAAACAACTATTTTATGACATTATCCTTTTCTGAATCATCAAAGTTTGACAGCAGGTACTTCCATGTTCTAAGTCACCAGAGGGAAAAGAGGTGGAGGTTGTTTTTTTTTTAATTTTTAAAATGTTTTTATTTATTTTTGAGAGGGAGACAGAGGCAGAGGATCCAAAGCAGGCTCTGTGCTGACAGCAGAGAGCCTGATGTGGGGCTCGAGCTCATGAACTGTGAAATGAGCCATCAGATCATGACCCGAGCCAAAGTGGGACGCTTAACCAACTGAGCCACCCAGGTGCCCCAAAGGTATGGAGGTTTTTATGGGAAGGCTTGGAAGTGGTCTACATTGCTTTCACTTGCGTTCACTTGGCAACGGTAACCCTTAGCTTCATCTGGTAACCCTTAGCTTCAAAGGTGAGTTGGGAAATGTAGTTTTCAGCTGGGCAGCCACCTATTACTATGGAAGAAGGAAAGCATGAATTTGAGAAGATAACCAGCAGTTTCTACCATAAATATAATCCAGGCAACAGGGACTCCAATACCAAAGAGCAGCAAAGATAGATTCCAGGATGATGTGGAAAGGACATCCCAGAATGTCCCACTCACAGACTCAAACTGTGAGTCAGGCCACAGAGAGAGCATGCCAGATGGGAACAGGAGCACTGCAGAAGTTCCAGAAGGGCCGCCAAGGAAAATAACAAAACCAAGAGAATACCAGCATTTGAATGTATTGACAGGAGATTTTGCAGATAAATTAATAGTAGGTACATAGAAAACTGAACAGAATACAAAAAAAAAGATAGAAAAGAATTAATTACAGGGAAAACAAAAGGTTGAATGAGAAAGGTTACATAATTATAGGATTCTATGTGGCTTAGCTAGGAATAATATTACATATTCAGAATGTAAATATTTAATATTGATTTAACCAAAATGGTGATCTAACTATATTGGGAGAATGGGCAGAGAGAAAGTGTGGGCAGACCAGTTTAATGATGGTAAACATTTATATAGCTGTGTATGTTGTATTGTGTGTCATAAATTATTCTAAGCTCATTAGATATTCACATTTTAACCCTCATAATCACTCTGTGAGTAGATTCTATCATCATCCATCTTACACGTGAGGAAACTGAGGCACATAGCAGTTAAGCAATTTGCATAAGATCACACAATTAGTAAGTATTGGACTTGAGATTTATTTATTTATTTTTAATGTTTATTTATTTTTGACAGAGAGTAAGAGGCAGAATGAGAATGGGGGAGGGGCAGAGGGAGAGGGAGACACAGCATCTGAAGCAGGCTCCAGGCTCTGAGCTGTCAGCATAGAGCCCGACACGGGGCTCAAACCCACAAACCACGAGATCATGACCTGAGCTGAAGTTGGACACTTAACCAACTGAGCCACCTGGGTGCCCCTGGACTTGAGATTTAAACTCACTAATTTCTCAAACTCACTAATTTGGACATGGTCCAAAGTCCATGTTCTCAGTTACTACAATACGTGATCTCACTTTCTGTGGTAGGAAGTCAAAATACCTAAAATCAATAAACATAGAAATACAGAATTAGCATGTTATTTATAAATAAAGACATAAGTACCAAGATGAAACATATAATCATTTAAGGTGATTGCCTCTGGTCAGGAGGTAACTAGCAATGGCCAAGGAATCACTGTTTTTCTTGTTAGTGTTGTTATAGACCCACTAGAACTATTGGACTTTTAAAATCTTTTAAACAATATTTTGATTGAAATAAATTTGGGGGTGCTTGGGTGGCTCAGTCGGTTAGACGTCTGACTCTTGGTTTCAGCTTGGGTCATGATCTCATGGTTTTGTGGGTTTAAGCCCCAAGTCGGGCTCTGTGCTGGCATTGCAGAGCTTGCATGGGATTCTCTCTCTCTCTCTCTCTGCCCCTCCCCTTCTCAGACTGTCTCTGTCTCTTTCAAAATAAATAAACATAAAAAATAAAATAAAATAAAATAATTTTTTAAAAAAGTGAGATGACAGAAAGAGTGTGTCTGGCTAGCTAAACTTAGAAAATGGAGAGAGACCCAGAAGAGAAGGTCAAGAGGACTCTAATGGGAAATTATGCAAGGGAAGCAACAGGAAAATTATAGAAAAGAGAGAGAGAGAGGAATTTCCACAAGAAACGGAAAGAAAAGGATGATATTCTTGGAGAAAGAATAAGTCAAAAGTAAGAGAGACAGGGAGAATGAGAAGGGAAGAGATTGAATAAGACAGGGTAGGGACCTCACTCCTGAACATTATCCATGGAAATTCTGTGGGTGGTGTCCAGGGAAACTACTGAATTAGCACTCCAGTGGCTTTATGCAGAGCTGCTTTGATTTGGGCTCTAACTGGAGACTCCTTCCTCAGCTGAAAGAAACAGCTTTGGCCTTAAAACTGAAGGCAGAGGGAAGGATGGCCTGGAAAGCCATACTGAGATGACTGATTAAAATCTAATTATGTGTCAACCTAAGCGAAACAAAAGTAAGTAATAAAACTTCACTTGTTTATCAAGATGGGACCTTGGAGCAAGTCACTTAATTTCTGTGAGCCCTGGTTTATCCTGTTGCAAAAAAATAATATATAACAAATCCTGCATATACATGGTACATCATACCTTTCAGAGCTAGTTTTCATTTTCTATTTCCCCAAGCGAGCTTTTTAGGAGATAAAATTGAGGCTCAGGAAAATGAAGCAAGTAACATATAATTACACAACTAGTTAATAGTGGAACATATAGTTCACTTTTGTTGGTAAACAGTCTCAATTAAGAATCACAGAAACTGTATGGTGTAAAACACACTCCTCACTGGACTCCTTGGGAACGCGGTACCGTCCTTCCCAGGAAGTCCAGATTCCAAACTCCGCCCTGCTTTCGGAACATCCATTTGCCCAACTTTTTTCATTTGGAAACTGCGATCGCAGAAATAATAACGGCTAAGATTTGCTGATGCAGCGTTACTGTGGTGAGTCCAGTTCACGATTCAGGACAGGGATACCCGCCAGGAGAGACGAAGCTGCGTAAAGCTGTGGCGGGAGGGCCCGCGGCGTTGCCCGGATCTCTGGTCACAGCTCCTCCTCCGCCCCACCGCCACCCTTCAGCAGCCCTGGGCTCCACTCCCATCCCTGCCATCCGTGCTCATGGTCCCGGAGCGCCTGCTCTCCCAGCCGGGTGAGACACCTAGGCTCCCAGCTTCCTTCGAGGGCGCCTGGAGAGGAGCCGTGGGGCCTGGCCGCGGCCTCAGGCCCAGCTGGGTTCACTTTGGGTTTCTTCAAAGTCGCGCCAAGTTTTTCCAACACCTCCCTCCAGGTCGGTGCTCTGGCCTCACTCCCTGGCCCATAGCAACTGTGCAAGGAAAGAGCCGGCCTGGGAGGCTCAGGAGGCCCCAGAGGCTTGGGAGGCAGGGAGGCCGGGGAGCCAGGGAGACTGGAGAAGTCAGGGAGGCCGAGGAGGCTGGGAAGGCCCCAGAGGTTTGGGAGGTCAGGGAGGCTGAGGAGGCGGAGAAGGCTCCAGAGGCTCGGAAGGCAGGGAGGCCGGGGAGGCCTGGGAGCCAGGGAGGCCAGGAAGGTTGAGGAGGCTGAGGAGGTCAGGGAGGCCGAGGAGACCCCAGAGGCTTGGGAGGCAGGGAGGCCGGGGAGCCAGGGAGGCCGAGGAGGCCCAGGAGGCCCAGGAGGACTGGTCGCGGCCACCACCAAGACGGCGACCCCAAGCAGGGCAGCTCCTTCAGGGGCGCGCTCTGCGGAGGTCCGCCCTTCTGGAGGCCGCCCGCCCAGAGACCCTCTTCGAAGGAAGGAAAAGCTACGCCGCCACGGCTGCCACCTTCCTTCCCCGGGGCTCCTCGTCCAAGGCCAGCAAAGCAGATATTTAGCCTGGATGCCCAAGGCCGCGGACGTGGGGCCAGGGGCCCGCGCGCCCCCTTCCTGGGCCGGCCTTGCCACGTGGCTCCCCGAAGCCTGTCCGTCCCCGCCCCCACCGCCTTTTAACGGGGAATGCTGACAAGCTGAATACAGCGGGAATAACAGCCATTTGTTCTGGTTATCGCTGCCGGTATTGAAGCCAGATGTGTGTGTTGCTGACATTGACATGGTACATCTGGCTGGGTTTTTGGTTTCCATCGTGGAGTTTACCACATCCACCCTAGTCTGCTAGAAGAGAGGAGGCGAACATCTGGAAGTCATTGCAGCTGTCACGCTTCAAGGGGATCCTGTACCACAGAGAGGAGAATTCAATACGTAACTGAGCGAAATTATCCAGCTCGTCTTGTCAGTCCAGATTTCAAACACATGCAGGAAAATGGCCACCGCCTTATGGCGCCCTCCCTCCCTCCGTGATGCCCGCGGGCACCGAGAGCCCAAGAGTCCTTTACCCACCACCCCAGGCACCGGGGTGTCGCTAGTGTAACACTCTGGGTCACGTTCGTCACTGCGTGCCTGATTCTTGTGTTCATCCTGGCTAAGCGGGGCTAAGATGGCTCTTTCTTTTTCCTTTTGATCTCAGTTTGCTGGACCTTTTAAATTAAATATTGCTTAGTCCTTCCTCCACTTCCACTCATAACCCCCTTTTTTATGGCATTCAATGCTCTAGCCCTACCCTACCTTTTCAATTTTATCTTCATTCCTTTCCCAAGGCAAATACTACTTCTAGTCAGGGCTGAAATAAATTATGCTTATTCTGACCCCAACGTGCCTTTTTCCTGGAACCCTCTTTCTTTCCCTGTTCTCTTCACACCAATCCAAAACTTCTTAACCCTTCAAGGTCTACCTCAAGTATATTTTCATCAATGAATCCCTTCCTGACCACTCAAGGCTCCAGTTTATCTTTCCTTCTGTGTGTTTTAATTAAGTACAAACCTATGGAGACAAGACAGTGGTTTGCGTTTTTCTTACATCTCCTTCAGCAGCCAGCACTGGGTGCTGAAGAATAGTAAGCCCTCCATAAACATCTGCGGATAAAAGCATGAATTAGTGTTTTCTGTTTTTTTTTTTAAGTTTATTTATTTATTGTGAGAGAGAACGCAAGTGGGGTAGGGATAGAGGGAGAGGGAGAGAGAATTCCAAGCAGGCTTGGGGCTTGGTGCAGCCTGATGCGGGGCTTGAACTCACGAACCATGAGATAATGACCTGAGCAGAAGTCGGAGGCTTAACTGACTAAGCCACCAGATGCCCCTGAATTAGTATTTTCTTATCACCTATTCTTTGCACTTAATTTCCTTGCCTTCTATTTACTTTTCATGACAAGAGTCAATGTCTATATATAATGTGTCTTGGAAAGATAACTGCATAAATCTAGTAAATAAGAAATAATAATACCTGAAGAAATCTATCAAGAGGAGATTCCATTAATGTGGAGTTCTGCCTGCTACTGCACATTTGATAATTGATTTTTAAAACTGAAGTGCATTAGAAAAAGAGAACAAAGATTACAAGTCAGGAGATGTGAATCCTATTCCCAAGAGTGCCCCAGACTTGCTTAGTGAGCTTGGGCAATCACTTACCTTCTTTATCCCTCCAATCTCTCTCTGTGAAAAGAGTGGGTTGTGGCCAATGTCCTTCTCCCAGTAATGGACAGAAAGGAGCCACTTTCCTGAGGAGAGATAGATTTCCTATCAGAAAAGCTTTTCTCTACCACTTTTGGATCTGTTCTGGGGTTAGGAGGCAGCGGTCTCCATCATTCAGTGTTTCACCTGCCCAGCACCAAAACAACATGGATGCATAAATGACATGGTGGAAAGCAAAGGGAAGCAAGCAAGAGTAGAAGCAAGATTTACCCCTTGTGAGTGTCCAGCATTTTCTGAATCAAGACGAGCCATTGCGGCAAGTGTTGGGAAAGGCTAGGTGTCCCAGCCACAGATGAAGTCTCTTGAGTTTTGTCCTTCTTTGTGCATTGCTAAGGATGCAAAGTGCTCCGCTCAAGCATTGTTATCTGGCATGGATAAGAATTTAGGAGAATAAGTAGGATCTAGAAATAAAGGAGATGGATGGAAGGAGGGGACTACCAAAGAAGAAAGAAAGTGTGCTTCCCTGGTAGGACCACCTAGCCAAGGAGTATGTTTAACTTCCGTGTTAAGGAGGGCCATGTTCCAAGATAAGAAGGAATAGGAATCAGCAGACCCAGGGTTTCAGTGGGTTTTGGCTGCTCTGCTCTGGTGGGCAGGTGCATTTTCCTCTCTGACTCTCATCTGTAGAATGAAACACTTAGGTTAATTGATCTCTAAGGTCTGTTAGGTCTTACATTGTATAAGTCATTCAGAAACCACCTTGGAGCCCAAAGCAACATATCACTTCTGACTAACCTCTAAATCCTAGCCCTACTCTGTCCTGAACTCATGGGGCTCTAAGACACCTTCATAGAAGAGAACTCTGGGCATTGAATCCCTGAAATGCTTTTGCTCCATTCCTTCAAATGGAAGAAAAAACTTTCTCCTCTTCTCCCAGAGAGGAATCTATTGCAATAGGAAGATTGCAGATTAATGACCTAGAAAATCTTCCTCAAATGGAAATGATACTTAATTAAGTTTCATTAAATCGTAACTCCTGGCTTCTGCTTTTGGCCTCTTGCTAGCGAGTCCAGAATTGAATAATTCTCCCATCCCTGGGGCTATTGAATTAAAAGTACATCAGCTCTAGGGGATAATCTTCTCACCTCCACTATATCTTCAGCCACCCTCCTTCCTGTCTGAACACTCAAAAAAAAAAAAAAAAAATCATTACCAGGCATTTCTGGCTCCTTCAGGAGAGAGGATGGCCACCTCCAATTTGTCTTCGTTTATGGGCAACTTGACAATTTGACTAACTACTAAAGATCCAGGACTATATCATCCTCTCATAAAAAGCTAATAAAAAGGACTCTTAATGCAGCCCATTAGTTGGCTGAAAATGAAAGGTTATGCAATCATTGTCTTAGCTGAAAGGAACTAAGCTTTCCAGGAAGAGTTCGCTCTACACCCAGAGAGGCATCAAGAGGAAAGTTCACGTCCCTCTGCTCCCATTTGCCGGCCGTGGATATTTAAGCATCTTGCCCCATCCTTCCCTCCCTGAACTCTTCTGTTTCGACTGGACCTCTTGCTTTCTGTATAAAATGCCTCTCTGCAAATTCACTTTCTCTCCACAGACACTTCTTCTCACATTGCCCTGCTGTGCTCATGGCATGGGTGGGTGAAGCCCCAGAAACCTCCATTCTCATGGGAAACAAAGTGCTCGGCACTGCAGGCTAACTACTCAGGTGGCCTGACATCATCAAGCAATTTGAGGGGTTCCAGGAAGACCTTCCCTTCTCAAAAAAATATGCTCTCCTCAATTCTGCTGTTAGATTCCTTTGGAGCCTTGAAAGACCTTTAAATGGGATTGTGGGTGCCATATCTTCTTATCTTATGCAAATCCTCCCTTCTCTAAAGTCTTAACCATCTGCATGATTTCTCTGGTACTTTTCATACAGTGACTTCCTCTGTGACCTTGGGCGGATCACATTTCCTCTCTGGACTGCAGCTTCCCCCTTTGTAGGATGAGTAGAAGAGTGATGTCCGAACTAACTTTCATTTGATTCCAGCTCTGACCGCATAGAGTCAAACCACCTTGAGATGCAACTCTCGTCTTTGTGCATCTGGTCTTCCTACACGTGTGTATTGAAGGGATGGTGCAGGAAGCATATTCTTTGTTGGTCCCATCCATGTGCTGAGCATTGTCCAGAGTATGAAAATTAATATGTACTTGATTTACTCAATGTACTTTTGACATGACCCGAGGTACTTCTAAAGAAGGATGTAGTTTAGGATCCGTTTAAATGGACTTCATCTCAAAGAATCAGAAGGAGTTGCTAGTTTCCAGCACAGAAATCTCTGCTTCTGGTATTTTAACAACAAATTTGGCCTTTGTTTTTCTGGTAGGCACGGCATAAGGGGCCACAAGCTTGCTGGATACATAATGGATTCAATAAATATTTTTTCCATTGATTCAACCACCCCTTAGGTGGGAAGGCAAAATACTGATGGAGAAGTCCTAGAAGAAAGCAGAACAGGGTTGGTGGCTAGAAAGGCTTTCTGCCAAGCGAGAACTCCCAAAACAAGCTTTCAAACTTGTTGCCAACAGTGGACCCTTCTGAGAAACTCCCATGCTGCATGCAGGCCACCAGCACGGCTCCAGGATGTGAAGCATGTCTGCAGGCTACTGGGTGCACACCCAGCTGCTTCCTTATGGTGGTTTCATTCCAGGAGAGATGTTCCATGTTGATCTGTAGACCCGACATTTCTTTGAGGAAAATGTAGTATTTTCTCTTTTATCCAATCACACACCTTTGGAAGAGAAGAAAAGCAACCCTCTACCTTATAGATCCTTTTTTTTTTTTTTTTTTAAGTAGGCTACATGCCCAGTGTGGAGCCCAACTCTGGGCTTGAACTCATGACCCTGAGATTGAGACATCAAGACCTGAGCTGAGATTAAGAGTCTGATGCTCAGCTGACTGGGCAACCCAGGAGCCTCTGCCTGTAGATCCTTAAGCCTGAGTGCTCACCAGCACAGAGCTGTCCCAGAGAACCCCTCATTATATAAAGCTTCTGCACCTGACTCAAGGATGGACCCGGCACTGGCTGACTGGCAGTTGCCCCTCAGAATCCCAAAGCCTGCTCTTAGGATTCATTGTCAAGCCCACATTCAGTCCCAGTTGTACTTGCATGAAAGATTACTCGGTTTGATCTCTGAAATTCTCCGGGTTTCCCCACAGATGGGAAATTCTCTTTATCCTTACTCCTCCTCTGCTTCGACACGCCTGCCCACCTACTCCTTTAAAAAGCACCTTCTCAGGGCATCTGGGTGGCTCAGTCGGTTGAGCGTCCGACTCTCGGTTTCAGCTCAGGTCACAATCTCGAGTTTCGTGAGTTCGACCCCACATCGGGTTCTAAGCTGACAGCATGGAGCCTGCTTGGGTTTCTCTCTCCCTCTCTTTCTGCCCCTCCCCCACTTGTGCTGTCTCTGTCTCTCTCAAAATAAGTAAATAAACTTTAAAAAAAATCAAAAAGCATCTTCTCTGTTGTTCCTTTCCTTTCTTAGATTCAGGCTTTTTTCTACTACAGGATCCTCAGAGTTATTTCTGCTTGCTCCAGTAGGGAAGCTAGGCAGCTAAGTCCCCCAACCCTGCAGCTGGCACCCTTACTCCACTCCACCAATCCTGTCCCATTTGGAAAACTAATGTGCCTTGCTCTTAAGACCAACAAAACTTTTTGAGGTCATTGGGTGCCACCTCTTGCTCCTGGACAGGTGACTGTCCGAATCTTACCAAGAGGTATTCTACCCTCTGATGGCCTTGCTGCTACATCCTAATCACTCCTTGTAGGTGAGGAGTTCTTCCTTTCAACCTGGGTTTGCCTGCTCTAACTGAGGCCCCAATTCTCATCTAATCCATTGTGTCTGGGACAAATGGCTGATGAGTGCTTTCCTTGTATCCTTAGCCTTCTCTTCAGCAGAGAAAGTTTCCCCAGAAATAAAACTCTGATTGTTCTACTCCTTCCTTCCCGCCTGCCTTTTCTAAGCACCCTCTAAATCAGACCTCAGGCTCCAGAGGGAGTAATATCCTTTCTCTCGCAGCTGGTCTGAGTTTTGCCGTCTGGGAGACTGGGCTTAGAACAGCTTGAAGTTAGCATAGAGGCGAATGAAGCTTTAAATCTCCAGCACTTAACAGCTTCTCTGCAGCCTCAGAGGTAACCGCATTTTCTTGCTTGCTTCCTCTCATCTCTATATATATCTATGTAATCTCTGTTCACTGGAGCCTGACTCCAGCCCTCTGTCTGCACTGCTCTGGTCGTGCTGAAAGAGGAAAGGTTGGGGAAGAAAAATTAATAGACACAGACCCATAAAAATAACAGGCTCTCTAGAGCACACATGAAGAAATAATTAAACAGATTAAACTTGGGGAATGGGAAGAAAAGGGCAGACAGCTTAGCAAGCTGATACTGATGCCTCTGACTTCTACTTCCAAAGGGGCTGCGGCTCAGTGGAGAGGGATCTGGGTGCCTTTTTCTTCGTTCTTCTGGGTTGGATTCATAGCTGAATGTTGCTACGTCACTAAACTCTTTAAAGGCTGGGTCAGTGCCTTGTATTTCTTTGTGTTCCCCCATCAGAGCCTCAAACAGTGCCGCGCCCTAGTGAGAAAAGGAAATTTGATATTTATTGAGATTTCTTTGTATGCCAGGTACCATGTCAGATAGTTTACATCCTGGCTGATGATCAGTTGAGTGTATTTCAAGATCCAGAAATGAGTGCATTCTCTTTGCTATGACCAGAGATCAATCCCAAATAACTACTACCACAAAAGCTTGTGATTCTGGGGCCAAAAAACAGATTCCTACCCCTTACCCTGACTGCCTCCATTCCTTTCCTCTCTTCAAAGGTAGAAACTTCTGCTAAGATGGCAAGGGAAGGAGGGAGGCTGGCATGTAGAGATCATTTAAATATCTGAACATGTGTAGGTCAGTGAGCAGCAATGGCCTAAGACAGGGGGAGGTCTGGGGGAAGCAGGGGGCTCCCTCCCTGTCTCAAGGTATGTCCATTCCTTCCGCCTCATTCCTTTGGGCTCAAATGAAAATCTCCTGAAGAGGAACAATCTTCAACTGCTATTTCTTTTCATCAAAACTCTCATTGCTTTCTAATTTTTCATCATTTTGAGGATAAATATGTATGATGTTGTGCCTTATAATAGGAATTATATATTTGGTCTTCTCTGTCCCTGGCACAGAGTTCTTAAACCCTTGGAATTGCCTAAGTGATGAGAGCTGAAATGGGTCTTTTGTTATATTAATGAAGTAATGTTTGAAAAGACCTTAAGTCACCTAAGAATGGGGCTGGTAGCCAAAGGAGCCAATTGTGGGATTAGAGGGTTGGAACTTTCAGTCCCCCCACCCCCACCCCGCCCCCTCGCCCACATACACTGGGAGGGGAGAGGGACTAGAGGCTGAGTGCAATCATTGATGGCCAATGATTTAATCAATTGTATCTAATGATGAAGTCTCTATAAAAACTCAAAAGAACAGGGTTCAGAGCGTTTCTGAGTTGGTGAACAGCTGGACGTGGTGGGAGAGCAGTCAGCCAGAGAAGGCATGGAAGCTGTGTGACTATTTCCCCATACCTTGCTCTATACCTCTCTTCCATCTGGCTATTCCTAAGTTGTATCCTTTTATAATAAACTGGTAGCCTTGTTTTTACATTTTTTTAAATGTTTTATTTATTCTTGAGAGAAAGAGAGACAGAGCATGAGTGAGGGAGGGGCACAGCAAGAGAGGGACACAGAATCCAAAGCAGACTCCAGGCTCTGAGCTGTCAGAACAGAGCCCGACTTGGGGCTGGAACTCGAGAGCTGTAAGATCATGACCTGAGCCGAAGTCAGTCGCTCAACTGACTGAGCCGCCCAGGCACCCCTAAACTGGTAACCTTGTAAGTAAAATGTTTCTCTGCGTTCTGGACTTGGAACTGGCATGGAAGGGAGACATGGGAGGAGAAGGGCAGTCTTGTAGGATTCGGCCATAAACTGTGAGATACTAACGTCAGAATTAAGTTACATTGTAGGATGCCAGCTGGTGTCTGAGAATTTCTTGGTGTGGGGAAAAGAACCCCCACAGGCTGGAATTGAATGCAGAATCATAATATCAAAAGAGAAGGTTCAGAATACAGGTATCTTCCCTGGGGAAGGCAGACCTGGGTGAGAACCCAGAATAGTGACTGGTAGCAAGAACACAGAGCATGGAAATGAGACAGATTGGATTCATATCCATATTCCACCATTTCCTACGAGTGGAAAATG
The DNA here is from genome assembly GCF_027475565.1 of Acinonyx jubatus. NCBI lineage: Eukaryota > Metazoa > Chordata > Mammalia > Carnivora > Felidae > Acinonyx > Acinonyx jubatus. The sequence continues at coordinate 42,969,619 of NC_069382.1, forward strand.
AAGCATTGCTTTATTTCTTTGGGCTTCTCACTCTTTTTTTTTTTAATTGATTGATTATTTTTTGACCAGTTTGGGGTTTACAGAAAAGTTGAGCAGACAGTACAGAGTTCCCTAATATACTTTTATCCACCACACCCAATTTTCTCTATGATTAATATCTTCACTCTTGGTATTATAGATCCTTGGGTTTTAACAAACGTATGATGACATGTATCGACCATTGCAGTGCCACAAGGAATTGTTTCTTTTCTGTTTTTAAGCGTTTATTTATTTTTGAAAGAGGGAAAGAGAGAGAGGGAGACACTGCATGAGTGGGGAGGGGAAGAGAGAGCGGGAGACACAGAATCCAAAGCAGGCTCCAGTCTCTGAGCTGTCAGCACAGAGCCCAACGTGGGTCTTGAACTCATGAGCTGTGAGATCATGACCTGAGCCAAAGTTGGATGCTCAACCAACTGAGCCACCTAGGCACCCCCAGAATTGTTCCACTGCCCTAAAAATCTGTGCACCACCTCTTCATCCGTCCTCCCACCCCAACCCCTGGCAACCACTGATCTACTGACTGTCTCTAGTTTTGCCTTTTCTAGAATGTCATGGGGATGGAATCATGCCATCTATAGCCTTTTCAGGTTGGATCTTTTCACTTAGCAATATGCATTTCAGTTTCTTCTATGTCTTGCTGTGGCTTGATAGCTAATTTCTCTTTATCACTAAATCTTTAATTTTTTAAATCAGATCATGACCCATATACATTAAAACCCAGTGAATTTTTACAAAGTGAGTACCCAAAGCAGTTGTGAAAATGACCAGCAGCCCAGCACCCTTGTTCTCCCCCCCCCACCTAGTTATTACCACAACTCCTAAAAATTACAGCTATTCTGACCTCTAGCATCATAAATTAAATTAGCCAGTCTTTGAAGTTCATATAAGTGGAATCATCCAGCACATACTCTTTTGTTCTGTTTTTTTATCTTTGATATTTAGTTTCATCTGATATCATAGTAATTTGTTCTTTTTTAATTGCATAGCATAAATATACCACAGTTCATTTGTCCATTTTATCGTTGGTGATCATTTGTGTTATTTCCAGTTTGGGAAATGCTATTACAAATATTGCTGCTATGAATAGTCTTCTACAGGTCTTTTTGGTGAACATATGCTCACATTTCATTTGGGTATATACCCAAGAGTGGAGTTTATGGGCTATAGGGTATCTGTATTTTTAACTCTAGAAATAATCCCAGTTTGCCAAAGTACTTGTATCAATTTACACCCCCACAGCTTCCCGCTCTCCCCAATACCTTGTATTGTCAACAGTTTAATTTTAGCCATTTTGGCGACCTGGTGGTTTGAATTTGCATTTCCCTGATGACTAATGAAGTTGAGGACTGTCTAAGGTCAGGTTCCTTGAGAAAGACCCAGATGGAGATTTATATGCAGGAAGTTTATTAGAAAACACCTTGATGGAGAGGGACATCCCATTGCCATAAGTGTCAGCTGGTCCTGTGGGCAGCTCTGGAGCTGGCATGACCCTTCTCCAAGTAGTCCTGCCTTGAGGCAAGGGACCAAGTCTTCATACCCAGTACTGACCAATCACTGGATGTGGGCTGTCTCTGGGAAGGAGTATGACTTTGGGTAAAAAGTTCTCTTTTGCTAAAGGCAGTTCCCAGAGAGGGACATGGCTGAGGGCAATACTCCCAGAGGCTGGGGAATGAGAGGATCTGGGCTGCTCACCTTAGCCTCACCTGTAAGCACCTTTTCCCATGCTTATTGGCTACTTAAAGATCCTCTCTTGTCAAGTAGCCATACTGGTCATTTGCCAAATTCTTTTTTTATTGGGTCATCTTTTTGTTTCCTTATTGAATTGTAGCAATTCTTTGTATATTTTGAAGATGAATCCCTTATCAGATATATGTAATACAAAAACACATTAACTTGTCACTATTTAAATGGTGTTTTTTAATGAATGAAAATTCTTAATTTTAACCAAGTTTCTTCTCCTTTTTGACAAGTGCTTTTTGTGATCTGTTTATAAAATCTTTCCATATCCTGAGGTCATGAAAATGTTCATATATATTATCTTCTAGAAGCTTTATTGTTTCACTCTTCATATTTGTCTATGATAGACCCAGAATTGATTTTTATGTATAATGTGTGGTAGGAATCAAGTTTATTTTTTCTAGCTGGGCATGTAATTAATCTAGTACCATTTATTACAAAGATCATCATTATCTCACTACATTTCAGTGATAACTTCACCAAAAGCCAAAGCCAGGTGACTGCATATATTTGGGTCTACTTCTGAATTCTCTTCTGTTCTATTGGTCTGTGTCTATCTTTCTTTTTTAATTAAAAAAATTTTTTTAATGTTTATTTATTTTTGAGAGATACAGAGACAGAATGCGAGTGGGTTAGGGGCAGAGAGAGAGGGAGACACAGAATCAGAAGCAGGCTCCAGGCTCCGAGCCATCAGCCCAGAGCCCGACGTGGGGCTCGAACTCACGAGCTCTGAGATCATGACCTGAGCCGAAGTTGGACGCTCAACCGACTGAGCCACCCAGGTGCCCCGGTCTGTGTCTATCTTTTAATAATTTGATTATTTTAGATCTATAAGTCTTTATATCTGATAATACAACTCAGCCAACCTTGTCTTTTTTCCTTTGAGAGTATTTTTGCTATGCAAAGCCCCTTCCATTTCCATGTAGATTTTACTTGTTTAATTCTTTTTTTCTTGATGTCTATTTATTTATTTTGAGAGAGAACATGACCACAGGGAGGGGCAGAGAGAAAGGAGAGAGAGGGAATCCCAAGCAGGCTTTGTGCTCCCAGCATGGAGCTGGATCCCACAAACCATGAGATCATGACCTGAGCCGACATCAAGAGTCAGATGCTCAACTGACTGAGCCACCCAAGTACGCTGGGTATAGAAATTACTTTTAAAAAATTAAAAATAAATGAATAAATAAAAAGCAAGATGGAAGGCCATACCTTTCATTCACTTAAACAAATATTTGTTAAGTAACTACCTAGTGCCAAACTTCATTCTTAGACAGAAGTGGCCTCTCGTGGAATTTACATGTGACCAATTAAAAAATAAAAAACAAGATAATTTAATTTTATGATTTGTCTTTAAAGGAAAGTGGAAGCCCCAGATCTCGAGCACTTCTGTGCACTTTAACAGGGTTTGACTACCTCAGGAGTCAGTGGGGCATTGGGCTCAAGGCATTCAGGAGCATCTGGCCTTGAGATTGACCTAGCCTTTTATACATGTTTTGAAACTCTACAGTCTTTGGAATTTGCTGGGTTGTCAGTGAAGGTTGCTCCAACCCCCCCCCCCCCCAACCCGCCCCCAGATGTGAGCTCTCTTCTTTTCTGCTTCCAATGACTCTGGAGACTGGAGCTCAGAGTTGACCCATCCACAGCAGGCCTTAGATGCTCTGATCAGTGTTACACTGGAAAAGTGGAGGCCCTGGAATACAAGGAGTTAAAAAACAAACCCTGGACAGTCTCTTCTTCCTGTGTTGACACATCTTCTAACTCTGAATGAGCTATCTGAAGTCCTAGGTCCTACCAATCCCACCAGGAGACAGCCCTACTCTCCAGGACAGACCTAAGCACTAGCCTCAGAGACGTCTTCTCCATTCCTGACTCATGCAATATTCCTGGTAGCCAGACCTGATTAATCAGATTTTATGAGGTCCCCATTATGACACTCATTAACTTTGAACTCTACAGACACTTATGAATTCCTTATTTATTGATTCATTATTTATAAATCACTTTCATTCACATGATCTCATAAAATCCCAATCCCAAAATAAAGATGAGGAAACTAACTTTCAGAAAGGCCAGCTGGCCTTCCTAAGGTCACACTTCTGGTAAATAGAACAGGACTTCTGACTCTAAATGCAGAGTTCTTTACAGTGGGAAGAGAGAAGGATGAGAAGATCAACCTGGCAGGCATGTTTGCAAATGGCAAGGCTTCCCTGACACCCCCCCCCCCCCCCCACCGGAGATCTCCTCCAGCTATGAATAAAGCCATTTTCAAGGCTCTTGTTCTTCTCTTAGGGGTCAGGATCTCAACCTCCAGCCAGGGCTCTTACCCTTTCTATTTCTTCTGCGTTTCCACCAGATAGTTGGAAGCTAAGAGTGTGAAAACTGGAGGCATTTCAGTGCTGAGGTGCCCATCATCCTGAGGAATGGTCATCTACTTCATCTCCTAGGCTGGATAAGGAGCCAGCTGCCAAGGCAAGCCCATCTGTAGTCACCCCTTCCCAGCTGGCAGCAGAAATCAGGGCACCCTTTGCCCAGGGTGCGAGGCAGTCTGTCTGCACTGAAGCATCCGGCTTGAGCTAATGAGCTGTTGGCATGGATGGCCAATTATTTTACTTTAAAAACCTGCCAAACTCTCCTTTTTTGCCATGGCATTCCCTCAATGGCTCAGGCTTGAAATCGAATCCTCTGTGTAGAAGGCAGGGCCCTGCCCTAGGACATAACCCAGCCCTTTCTCTGCCTTAGGCCATGGGCTCAGGGGTAGAGTGGAGCCAGGATGTTTTCCCTTGGAGCCTAACTCAGACGAACTTTGGCCACCTCAACTCCCCACACCTAAGAGGTCAGAGTCCTGAGAAAGGGGCTTGGATGGCTCCATTTCAGGAGGCCCCAGGGTATTCCTGGACCAGAACAAAGGCCAAGGACTGCCATCGGAGTCCTGGAGCACTCAGAGCTCCTGCCTGCAGAGCAACCCAAGCTGTCCACAGGGCCAGAGGCCTTCAGGATGGATGTGCTCCTCACTCAACTCCAGCTCCTTCTAGATTTACACTCTGTACTGTGCTCCCACTCCCCACCATCTGGTGCCCTAATGCGTCTTTCCCCGGCCATAAACTGCTCTCAGGAAAGAGCCTGTGAAGCCCATGTAGCCAACCTAAAGTACTTCTATCAAAAGGCACGTCACTCCGAGTGGGATGCCAGGGAGAAACAATTGTTCCAGAACAGTACATTCTCCACAATGGCATCAATTCATAATTTTTAAAGGTAACTGCTAGACATGATGGCTGTTAGAACTACACTGAGCGCATGCGGGAAGAAGCCGTGCAAAGCAGGGCTGTGTGAGGCAGAGAAGAGTTTGTCCCAGGCCAGCCCCAACTCTTTCGGAGCTTGCTCTCCACAGGCCCGACACCCAGCTCTGCCCCATGCCTGGCTCCTGTCAGCTTGCACAGTATGATCATGCTCACAGGATGGAGCAAGCCCCTTTTTGCTTCCGCTTCCGGGAAAACCTACTCTGCAGAATGAGGTGATGGGACAGTGGGAGGGAGAGGCGCACCCCTACTGGCGTGAACACCTGCTGGAGCTTCCCACCTGGAGCACACAAAGGGCCCGAGAAATTGCCAATGGTCTCCCCCAACTCTGCCTCCTTCTTCCCCTCTTCCATCCCAGCTCGTACCCCACCCTTTCCTTATTTGCCTCAGCTGCTTTCTCCCCTCTCCCCCTTCTCTTCCTTCTCTCCCTTCTTTCCTCATTCTCTTTTCCTGTCCCCCCCTCCACATCCCTCTTCCTCCTGCTCCTCCTCCCCTTCCGCAGAGAGCATTTCTCTGGCACTTTTTCATCCTGGGGAATTCTCAGGGCTGAGCCAGGTAGGGTCCCTCCCAGAGCCGCCCCTGCTTCCCCTCAAAGCATTGGCAGCCCACACCCTGCACACAGCAGGGCCCCTGGGAGCCACAGTTTGCACAGCCGGCGAGGCTATGGCATTCTGTTCTTTCCCTGCTTTATAGAAGGGGTTCAGACAGGAGGAATAAGCGACAGGTGTGGAGCCATTAATGCTAGGGCACCCTTTCTTTCTTTGGATCCTCAGTAGATGGAGTGGAGGGGGTCATTGAGCATTGCTGTGGGCCTGTCCAGGGCAGCAGAAATGAGTGAGGAGTGCAGGGGCAGTGCTGAGCCACGGTACAGAGCACCAGTGCAGTCTGGAAGATCCCCCTATGAATCACTCTCTGTCTCTGTGACTCAGACCAGCTATTCCACGCCTCTGCTGCCTCCTTTGTAAAATTAAATTTCAGTCTCGTGGAGATAGTGCACTTAGCATAGTGCCTCACATGGTGAGCTCTCCATACGTGTCAGCAATGAGGGTGGCGATGGTGAAGTATCAGGTGGGAATCTTTCCCTGGTGGTGTTCCATCTAGAAGGGGAGGTAACACAGCAATTCAGGGTAGAAACTGAAGTCAGGAAGGCATGAGGAAGAACGCTGGGGTGAGGAAGAAACTCCCTCACCTTGGGGTATTGAGGGAAGCCTTTGAGAGGAAAGTGGCACTTAACAGAACTTTTGAGGGTGGGAGCTAGATGTGCCCTGTGGCACATGTCCCTGAGGGACAACATTCCCTGTGGAGGAAACACCATAAGTAAAAAGTCCAGAAACAGGCAAGTTGGTGGCTCATTCAGGGAAGGGATTTGTGCACTAGATTGCACCCCCCTTGCCTCCTCAAGGACATCCCTCCAGGAATTTCCACTTCCTCTCCTGTTCATTAATGTTTCTCCTTTACTGTGTCATTCCTGTCAACGTATCAACATACTATTATTTCACCTATCTTAAAACAGATAAACCTCCTTGACCCCACTTCTCTGCTCCTCTTTGGAGCAAAGTTCCTAGAAGGCTAGGTGCACTCACTGTCCCCAATTCTCCTCTCAGCCCCTCTCAGCCCATTCATTCAGGCTTCCATCTCTACGGTCCCACTGACACTATTCTTGCCAAGGTCACCAATGACCCTCGCATGGTCCAATCCAATGCTTATCTTTCTTGACCCTCTAGAGCATTTGACATAGTCACCCCCTTTACCCTGAGGTACTTTCTTTACTTGGCTTCCAGATACCACCCTCTCCTAGTTTTCCTCTTACCTCATGAGATACCCCTTATCATCAGGCTTTTTGACTTCCTCCCCAGCTCCCTGACCTCCCTCTATTGACATACCCCAGGGCTCTGACTTGGACCGCCTCCCTTTTTTTTTTTTTTTTTTGAAGCTAGTGTTTGTTTATTGTAACATTGAAAATATTTTAACTATGGTAAAATATATATAGCATAAAGCTTGCCATCTTAATCATTTTTAAGTGAAGAGTTAAGTACATTTACACCCACATTGTTATGCAGGCAGTCTCCAGTACTCTCTTCATCTTGCAAATCTGAAACTCTATACCCCTTAAACAACATCCCCATTCCCATCTCTGCCCCTGGCAACCCACCATTCCATCTTCTGTCTCTAGGGATTGGACTACTTTAGGTACTTCATATAAGTGGAATTGTACAGTATTTGTTTTTATGACTGGCTGATTTCACTTCACATAATGTCCTGTAGGTTCACCCGTGTTGTAGCACGTGACAGATCTCCTTCCCTTTTTAGGCTGAATAATATTCCACTGTATGTGTTTTCCACATGTTATTTATCCATTCATTCATTTATGGCCCCTTGAGTTGTTTCTGCCTCTTGACTACTGGAAATAATGCTACTGCGAACATGGGTGTGCAAGTATCTCTTCCAGACCCTGCTTTCAATTCTTTTGGGTATATACCCAGAAGTGGGCTTGCTGATCATATGGTGGACCTCTTCATTTTCTCTCTATACCACCGTGATCTCATCCAGTCTCATGACTTGAAATATGTTTACTGATAGCTTCCAAATTTACCTTTCCCCTGAACTCTTGACTTACATACCCAACAGTGTACTTATCTCCCCATCTGGATATCCAGTAGGCATGGAGAACTTATTTCCCCAAACTGAACTTGTAATTCTCCCCGTCCCAAACCTGACCTTCTACCAGTCTTCTCTATCTCATTTAACGGCAACTCCGTCTTTCCATCTAGTCCATCAAAAAACTTGGAATCTTCTTCAGTCCCCACCCACCCACCCAGCCACCCCTCACATATCACATCCTATTGGCTCTCCTTCAGAATAAATTCGAATTCTGACCACTTCCCATTACCTCAACTGCTACTTTCATGGTCCAAGCGATCGTCTCTCACCTGGATTGCTGCAATTCCCTGCTAACAGGTCTCCCTTCTCCCATACTTGCCCCTCTTCTAAGTGTATTCTCCAGGCAACAACCAAAATGACCTTTTTAAAGATTTTTAAGTCAGATTACATCCCTCCTTATCCTTCAAGCCCTCCACTGGCTTCCCACCTCCCTCGGGGAAATGCCAAAGGGCTTTAATGACCAACAAATTCAAAACGAGCTCCCATTAGCTCTGTGAGCAAGTGTCTTACTAGCCTCCCCTTAGGTATTAGGTACCTATGACTGCATAACAAATTACCCCCAAACTTACTGGCTTAAAAAAGGAAACATATTATCTCTCAGTTTCCTGTCAGGATGCAGGATGTGGCATAGGTGCATCTGAAGGCTCTAGGTCTCTCACAGGGCTACAGTCAAGGTGTTGCCTGGAACTGTGGTCATCTCAAGGCTCAAGTGCGGGGCGAATCCACTTCCAAGCTCACTCACCTCGTTGGCAGGACTCAGTTCCTTGTGGGCTATGGGACTGAGAGCCTCAACCGCTTACTGGCTGTTGGCTGAGGGCCTCCCTCTCTTCTGTGTCCCGTGGGCCTCTCCATAAGGCAGCTCGCAACATGGCAGGTGGCTTCCATCAGAACAAGCAAATGAGACAACAAGAGGAAGCACGCGGTCTTTTGGTAACCTGTTCCTGGAAATGACACCCCGTCTTTTTTGTGTATTATATTTGTTGGAAGCAAATCACTAGGTCCAGCCCACACTCAAGGGTGGTGGATTATACAAAACATGAATCCCAGGAGGCAGAGATCACTGGAAGCCACCGTGAAAGCTGCCTGCCACACCCTGCTTCCTCTGCACCGGCCTCCTTGTTCTTCCACACAGGAGGCAGGCCTTTGTCCCAGTTGGTCCTTGGCCTGGAATGCACTTCCCACATGGCTCGCTCACCTCCCTCAAGTCTTCACTCAAATGTCACCTCCTCCCTGAGGCTTTGTCTTACTGCCTAATTTAAAATTGCCGTTCTCCACAGTCCCTATTCCCTCTCCCTGCTTTATTTTTCTCCACAGCACTTAGCATCTTCTAATACCCTCTATTTTCCTGTCTGTTCGTCTGTCTCCATTAGAATACAGGCTCCTGAGGTCAGGGATTTTTGTCCATTTGTTTCACTGTCACACCCCCAGTACCTAGAGCAATGTCTGGTACATAGTAGGTGCTCAGTAAACGAATGGATCCTACAGGCCTACAATTTTCAACTTTCCCAGCGTGTAGCCCTTTCTTCAAAAAATATGGTAGGAGACTCCAGTATACCAGACATAGAAAAGCAAGGTGGCTCAGCTGGAAGTAGGCAGTAGGGACAGCACCGGTCCATCTGTACCCCTTCCCCTGCCCCAGCCCATGCTGTTATTCCCTTTTGGTGGTGTTGAGAGGGCTCACAGACCCCCAGGCTTCTCTCTCAGTGCTGTGAGAAGTTCTGTTCAAAGCTAAGAAGGAAAGAGCTCACTGCTTCAGCCCCTTGTGTGGTTCCTGGGCCCTGCTGGGAATCAGCCTGGTGTTTTAAGCCATAGGAAAGGAGCCCTACCTGTTCCTACCACAGCCACCAGTGACCTCTGAGTGTGGACCTACCTCTCTCTGATTCCAAACTTCGTTCTATTTCTGGCCTCTGAAAAGTGAGAAAACATTCAGAGACTCCCAGAGAGTCATTGTTGGAAAAGACCTTAGGTACGACTTAATACAACTTTCTGTCCTATGGTTTCCAATCATCAATTCATTCAACAAACGTTGAGTACCTGCCAAGTACATGCCAGACACTGTATATAGACAAACAAAATAGAGTCCCTATCTTCCAGTGGCACATGGGGAGATAGTGAATACCGAGACACCCATCTCAAAATTCCCTCTGCCTGAACACCTCCAGATCTGGAGAACTCACCTCCTCCCAATGACACCGGTAACAGAACTGTTCTTTTTCTTGAGCCCTAACTCTGTTTTCTTATAACTCCCACTCTTGGCCTTAATTTTCTCCTCTGGCTCCACACTGAGTAAATCTATCTGTCTTCCAAATGATAGCTTTTAAGTACTGGAAAATAGCAATCAGATCCCACAGAGAGCTCTCCGAGACTTGCGGCCACTTTGGGGGGACTATGTTTTGTGGTTGCCCCTAAGGAGTTGGGATTTTGGAGCCAGGCGGTGTTCCTGATCACGTAGCAAGGCCCTGGTGCTGGGAACTCCCTTTCAGAGTCGCTGCCCACACCGCCCCACCCCGGCAGGAGGGAATTCCAAAGCGCTTGCTCTAGAGGGGTGAAGGGTGCAAAGCCATGTCAAGGCCTGGGCTTGGGTTTTCTGCTCCTGCCAAGCTCCCCTTCCTAGAGGGGCATCTTGTCCTCCAGATGCGGCATTTTGATCTGCTCATTTGATTTTGAAGCAGCCAAACCCCCGAACCGCACCGCCCCCCTTCTCTGTGGTGAGAGGGACACAATAAGGAAGGAACCAGTGACTCGGGGAAAACTAGCTGCAGCTGGGGGAGGCAGCAGCAAGGAATTAAACCTTTTTTTTTTTTATTTTGAGTGTCCTTTGTTTCAACAAAATGTAGTTTTCCAAGTAATTGTTTGCCTGATGCAATAGGGCCTGCTGGGCCCTGGGGTGTAAATCTTCCCGACAACGGGTCAGTTTTCTGCTTTTTCCTGCAAGGCCCAAGCCTCGAAATTTCTGTGGGCCAGCCGTACAGGTCTTGAATTCATTAGTTTGGGCCCCTTGGCTGAGTCGTCTCCAGCACCTCTGCCAGAGCTGTGGGCTGCTTGGCACAGTCCTGGAGGCCAGACTTGCCCAGGAGAGAAGAGGGAGGTCAGGGGGGGAGGGGGGAGGAAAAGGAGAGGGAGCTGGGAGTGCGAATGGGTGGCAGGGAGGGGAGGGAAAGGAAAGGAATAGAAGAGAGGAAATGTGAGAGAACCTTAACTATTTGCTGGCTAGCTGTAAAGCCTCAGAAGAAAGAGAAGAAGCTTCAGGATATAGTCTCAGTCTCAGAAAAAGGGCCAGGATATGGGAGTGACATGTGGAATCTACCCGCCCAGCTGTACAAGGGAGCATGTTCCTGAAGAAGTATCTAGATTCCTGGCTGCAGAGAGAGGAGGGGGAATAAAAGGCCCATTCGCCAGTGTCTGGAAAGTCTCTGTATTGCATTGCCCTGCCTCTTTCCCCTTTCTCTCTCTTTTTCTCCCCATGCACTTATTTCCATTTAAAATACAAAAGCATAGGGGCAACTGGGTGGCTCAGGTGGTTAAGCATCCAAATTTGGCTCAGGTCATGATCTCACGGTTCATGAGTTCGAGCCCTGAGTTGGGCTCTGTGCTGACACCTCAGAGCCTGGAGACTGCTTTGGATTCTGCCTCTCTCTCTCTCTCTCTCTCTCTCTCTCTTTCTCTCTGCCCCATCCTCACTTGTGCTTTCTCTCAAAAATAAACATTAAAAAAGTAATAATAAATAAAATATAAAGACATAAATAAAAAACATTTTCCTTCTTCCTTTTCCCTCTTTCTACTTCCTTCGTTCTTCACCCTCCTCAATTCCCTGCCCAGCTCAAATCCCATCTTAACCCCTCTTCTTTGACACTTACAAGTACCTGAATAAATGTGACTCTTCACGGCCCCCAAACACTGTCATTTTCTTAGTACCACCTTAATCTCCTTCCCCATAACTCTCCTGATTAAATGAGGTAGAGTGTTGGCATCCTTAGGGACATCTAGGCATCTTCAATGAACGAAGAAGACTGAAGGTCTGTCCTTCAAAGTCCAGTAGAATGTCAGCCTGTTGTGGGCAGGAATACATCCAGAATTTGTATTAAGCACCTACCACGTAGCATCACCCAGACTCTGCCAGTCAATCCACATCTACCCCCCACTGACTTCCAATAAAGAAGGGCCATTCTGGTTACTCCATGACCCTAAGTAAAAGCTTTGGGCAGAACTATCCAGTAGAACTATCCAGAAGTATCCAGGCTCTAAAACCTAGTACCTTAACCATCTCATGCCTGCCTAGTAAAACATGCCCTTGGAAAACATCTTTAAACTCCACCATTTGTACTTCTGTGTGAGTTTAAAACCCTGTGTTAGGTCAACCTAGAGATACTTGCCTTTTCATTTTCCCTCATTGCAGGAATAAAGGCTTTAAAATGATTGCAGGCAACACCCACCCAGGGAAAGGTGTTTAAGGGGGCAAAGTGCTCTTTCCATGTTCCTGATAAAGACTGTGTATTGCTTTCCCTCTGAGGCCAGCGTAGAGCCCAATCCCCTGAAGCCAAATTAAGAGGCTTGTGATCCACACTTCTGGGACAGAGAAAGAGCTACAAAATGCCATCGGTGTTGAGTGAGGGCACTTGTGAAAGCTCCCCTCCTGCTCCTACCCCCTCCCCCCCTCAAAAAAAAAAAAGATCTGGAGAAACAGAACTCCGTGTACTCATTACAATTCGGTTAACCTAGACAAATTCCTGCCCAGACACAGAACCCTGGGCTGGAGCTTCTAGGAGCCCTGTGATTGTGGGGTTCTCTGTGGGTCCAGCCCAGGGTTTCTACTGGTGCTGGAAACAACAAGAAGCCCCACCCCTTCACTCTAGGGCTCTGATCTGGAGGGCAGCCCTGCGTGGTGTGTGGTTAGCACAGCAGGAGGACATTTGTCTTGGTCTCTGATGTGCATCTCGCCTGAGAGTTCTTTGGGGAATGATGTTATCGCACCAACATCATCATCAAATGGCATTCCCCCACAGCCCCCGAAGGGTCCAGATGTGCAGGACACTGTGTTAGGCCAATGAAGCTGGCTTATTCTGCAGCATCTAAAGCTTTGTCTCCAGCACAAGGGCTGTTGCTTATTATGTGCTCATACCCTTGTGTTCTACACCCAGCCTCTCCTCCTGTGCCAATCTAGGGGAAGCAAACTTCTCTTCTCCAAAAAGCTGCAGAGGTCTTTGGGGATCTGTGGAGGCTAAGCCAGAGCCCTTATTTGCTTTGGTTGGTGGTCCCTGCCACAGAGCTAATGAGCTGCAAATACTCCCCTTTCAAAAGGAAGGGCTGAGCCTTTGAAGCCTGCAAGGACCCGCCCCCGAATTCCACAGCTGCAGGCAGCACTTCCCAGCAGGGCCCTGGAGAGTGTGTCCCACCAGCCTCCCCTCCCGGGGCACACCCAGCCTGGGCCTCCCCATCGGAAAAGGGGGAACAGTTTTGCTTCGCATCCTGTGTTCTGGGCGTGACACAAAGAGCAGAAATAAGCACCGTACGTGTATCATCTTCTCTGTGTCTCTCAAAGACCTTAAAGATACAGGAACTGGGGCACAGAAAGGCTCTATCATTTTTCCAAAGTCACATAGCAAGTAGGTGGCAAATCCAGGACTTGACCCTAAGTCTAGCTGACTTTCAAGACCGTACATTTCAACATAAGGTAAATTGGTTTTATTTCTATAAAACCCTGGAAATAAGCCTTGATCTACATATGTCTGGGACCCATGTGCTTAGGACCAGATAGGAATTGGTCTCCGTCCAAAAGAAATCATGCTTTCGGGCCAATGATCATCTCTGAGAGAACATGGGAAAAAATTCTCTCATTTAGGTCTCTTCTTCCCCCACCTTCAGCCAGGCATCTGTCGGTGGGAAGATTTCTGAGTATACACACTGTCAACTTCTAGTGAAATTAGGAACAATAAGGACAGTGGGTGGCATCTTGGCAGCCAGATAGAATTTCTGCTTCCTAATGATTTCTGAGAACCAGCTGCAGGTCTCCTGTTTGGTCCCTGCACAAGCGAAGCCAGTGTTAGACCAGAAGGCAGGCAGGCAATTCAGCAGAAGTGAAGAAAAGCAGGTTGTAGAAGCCTATTGAGAGCAACAGTAACCTAACAAGACAAGACTGTATTGAATATGTACCTAATGCTCAAAGTTCACAGCAGTGTGTGAGCTTCGGTGTGAGTGTGTGTGTGTGTGTGTGTGTGTGTGTGTGTGTGTTCAGCAGGGGGGTTAGGGAAGGGGAGAGCCTGAGAAACAGAAGACCCTCAAGGCTTTTGCAAATTGGTTGAGGAGAAAAGACCAATATTTTATATAAAATAACAGCCAAAAGGGTTTGTGTTACAGTGCATGTAAGGGCTAAATTATTCAGAACAGACCATAACTGCAGTGGGAGAGCCAGATCGGTGGGTTTAGAATAGTAAGAAGGGGCTTCATGGGGTTCGAGGAAAACTTTAGCTGGCCCTTGAAGGCTGAGGAAGATGCAATCAGGTGCTGAGGAAGAGAGCATCCCTGCTGAGGAGCATACATATGAAGACTGTAAATAAAAACTCAAATCAAGTCTGCATTGTACTTTAAATCACAAGCTGTTAGGGCTCAAGGGGACTTTACAGGTCATGTAGTTAAGCCCTTCCCTTTGCAGACAAAAAACCAGAGGCCTGGAGAAATCAAGTTGCAGTGGATGAACCGCTTAACCTCCTTGGGCTTAGTGGATATTGGTCTCCATGGAAGTGGGATTGCTTTGTAGACAAGATCTCAGTTAACCCAATAATAACATCCTTGGGAACCAGCCAGAGATGGAGATGGTGGCCAGAGCAGTGGTGGTGATTTGATCCTTCATATCATAGCGAGCTAGAAAATAAGCAGGTCCCCCAAGTCTGCTCTGTCAGACTCTCCAGCTACAAAGCAATTGGAAAAGGGTGCTGTTTGAAAGGTGGGGGCAAAGGAGACACCTCAGCCTCCCAACAGGCCTCCTGGCCTCCACTGTTGTTCCTTTCAATCTGTTCAGCACACTGCAATCAGGTATAATTTTATACAATGAAATTCATCCATTTTAAGTGTAAAATTTGATGAAAATGTAGTAACCGGATATAGTCCTGTAAACACAACCACACTCAGGATACAGATGTTTCCATCACCCTGAAGACTTTTCTCATGCAACCATTGCTTGTCAATGCCCTTCCCCCTGACACTCGCGATCTGTTTTCTGTCACTGCAGTTTTGCCTTTTCTAGAATTCCATATAAATGGAACAGGGCAGCATCAGTCTTTTGTTTTGACTTCTTTCACTAAGCACGATGTTTTTGAGATTCATTCATGTTGCTTGTATTCATGTTTCATTCCTTTTTATTGGCGAGTAGCGTATCTGTTTATCCACTCAGCAGTAGATGGACATTTGATTTCTTTTCCATTTTTAATTATTTTGAATAAAGCTTCTATGAACATTCAGGTACAAGTCTTTGTGTGGACATATGTTTTCATTTCTCTTGGGTAAATATCTGGGAGTGGGATTGACAGGTCACAGGGTAAGTATATGTTTAATGTAAGATACTACCAAACTACTTTCTAAAGTGGCTGTACAATTTTGCATTCCGTCTAACACTGGGGAAGAGTTATACTTGTTCCATATCCTTGCCAACACTTGGTTTTAGCAGTCTTTTGAACTTGACCTATTTTAGTGGGTGTGCGGGAATATCTCATAGGGGCTTACCATAGCATCTACATCATAACTAGTGATGCATCTTTTCATATATTTGCTGGCCATTCTTATATCTTCTTTTGAAAAGTATGTGTTCAAACTGCCCATTTTTTACTGGTTGCTTGTCTTCTTATTGAGTTGTAAGGGCTCTCTATATCCTGAGTACAAATCCTAATCATAAGTGTGCTTTGCAAATATTTTTTCTCAGTCAGTGACCTGCTTTTTGTTTTCTTACTCGTGTCTTTCGAAAGGCAAAAATTTTAATTTAATTTTTTAAAGATTTTATTTTTAAGTAATCTCTACACCCAACGTGGGGCTCAAACTCACAACCCCAAGATCAAGGGTGGCATGCTCTACCGACTGAGCCAGCCAGGTACCCCAAAAGGTTTTTAATTTTAGTGAAGTTAATTTTATCAACTGATGTGTACTTTCTGGATTTTTATGAAATATTTGCTTAACCTAATGTAGTGAAGATCTCTTTTTATGCTTTCTTCTAGTTGTCATTTCATGTTTAACGCTATGATTCATTTTGAGTTAATATTTCTGAGTAGTTTAAGGTAAGGAACAAGACTTAGTTTTTTTAAATACAGATATTCAGTGGTCCCAGAGCCATGTGTTGAAAAGACTATTTTTTTTCCAAGTGCCTTGCCTTGGCACCTTTGTCAAAAATCAATTGATGATCCTTAGGAAAGTGCAACTATTCTTTATGATACTTCATGTTGGATATCTTCCACACATATGTCAAAACCTATAGAATGTATACAACCAAGAGTAAAACCTAATGTAAGCTATGGGTTTTGGATGACAATGATGATCAATATAGGATCATCAGTTATAAGAAATGTACCACTCTGGTGAGGGATGTTGATAGTAGGTTAGGCTGCATGTCTGTCAGAGTAGGACGTATATGGGAACTTTTCGTACTATCCGCTCACTTATGCTATGAACCCAAAACCACTCCAATAAATAAAGTCCATTTTTTAAAAAGAGAAAAAAATAGCCTTTTTAGTCTTTTTTTAAAACAAATCAATTCACTATCTAAGTGTAGCTCTACTTCTGACTCTCTAGTCTGTTCCATTGATTTATCTATATTTATTTCAATACCGTACATCTTGATCACTGTAAGTTATGACAAGTTTAAAAATCAGGTAATGAAAGTGATCCAATTTTCCCTTCTTTTTCAAAATTATTTTGGCTCTTCTATGTATTTTGTCTTTTTCATATAAATTTTTGCATCAGCATGTCAATTTCTTCAAAAATGCTTTCTAGGATTTTCATTAAGATTGCAGTGAGTCTTTAGGTCAATTTGGGGAAAATTGCCATCTTAATCACATTGAATGTTCCAATCCATTAACATGGAATCCATTTAATTAAGTCTTCCTTTGCAACGTTTTCTAGATTTCAATGTGCAGATCTTGCACATCTTTTGTTAAATCTATTCCTAAGTATTTTTTATGCTACTGCAAATGGAGATTTTAAAAAATTATTTTCTAAATGTTCATTGTTAGTATATAAAAATAAGAGTAATTTCTGTTTATTGACCTTATATCCTGAGATCTTGCTGAATTCATTTATTAGTTCCAGTAGCTTTTTTGTAGAATCTTTGGAATTTTCCTTATGTGCAATTATGTTATCTGCAGATAAAGGCAGTTTTACTTCTTCTTGTCCAATATTTATGCATTTTATTTCTTTTTATTGGCATGTTTTACACCGGCTATAACCTCTGATATGATGCTGAATACAAATGGTGAGAGAACATATTTTTGCCTTGTTCCTAATCTAAGGGAGAAATCACTGGGCCTTTCACCTTAGAGTAAAATGTAGGTTTTTAGAAGATCCCTTTAACTCGGTTGAGAAAGTTCCCTTCTATTCCTAATTTGCTGAGTTTTTTTTTTTTTTTGATGTATCTATGTGACAAAAGTTTTTCTGCATCTGTTGAAATGATCATATTGTTTTCCTACTTTATTTTGTTAATTTGTTGAGTTATA
The DNA here is from genome assembly GCF_027475565.1 of Acinonyx jubatus. Taxonomy (NCBI): domain Eukaryota; kingdom Metazoa; phylum Chordata; class Mammalia; order Carnivora; family Felidae; genus Acinonyx; species Acinonyx jubatus. Next base: position 42,987,044 of record NC_069382.1, read on the forward strand.
TTGATTTTGAAATGTTAAGCCAATCTCACATTCCTGGAATAAATCTCATTTGGTCATGATATATTACCTTTTTTATATGTCATTGGTTTCTATTTGCTAATATTTTAAGGATTTTTTAATAAGGATTTTTATGTCTCTGTTCATGAGGGATACTCCTCTGTCATTCTCTCTCTCTCTCTCTCTCTCTCTCTCTCTCTTTGTAATGTCTTTATGAAGTTTTGAAATCAGAGTTATACCAGCCTCATAAAATAAATTGGGAAGGGTTCCCTCCTCCTCTATTTTCTTAAAGAATTTTTGTGAGGCGAGTATTATTTTTTTCCCTTAAACATTTAATAGAATTCACTAGTGAAGCCATCTGGACCTGAAGCTATCTTTGTGGATGAAGTTTTAACTATGAATTCAATTTCTTTATTTTATATAGGCCTATTAAAGTTTTCTACTTCTTTTCAAATCAGTTTTGGCAATTTTGATCTTTCAAGGAATGTGTCCTTTTCATCTAGGTATCACATCTATGGGTATAAAGTTGTCCACAATATTCCCTTATTATTCTTTTCATGACTGTAGGGTCTATAGTAATGTTTTCTCTTTCATTCCTCATATTATTAATTTGTGTCTTGTCTTTTTTTGTCTTGATCAGTCTGATGAGAGCCCTACAAATTTTATTGATCATTTCAATGAGCCAGCTTTTTCATTTTTCTTTTCTTGATTATTTGTTCACTTTATATTTCATTGAGTTCTGGTCTTTATTATTTTCTCCCTTCTATTGACACTGGGTTTAGTTTCTCCTTTTCTAACATCTAAAGTGATAAACTCAGGTAATTGATTTTAAGATTTTTTTTTTCTTTTCTGATGTAAGCATTAAACCTATAAATTTCCCTCTATGTATTGTTCTAGGTCCATCCCATAATTAAAAAAATTTTTTTTAATGTTTATTTATTTTTGACAGAGAGAAAGTGAGAGAGACAGAAGCGGGGGAGGGCAGAGAGAGAGGGAGACACAGAATCGGAAGCAGGCTCCAGGCTCTGAGCTGTCAGCACAAAGCCTGATGAGGGACTTGAACTCACGAACCATGAGATCATGGCTTGAACTGAAGTCAGATGATTAACGGGCTGAGCCACTCAGCCACCCTACCCCTTAATTTTTTAAATAAATTTTAAATTTTAGAATATTATCAGATTTACAGAAAAGTTGCAAAGATGGCACAGAGTTTCCATATACCCCTCACCCTTTTCCCCTATTGTTGATACTTTACATTCATGTATACAATTACATGCCATAATTAAGGTATCAACATTAGTATATTACTATTAACTGAATCAACACTTTTTTTGGACTTCACAAGATTTTCCCTAATGTCCTTTTTATTTTCCAGAATCCCATCCAGGATATTCCATTGTATTTAGTCATTAGGTCTCTTTAGTGCCCTCTTGGGCTGTGACAGTTTCTCAGATTCTTGTTTTTGATGACCTTGACTGTTTTAAGGAATACTTGTAAGGTATTTTATAGACTATCTCTCTCAGTTTGTCATTCTCATGGTTAGACTGATGTTACAGGTTCGGGGGAGGAAGACTATGAAAGTGAAGTGATATTCTCATCACATCATATCAAGGGCATGTATCAGTATGGCTTATCAATGACAGTGTTAATCTTGATCATTTGTCTGAGGTGGTGTTTGTCAGCTTTCTCCACTGTAAAGTTATTCCCCTCCCCCCCATCCCTTTCCATATTTTACTCTTTAGAAGCAAATCATGAAGTACAGCTTGTACTCAAGGGGCTGGGGAGTAGCATTCACATAATCTATTTAGAATTCCTCTGTAACCAAGACTTGTCTGTTCTCCCATATTTATATATTCAGTCATTTATTTATATCAATATACATTCATGGATATTTATTTTATATCTTGAACTATAATACTATGCTTCATTATTGGTTTTGTAGCTCAAATTGTACCAGCTTTGGTCATGGGAGCTTTTTTAGGTTGCTCCTGTATCCCTTGAACATGCCCCTATCCTTTTGATTTTTGAGCATTCCCTTACTCTCTGGCACAAGATGATCCAGGTGCATCTTGTATATTCCCTGTTCCAGTCCTACAATCAGCACTGCTTTAGCTACATCCCACAAATGCTAATGTGTTATGTTTTCACTGTCATTTAATTCAGAATATCTTCTAATTTCCATTATTACTTCTTCTTTAATTGATGGATTATTTAGAAGTATGGTACTCAGTTGCTAAATACATGGAGTTTTCCTAATTATCTTATTGATTTCTAATTTAATTCCACCATAATCAGAGAACATAGTCTATGTGATGTCAATCTGGTTTGGGTTTTTTTGGGGGGGGGATGTTGTTGTTAAATGATCCTCTGTTAAAATATTTTTCCTTTGTAGTTCTTAACTAGCTGGGCATTCCACTACACCACTACTGATGTCACCTGTGATGTCATGAGGGTGGCGGCCATCAGCATTGCAGCTCGAAGACTAGGCAGTCCTCAGGATCTCTTTAATGGTTTCAGAGAGTTCTCTAGCTAAAGATTGGTGCCACATCTGTTGGGCAATGTTGACAATCTCATCAAAAGTGGTATTTCTACTGTGCTTGATGTTTTTCTGCTTCTTTCTGTCTCTTGGCAGTTTCTCGAGAGCTTTGCTAATCAGGGCAGAGGCAGAAAGTACCACTTCAATCTGGATTTGTCCTGTTCTGAATGGTCAGTTCCAATCACTGGTAACCTTGGTGATGTCATCACCAACCTTTCTCGGAGATAGACCCAGGGAGCCGATCTTGGGGGTCAGGGTAGATGTGGCATCGCTTCCCCACTGGTACACCTCACTTATACAACTTTAATCTCGTTAGGGTCAAACTTAGGCTTGCATAGTGGAGGCAGCTGGTGTTGGATGAACCTAGATTCCAGACGACCAAAGACAGTTGCAACTTTGCCTCCTCCCAGCCAAAAGCCAAAAAGCTATGATGTCAATCTTTTAAATTTAAGGCTTGCTTTATGGCCTGGCTTATGATGTATCCTGGTAAATACAACATGTGCCCTTGAAAAAGAATGTATAATCTATAAATAGCAATTTTTATTCTATAACTAGCAATTCAGTGTAATATTCTACAAATAGCAATTCAAAGTGGTTAAGACTGTTGTTTAAATCTTCAGTGTTGTGCTGAATTTTTTAGTTTCATTTTATCAATTGCTGGGGAGAGGTGATAAAATCACCAACAACTGTGGAATTGTCTATTTCTCTTTTTAATTTCATCAATTTTGCTTCATATATCTTGAATCTTTGTTATCAGGCATATATACATTTACAAGTAAAGTCATGGTGAAATGACCATACTTAATCATTGAGAAATGTTTCTTTCTGACTCTAGTAATACTCTTTGTCTTTAATTCTCCTTTTTCTGATATTAATATAGACACTTCAGCTTTCCTATACTTACTGCTCATATTTACTTTCAACATATCTGTGTCTTAATATAATATAAAATTAAGTGTGTCTCTTGTAGACAACATATAGTTGGATCTTGTTTTCTTCAATATGATTATCTCTGCCTTTTAAGTGGAGTGTTTTAATCCATTAGTATTTAATGTAATTATTGGTATGGTTGAATTTGGAGCTAACATTTAGATTTGTTTTTTATATGTTCCCCCTGGTTTTTGTTTTGCTTTCTTTTGTTCTACTGTTCCTCCATTCCTATTTTTTTATTGTTTCGACTTTTTTTAAGATTTAATTTTAATTTTCCTATTGGCTTTTTAGCTTTTCTTCTTTGCATTATTTTTAGTGCTTGCCCTAGGAATTATAATACACATCCTTAATTTTTTTTTACAAAATGCTTCCAGTAAACATGGCTCCATTTCACACAAATTACAAAAACCTCACAACTGTGTTGATCCATATTCCTTCACCCTATCTCAGCCTTTGTGTTGTAGTTGATATGTAGAAAGAGATTTCCTTTGGTATTTCTTACAGTGCATGTTTGCTCATGGTTAATTCTCTTTCATCTGAAAATCCTTTACTTACCCTTGATTTGCTTTTTTTTTTTTTTTTTTACATTTATTTTTGAGACAGAGAGAGACAGAGCATGAACGGGGGAGGGGCAGAGAGAGAGAGAGACACAGAATCGGAAACAGGCTCCAGGCTCTGAGCCATCAGCCCAGAGCCCGACGCGGGGCTCGAACTCACGGACCGTGAGATCGTGACCTGGCTGAAGGCAGACGCTTAACCGACTGCGCCACCCAGGCGCCCCGATTTGCTTTTTTTTAAACAATATAAATGCTGTAATAACAAACACAGATCATCACTGTGGGCCAAGTGGTTGACCCAGACATGCAGGACACAGCCACAAGTTTAGCTCAGCCTCCGAGCCTCTTGCTCTGACTCCAGTAGGGTGAGCATGTCACCCTTGCACACAGGGCCTTTCACATCGAAGTTGGTGGAGTGGTTCATGTCATCCAATGAACTCCACACACACCTGCATGCACTGTCCCTGTGAGCTGGTCCTGCCCAGCACTTTGGTGATCCTGGCCAACTTGATGGACTGCACACAGTTTGTGTCCATGAGGGCTGCTTGGCAGCAGTCGCATGGAGAGCTAACCTTGATTCTTGTAGAATATTTTCACTGGAGTGAATTCTGGGTTGACAGTTTTTCCTTTCTGTACTTTAAAGATACTCTACTCTTGGGAGCGCCAGGGTGGCTCAGTCAGTTAAGCGACCGACTGGCTCAGGTCATGATCTTGCTGTTTCCAAGTTTGAGCCCAGTGTCTGACAGCTCAGAGCCTGGAGCCTGTTTGAGATTCTGTGTCTCCCTCTCTCTCTCTGCCCCACACCCACTCGAGCTCTGTCTCTCTCTCAAAACTAAATAAACATTTAAAAAAATTTAAAGATACTCTACTCTTCCAACTTCCTTGGTTTTTAATGGCAAATATGTCATTTTTCTTTTGCTGCCTTCAAGATTTACTCTTTATCTTTGACTTTTAACAGTTTGACTATTAAAGTCAAATTAATAGACACTATGGAGTATTAAGTCCATTAATTTCTAATATTGTATTTTTCAGTAGTAAAGTTTCCACTTACAGTTTTTTTTAAAGAATTTCTCTTTCTCTGCTGAGATTTCTTCTCTTTTCATTCATCATGAGAATATTTTCTTTTACTTCATTGAGAATAATTATAATTGCCATTTTTAAATCCTTTTGTTCTACTTCCAATATCTGGGTCATCTCATCTTGGGGCAATTTTCAGATTTTCTTTCCTCTCAAGAATGTGTTCCACATTCATGATTTTTTGTATGTCAGATAAATTTGGGTTGTATCCTGGTCATTGTAAATGCTTATGGAATGTTATGGAAAATCTTGATTCTGGTTTTTTTTTTTTTTTTCCTTTGATAATAACCACTAACTCTGTTTCTTGGGTGGCAGGTCTTGTGTCTGTTCAAGTATTTTTTTTTTCTCTAACTGAATCGCTATCAGTCTGTTCTGTAAATGTATGGTTTGAAGAGCCATTAAGAGGTATGGGTTGTCAGAATTTGGGATTCTCTTTTTGGCTCTTTTCCTTCCATTATTCCTCCACTCTCTTCAGCAGCCACAATTTCTCTGGTTTCAATTTCCTGGTTTCTCACCCCAGAAAAATTCCAGCATTTCCACAAGTACCCTACCACCTCCAGCATCACATCACTGCACTTGGCCCCAGGGAAAAAGCCACAAAAATGAGAAATTACTTTGGAAAAACTCCCCTCCTCTGAGAATGTATTTCCCTGAAGAGTCTGTCTGCTTCTGTTGACTCTCTATTGCCTCACATAGCAGCCTTTTTTTTTTTCTTTTTGCTACTTGTCCAGATTTTTAGTTGATTTTTATAGAAGACTCAGTCTGGTAAGATCTTACTCTGTCTTACTAGAAGCAGAAACTCCGAGATATTTTAAGGAACAAATATCATGTTACTCCTTTGCTAAAATCTCATAAACATCTTATCATTGCTCTTACAGCAAAATCCGAAGTATTTAGTGTGCCCTTCAGTTAGGCTCCAGAGCAAAAATTCCCAAGTGGAATTTTAATGACAGTTTAATAAAGAGACTGTTTACAAAAGTTACAGGAACAAAAAGGGAGATTGAGGCACTCAAGACTAGCAAAAGTAGGAAGGCATCGTGATTGCTAGGTTTTAATGGGCAGAGTGAACAAAGGGTGTTACTAAAATCAATAAAATTGGGGCTGTGGAAGTGGGGCCACCCAATAGGAATTATTGTTATAAGCTACTGCCAGAACCTTAGCACCCAAGCAGGGAGAGAGTAGGAGAAGAAATGTCATGCCTCCTTTCCCCTATGTTCTTTCATCTCCTACTCATGCTTCCATTGCCCAGACCCAACTGGAAGTCAGCCAGGTAGCCCAGTGATGCCGTTTTTAGTGTTTAGCCTCTGGGTCTGCAGAGCAGGGCAGGGAAGGACCTGCTCTAGCCCATGCTTACCAGTGTTGTTCCCTCCAACACACCAGTACTAGACATCTTTCAGTTCCTCAAATAACTCTCTTCCACCCTTTGTCACATGATGTTCCCTCTATGAATGTTCTTCCCCCTCCCTCTCTGTCAACTTCACTGCTGTTCAGCCTCCTGTTGTCAGCTTGCGCCTAAATCCCTCAGGGAGCTCTTTTTATGACGCCCCAGACTACATAATGACTCCTTTTTATATATTCCTAAAGCTCCCTGTACTTCTCTTACAACACCATGCTCATTAGTGACTAATTAGTAATGTGTTATAATTTAATTATTTCTCTAACATCTGCCTTCCTTAAGAAACTGTGGGCTCAAGGAGAGCAGGAGTGATTTCTATTTTGCTCACCAATCTATCTGCAGTGCTTGTACAGGTTCTAGCACATGTAGTCCTCAATCAGCATATGTGGATTGAGTAACAACATGTCTGTCTTTTGCTGGAATATGAGTGAGCTGACTGTGTACTATTAATTTCTGAATCCCTTTCTCCTAGCACAGTGCCTACCATAAAATATGTCCTCAATAAATGTGATTATATATATTCATAAATAAATAAAACCATTTATATTTTAAACCTTTACCACACTTAAAGTAATGAGTTCTAATAATTGAATGCTTACTGTGGAAGCAGCCCTATGCTTAATTTCTCCTTAAATTGCCTCTTTAAAGCTTTGGAGGCTGTCTTCCTGGTCCCCAGTTTTATGATTTTCAGATTTCATAACCACACCTATGTCTACCTCTCTACCATGTTTTTGCAGAATGTATTTCTCCTACCTCACACACACTTGACTTTCCAGATAAAAAGAGCCTCATCTCTGTAACCTCTTTACACTTGGTCAGACCTCAGCCCCTAGAATACTTTATTCCTTTCTTTTAGAATTTCTCAATGTCTCATGTATTATTGATCAGTGAAGATTAGAAATGCCCATAGCACTGGGTTCTTGCTTCAGAGAAGGTGGGATTTTCTCTTTTTTTCCAGTCTTTGTCATGATGAGCTAGTCAATCAAGTCCTTGGAGAGTCAGTTTCTTCATCTATAAAATAGAAGCAATATCTTGTGTGTCGATTATGCATTGTTGAGTACAAACTACCCAAAAGCTTTAGTGGCTTAAAACAACCATTTTGTTTGCTCATGATTCTGTGAGTCAGCCATTGGGTTGGGTTCAGTTGGTGGTTCTTCTACTGTTCTTCCTGGGGTCACTCATGCACCTGCCATCAGCTGGCAGATTAGCTGGGGGCTGATTGGTGGAGGACCCTCGACTGGGACAACCTGTCTCTGTGCTATGAAGTCTCATCCTCCATAGACAGGTCCTGGCTTCTTCACATGATAGTATAAGAGTTCCCAGCAACAAGAGTAGGCAAAACCCTAATGCATAAGCACTTTTCAAGCTTACGTTTGCATCACATTTACTAATATCCCATTGGCCAAAGCAAGTCATAAGGCCAAACCCAGAATCATTGTCACAGGGGCTACACAAAGACATAGATACAGGAAGAATGACTCACTGGGGACGATTACTGTAACGATCTACCACACTTGTTTACTTCAGAGAGCTAAGGATCAAATGAGATGATACTGGCACACCACAATCTACAATGAAAGTTATTAGTTTATCAATGTATGTAATTCCATCATTTTAATTTTATTTGTTGTATCTGGGGGTCTTTTGATGTCCCCTATGAAATTCAAGCCCCTTTGGAATGATGTTAAGGATTAAATTGTATTCCCTCAAAAAGGCATTTTGAAGTTCTAACCCCCCTAGTAGCTCAGAATGGGGCCTTATTTGGAATAGGGTCATTGAGGATGTAATTAGTTAAGATAAGATCATATTGGAGTAAAGAATGCCCTTATAAAGTGTCCTTATGAGAGAATGGGCATGTAAAGACACAGAAATAAATACACAGGGAGAATACCAGGTAAAGCCAAAGTAGAGATTAGAGGGTTTGGCGGGGGGGGGGGGGGGGTCGTTTTGTTTTGTTTTCAGAAAGCGGGGAGGGGCAGAATGAGGGAGAGAGAGACTCTCAAGCAGGCTCCTTGCCCAGCAAAGAGTCCAACTCATAGGGCTCAGTCTCATGACTGTGGGATCACGACCTGAGCCAAAATCAAGTGTCAGATGCTTAACCGACTAAGCCACTCTGGTGCCCTGAGATTAGAGGTATGATTCCACAAGCCAAAGAACATCTGGGGCTACCAGAAGCTGGAAGAGGGAGGAAATAATCCTCCCCATAGAGGGTTCAGAGGGAGCACGGCCTCCTCATCACCTTGATTTTGGACTTCTAGCCTCCAGAACTGTAAGAGAAAAACATTTCTACATTTTTAAGCCACCCAGTTTTTGATACTTTGTTACTGCTGCCCTAGGAGACTAATACAAGTGGCAAATATCTTTAACCCCCATCAGCTTCATCTAAAGAGGCATGAGATAGAATGTACCAAGAGTCTCTGATTGAGAGTCAAGGGTACAGGCCATACAAGCCATTCATCGTCTGCTGTACTTGAACAAGTCACTAAGCCTCTCTGAGCCTTTGTTTCCATATGAATTTTCAAGTGAATGTTCAGTCAGAGGATATCTATAGATCCATGTTTGCAAAAGTATGATATGAGAGTACATGGTAAGGTACTGGGGATAATCTTACATGGGTTCCAGGGGAAACATTTTTTAATTTTAATGGTTAATATTCATCGTGGTTATCTTGAATGAATGGCAAGTAAGGCCAGTTTTCCATTTATGTTGGTAATACAAAAACATGCAAGATTTTTAAAGTCTCAATTTAAATAAAGCTGTGAGTAAATAATAGAACAGTTGGCATATGGATATGTCAAAAACTGTGAAAGTGGTGTGTGAAAGACTGACATTTGGTAAAATACTGAATTATATACTCTCAAAAGATCCTTCCAGATGGAACATGCTAGGATTTTGTGGGTCCATAAAGATGCCCACTAGAGTAGAATATAGATGAGATTCTAGAGGAAGATAGGTGGGCAGTTAATAGGAAGATGAGAGAGGTGTGAGCAGTTCTGAAGGAACCCAAGAGGAGCAGTGAGCCCCTTGGTGCTGTTGGGAAGCATCTTCTGATTCAGGACCTGTTTGCTCCATATCCGTCATATATCCATACCCCAAAGCCACCATCTCACTAGATGTCTTTGCCAGGATATCTGACCCTTTCTAAGTTTCAGTGACTGGAAGTCCCGGGTCCTGAGATGCAAACCACCTCTTCACTCAAGAAGCAAATGGTAACAACTATCAAGTTGAGAATCTGGAGACTCTTACAGTTGGACTTGGCTCTGTGCTGTGTTCTAGTTTTCTACTCAGGTATAACATGGAATCACATTTACAGAAAGTGGCTGCTGGTGGCTGAAGAAAGGGCAAGGAGCATAAAGAGGCACAAGTCATCACCTCAAAGATGATCCCTAGTGCTGGAAGAGACCTGGGAAGTCATCTAGCCTCTGCTATAACCCCACTGGATGTCACCAAACTCCTGCTGAACACAATCATTGACAAAGTATCCCTTCGGTTCTCAAATGGCCTTTAGGGTTACAAGGGTTCTTGTCTGTGATAAGCTGCAGTCTCCCTAGTGGATCTTTGAGTGGGAAGGACCCTCAAGCAATTACCTTGTTAGTCCAGAGAAGGTGTTATTATACACATTTTTCACAGGAGACAATGGAGACCCAGAGAGGTTAATGGCAGAAAGGAGGCTCCCCTTTTCTAGTTTAGTAATTTCCCATTATGCCACAGTGTTTCATGTACATTCTGATTGACTTCTTAGAGCTGACTGGACCAAAAAGCCATCAGTCCCACTGTCCTGTCAACACAGGCATCTCTCCTACAGCATGTTTGATATGTGGTCATATTTATTACCTTTCCAGCAACCACTATGCTGGATTTACCGTCCTCTACCAACCCTAGGAGAAACTCCAAAGCCTACTTTTAAATACACCTGTCTCATTTCTGTTCCATTATTGGCACTGACTTGGTCTGGGGATTATTACCTATTGGTCCTTGGTCTGCATTTAGTATCACCATACAATAAGCTCTTCTTCCAGCCAGCAACTCTCCACATACTTGAAAAGATCCCTCTCATTGTCATAGAAATCTTTTCTTCTGTAGATTAAACATTAGCAGGTCCCCTAACTGCTCCCCAAGGACATAGTTCCCAAGTCTCTGAACACTTTTGTTGGGTCTTCTAGAGTGCTCAAGTATGTGGTGCTCAGAACTGATACAATAGCATAACATAGTTGTAATATCACCACCATTATCTGGCCACTATACTTCTTGTTAATGCAACATCAACTTTGTGAGCAGCCACAGGCCACTCAAGACTCTTGGTGAACTTGCAGTCAACTAGATTCCTTAATTATGTACTATGGTCAAACTATAGTTTGAGAGGTCAGGTGTCTGCCTGAACATACTTCTGTAGCATTCCTATCTCCTTTTATGCTTAGTTTTTTCTCTATAGCATCTATCAACATTTGACATACTATTTATTTTTTTTAATATGAAATTTATGGTCAAGTTGGTTTTCATACAACACCCAGTGCTCATCCCAACAGGTGCCCTCAATACCCATCACCCACCCTCCCCTCCCTCCCACCCCCCATCAACCCTCAGTTTGTTCTCAGTTTTTAACAGTCTCTTATGTTTTGGCTCCCTCCCTCTCTAACCTTTTTTTTTCTTCCCCTCCCCCATGGTCTTCTGTTAAGTTTCTCAGGATCCACATAAGAGTGAAAACATACAGTATCTGTCTCCAGTTCCATCCACGTTGCTACAAAAGGCCATATTTCATTCTTTCTCATTGCCACGTAGTATTCCATTGTGTATATAAACCACAATTTCTTTATCCATTCATAAGTTGATGGACATTTAGGCTCTTTCCATAATTTGGCTATTGTTGAAAGTGCTGCTATAAACATTGGGGTACAAGTGCCCCTATGCATCAGCACTCCTGTATCCCTTGGGTAAATTCCCAGCAGTGCTATTCCTGGGTCATAGGGTAGACCTATTTTTAATTTTCTGAGGAACCTCCACACTGTTTTCCAGAGCGGCTGCACCAGTTTGCATTCCCACCAACAGTGCAAGAGGGTTCCCATTTCTCCACATCCTCGCCAGCATCTATAGTCTCCTGATTTGTCCATTTTGGCCACTCTGACTGGCGTGAGGTGGTATCTGAGTGTGGTTTTGATTTGTATTTCCCTGATGAGGAGCGACATTGAGCATCTTTTCATGTGCCTGTTGGTCATCTGGATGTCTTCTTTAGAGAAGTGTCTATTCATGTTTTCTGCCTATTTCTTCACTGGATTATTTGTTTTTCGGGTGTAGAGTTTGGTGAGCTCTTTATAGATTTTGGATACTAGCCCTTTGACATACTATTTATTGCAGTTACTTATAAAATGGATATGTTTTAACCTAAGTCTCAGCTATTCATGGGGATTACTTGTTCACCTCTTCACGTCTTTAATTAAATATTATCTCCTTGGTGAGGTCTTTTGGACAAACTCAAGAAGGTCAGGTGTCTGCCTGAACATACTTCTGTAGCATTCCTATCTCCTTTTATGCTTAGTTTTTTCTCTGTAGCATTTATCAACATTTGACATACTATTTATTGCAGTTATTCTTTGGTAAATCTGTTTTCTCACATTAAAATGTAAGCTCCATGAAAAAGTGCTTTTTATCTATTTGTCCATTACTACCACCCCAGTAGAGATAATAGTTCCTGGCACACAGTAAGCACGCAATAAATATTGATTGTATCAGTAAGTGAATAAAATTCATATGGATTTTATTTATATAGATTTATATGGATTAGGCATAATGAATACCATAGGCCAGGTGACTTAAACAACAGACATTTATTTTTCACAGTTCCAAGAGCTCAAAAGTCAAAGATCAAGAGCCAGCAGTGTTCAGCTTCTGGTGAGAGCTCTCCTCCTGCAGACAGCTACTTTCTCATTGTCTCCTCATGCCATGACCTTTACCCTTTACTTGGGGTGTGTGTGTGTGTGTGTGTGTATCTCTTTCTCTCCCTCCCTCCCTCCCTCCATCCTTATAAAGGCCACTAATACTATCAAAGTAGAACCCTACTTTATGACCTCACTTAAACTTAATTACCTCCCCAAAACCCTATCTCCAAAGATAGTCACATTGGTGGTTGGGGCTTCAACATGAATTTTGGATGGACATGATTCAGTTCACAGCAGTAAGTTATTAAAGATAACCTACTCAAACCATTTATACAGATAAGGAAACTGTGGCCCTAAAATTTTGAGGCAACATCTTGCCCACTCACTTCCTGATCAGCCCTCACATAAGGGCTGCCAATGCCACCTTGGAACTGAGGTGAGCCCCACCCAAAAACCACACATACATTGAGGACCTCAATTCTTCCTGCTGGAGCCTCAACTCCAAATTTCAGGACCAAAGACCCTCTTTCCAATTTACCCTGGAAAATGGCCATATGCTGGAAGAACTTGCCATCTTTCCAAGAACCTATCAATTCTGTACTTACTGAGCCCATCCCAGTATGCAACCCAGCTGTGCTCTCTAAGTGATGACAACAAGCTGGTAAGACAGAGCTAATTTTTATGAAACTATTAGAGAAAAAATTAAGTGCTAACAGCGTGTGTGGGACTAACTCCAGGATGTCAAGAGTTCCAAGAAGTGAGGAATCAGTGAGTGAGAGAAGGCTTCATGGAAGTCATGGGACTCCAGCAGGCCTAGAAGTATCCATGGAACCTAGACCAACAGAGGGGAGGAAGGAGTCACTGCCAGTGGTGGTAAGGGTGGGGTACTGACAGTACGTTGGGAACAGGGGACTGAATGGGGTCAATCACAGGGATGGAATTGGGATGGTGATGAGGACCTGGCATCGGTGCTGAGAATGGGTAAGAGAAGCATTAGGAGATCCTCTTTTGCCAGTTAAATTACTTTTTTTTTTTCAACGTTTATTTTTGGGACGGAGAGAGACAGAGCATGAACGGGGGAGGGGCAGAGAGAGAGGGAGACACAGAATCGGAAACAGGCTCCAGGCTCTGAGCCATCAGCTCAGAGCCTGACGCGGGGCTCGAACTCACGGACCGCTAGATCGTGACCTGGCTGAAGTCGGACGCTTAACCGACTGCGCCACCCAGGCGCCCCGCCAGTGAAATTACTTTGTTCTTTCCTCCCTCTCCCCCAGCCCCCAATAGCCAAGGCAGAAAGGCCCAGAGCTCCCCTAACAGGAGGCTTCCCAAGAACATTGATCGGGGCAGACTTTTTGTTTTTCTATTGGAACAGGCAGCTCCTCAGATTTCCTTACTGTCCTTCTTATCCAGATTTTTCCTCCACCAGCAGCCAGTTTGGGGGGGTAGGCAGCTCCAGCTTATTAATTTGAGCAGAGCCCAAGTTCCTTGGGGTCTGAGGTGCAGTGGGGTAAAGGGTTTGGCCAGCAGGTCTTTCCTTCTTGGATTTGACAAGAAATGGGCAGGTCATAGGCAGCTGTGCTGAGTATTTATGTTACGCAAAAGGCCGAGTCAGCCCTCCTTCCTGCCAAGGTCAGCAAGCCACATTCCCTGCGGTTTGGGTGTGTGGGTGTCTTCTGGACCAGCAGAAAAGCCGGCCAGGAGCCCAGACCTTCACTTGTGCAGACCCACTGAAGCTGGGGAGCTTCTGTTCCCAAAAGGCAGCACCAGGTATCCCTTGGATCTCCTCTTTCACCCCGTACCTTCCACCCTCTTTTCACCAAGCATTTCTGTTCACCAATGAACGGGACTCAAGGGAGGTCATGGAAATGGGGACCCAGGCATGGGCTCAGTTAGGGTGGTGGGGGATTGTGAAGATGACAGAAGGCCCCCAGACTGATGACAGTAAAACATTTGCTGACAAAACTTCAGTCAAAGCTCCGGGGGGATGTTGCCTCCCTGTGCCCCACCATGACCATCATCGGCCACATATGCACACATTCTCATTTTATCCTGCTGAGGTCAGACTGAAACGGACATCACTGGAAGGCAGAAATGAGCAGCAACAGGACAGTCTGAGTGCTGACTTCGGCAAAGGAGCCGGGTTACTCCAGCTGTTCCCTTTAGGAACAAGCAGAACTAGAGAAGTTTGCGAATCAAGGATTTCTAATGTGCAGACAAACCTCCCATTTTATTTAAAATGTGCAAGGCAGCTATTTCCTTATCCCTTGGGCTTCCTTTCTGCCTCCACAAATCCTACCAATCCCTCAGGATTCAGCTCCAGGCCCAGCTGCTCTGGAAAGCCCTCCACTCCTCATCCATCTCTCATGCGCCGGGGACCTTGATGCAGATTCACGGTCCACCTGGTGCTCAGTTGGATCCTTCTAAATGAGCCCCCACCCATGGGCCTCTTGGAGAAGCCTGGATGGGAGGATTCTACCACCCTGAATTTCCCTGGATCCCTGAATACCTAAACCAATCTGACCCACTGTGAAGAAAAGAGATGGACGTAACAAATACATGAGTGGCAAGGATAGCAAGAAGGGCAGCGAGAGAAGGACCAGAATGATCTGAGAGGTCATCAAATGTTTTTCTCTAAAGATCTGTTAGAATCAAAGCTCAGCGCCCACCCCAAGGGCCAGCTTTGGACTCCCGCCCTCTGCAGCCCACGGTGAAGGCAAGTCAGGAATCCCTGAGCTGGGTATCCCTGCAGGTGGCATTCAAGAGTGTGACCAGCAGGACGGTGAGAGGGGGCCTGAAAGGCAGAGTCTGGTGCCGAGCTCTTTGTAAGTGAGACCCAGGAGCCCCAGTTTAATTAGAATTCCTGCCTAGGATGAAGGCTGACGGCTGCCAGCCCAGGCCTTGAGCCATTGGTCACGGCCCATAAAGGCCACACACGAGTCGTGGAGTCAGGGCGGGGCCTGCTTCCCTTCTGGGGGGAGCTTAAGAAGTCTCTGTGATCCCCACCTGCAACTCGGGGCTCCCCAGGACTCCATCAAAAGGCTCTTCTCTGCGGACCGCATGTGTAATGACACCTGGATCTCCATAGTCCACTCAGTGGGATCTCTGCTCTCTCCCCACACCTTCCAAGAGCCATTCCTGTTGCCAGCTTGCCCCACCCCTGCCTTTGATCCCAGCTGCAGGGACTGCCATGCAAAGCCCCACGTGTCCAGGACAGCTTCAGGGTTGGCTGGAAGACCAAGCCAACCTGCTCCATGAGGGTTAGTAGTTTGAGAAGATTGACACAGACGCACACTTTTTAAACTGTGAAATGTGCTATAAACTTCATACCAGGTTTTCTAATGATGGACTTGGTGGTGGCCAACGGCTGCTCTGCCGTGCTCCCTGGGGGCTCGGGCAGAGCCCATGCACACAAACCTGAAGCCAGGAGGAGGGTGAGGCTGAGGTTCTGTGCAGCTCCAACCTCTTGGAGGCTGTGCCCACCAAGTGAGGAAGCACTTGCCTGCCCTCCAGTCTGCAGAGTGTGACCCTGAGGCAAGCAAATACCCACCCACCGCAAACATTCCAGAAACTGCTTCAGATTCCACCTGTAAAGCTTCACCCTTTCAGTTTACATTCCAGATCCTGCTAAAATGTTTCCCAGGGAGGGGTCGTCATTTAACGGATTCCCAGTCATTTACACTTTAGTGTGTACAAGGGATTGGAGACCAGATTAATTTAGAAAATTAGGAGGCAGGAGCCTAGGGTATCAGGGTTCTGGTGGGGAGGAAAGTACTGAACTAAGCCCAAAACAAACTAAGTCATTTTAAGTCAGGAGAAGTTCTTCTCCCTCATTGATGACACAGTGTTTGAGGGCAAGTCATTGAGGACAGATTGTTGGTGTTAGAATCCTAGAGCTACAACTTACTAGCCACTAATGAGCTTCGGCAAGTTACTTAACCACTGTGTGCCTCAGTTGCCTCAACTTTAAAAGAAGGAAACTCTTGGGGCACCTGGGTAGCTCAGTTGGTAAAGTGTCCAACTTCAGCTCAAGTCATGATCTCAGGATTTGTGGGTTCGAGCCCCACCTCTGGCTCTGTGCTGTCAGCACAGAGCCTGCTTCGGATCCTCTGTCTCCCTCTCTCTCTGCCCCTCTCCCAAGCTCTCTCTCTCTCTTTCAAAAATAAATAAATATTAAAAAAGAAAAGAAAAGAGGGGCACCTGGGTGGCTCAGTCGGTTAAGTGCCCAACTTCAGCTCAGGTCATGATCTCAGTTTGTGAGTTCAAGCCCCATATCAGGTGTGCTGATAACTCGGAGGCTGGAGCCTGCATCGGATTCTGTGTCTCCCTCTCTATCCCTTGCCTGCTCACACCCTGTCTCTGTCTCTCTCTCTCTTTCTCTCTCTCTCTGTGTCTCTCTCTCTCAAAAATAAACATTTAAAAAAGTTCTTTTTTTGAAGAAAAGAGAAGAAGGAAACTCTTAGCATAATCCTCCAATGCTGTTGCAAGGATTAACAACGTCAGTGTGTGAAAAGATAAGTAAGTCAATGTATGTGTAAACCATTTTGAGAACATTCTGGCATGGCAACTGTAAGTAAGCAACATCTAAGTGTTGCAATTACTATCTACAAAATGAGGGAGGAGGAAGGGCGATCTTGGCATTCTGTTGGTAAAGTGTGTGGCATTCTGAACGCAATCTTTGAGAATGGTCTCCTGCTAGGAAAAGTGAGTACCTCTTTCCTCCCCCAACGAAGGCTCTGGAATGGGTGAGCAGGTTAAAGTTCAAAGAAATACTCAGAGAGGCCATTCCAGCAGCCCTGAACTCTCCATCTGTCTGCTTACAAAACCCCACTCTGGGTTATTACCAACTTTTGCATGCAAATGTGCTGCCGTGCTAATAAATCAATTCCCAACCATTAAGAGCCTGTAATAATCCTTTTTACTCAGCCTTCAAGCCTGTTTTACTCAGTACCTAATTAACTAATAGCCAAGATTTGGGGCTTCTTTTTCCTGGGAGGCTTCTCACTGGATCCCTTCCCCCAGAGTCCTACCCTGTTCTCCTTAGTTGTCTTGCTGATAGAACCCGTTTCACAAAGTGGGTTGGCCCCTCCAGGAGGTGGTCAAGCAACTAGAATGTGGGAATATGGGTCCACTATGCTAGGAGATGAGGGATAAATAAATACATTTAATTTAATTAGCTAAACAATCAATCATTACGCAAACATAATGTCCTCCCATAAGGCCTGATTTTAATGTTTCTATTAAGAAAGGTCAATAAATCATGTTAATCTATGAGGAAGGCTCTCAGCTTGCTCCCTCTCCCCATGTACATGTTTTAAAGATATTCATATTTGTCAAGATCTAGCCCTAATTCATTCGTTATTCATATTCTTCACAAAAGTGCTTTTTGAACACTTCCTGCATGCTAGGCCCCAAGCTACACATGGAGGGTACAAATATGAATGGACAGCAGAATGTGTTCATTCTCCAAAAAGAGAACACATATCCTGGAGAGTTAGGGGTCAGTGAGAAAATATTACAAGTTCTATTTGTATTTATTTTTAAGCTTGCCCTCTGTTCATTTCTATTTTTGTATTTCCTTTATGATGACTATACAATAAGAGAAACATATGCATATGATTTTAAAATAAATATCCAGGGGTGCCTGGGTGGCTCAGTTGAGTGTCCAACTCTTGATTTCAGCTCGGGTCATGATCCCAAGGTCACGGTATTGAGCCCCACATTGGGCTCTAGGCTGAGTGTGGAGCCTGCTTGGGATTTCCTCTCTCCCTCACTCTGCCCCTCTCGCCCACTCACACATTCTGTCTCCCTCTAAAATGAAAAAAATTGGGGTGCGTGGGTGGCTCTGTCAGTTAAGTGTCGAACTTTTGATCTCAGCTTAGGTCATGATTTTACAGTCATGGGATTGAGCCCTGCATCGGGCTCCACACTGAGCATAGAGCCTGCTTGGGATTCTCTCTCTCCCTTTCTCTCTGCCCCTCCCCCATTCACATTTGCATGCTCTCTCTATCTCAAGATAAATAAAATAAACTTTAAATTAGAATAAATAAATAAATAAATAAATAAATAAATATCCAAATATCAAGGATACTACTTACACTTTTGTATCCGTGCAATGCCTGATCAAAAATTTCAGAGATAACAGATGTAGAGCAATTGTTCTCAGGGAGACCTGTGGGAAGTGGGAAAGAGAATCAGAGTGCCCTGGAGAGAAGCTTTTCACAATACTTTTGTCCATCCTTCTGCCAGGAACCATCAGAATCTTGGGAGAAGAGATGGAAATCTTTTGTAATTTTTTAAATCTCCAGGGATTTCTGACACGGATCCCTCTCTGAGTCCCAGATGAGAACTACCCATTCCCTGACTTCTTCCAGAAAGTTCCCTTTAACCCCCTTCCCCAGACTGCACTGCAATGTCCTGGGGTCTCCAAGTCTAAGCATAGGCTTGGTGTCACACTGGGCACTGCTGGATTTTTCCACCTGCTGCCTCTTTTCAGAAGGATGGGAGAAGGGGCTGGGGGCACCGGAGCCAAGCAAGAGAAAGTGGGAATGCTGGCCTCCACACAGCACCTTGGGAAGACAGCCTCAGATTACTCACTTCACGGGCGTGGGTGGAAGGGGAATTTCTGGGACTTTGTTACCATGAAAGTTCCTGTGTCCTCACCCCTCCAGGCAGGACAAAAAGAGCTAGGTTGGTCACCACGGGGCCTCACCATCATTTCTGTAGCCCGCCCCCTCCCAGTTCAGCAATCCCCATGTCCCACCAGCACCCATTGCCCCCCCCCCCCCGCCCTCCCATCGCCTCTCTTGTCCCTAAGGAACTTCACACTGAGAGAAATTCCAGCCTTAGCCTATCCAGATGGTGGATTTAGGAAGAGAAGGAGAGGTTAGGGAGAAATGTTTACTTCTTACATGTTTACTTCACAGACAGATCGCTGTGAAGTAAACACGTAAGCTAAATGTGTCAGCTGCAAACTGCCAAGACATCCCTGGCCTGTTAGCTCACTCTGCCTGCCTCGGCCCAGGGAGCGGCCAAGCTTCTCTTTGCCCAAGACTGGGCTGTAATCAGACCAGAGTTGGGCACCTGACCCCAGGGCATCCCACCCACAGGCTGGTTGGCAATCCTTGAGACGGCCCGAAATGAAGAATTCAGCCCATTTGACTAGCTTCCTTCATGTGTGATGGAGACAAAAAGGGAAGATTGGGAAGCTAGTCAGAAATGAGACCCACAGAGAGAAGCGAACATGGCACCAGAGGGTGACCACAAGGCCCAAGGGAGCTCTTCGGGCCACTTCCTAGAGCTGCTGGGGCAGCTACAGCTCTCTGGTTCCGGTTCTGAGGCAGCAGGATCCCCTTCTTCTCCAGGTAGTTCCAGGGTGGGAGTGGGGGTGTTGGTTCCTTACAAACCACAGAGTCAAGCAAATCCAAACCTTAACTGACTGCTTTTCAGGTGGGTATCCAGATATGAAATGAGGGGCAGACATGTAGACAAGGTCATCTCACATCCCATTGCCTCAGAACAGACAACTTAGCCTGCTCTGGCACCCACAGGATGTGGGTAGACCATAGGCCATTCATAGCTAGATTGATAGATAGACCATCTATCTCCATGGTCTTCAGGGTTACCCAGACAAGAGAGGTAAACCATTAGCCCCACTCTGAAAAGAAGGCAGCCCCTCAGAGAGGAACCTGGGGAAGGCATGTGTGGAAAACTGATTCTACTGGGAACATTCCTTTCCTTGCCCACCAGGAGAAAGGCAAGGCTTGAAGCCTGGCTTTGCCCATCTCCACACCCATCTCAGGCTTCGCACTGAATTGTGACCCTTTCCACTTTCAGTTCTGCCCTGGCTATTCATGGTAGTGGGATTACCCCACTAAAAAATTTTGATCCAGGGAGAGAAGTGTAATGAGATTCCCATTTCCCCTCAGAGATGGCCTGAGACCCAGCCCTCCCTGGAGGTAGCTTAGGTGAGTGTCATTCTGAGGCCACCTGGATCTTGGGAAATTGTCTCTGTCTTAACACGCTCTCTTCTTATAAAGACATCTGCTCTCTCACCATAGAGAACCAGAAGCAGTCAGCCTCATGTCCTAGCCCATTAGGACTCCTTTGGCAAGGTGGAGGGTCTACACTAATTGAGGGAACAAGATGTTGAATGTGGCCCTTCTGGTTTTCCAGGATTACAGCCAGGACCCAATGTGAGGGCAAGAAAGGCAAATTACAGTTAGAACCTCACATTCTATTTTCAGGGTTACCAATCAGGTCACATAGGACAGGCTATGAGGAGTCAAAACCAGCCTGCCTCCCACCGACCCAGTTCATGTAAGAAGGGTCCAAGGATAAGAAGCAGGGTCACTGGTCTTAGGAATACTGCAATAATCATGCAGGTCCTGTCTGTGCCTTAAAGAGGAGTGAGGGGGACTCCACGAGAACCACTCATAAAAGTTAAAGATGTCTGAAAGAAGGAAAGACTGTCATCCCATCCCCTCTACTAGATAATGGCTGAGCTGCAGAACTCATTGGATTGGAGGGTGATGAGAGACTCTTCAGAGAACATTCTGGGAGCCTACTAGCATGGTGCAATGGCATTTTGGTTCCCCTCCACCTTCAGAGACCGAAAGAGAGTGCTTGATATTCCTTTACATTTGGAAACACTTGTGAGCAGATAGTATATTAGTTTCCTAGAGCCGCCATAACAAAGAACCACAAACAGAGTGGCTTAAAACAGCAGATATTTATTGTCTCACAGTTCTGGCAATCAGAAGCTCAAAAGCAAGGTGTTGGCAACGCCAGGCTCTCTCTGAACCCTACAGGGGAGAATCGTTCCTTGCCTCTCCCTGGCTTCTGGTGTTTTGCCAGAACTCCTTGGTCTTCCTTGGCTTATAGTGGCAGCACCTCGGTCTCAGTCTCTGCCTCTGTCATTGCATGGCATTCTCCCTGTGTCCTCCATGGTCATCTTCTTGTAAGGACATCAGTCAGATTAGATTAGGGTCCATGCTACTCCAGTATGATTTCATCTTAACTAATTACATCTGCAATGACCCTATTTCCAAATAAGGTGGCATTATGAGGTACTGGAGGTTAGGACTGAATGTATTTTTTGAAGTGGGGGGGCACAATTCAACCCCTAACTAGTACTGTTGTGTACTGTTTCTGGACCAGAGATTTCTGAAAGTGGAAGGCTCACTGGGCTGGCCAGTGTCAGCTGTACTTGAAGAGATTGTAGCCTAGAGTGTCTCTCATCTATTCTAGGGCTATATGGCTTCCGGAGGAAATAAAGGAAACCCAGGGATTCCTGTGGTTGTGCATGAAGGAGCATGTGGTTAGTGGACAGACAGGAACCAGGGGCCCCAGGGCAGCCACAGAGCTGAATAATAGGACATCGAAACCAGAAGTGGGGTGTGCTCCACTGGAGCACCCAAAGGGAGATCTGCTGCCTTCCTGAAAAATGTTCCTCACCCTGATAGAGGCCACAGGCCTGGAATACCTCCCCACATTGACATGGGGCTGCTGAGGTAAGGAAATCTCTGCCTCTTCTACCCCTTCCTGCCCCCCAACCCCTCCTAGAAGAAAGAAAAGGAGGAACGATCTCAGACACAGACTACACCCTCCCCACATTCTTTAAGCAGCTGGGAGCCAACACTCTGGCCAGCCCAGCAGCAGGGAGGAGATAAGCATTGCATTGTGCTTAGGATTGAAGCTTTGAAAAGTAAACAGGATTGTGTCTTAAGTGTTGAAATGAGACTGTGCAAGTGACTCAAAGTGACAGGAAAGACAGCACCTACATAAAGAGTCATTAAGGGATGTGCTAACCAGCAGGACATAACATAAGGTCTACACTGTATAAAGAAGAGCAGTGATGGGATAAAATTCACGCCCCTTCAAGATGACATTTCAACAAATTGAGATTCCTCCCTCTACTCATCAGTGAGTTTCTCTGACTTGTAAAAGTGTCACATACAGTCTGCTGCCCCCACCAGACAGACTGTGCCCTTCGTCATGTGCTTGGGACCTAAGTTCAGACAGCTGTCTTCCTGCAACAGAGATGTGCCCAAATGAGAGCAGGTCCCAGCCCTCATCACTCCAAAGCCAGACACCAAGTGACACTGGAGCAGCACAAGAGGTCTTTTTCAGCATCCATCCTCAGAGGATCTCAATACTCCTTTTCTCAGATTGCAGGTGTCAGAAATCGAGGAACTTTATCCAAGGAGGCACAGCCAAGTAAGGGCTGCTGGGCTGCCAAGAAGCCAGCTCCACCATGTATTTCACAGAACCAAGCTTTTTTTTTCCTTTTTGCTGTTTTTTTCTTTTGGTTTGGAGTGGGCACTATGCCCAATATGGGGCTTGAACTCAGGACCCTGAGGTCAAGAGTCACATGCTCCACTGACTGAACCAGCCAGGTGCCCCAGAGCCAAGCTTTTTAGAATGACATAGACCAGTGAGGAAAAATGTTATGAGCAAATGACTTCTTGAACTTGTTACTCCTCCAGAGCAGGTGTGAAAAAGCATTCTGATAGATGCTACACTATGGAAGTGTGTTGGGAGAGGAAGTAGGAGGAGCTTGCTTACTGCTAGCAGTCAGAACAGCAAAATAAAATTTGCATGAATATGTGGTTAATGATTCAATTAGAATCAATTCATCAAATATTTCTCAAGAACCCAGTGCTGTAAGGCATAGTGTTTGGTACAGTTGGGAATACAAAGATGAGTAGGTCAGGGCCCCTGCTCTCAAGCTTGAAATCCAGGAAGAAAAACCTAGAAAAAGTCTGTGAGCAACTGTAAGTAACAAGGCAGACTGTAATATAGGTCATAAAAGATAAAAATTAATGGCATGGGATTTTCAAGGGAAGGAGAAATCATCTGGTTGGGAGAATCAGGAAATGCTTAAGGGAAGAGATAGCATTTGGACAATGGATAACAACATTTTCTTTTTTTTCACTTAAGACACATTTATTGAGTGCCGACTGTGTAGCAGATGCTGAGTTAGGCACTGAGCATTCAGAAATAAAGCATGGTCCTTGCTCCTATAAAGAGCATTCTATTTTGAGATGCTTAAAACAATGGTTGTTCCAAATATTCCCATAAATCATGTTGCCTCTTGCTCCTCATTTGATGGCTTTTCATTTTTGAAAGAAGTCAAAGTTTTATTTTTTAATTGATGATACATGAACACATTTTTTTAAATTCCAAAAGAATAATCCTTCATGGTGAGAAATCCTAAGCTTTACCTCTTAAGATCAGGTACAAGGCATGGATGTCCCCTGCCACCTCTCCTTTTCAACATTGTAATAGAAGTTCTAGCTAATGCAATAAGATAAGATAAGAAAACAAAATGTATGTACATTGGGAAGGAAGACATTAAACTGCCTTTGTTCACAGATAACATGATTGTCTATTAGAAAATCTGAAAGAGAGACCCCTGGCTGACTCATTTGGAGTGTAACTCTTGATCTCACTGTTGTGAGTTTGAGCCCTATGTTGGGTGTAGAGATTATTTAAATAAATAAATAACAACTTTAAAGAAAAAAGAAAAGACAATCTGAAAGAATCAACAAAACAACTCCTGAAACAAATAAATGATTGTAACAAGATTATAGGATGCAAGGTTAATGTACAAAAATCAATTACTTTCCTATATACCAGAAATGACCAAATGGAACTTGAAATTGGACCAAAATACCATTTATTTACATTGTCACCCCCCCCAAGTGTAAATTCTTAGGGATAAATCTAATAAAATACATTCAAGACCTATGTAAGGAAAACCACAAAACTCTGATGAATAAAACCCAAGAGCTAAATAAATGGAGAAATATTCCATATCTCAATATTGTCAAGATATCAGTTCTTCTGAACTTGACCTACAGATTCAATGCAATCCCAACCACAATCCCAGCAGGTTAGGACCACCTGGCTGGCTCAGTCAGTAGAGCAAGTGACTCTTGATCTTGAAGTCATGAGTTTGAGCTCCATGTTGAGTGTAGAGTTTACTTAAAAATCCCAACAAGTTATTTTATGTATATCAACAAACTAATTCTAAAGGTTGTTATGAAGAAGCAAAGACTCAGAATAACCAACACAATATCAAAGGAGAAATTGGAAGACTGACTTTACCCAACTTCATGACTTACTATAAAACTACAGTATCAAGACAGTGTAGTATCAGTGGGAGAATAGATAAATAGATCAATGGAATAGAACAGAGAGCTAAAAATAGACCTACATAAATATAGTCAACTGATCTTTGACAAAGGAGCAAAAGCAATACAATAGAGCAAAGATAGTCTTTTCAATGAAGGGTGTTGGAACAACTGGACATCCACATGCAAAACAACAACAAAAAAAAGGAATCTAGACACAGACCTTCTACCCCTCACAAAATTAACTCAAAATAGATTGCATACCTAAACATAAAACACAAAACTATAAAGCTCCTAGAAAATTATACTGGTGAAAATCTAGATGACCTTGGGTATAGAGATGCCTTTTGATGCAACACCAAAGACACAATCCATAAAAGAAAAGTTAATAAACTAGACTCATTAAAATTAAATTTTTCTGCTATGCAAAAGACACTGTTGAGAGTATGAGAAGACAAGACACAGATGGGGAGAAAATATTTGCAAAAGACACATCTGGTAAGGGACTGTTTTCTAAAATTTCTGAAGAACACTCAAAACTCCACAATAAAAAACAAACAGGAGTGCCTGGGTAGTTCAGATGGTTAAGAGTCTGACTCTTGATTTTGACTCAGGTCATTATCTCACAGTTCATGGGATTGAGCCCCGAGTCAGGCTCTGCACTGAAAGCATGGAACCTGCTTGGGATTCTCTTTATCTCCCTGTCTCTCTGCCCTTCCCCCATCTCTCTCTCCCTGTCTCCTCTCTCTCTCTTTCTCAAAATAAATAAATAAACTTAAAAAAAAAAACTCAAAAAACATGGGACACCTGGATGGCTCAGTAGGTTAAGCGTCCAACTTAGGCTCAGGTCATGATCTCATGGTTCGTGAGTTTGAGCCCGATGTCAGGCTCTTTGCTGACAGCTCAGAGCCTGGAGCCTGCTTTGGATTCTGTGTCTCCCTCTCTCTCTGCCCCTCCACCACTCTCACTCTGTCTGTCTCTCTCTTTCAAAAATAAACATTAAAAAATACTCAAAAACAAAAACAAAAAAAACAACGCAATTAAAAAAAGAGCCTAAGACCTTAAGAGACACCTTACCAAAGAAGATATACAGATGACAAATAATCATTTGAAAAGATGCTCCACATTATATGTCATCAGGGAAATGCAAATTAAAAAGCAATGAGATTAAACATCAACAACAACAACACAAAACAACGCTGAGATACCACTACACATCTATTAGACAGGCCAAAATCTGGAATGCTGACAAAGATGTGGGGCAGTAGGAACTCTCATTCAACGCTGGTGGTAATGCAAAATGGTACTGCCACTTTGGAAGACTATTTGACGGTTTCTTACAAAACTAAACATACTCTTACCCTACAATCCAACAATCGCACTCCTTGGTATTTACCCAAAGGAGTTGGAAATTTATGTCCATACAAAGGGGAACCTGGGTGGCTCAGTTGGTTAAACATCCAACTCTTGATTTTGGCTCAGGTCATGATCTATTTCACAGTCCATGTGTTTGAGCCCCTCATTGGGCTCTGCCACAGTGTAGAGCCTGCTTGGGATTCTCTCTCTTTCCCTCTCTCTCTCTGTTCCTCCCACATTTGCATGTGTGCTCTCTCTCAAAATAAAAAAACTTAAAAAAAAATTATGTCCACACAAAAACTCACATATAGATGTTTACAGCATCTTTATTCGTAATTGCCAAAACTTGGAAGCAACCAAGATGTCCCTTAGTAGGTAAGTAGATAAACTGTGGTACATCCAGACAATGGACTAATATTCTGCTCTAAAAAGAAATAAGGTAGAAACTTATTTCTAAGTGAAAGAAGCCAATCTGTAAAGGCTACATACATTCCAACATTCTGAAAAAGGTAAAACCAAGGAAACAATAAAAAATCAGTGGTTGCCAGGGATTGGGGCCAGGGGGATAAATAAGCAGAGCATAGAAGATTTTTAGGGCCGTGAAAATACTCTGTATGATACTATAAAGATGGTCACATGTCATTTACATTTGTCCAAACTCACAGAACATACAACACCAAGAGTGAACCATAACTTAAAGCACAGGCATGATGCATCCATGTAGTTTCATCAATTGTAACAAATGTTCTTTTCTCCTGGGGGATGTTGATAAAAGAGAAGCTATGAATGTATGGGGGCAGGAGGTATATAAAAATCTCTGTACCTTCCCCTCAATTTTGCTGTAAACTTAAAACCTCTAAAAAATTAAGTTTTTTTAAATATAATTTATTGTCAAATTGGCTTACGTACAACACCCAGTGCTCATCGCAACAAGTGCCCTCCTCAGTGCCCATCACCCACTTTCCCCTCTCCCCCATCCCGCATCAACCCTCAGTTTGTTCTTTGTATTTAAGAGTCTCTAATGGTTTGCCTCCCTCCCTATCTGTTTGTATTTTTTTTCTCCTTCCCTTCCCCCATGGTCTTCTGTAAATTTCAAAGAACAAACGTCAAAGTGAAAAAGACAAAACTGTGGTGACCAAGAACAAATCAGTGGCTGCCAGGGGTTAGGGTTAGAAGTAGGATGAGAATATAAAAGAATAGCACAGGGGAGTTTTTGAGGGGTGCTGGAACTGTTCCATATCTTAATTACAGTGGTGGTGACACAAATTTTATATGTGTTAAAATGTACAGCACTGTATACCAAAAAGAAAGAAGTACAGTAAAATCTTGGACTGCGAATAACTTGTTCCGCAAGTGTTCTGCAAGATGAGCAGTTATAATAAATTGTAACTTGATAAAGGAGGGATGTCTTGCAATATGAGTAGTACGTGACGCCAAATGTCACATGATCACAACTGAGCCGTTGGTTCTTCTCTCTCTCTCTGTCTCTCGATGTGGGGTTGTGGGTGTGGGTGATCCTCTCCCATGTTTCAATGCTTGGTCTCAGACCACAGTGTTCAACAGAAATCAGTGAGTTTTCGGAACGTTGGAAGGTGCCCACAACTGGCACTGGTGTATTTTTTGTCACTTTAGGGCACCTATGGATAGTCCTTTGCTTTTACATACAAGAGTAAGCTTAGGAATGCTTTGCTTCATTCTATGTCATTGGATAAGCTCCTTGTTAGAGTTGCACAAAAAGAAAAAAATTCCATTGAGCCAATAACCCTCCTCTCTCGTTTCCCTAACACCAGCCACGAAAGTTTTCAAAGGTAAGTGTAGGTAAATTTTTGTTTTTCTTTATATTTTGTATTTTCTTTATTATTTTATATTATATTGCAGTATTGTAATTATTTTTATATGAATATTTTGGGGTTGTGGAACGAATCTTCTGAGTTTCCATTATTTTTTATGGGGAAAATTCGCTTTGATATACAAGTGCTTTGGATTACAAGCATGTTTCCTGAACAAATTATGCTTGCAAACCAAGGTTTTACTGTAAGCAAATTTTATAGTACAATAATTTTTGAAAATTAGAGGAAAAAATTTAATATGAAGGAGTACAGGGTGAAATATAACTTCCTCCCGCCCGTGACCTCAACTGCCAAATTACCCTCTCCCAAGGCCATTATTTCTGTATCCTTTCACAGATTTATGATTATTACAAACACAACTGTATATGTCCATTTTGAAATACCTGCAAAAAGTAGAATACTATAAAGGCAGTTCTGCTTTTTTTTCATTTAACAGTAAATCTTGAAGAATTTTTTTTATCTCAATATGTACAGAGTTGCCTATTCTTTTAAAAGATTGCATAGAATTCCACTGTATGGTTGTCTCCTTGTTTGTTTTGTTTTAACTAGACTCTATCTGATGGATATTTATGGGGTGTGTGTGTGTGTGTGTGTGTGTGTTTTAGATACAAAAATGGCCACAATTCTTCACTTCTCCCTACATCCATGCCCCTTGGCAAGGTAATTTGAGTTCTTTAAATTAAGAGGTATCATCTTTTTTAGAAAATTTATTTTGAGGAAGAGACAGAGAGAGAGAAAACTCAGGAGTGGGGGAAGGGCAAAGAGAGAGGGAGAGAGAGAGAGAAGCCCAAGCAGGCTCCACACTGTCCACACAGAGCCCAATGTGGGGTTGAACTCATGAAACATGAGCTAACCCAAGCTGAAATCAAGAATCAGACATTTGGGGTGCCTGGGTAGCTCAGTTGGTTAAGCGTCCAACTTCAGCTCAGGTCATGATCTCGCAGTCCTTGAGTTCAAGCCTCGCATCAGGCTCTGTGCTAACAGCTCGGAACCTGGAGCCTGCTTTGGATTCTGTGTCTCCCTCTCTCTCTGCCCCTCCCCTGCTCATGTTCTGTCTCTCTCTGTCTCAAAAAATAAATAAAAACATTAAAAATTAAAAAAAAAGAATCAGATGCTTAACCAACTGAGCCACCCAGGTGCCGCAAGAGGTACCATCTTTACCCCACTTCTTGATTCTGGGCTGGACCTGTGGCTTGCTTTGGCCAGTTGACTGCAGCAGAAATGACACTGCGCTAGTTTTAAGACTAGGGCTCAAGAGCCCATATGCATTTGAACTTATTCTTTTGAAACACCACTCTCACCATGTAAACAAACCTGGGCCAGCCTATTAGGTGGTGAGAGATGTATGCCCAGTCATCCTTCTCATCCCAGCAATGAGTGAGCCAATGCCCAGAAGCAGAGGTTACTGACCTGCAGCCGACTGCGGTCATTCAAAAGAACACAGGTGAAACAAAAGAACTATCCAGGTGACTCGCTGGCCTGAGAGCAAAAATTAATGTTTAAGCCACTGAGTTCAGAATGGTTTTCTACAAAGTGATAGGTAATTAATACATTTGTTGTTTCATGTTTTGTTATTACAAACAATGCTGCAATTAATGTTCTCTCACATATATCTTTGCATGCATGAACTGGTATTTCTGTAGGATATGTTACTAAGAGGAAATATTACTGGATCAAAAGGTACGTACTATTTTGACAGGTATCGTCAATTGTGTTCCATGGAGATCGTACCATTTATACTCTCACCAACATTGTATTAGAGTGCCTACTTCCTTACACCTTTTCTAAAACCAAGAGTCAAACTGTTGGATCTTTGTCAGTCTCACATGTGAGAAATAATATGTCAATGGACTTTGCATTTCTTTTACAAGTGCCATTGACTATCTTCTCATATGATTTTAAAAGCTATTTAAATGGACTTTGCTGTGAATTTTCTGTGCATTTCCTCTACATTATGTTGTGGTCTATTGATTTCTAGAAGTTTCATATATGTTGAGGAAACTAGCCCTTTTCTGTTTTTTATGATGTAAAATATCCTTCTCTGTTTGTTGTTTATATTTTGACTTAGTTAATGGTATTTGGGCCACATAGAAAGTGTTAGCCCTCATGTAATTGCATTTTTCAATCTTTTCTGTCTTCTAGACTTTGTATCATGCTTAGAGTGGTCTTTCCCATTAATTGACTTTCAACTGACAGGTGAAGAAGGGGTAGGGAGAGTGGTCCAGGAAAAAACACAAGAAAACAAAGTAGGAAATAATTAGGCACTATCAGGAATGGGAAGTAAACATAATGCACGCAAGGAAATACAGCAGCAGAAGGTGAGACTGGAAAAGTAAATTGAATCACACCATCAGAAGATGTAAGCTAAGGGGTGCCTGTACAACTCATTTGGTTGGGCATCTGACTTGATTTTGGCTCAGGTCATGGTCTCACTGTGAGATTGAGCCCTGCGTCAGGCTCTGTGCCGGCAGTGCAGAGGCTGCTTGGGATTCTCTCTCTCCCCCTCTCCCTCTGACCCCCCCCTCAAAATAGATGAATAAACTTTAAAAAAATTAAAAAGGAAATAAGTAATTAGAGGCCTGAGACGTCCACATGTCCATGGATAGAATACAGGCCATAAGAAGGGAATCTGCAATTTAAGTCAAGAAGACAATGGGATAAGACCCAAATTTGCAGCATCACAAATGAGGAACATACGCTTGTTGAAAAGAAATAGATCTTTTTATAAATCAAGGAGTAGTTCACCATATTTGTGTCCAGAAAGTCTATACCTGTTTTGGAAATCCATGATTGTAAGATAAAAGCAGAGTGAGTGACAGGAGTGATAGTAAATAAAGAAACAAGTGATGAGATTGTATCACCCCAATGAGAAACTACATTCCAGGACTCTCTACTAGACAGTTGCCAGTGGAATACACAGTATAGAATTTGGAGGAATATATCTCAGAGATTGGATTTTCTCCTTGACAAGTTCCAACATGCATTCTCTTGCTTGATTTCCACGGGTGAGACAATGACTTCTCGGGCCTCCTGAAAGATGTTCTTGACTCCCTTTGGATCAGCCTGATTTAGATGGCCTCTTTAAGTTGGAAAGAACAGAAACTTGACTCTGACTATATCAAGTAATGAAGGTTTATTGTAAGTATATAGGAGTCACGTAAGAGAGGTAAGATCTCAAAAAAAAAAAAAAATCCAGCAAAAGTTCATGGATCTCCCCTCAGGATTTGTGTTAATAACAAAACTCAGTTACTCTTCACATTCCTATTTCTCCCTGAGTATACATGATCCTGCTGATGATGATACTAGCTGATTTCTTTGCCTTCTATACAAGTACATATCAATTTTTGTAAGGATTTTACATAGGCTCAAAAAGAAAGTGTTCTTTGTTGGGTGCAGGGCTCTATATATGTCCGTTAGGTCAGGCTTTAAAATTGTGTTATCCAGGGGTACCTGGGTGGCTCAATCAGTTAAGCATCTGACTTTGGCTCAGGTCATGATTTCACGGTTTGCGAGCAGGAGCCCTGTGTCAGGTAAGCTCAAGCTTCACTTCGGGTGAGCCCCACTTCTCTCTCTCTCTCTCTCCCTCTGTCTCTGCCCCATGCTCACTTGTGCCCAATCTTCCTCTCAAAAAAAAATTGTATTATCCAAATATTCTATACTGTTACTAATGTAAAAATCTAGCACTGCTATTATAAAATTACCATTTTCTTAAGTCAATCCATTTTTGTTTATATATTTTGAAGCTAGATTATAGATGCATACATGTTCAGAATTGTTGTTTTTCTAAAAATTTGTACCTTATTGTTAGGTATCTTCACCCTAATAATTTTTTGTTACCTTGAATCCTATTTTGTCAGTTATCAATATAGCTACACCAGCTCTTTTATCTGGTATTGTCCTTTACATTCAACTTTTCTGTAGACTAATATTTTAGTTGGGCTTATTATGATCATATCAGTCGATTTTGCTTTTTTTTCCCATAAAGCAATCTGTTTTATAACTGGCAAGCTAATCCAATTATAGTTAATATGAATTACTGATACATTTAGATTTATTTCTACCATGTTAACTGTCTTTCTACTTCACTGATTTTTTTCCTCCATACCAATTTAATGTTCTTCCTCTCTACAGTTTTAGAATTTCTATTTTTTATTTCTACTTTTTGAGTGGTTCTCTAAAATTTTTAATGTGTCACAAGTTCAGGTTCTCCAGAAAATGCTGAGATGGAATTAGATGTGCAAGAGGATGTGGAGGAAGTAGCACTGTGAAAGAGAAAAGGAAGAAGCAAGAAGCAGAACCAGGCAACAGCAGTGGATGGGGTGGCTCAGATCATAAAGCAGGTTTGACAAAGTCTCTACCAGTCCAATATGGATCTGGAATCCCTGCAGCAGGGAGAAATATGCTCAGAGGCTGCTCTGAGAGTAGCATTACTCTGGCTTGACAGCTGAGGTAGATCCTCAGGGAGCTAGGAAGAAGGCTGTCAGGTATCCTAGCATTGGGCAGCAAGTCTTTTCTAGAAGGAAGCATTAGCTTGTACATTTCCATGTCTGCCATGGCATGCATGTTTGCCTTCCTCAATATCTCTATCCCTTTCCTAAATAATGTTAGGATTTTAGCATTCTATAGCAGTCATTTCTGCCCACCTTTTATGTACGTGTCCAGTAATGACCCCTTATTACACCCTTCAAGTGAATCGTTATTATTGTTTTATGTCATCAATGCTTTTTAGATTTTTGTATACATTTAATAATTTCTTTGTCCATCACTTTTTCTTCTTGCACCTTAAATTCTTCCTTCTGTTTTCAATTTTATTCTTTCTGAAGTACATCTAAGTCTTTCAGTGAGAGTGTGTGAGCGTCACCAGTCTTGGTTCTGAAAATGTTTTTATTTTGCCCTAACTCCTGAATGATAGTTTAGCCAGGTATAAAAAATTTTACCAGGATTCTGAAATTTCACTGCATGATCTGCAGGTTTCTGTCATTACTGTTGAGGAATCTGTTAATAATCCTTTGTGGATTTCTCTGGGTGCTTTTAATACTTCTCGCTAGTATCCAAAGTTCTGCATTTTTACCATAATGTGTCTAGTTGTGGAGTTAATTTCATTCTGCCTGGAACTCATGTGATTTAAGAATCTATGATTCATGTTTCTCATCAACTCTGGAAAATTATCAGTCATTGCCCCCTTAAATATTGACTCTCCCTCTATTCTTTTATTTATTTCTCTTCCTAGAACTTCTGTTCACTATCTACTGAAACTTTTTAGTCTATCCTCCTTGTCTCTTAACATCTTTTTAATATTTTATATCTCTTTCACACTTGGCAATGAGTTCTGGATAATTTTTTTAGCTCTAGCTTTCAATGTACTTATTCTTTTGTATAAATTTGTTGTTTAGGTTTTAATTTCAGTGCCTATATTTTCCATTTTGTATGACTACTATATATTTGTCATATCTTTTTCTTTTCTTGCATTTTTATTACTTTGTCTCTAATCATTTTAAGCACACATTTTTAAGAATTTCTAATAGTTATATTTTCCGAAATTCTTAGTCATGTCCTCTGACACACGTTCATGATGGGTTGTTTCCTTGTGAGTTTCTAATTTTGAGTCCATATTCAACAGAACTCCATCTGTGGAAATCCTGTAAAGCTTAGGATCTGGGTGTGTTCTTCCAGTGGGATTTTGTGTTTGCTTTTGCCAGTCTCCCCAGAGGTATCATCAGCCTTGGGCCACTTGAGCATTAATGTCTTAACTTGAGGATTCCTGGACCACCCAGATAGTATAAATTAGAACCAAATTCAGGCAAGGTACAGGCTGTAACTACAAATTCTCAAGGGGTACTTTGTCCCATCCAGACCCAAGCCAAAGTAGACAAGTGTCTTTATTGGCTCCTTCTGATGATGAGTGGACATTTCTTAGTCCATTATTATACTAAACAATGTAGCCTGTAAATGATCCCAGCTTTGGACAACAGCCCCAGTTGCAAGCCCTCTGTGTGACGCAGCCCCCAGGCTTTGTCTCCTAGGAGGTTCAGACCCAACCTGTAGCCATTTCCAGGTCTGGCAACAGGCTATTCTCCTCTCAGGGCTGCCATGGTTCTTGATCACATACTTACCAGTCTGGTTTCCAGTTTGCTCTTCAGTTTTGGCTCTGTGTGTTTCTTTCACTTTTTTATACACTCAGTTATGTGTTTAAAAGGGTGTCTGTTATATCCTATCCAAGATTCTTAGGTGTTTTGTAGTAAACTATTCCCAAGTCACATTAGTTCACCATATTGACAAATTAAAATCTAATCTTCTTCATTGTTTTGCTTATTCGAATACTTTATAACCTCCATTTCAATAATTTTATTGCCTCTCTGGGCAATATGTCAGCCTCAGCTCCTCCTGTTAAATACCTTGCTTCTCTACCATTCTTAATTCAAACCCCAGGAATTGGTACTTGATTGAACCAGCTCACCCTGTGTAGGCAGAGCTCTTCACTCAAGACTCACACAGACCATGAGCAGCCTATGAATTGGTTGCTCTTGAGCCAGGTCCAGTCAGACACCACTGAAGGAGGAGTGGGGTCTCATGGTATAAAATACTGTGGCCTGCTGCTGCCCCAAGGCAAATAATTTCCTTAAAAGGGCCCATGGAAATAGCAAGCACTGCCACAGACATTTCTAACACACCTCCTTCCAGTCCATCCAGAACAAGATACCATCATCACTGGATAGCATTTTACCCATGAACAAATGAATAAATGGACAAGTAGCTAGTTGCAGAGCTCAGAGCCAGTTGTGATGGTTAATACAGGTTCAATTTGCAAAGCAGTCTCTAATGGGCTGCTGGTCAACATTTTTGTCAGCATTTTAGAAATAGAGATCAAAGTCAGTTTATAAATTTGATGCATGACACAAAGTTGAAAGAGACAGATAACACATTCCAGAAATGAGGTTCAAATGGTTTCAGCTGATTAGAATAAACAAGATTAAATTTAATAAGGATTAGGTAAAGCCCTGCAGTTAGGTCCAAAATACCAATTGTGAAGCACAGGATTGCTCTGTCCTGGCTTGGCAGCAATCCATGGACAAAAGACCTGGGGGGTTTAGTAACCATAATTTTAACCTGACCCCAGCTGGCCCTGCTCAGCTCCTACCCATATCCTCCTGGCTTTGACGAGACATGTTGGGGCCCACAGAAAAAAAACTCCCCAGTGGTCTCCCAGCACCCATGGGCTCCATCCTGAATTACTCTGACCTCTGCCAATTCTCTTCTATACCCTAACCTAACCCCACCCATTTTATGCACAATTTGGTTGCCTGGACCATCCCTTCATAGCTCTGCTCCACAGTCATTTTGCTTGTAGGCTTTTGGGTCTCTGAAAAGCATTTCATGATAGGAACTTTGTAAGGAAGAGAAGGAAACATTTTCTCCTGGAGAAGAGACTATGGAAGTAAAATGGGCATCTCCAAATGAAAGAGTGAACACCCATGCCCTGTGTAGCTCCAGGCAGCAGTATTAGAACTGGAACAGAGAGTCACAAGGATCAGATGTCTGTTCAATATAAGGCATTAGTGTTTTAGTTCATATGTAATAGCATTTATTATAAGCAAGGTGAGAGTTGCTTTAGGCCATCCCAAGGAAGGACTTTCCAACAAATACAAATAATTCTGGCTGGCTGGGGGGATCCCTGACCTCTTATCTGGAATACAACAGAATTGATTCCTGCACTGGGGAAGGGCACTAGACTCTGACCTGTAAAGTTCTTTCTGATGGCAAAATTCTGGTTCTATAGTACTATTTTCAAGCAAGGCCAATTATCTCAGAAAAGCACTGACATGACCTAATCCTTTTGAATGCAGAAAAGGTGACAGACCACAACTTGTCATACCAAAGCCAACTGAATAACCTACAAAAACACCTGCAAAAGGCTTCTCTACCTACTCACTTCTCTTCTGGCCCTTTAAGTTAGCCCAACCCATCCACAGGCTGCACCTGCAGAAGATAAAGGCCAGCTGAAAATAGCCATGGGTGTTCAGAGTCATTTCCCAGAACCTCCATTCTCTGATTTGGCTCAGATTCATCTCACCCTTCTTCAATCTCTTGGCTCTGACTTCACCTCAGTTATTCGAACCTTGGCTTTACTTACCCCCAAAGACCAGTGAGGTCTTCAAACTTTAGCAAGCATCAGAATCACCAAGAGGACTTGCTAAAATGGGTTGCTGGTTTCCATTGCCAGAATTTCCAATTAAATAGGTCTAAGTGGGGTCCAAGGGTTTGCATTTCTGTCAAGTTCCCAGGGGACAGTGATGCTGCTGGGCCAGGGACCACACTCTGAAAACCACTGCTCTAGGCTGTGGTACAGTTCTTCCCTCTGCAAGAACCCCAGTTTAACTCAGCTGCATGAAATCCTGTCTTCTAAGCTCCTGCAGCCCCAGCCATCCCTCCAGTACCAGTCTCTGGATGCTACACTTGAGGGATGCTGAAAATTCCCCAACACTGCATTCCTGAAACCCAGGCTTTCTTGATCTGTTATAACGCAAATACCTCAGAAGGTGTTTTGCCACGGTTTGTTAGAGATAATTAATTAATAAATCCCGTGAAATGGTGTTCTTTACTTGAAAGTGAGCATGTTAAGAAAAAAAAACTAATTCCCCCAAATCTTCCTAAATTGGGAGACATCCAGCTGGTGGCCTTACACTGGCATACATGAGCAAACAGCTGAAGGCAAACAATAGGGGCCAAATATTAATAGCTAACTCTAACATAACTCTTGTGTAATCTGCGTCATAAGCATTTTGCATAGATTTGTTATTTCATTCTTTATAACAAACCTATAAGGAAGATCTTATTATTATCCTCATTTTATTGATGAGAAAACCAGAGCACAGAAAGGTCAGGTAACTTACTTTAGGTCACACAGCTAGAATGTGACAGC
Organism: Acinonyx jubatus; assembly: GCF_027475565.1. NCBI lineage: Eukaryota > Metazoa > Chordata > Mammalia > Carnivora > Felidae > Acinonyx > Acinonyx jubatus. Next base: position 43,023,670 of record NC_069382.1, read on the forward strand.
CAGGGATCAACCTCTGGGGTCAGGGCTCCAGAGTCTGTACTCCCTCTGACACTGCATGACCTAGGGTGACTGTTATGACTGAATCAGTGTTCTGGGTTCAACTCCCCTTTTTTTGCCAAAACTTTTACCCTAACTTGGGTGCCAATTTTCAGGTCTTCCACTTCCTACTCACCACCCCCATTCACCTTGAGACTTGTTCCCTTGCCTAAGAACATAATTTCAGAGTTCACAAGCACAGAGATTTGGAGGAGTCAGTGGGAAGGGCCTAAGACCATTCTAGGCATACCCAGCTAGCCAGGAACGTATACCTGGCTTTAAATGGAGTCTATTTGAGATGGAAAAGCTGGGGGCACAGGATTTTCAAGGACTGTCTCCCAGATGGTAGGCCTTTCTAGATGTCAAGGCAGATCCAGGCCACTTTGAGGTTTTGAAGATATCTCCAAAAGAGGAGCTTACTATAAATGTTGACATTAAGCAAGCAGACACATTTAACCCCCCCCAAATATACAGTTCAATGTAATCGTGAAAATCACAAGATGATCAATTACAGGATTTATTGAAACTCCTGTGAACTCAGTGTGCCCCAGCTAAGCGGTGGGGTTAGCAGTCTGCCATCTAAGGGCTGTGTGAGGAGTCTTCTTCCAGGCCTGTCTGGTGGCTCAGTGCTTATGAATGAAATCCTGCCTGCAGAGAACATCCATCAATGCTGGGGCCCTAGTTCTGGCTCAAATGGCCAGAACCTCTGTTGGAGGTCCCAGCTCCCTGGAGATGCTGGGCGAGGCTCTGGCCCCAGAAGGGCTTCACCTCTGGTTTTTCCCACAGCTCAGAGCAGCCTGCTCCAGCACGTTCTCCAGACCTTCTCCCTTCTAATCCCCACTGAACTTCTCCCAGCCCCATTCACCGCTGCTCTAAAACTGAAAAGTCATGATGTTCTGGCTCAATGACCAATATTTTAACTGGCATCTAATGGTTCTTTTGTTCCTAAAGATCCCTTGCCACATATCTAGGAACACATCTCTAAATCTCTACATTATTTCCACCTCTGGTTGTGAAACTTAACCAAATAAACAGGGTCCTTGACCTGCCTCTTTGTTACTAACAAAAGGGGAACTATTTTGTTTGAATTTGCATCTAGCCTTTCAAAGGGGCTATGCTTCCATGCAGACCCTATTCTTACCTAGGACCTGCTTACAACAAAACTGTGGCAGCAACATTTGGTTGCTTGGGCTCTGTTTGACTGCTGGACCAACAGCTAAACTTTTGCAGGAGTGGGTGCATCTCAGCGTACTGATAGGGTTAGAAGATTAAAATACAGGATGCCCAGTTAAATTTGAATTTCACATAAACAATGAATACATTTTTAGTGTAACTCTATCCCATGCAATATTGAAGACATACTTATACTTTAAAAGTACTGGTTGGCAGTACCCAGGCTCAGTCAGTTAAGCATCCAACTCTTGACTTCAGCTCAGGTCATGATCTTACAATCATGTGTGGAGCCTACTTGGGATTCTCTCTCTTTCTCCCTCTCTCTCTGCCCTTCCCCTGCTCTCTCTCAAAATAAATAAACTTTAAAAAAAAATAAACAAATAAAAGCACTGGTTGTTTACCTGAAATTCAAATTTTATTGAGTGTTTATTTTTATTTACTAAGTTTGGCAACACTAACAAGGTATCAAATAGTCCAGTTAAATAAAAGTTCTATGAAAATACTAAAATATTACCCAGAAGTACAAGCACCCAGCCAGCCTAGCAAAGCTCATGTGCCTGCGCCTTGGTTAGCAGAAGGAAGGCATCTGATTGACCATCACATGAATCCGGTGGAGGAGAGTTAATTTTCCAAAAGGACATTGCAGTACTACTCAAATTTTTAAAAAGAAAAAGATAAAATGAAAAGTACTGCTAAGTGACAAGTCAACAAGGTCTACCAGTTACCAAATATCCCAAGGATGGTGTGGGGTGGGTGAGAAGAAAGATTTTAGGATGAGGAAAGTGAGATTAATAAAGGTAAGTCTCTCTTGCATAATAATTTCCCCAAAGTCACTTTCCTAAGAAGCAAAGGGAGATTTCAGAAGATGGAGGTCTTTTTCCCCCGCTCTGGGACTGATCACTGCGCAATTTGAGGCAAGCCCTTTACAGCAACTTCCCCTCCATCCTCAGAGCCTCAATTTCATCCTAGAAAACTCAAAACTCAAATTTCTCTTGGATACAGAAATCATCGTAAGAAGGCCCTCAGAAGAAAATGCAGGATATAGTCAACAAAGTCTTCTGTTATTAAAATAAGCAGTGAAAGGGCACCTGGGTGGCTTAGTCGGTTAAGGGTCCAACTTCAGGTTGGATCTTGGTCATGATCTTGGTCAAACTCAGGTCATGATCTTGGTTAGTGAGTTCAATCCCCACATGGGGCTCTGTGCTTACAGCACAGGGCCTGGAGCCTGGAGCCTGTTTTGAATTCTGTGTCTCCCTCTCTCAACCCTTCCCTCACTCGCTTGCTCTTTCTCTACTATTTATTTAAGAAATAAATATTGAAAAATAAATAAATAAACAGTGACAGTGAGGTAACTCTGTCCCACAGATGAAAAGGGTAGAAAATTGCCTCATTAGAAAATATTTTTCAATAAAAAAAATCAGAAACATCCACAAAAGGATTTAAGTCAAGTGATGCAACAATTTTAATGCAACAATAGCCATATTTTTGAAAGCCAGTGCTGATTACCAGGTGTATTAAAAATGGCCTTGGGAAAATCTCTGTGCAAATATTTCTCTTTTAGTTTAATTTCAAAGACTACTTAAAAGGAAAAAGGGAGGATGTCTGAAGTACTAAAGTAGCAATCATTTGCACCTGGACAGCCTATGTTTCATCCCAGAACCGGAAGCATTTTGTGCCCAGATGAGAGAGTCCATGTGTGTACAGGGAGCTGTGGGGGGCAAGAAGGGCATGGTAGAGAGAAAAGGTACCTCTGCCAAGGTCACAGGGAAACACAGGTGGATTTGAGAGCGCCGCTCCCACCTGATTCCAATCACGCAGCCTCTCTGCTCTGAAGGGAACATGGGTCATGCTATGGGAGGTCCCTCATGGCTTCAAGATCAGAGCCTCTGTAGCTAAAGAGAAGCTAATGAGGCTACGGCTGAGTTTCCTCAGCCCCTGCTGTATCTGCATAGCACCATTAGTCATCACTGGGCAGAAAGAGGGTGGATAAGACCCAGGTCTTCCAACAAGCATGAGACGAACTCACAAGACTCTGCAAAGAGATGGCATCCGTCAGCGACAGTGTGAAGGAGTATATAGACCTTCTCCTGGGTCTCCAAGGGTAAGAGGGATTTAGATAAAAACACGGAGCATTTCACAATATGTCAGGACACCCATATGCCATCCAATTGTTTCTCAATCTGAGAACTACAGAATTCCCGACTTTCCCCCATGAAAAGCAATGTAAGCTTAAGGCTGGCTTCCAAGTGGTTTGCTAAAAACCAGACACTGGTAGTCTCTCCAAGAGGTTCAGAGAGATTCTGGTTAGTATGTTCCCATTGTGTTTGTGTTTTGCTGGTTACTCGCCCCACCCAGCACTTTTTCCAACCCCTCTTTTCTTTTCCTTCCCGCAAAAGAAAAACTTATGATTAGACCTCAAGATGAGAGCAGAGAAGCTCCTGGATTCTCATGCATTTCACTGAACTCTTGGGGCCATAGTGGCTCACGTTACGGCTGAGTCTGAGCCTGTGCAGAGAGGAGGGTCCAGCTGACCAGGACCGAACCCCAGGTGGGCACATCTACCCCTGACCTTCTAAAGGTTTACTAAACAAAGGATTAGACAAAGGTCAGCTCGTGGCCATCACTAATGGGGCCTGCCATCACTCACTACCAACATGACAGCCACTGGGCAGCCTGGGTTTTCCAGGATAGTTCCAGTTTAAAATGTCATGTTGACCCCACAAACCATTGAAACAGTCTGGAAATAATAACATTTCAGTGCCCAGACTACAGTTTCAAAAGTGTCTCCTCACACTTGGGATTGGCACATAAGTGTTTATCAGCCCAAATATCCTGGCTGGGTTTCAGAAACTACCATCATTGTAGCTAGAGGCTGATTGGAAAGGAGGGGTGTTTGGTCTTCACAATGTCCCCCTCTCCCTTTCCACCTGCTTGCTGCTGCTTGCTGCCCACCCCGCTCCACCCTTTGCCCCCACTTTGATGAACACAGCCCCAGTTAGGACCTGGTGAGTGCACACAGAAGCTAAATGGCTGAAGAGGATGTCAGGCTATCTGCATTCTCCCCTAATAAGGAACTGGGGAGTTTAAGCAAAGCATAAAAGAATATGGGGAAGAGGAGAGTGAGGGGGTCTCTGCAGAACCCCTTGAAACTGCGTGGCCACTATCTGCTCTGCCTGTTTGCCACACTAAGCCTCCAGCCTCTGCATGGGGTGGAGGAAATTGCAGCTACCACAGTCGAGGGAGAGAGTAGGGATCAAGTAGGTATGAGCATTTTCAAGAAGTGGCCGAAGCCGAACACCCTGTCCAGTGGCTGCGTGCCACCCAGATGACCTGGCCCAAAGACAACTAGGCACTGGCCACAAGTCTAAAGGTGAATCCTTTATGTTCTTTGCACTTCTGTACAGGAACGATATGAACCCTGCCTTCCAGAAAACTGCTCAGTGGCTGATATCAAAGGAAGTACTCAGACCACTGGGGCACCAAGCTACCAATTGGTAATGGTCACCATGTCACAGGAGTCTCAGCTTCTGGAGCCTTGGGTCACAGTTCAGCCCGAGACTGTGGAAGCAGAGGTCTCCTATGACCCATCTATAGAACATGATTCCTGAACCCTGCCCAGACCATGGTCTCCCCCAGCCAGGTGAGTCTTACAAGACCCTGCCAATCTAAAGGCATATCCCAGGCTGCCCGGTGTTGGCAGTCTAGGTCATGGGTAGCCCACCTCCCTTGTGCCCATTTCTCCTACTCTGCTTGCTCCCTGATGACAGGTGTCTCACTTCTACACCCCCAACACCCAGCTAGGGCCCAACTGGTGCCTTTCTATTCTCATGTTTTACTTTCATTCTTCCAGCTTTCTTATTTCTTGCCTATTGCCGTGCTCCTTCCATGGAAAGATCTAGTTGTCATGACCCGCACTTCTTGCAAGCCCTAGGACACATTGTCCCTATGTACAGTCCCCACAGGGAGGTAGGTGTGTGGGGTGAGGCAGGAGACAAACCAAGAAAAATATCTCCCCTCTTTGTGCTTCTTTCCACCACAGAGTAAATCCAACCTTTTCCGATCCATACCCTGGTACAAGAGAATGCACGACAGTCTTTTTAAAAAATCACCACCGAAAGCTGAGCCTCAATTTTTCCCTGTGGCTTCTCCTCCTATGGCTAGATTTTTCCACAATTAGAGATTAATTTGTATGGCTTTTTTTTCTGCTAAAATACTACTAAGCAGGGAGAAGGGAACAGCAGTTCTTTGTGTTTCAGGACAAACATACTTCTTCTGAGAACACACTTTGATGGAAAGAGAAAGAATTGAAGAGAAACAATGGAAGAATAAGGGAGTTGGGAGTGTTCAGAGAAGCCTCAAAGAAGAAGAAACAAGGGGCACCTGGGTGGCTCAGGTGGTCAAGCGTCCAACTTCAGCTCAGGTCATGATCTTGTGGTTCATGGGTTCAGGCCCCGCATCGGGCTCTGTGCTGACAGCTCAGAATCTGGATCCTGCTTTGGATTCTGTGTCTCCCTCTCTCTCTGTTCCTCCCCCCCACCCCCACCCCTTGCACTCTGTCTGGCTGTCTCTCTCTCAAAAAATAAATAAAGAATAAAAAAATTTAAAAAATTTAAAAAAAGAAGAAGAAGAAGAAGAAGAAGAAACAAGTGCAGAAGAGAAGGATGGCTGGTGGCCCAAGCCACACTTCCCCTGTCCCAGAGTTTTGCCCAGGCCAAATGAATCTGAGCCAGGTCTCAAATTAGCAGGAGGAGAAAGGGGAGGGATATACTGGAGCAAGTCCAGGCATTGAATTCAAAGGTCTCCTTTAGTCCACAGACCGTGTAGGCATCAAGCATGCAAAGACCCAGCCCCTGCCCTCAAGATGCTCACAGTCTAGTTGGGAGAAACACAAGGAGTTCAGTGTTCATGACACAGCGCTTCACACAGCAGAGGGGTTTGGTGAACTGGTGCTGATGCAGCCTGGGGGAGGGGGAGGGTAGGTCACTACGGGCTGATTAAGAGACAAGTAAAGAGTCTTGAAGGAGAGGGAAAGGAATACCCGACAAAGGGAACAGCCTATTCAAAGGTTCATGAAAAAGCAAAGTTCTCTGTACTTAAAATATAGGGTCCTTAAGGGAATGTGCTCGGAGAGGAGACTGGAAAGGTGCTGGGCAATCAGAGCACTGAAGGTCATGCCGAGACAGTTAAGCTTTATTAGGAAAGCAACGAGGAGCTACTGATGGATTTGAAGCAGCGGACTACATGGCAGTGTGTATCTGGATCATTTGCTCTGAAGGTGCAATGGTGATGGAGCAGCAGGAATGAGACTGGAGACGGGAGGCCAGTTAGGAGGTGATAGTAATAGAGAGATGAAGGACTGGCCCAAAGCAGGGGCAGAGGACACAGGGAAAGACTGGGGAGCCGCATCCATGAGACCTGAGGACCAGGGTACTGGCTGAGCGAATGTAAGAAAATGAAGACAATGTCTGGATTTCCAGGAAGGCCACTGGTGTATGGTTAACTATCTACTGATAAAGAGAACGCAGGGGGAGCCATGTAGGGTTTAGGTTTCAAAGTCTGGAGGTAAGTAAAATTGCATTTGGTCAACATTCTCTCTGAAAATCCCTTAGATTACCCAAAAAGTCCAGCTACTTTGGTTGAATTAGAGGAAGTTTCAGGGCCTCGTTATACATGATCTTTAAACCCCAGAACAGCCTGATGAGAATTGTTTTTTAAGTGCAACACTTGGCCTGCGACTTTCTGCTGGCCCCATCACACAATAACCCAATATCCGGCCCCTGTCCACACGAGTGTTCCGCGGTGACTTCCCCCAAGCCGGCACACGCAGCTCCCTCCAGCACCAAGCAGCCGGGGGGCCACAGGCAGTGGCCTGGGCTGAAGTGGGGCGGGTGCAATAGTGATGAACATACTGAGGAGCCCTCCACCGCCCTCCCTGCCCTCTAACCGCCACGCCCCCTTTCCACGTAATAAACAACAGCCTTGGCGTCCAGCCAGAACACACGCATACACACAACCAGAATCTCGCTCAGCATGGAGATCTGCTCATCGCGTGAGAAACACAAGGAACCAGTCCCCCTGCGGGAGCAGAAGAGCCCTGCCCTCCATCTTCTCTTCACCCCAGAGGTTCTGATTTAACCCCCTGCAGCGCAGCCAGGGCTACTGGATTACTCAAAGCTCCTGGGTGATCCCAAGGTGGAGACAAGGTCTTGAATCTCTGGTTTCAATTGTTCTCTTTCCTTCCCAAAGCATCATTTGAATTCCTACGAGTTAAAGGGCAACGCGGGAGTTCAGAGTTGGGCCCTCGGTGACTGTCAGAGTTTCAAACAGAGACATCCCCTGCCCTCTGCTAATGATCCCTCCGGATCTTATAAATGTTTATCCAGGCAGCACTGGGTCCAACAGTGGCTCCTGATTGCTGGGTACACTTGCTGGGATGGGGAAGAGGCTCTTCCAGACAGAGTTCCAGACAGCTTGGCTCTGAAACACAAACAAACAGAAAATAGTTACTCTGCCTCCCAACCTGTTCAACACTGGGGAGGTGGTGCGGTGGGGATCAGGGGAAGATTTCAAACAAGGGCAACATTTACTAGGCTCTTCCAACCTGGGCTAGAATAGTTATTACCGCAAATAGCCATTTTGCCTGCTACAAGTCTGTAATTTCAACCTCTGAAGTAACATGTTCTCAGGGCTTCTGGTATCTCATTTTGTTGATGTAATGAGGAAAATCCAGGGACAGGGCTGAAGGCAACTTCTCACCCCCCAGCTGTCGGTGCCCTAGTGATTACCAAACCCAAGCTCCAAGATTTTGTAAGGAAGATGCTTCAGAGCCCAAGTTAGGGCCTAATTATTCTTTTTCTTAGCAAACTTAGAATCTGCACACCCTCCCCTTCAAGTGCTCATTGTTTCTCTGGGCATCTTCCTTACAGCATCTTTGAAATTCAAACCCAGTGAATCCTGATCCCTCAGAGGCAATGGAAATGGAGTCAGTGAATCCTTGAGTCCAGAGGATGGCCTTCTAGCTCAGCAAACAGAGCAGAAGTGCCACACTTGTCCAGAGTGGGTGCCAGGGACCCCATCGGCTGCTCCATTCTGCCCTGATCCCTCAGATATCGGTAGGGCCTCGTCATGAGGGCCCTGTGGGAAAGTCGAGGCATATACACCAGGCTTAGCCTTTTGTGGGAAAGGAAGACATATACCAGTTCTACCTGGTTGTACATTCAAATCCAATCAATCAGTGTTCATCAAGCCCGGGGTGGAGGAAGCCTGACATGCCAAATGAAAGCCCAAACCTTGAGGGGAGACACTGAGTTGGCCCTGACTTCCCAGAGCCACAGCTTTTCCCATTATGCTGCTAGCTCTTTTGTGCAAGCCTGGCCCAGCCAGCCCACCAGTGACCCAGGGCAGGAACTTCTGTCAGGAGTAGGTCAGCCCCAGGCACACAGCCACCTGGCCTCTGTGTTCCTTCACTGTGTTACTTGGGTTACCTCCATCCTACTGACAGCCGGTAACATGGAGACGAGCATTTTCTAACTCAAGGGTTCTCATCCTTATAGTTTGCATTCCCTAGATCCCCAACGGCTCCAGCGGGTGACTGTGAAACTCTCAAAAGCAATATGAATTCATTTTCATTTTAAAAAATTAATGTAAAAACATAGAATACTTTGTGGGAATCAAGAGAAAGGGAAAATGTCACAAACCTGACAAATGCATATAATTCATTCATTCAGCAAACACCCACCAAGTGCCAAATGCTGTCCTACGTCTGGGAGCTGCAAACAAGAATCAAGCAGGGCACCAGCCTCGGCAAGGTCTTGGTTGGTGTAAGAGGCAGAGGACTGTCACAGTGTGTGACAATAGTGTGTAAACAACAGTGATTGTGAACGGCTGTAACAGAGGCGCTATGGCAGCCCGCGTGGACAAGCTATGGGAAGATTGGTAAGGATTCACCAGGACCTAAGGACAAAACGTATAGGGAACAAGGGTTGGTGCAAAGCTCCAGAGCTGCGCGCAAAAGCAGCACCTTCAAGAGTGAACTCCCACAGGCTGGCACCTCAGCCAGCATGTCCAGCTGGGCGTGACTTGTGCTGTGCCTGGTACAGAAGGTGACCCCTTTCCTGGCACTATCCTATTGAAATTTCTTCTTCACTGCACCCTCCATTTGTGTGCACATGTCTGATAAGCGCCCATGCAGGTTACGTGGCCTTGAAAGTCACATACGTCATCCTATGCAGAACGCTAAAAATAACTTACCCCGTCGGCCACCTGCCCAGACAGAAGTTAGCCAGGTGGGCCTTGTCAGAAAGCAGGAGCTGGCAGAGGAGGACTCTGGCAGCTTTGCAGTTTGAATAACTATCCACTGGCTTCCAAGCATATCAGGAGGCAGGAGAGTTTTGCCATATAAAGACATTGGCCTCGGGGGCCTTGGGGGCTTCTTCAGTCAAGCATCTGACTCTTGATTTCGGCTCAGGCCGTGATCTCACAGTTCTGCGCTGACAGCATGGAGCCTGCTTGGGATTCTCTCTCTCCTTTCTCTGTCCCCCTCCTGCTCGTGCACATGCAAGCACACATACACTCTCTCGTTCTCTCGCTCACTCGCTTTCAAAATAAATAAATAAATACATTAAAAAAAAAGACACTGGCCTCAGAGAACCCTCAAAAAGGGAGGAGAGCAAGTGCTTATGGAGTATCCACTCTCATTCAGACCATGTGTCAGTTGCTTCATGCATGTTACTGTTAACTCCATTTAAAGAGGAAACAGAGGGGGCGCCTGGGTGGCTCAGTCGGTTCAGAGTCCGACTTCAACTCAAGTCGTGATCTCCCGGTTTGTGAGTTGGAGCCCCGCATCGGGCTCTGTGCTGACAGCTCCGAGCCTGGAGCCTCCTTCGGATGCTGTGTCTCCTCCTCTCTCTGCCCCTCCCCTGCTCATACTCTGTCTCTCTCTCTCAATAATAAATAAACGTTTAAAAAATTTTTTTAAATAAAATAATAAAGAGGAAACTGAGGCTCACAATGCCACAGGTGAAAGGAATGAAGTCAAGCTCCACACTAAGCCGCCATCAACCCCATGCCCACACCTGCCTGCGCCTTCCTGGAGACAGCCAACCCTCCTGCAGCCAAACCAAGGGCTCAAGCAGCCTCCCCCACCCCCACCCCCTTGGCTGCCGGTGTGGAAGGGCCTCCTTCCCCACGCTGTGATCTTTCCCTTCCGCACAACTGCTCCAGCAGGGAGTTGTCAGCACCAGTACAGGCAGGCCAGTTTCAGAGCAGGTGTTTGCAAACTTCCTGAACACTCTTCCTTTAATGAAAATAATATATGGATCCTTGAACAGGCAGCACATTTCTATATTGTTTTGCTACAGAGGTCCTCATTTAAGACAAAAAAAAATCAGGGTTGGAAATTACATCCTTACAAGTTTAAAAAGTAAAAATAATAAATTCTTGACACCTCATTCCACACACAAATATCTCATGTAACTCTAGAGTTTGGGGTCCCTTAATGATAGGGACATGACATCACGACACTCTGGCCTTGTCCCCACTTCAGAACCTCCAACTGTCCATTGGTCAGTTGAGTAGGCCCCCTCTCTGTGCCCTCGGCCCTCGGCCCGAATCCCTCAGCCCAGGGTTCAACAAAGCACCTAATTTCCTTTCTCTAACAGAAGGCTCTTCAGACTGGTTCTCCAGACTGCCGCCCCATTTCTCCCAAACCTTCAATCCCAGAGACGCCATTGTTCCTCTGCTTTTCAGAAGCTGCCATTCCTGAGTCACCTCTCCCTTCCCACTCCTCCTAACTCTTCTCTCTAGGCATGTAATTTTGTCCCGTTCAGGGACATTGGAGTTCAGTCTTGTCTTTCACACAAAACGTGAAGGAGGGGGAATGAGGCAAGACTGCGGGTGGTTACATACAGAGGGCAGAAGGGTAGACTGGACAGTCAGGAGGGCTGGATGAGTCAGGGTAGGTGTGATGAGGAAGCTGGGAGGGAGGCTGATATGGAAGCAGGAGCTTAAGCTCTGGAGTTAGACCTCACTTTTTCCCCTAAGCTTCAGTTTCCCTTTCTGTAAAATGGGTATGATCATACCGAGCAGAAAAAGCCATTAAAGAAATCTCACTTTGTGCATAGTGCTTTACTTATATGATTTCACATGATCATTACTTTTTTTTTTTTCTCAACAAGTGAAGAAACTTGACTTTAAGGATTAAGTAACTTGCAAGGTGCCTGGCTGGCTCAGTTGGTAGAGCATGAGACTCTTAATCTCAGGGTCTTGAGTTCCAGCTCCACATTGGGTGTGGAGCCTAGTTAAAATTAAAAAAAAAAAAAAGAAAAAAGAAAAAAGATTGAGTAACTTGCCCAAAACTACACAGTTAGTAAACAGCAGAGCCAAGATCCAAACCCAAGTTGGTCCTGCTTTTGGTTAGCCACCACACGGTGCTGCCCCACACTTTACTTCAGATATTCAATCTGTCTCTTTTTTTTTTTTTAAGTTTATTTATTTACTTTGAGAGAGTAGGAGGGGCAGAGAGACAGGAAGCGAAAGAACCCAAGTAGACTCCACCCTGTCAGCACAGAGCCCCACTTGGGGCTCGATCTCATGAACTCTGAGATCATGACCTGAGCTGAAATCAAGAGTCAGATGCTTAAATGACTGAGCCACTCAGGCGCCCCTTATCTCAGACATTCTCATTCTTGGGGGACCACATCGTCACCTCAGAAATCACAGCAGCTGCCTCTCGGGCAGGGAAGATGCACCTCCCTATCTTCATCACCTCCAGGATAGACATCCTTGCTCGCTCCACCATTCCCTCCCCTTGATCCTTAATGTATGGGTTGGGCAACACCCTGCTAGGTGAATCACCACTCTAATACTACCAGCTCTTGCCGATGTCCTAGAAGGAAGCAGTCACTGGCTTCTTGAGAGCAGGGACCCTTTTTTTCCTTCAGCTTTATCGCGTTAGCTCTGTGGGGGCATGTACTAAGGTCCCAATTAAATACCTGATACATGGCCAAGACAAGGACTGGTAAAGATGGAAGTGACCCCATTTCACATGAACCTCCTTACTTCCCTGTGGACTCCTGCCCTCTTGACATGTATTGCTGGCAGACAGGGCCACTGTCCAGAACCCATTCAACCTCTACTTCACAGGGGCTCCGGGGAGCCTGAGGCAGATTGAGGGAGGAGGAACATATATCATCCTTGTAACATGTGTGCAAATTTTAAGTGCAAACTAAAGCTAAATGCTTTCATCATAATTTGTCAGTTGGATGGAAACAATCTTTAAAAGTAACTTACAGTGAACATAACTTTTTTATAATTAATATTGAAATAAATTATGCCAGCCCTTGAGACATCTCTTCTACGGTTGTTCTTTGTCACACTGTTTACCCTCAAATCAACTATTTCAAGGCATTTACTAATATTTGTCCCCTTTCAAGCCCACCAAAAGGGAACAAAGATTTTTTTCTTCAAATCTGCAAAACTATGGATTTTTTTTAAGTTTATTTATTTTTGAGAGAGAGATAGCAGGGGAGAGGCAGAGAGAGAGACAGAGAGAATCTCCAACGGGCTCTGCACCAGCAGCACTGAGCCTGGTGTGGGGCTTGAACTCACAAACCAGGAGACCACGACCTGAGCCGAAGTCCAGTGCTCAACTGACTGAGCCACCCAGGTGCCCTCTAATAGCTATTTTTTAAAGTTCAAGATTCCGAGGGTTTCCCCTTTCAATTTCTAATGACCTCTTTGCTGATACAGTCCGAAGACTTCATGTTATTTTCATATTTAGACAAAATTCAAATGTGTGAAAACAATTAGAACACAGTGTTATGGTACACACAGAGAGAGCATGGTTTGTGAGCACCAACGTGAGAATGACTTCCAAGATTCCAAAAGGCCACTTAATTTTTGTCATCTTCTCCAATAAAAGCTCATTTTCTGAACCCGGCCTTCAAACCCCTACGTAGTCTAGCCCCATCATAAAATGTAAAGCCTTATATCCCCTAAATAAACCCCATTTTTGCCTAGTGACACAGAAGTTGTTGCCTCTCACTCACACATGTTGTGTCTTCCTGCTTTGTGTCTTCGTAGTTAATCTGAGGCCACCATTTCTTAAGCAACTATTTTACGCCAAGCATCCTGCTAAGTGCTTTTGGGGGTATTTTAGGCAATCCTTACACAGCCATTCTATGAGGTAGGTCCTATTTCTCCCCATCTTGCATATGGAAGAATGAAGCTCAGAAAAGTGAAGTGACAGGCTGAGCTCCAGGGAGGACTTGGTGGCCTTGGGCAGAGGTGGAGCGGACAGGCATCGTGGACAAATCTAAAGAGAATTGCATTTCAGTCGGGGCCCGTTAAGACTACAATTCCACTTGGTGATGGTCCAAAATGTGTTCCGGTGACTCAGCAAAAGGTTAAGTGATTTTCCCAAAGCCACACAGCTGTTCCAAGGTGAGCCAGCGTTGGAAACCATGTCATCCTAATTCCAACACTCCCACTCTCAATCTCTACCCCACACTGCTGACACCCCCACTCTCTCCAGCCCCAACAATCTGAATCATCAAGATGCAGCTCCAAGGGGTGTTTGGGTGGCTCAGTTAAGCATCCGACTCTTGGTTTCAGCTCAGGTCGTGATCTCACGACTTCGTGAGTTCGAGCCCCGCATCGGGCTCTGTGCTGGCAGCGCGGAGCCTGCCTGGGATTCTCTCTCACTCTCTCTCTACCCCTCCCCGCTCATGCTGTCTCTGTCTCTCTCAAAATAAATAAACCTTAAAAAGCAAAAAGCTGCAGCTCTAATCCCAGCTCTTCTGGCAGCTCCCCCTCTTCAGCCAAGTAGAAGTCATCTTACCTCTTTCCGAATTCTTATTATCTGAATTCTGGAGAATGTCTTATTGTCCTTGCTACAGTTTGCCCCATTTTTTCAATTTCATTCATTCAGACAGCCAGCCTTTCTCCTGCACCATCCATGTGCCAGGACCTGCCAGATGCCCAGCCCCCAACCCTGGTCCTCAAAGAGGCGGCGTCAGTGTTGTGTCTTCAACTAGACTGTGAACTCATTGGAGGCAGGAACATAACGGACACTTTTCCGTATCGCCCCCCCCCCCCCCCGCCGCGCCCACCCCCACACTGGCAGCCCAGGAGACCTGCAGCAGATATTTCTGGATTAACTGCTGTCTTGGATGGTTGAGAGTAATGCTTTTCTCCCCCTAGATCGGGGCCACTGACTCTTTGCCTGTACCCTATGACCTGCCTGTTCTGTAAATTCATCTTCCTGCTCCGAGGTATTTCTCTTCCCACCAGGAAGGCAGCTCTGCCAGGTAATTTATCTCTATGTCTTGTCTTCTTGGGAGAGGGACGTGCGGCACAGCAGGTGCCTGGTAACAAGCCCATTAAACCTCCATCTCTGCTCTCAGCACGAGCGCCCAGGCACTCTGCAGTATTTGTCTTCCCTACCCAGCAGCTGCGTGTGTGAGGAGGCTCTACCTCAGCCTGGGGGGTGGGGAGGGAAGCAGGAGACTGTACGTGGAGCAGCAGGTCACCTGAACAACAGGAACTGCACCTAGGGCCGCGTCCCCCCTCCCAAGGAACGGGGTTGGGCAGAGGTTAACAGAAAACCAAACCCCAAGTATACACAGCCATTCCTTCTTTAGATTGCCCCCACACGCGTGCCCCCCTGCATATACACATCACCCCCTCCTTCCCAGGCCCCCTGACATGCAAACTCACAACACAGGAGACAGGAAAAGCCAAGGAAACTACCTTTCAGGAGGGAGCTGGAGTGGGTCGTCCCTGGTCCCCATGGTGCAGTTAGGGAGTATCAGACAGGACTAACTCCCCTGTCACCTGTCACCAAGGCCTGAAACTTCTCATTTAGAGTTGTTTTCTGAGATGGCCCAAAAGTGTCCCTTTGAGAAGAAATGCTGGACAGCCCAGGCTGGCTTTCTGGCACTTAGAAGGGCCCCACACCTGGCTTAATGCTCTGCTATTGCCATCTTGAGATTCTTAATAATTTTTTAATGACAGGCCCTGTGTTTTCGTTGTGTGTCGGGCCCTGCAATTAGGTGGTCCTGTGGCTCAATGGCGAGCAAAATTCTTCAGGAGCAAGATACAGAACAAGACAGGCTCTCGATGGGGTAGGGATAGCAGGGGGCTGTAAGGGCTGGCAGGGCTGGCCCTGAGAAAAGACTAGCTTCACTGGCCCCACTCAGGCTACGGAACACAAGACGCCACAGCCCACAACAGCTCAGGGAAACTGCTGGAGCCTGCTGGCCTTTTCCGTGTCACCAAAGCCAGAAAGCACTGAGCTGAGAGCTAAGTGTCACTATGTCCCTGGGAGGATGTCCGAAAGTGTCCCCCCCACCCTCACCCCCAGCTCTGGGTGTGCAGAGTGAGTGTGATGGTAGTTCATCCCCACATTTACACGTTTCTGTCCATCTACCAGGCCTGGCCTAGGCATCCAGCTACAAATCCTGTCCAGTCATCCGAGCCATAACAAAGCCAACCCTAAGGAAACTACTGGTGCCAGCTGGGTGCCTTCAGCCACAGCAAACGGGGACTAAGACCTGGTTTGCCAGCAATGAGTCTACCCCAGGGGAAGCCCATGTAAGGCTCAGAGCCCAACTAAAAAAACAGAGAAATCCCTGCCAACCTCATTTCCAGCAGAAGCCCCGCTCCTCCTCTGGGAAAACCAGCCCTTTATTAAAGCAAGGGGTCTGGCATGGAGTGAGAGTGAGGGCTTCAAGGCAAGAGCCAGGTCTTAGACCTCTTTGCATCCCCATGGCAAGCTCGGGGCCTAGCCCAAAGTAAGCCCTGGAAGGAAGGAGGGAGGGAGGGATGGAAAGACAAAGGAAGGAAGAAAGGGAAGTGGGAAGGAAGGGAAGGAGGGAGGAAAGAGAGAGCCCTTCTTGTCTTTTCGTCTCCTTCAAAACAACTGGTCAGATTCGACCAATATCATTTCTTAAAGAGCTTGAGAAGCGCCAATAAAATGCAAATATCCCTGGAAATGGTCATTCTGTGAGCTTTCTTCCAGGGACATAAAAGGTGGTGCTTGGAGCCTGGTAAAGGCAGGAGGAGAGAGGGGAGGAGGAAGGCAGGGTGCTCCCAAGGATAGGCCCCGGGCAGGAACACACCAGCCGCCACTGCCTCTGAGGGGAGCGGCCCTGTGTGGTCACCGAGGCTCTGTCCTGAGACTACAGAGCAGACAGACCTGCTCCAAGCAGCTTCTGAACTGTGGCTTGCTGAGCTCTGCTCGTCCTAAACACCGTCCCGGGCCCTGAATCCCCCTTCCGGCCAGTGCGCTGGAAAAGCAGAGCCCCCCCCTGAAGGAGGGAACAAACCCAGTTTCACAGTGGGTAAGGGCATGGATGGGGGGAGGGTGCTGTGCTGTCTCCCAGATCCCTCCTACTGCAGAAGGGGGCAGGTGGGGGAGAGGAGGGCCTGGAGGGAGGGGCCCTCAGGCTCTCACTGGAAATCCCAGCCTGCTCCACAGAACAGGAGACCTCATTAAGAAGGCCTGCTGGAAAGAGGATTAGGCATCATAGTGAGTTCCCAGCATGTGGTTGTTATTATCAGTGGTTGTCATCAGGATTCAGAACTCCTAGTTCAGAACCTGTGCCCTCTTGCCAGCTGCAGCTGCCCTGGCATCAGCTGATCAGCGGCAGGCTCCCCATACCTGCCTTCCCACTCTGAATCTGTAGGCTTGTGGATTCAAGTGCTGGGCCTCAGGACCTGCCTAAAAGCAGAATGGAGCCGCCCTCCCCCAGAAGCCCGGATCACGTGCTGGCAGTCCAGGAAGGCCTCAGGAAGGAGGTGGCCAGAGCTGGGCCTGGCAGAATGAGGGCAGAGGCACTTGAGTGTGGTTGGGGGAGGAGAGAGAGCGGCAAAAAGCAGCCAGAGACTCTTTTTTTTTTTTCATTTATTTTGAGAGAGAGCACGCACAAGCAGGGGAAAGGCAGAGAGAGAGGAAGAGAGAGAGAATCCCAAGTGGGCGTCATGCTCAGTGCAGAGCCCTATGCGGGGCTCAAACTCACAAACCGTGAGATCATGACCTGAGCCGAAATCAAGAGTCAGATGCTTGACCGACTGAGCCACTCACGTGCCCCCAAAGCTGACAGAGACTCTTAAGCACATGCCTCTGCTCGCCTGCCTCGTGCTTCCTAGTAGCCTGGAAGTTTCTCTGCATCTGCCCCAAAAGCAGCAAAAAAGATTCTCCTGGGAATTCTTGGGATCAGAGAGAGGTCTTAACTGCCCCGAGAATTCCCTCATAGACCTGTGGGTGAGGTTACTGCCTCTGGGTTCCTCTTCACACCTGCTGCTGCCACCCGTCAGCCAGCTGAACTCCAGGGTCCCCCACCCTTCTCCCTCCTGCTCCAACCTGGAATCGCCTCCTGCGATGACCCAAGCTTTGGAGGATAATTCAGCCTCAGGAAGCCCTTAGGAGGAGAAGCTGTGGAAGAAGCTCCTTTCAGGGCTGCATGGGGCTGTTGTCCTCTTGCTACAGCAAGGGCAGTGCTGCAGGTAGCAGGCTCCTGGGGCTAAGCTCCAAGGCCCAAGCCCCTAGCTCACTCATTCATTCATTTGTTCATTGACTGGCTCGGCTGGACACCTACTGAGCACTTACTAAAGACCCAGTGCTTGGTCCCCTTTAGACACATTCACCCTCCCTTTGCTCATGGCCAGAGGTGGGGAATAAGGACAGACACTGGGATATAGGTCATCTGTTGTGTGTGAGGCACCATAGAAAGGGCTGCGAGTTCATGCCTGAGCCCTCAAAGAGCTTACAGACTCAAAACTGGGCCACATGACAGGGCTGAGAAAGGGGTCGTCAGCCTGGAAGTCTCCTGCTAGCCTGGGGGCAGCAAACTCCAGGGGAGACCTAAGCCTGAAGAACAGAAGAGTTTGGTGAAACGGGAGTGAGGAGGGTGAGAGCTAAAGATAGGGGAAGAGCCATGGGAAAAGGGCCAGAAGACCCAGAACCTTCCAGAAGATGGGAAGGCCTAGAACAGCAATGGTTCTGAGAGCTGGAGCTTAGAAGTGAAAGAACACCTCTGCCTTGGGCAGAGTGCAGGCGTGGTCAGGTTTGAATTTTATTTATTTTTAAATGTTTATTCATTTATTTTGAGAGAGAGCGTGCACGCACACGTGCGTGCGAGTGGGAGAGGGACAGAGAGAGAGAGAGAGGGACAATCCTAAGCAGGCTCCGAGCTCCTCTGTCAGCACAGAGCCCGACAGAGGGCTTGAACTCACGAACCGTGAGATCATGACCTGAGCTGAAACCAAGAGTCTGACACTTAACCCACTTAGCCACCCAGGTGCCCCAGATTTACATTTTAGACAGTGGCCAGAGTAGGAGGACCCTACCTGTATCTGGTGAGAGCTGATGGACAGTGAACTACAGCAGTGGAGGTTAGGACAGGACAGAAGGGGCAGATTGGATAGATTTAAGGCGGGGAGAATGGACCGGATGCAGTGACTAAGTGCATGTGGGGCTATCCAAGAAGGAAGACGACACCCAGCTTCCGGCTTGGTCAGCAGGGAGATAGTTGAGCTGTTAACAAGGGTAAGAAATACGGACAAGGAACACGATTGTGGGGAATATGATGAATAGTTCAGTTCTGAACTTGTTGAGTTTGAAGTATTTGCGGGACATGTAAGAGATTCTGGAAAGCTGTTAGACAGTCCTAACTGGACCTCAGGTGTTACAGGTTTGGAAGACAATGGCAAATGAAGTCATACAAGTAACTGAGATCATCCAGTTTGTAAATGACAACAAGGATAAACCCCCATGGAACATCATCCATGGGAAAGGAAGAGAGAGACCCAGGAAACGTTGAAAGGAGTGACCAGTGAGAAGAAAAATCAGGGGAGAAAGAAAGTAAATGCATTAGGACTTCCCTGTGTGTAACCAAAAAAGCCAATTCAAACTGGCCCAAATAATAAAAGTGATTTAAATGTCTGTGTAAACTGGCTTCAGGTTCAGTATGATTCAGCTGCTCGACAGGCTTCAAGGATCCAGCTTTTCAGTCTGTCAGCTCTGCTTTCTGCAGGATTGGCTTTCTTCCAGTGCCAAGTGCCCAGACTCCCAGGTTTCAGGTTTCATACTGCCCCCTCTAAGTGCAGGAGAAAGAGACCAACACACCCAGAGATCTCCCAGAAGAGCAAGGAAACTTCTTACCCAGAAACTACCAACAACATGTTCCCAAGCTCATTGAGTTCAATTTGGTCACATTCCCACCCCTGAACCATCTCCTGTGGCTCTGACCAGCTTATGCCAAAACCATTTTCCCCAGATTCAGAGCACAGAACAGAACTGATTTTCCACTGAACACATAGAGGAGTAGATTCCTTAAATAAAAAACAGGGTGGGGGCGCCTGGCTGGCTCAGTCAGTAAAGCATGTAAAGCTTGATCTCAGAGTTGTAAGTTCAAGCCCCATGTTGGGCATAGAGATTACTTAATATTTAAAACAAAACAAAACAAAACAAAAACTTAAAAAAAAAACCACAACAGGGTAATTATCATTTTATGAAAAATAGAAAGAATAGATGTTGGGGGGAGGGTGCGGGCAATCACAATGGAAGCCATCACAGATGAGAGTTTTCAAAAGGGAGAAAGTGGCCAATAGCAGCAAAAAAGAGAGAGATCAAGGGACACCTAAACTGAACCGGTGTGTTTTGTATGAGGTGGGATGGTGGTACCTGAAGGCTGGGGATCATCTGGAAATTCTTCCTGGAAATTGTAGTCCCTGAAGGGAGGCAAACCACACATAAGCATTAGATGGTATGTGTGTGCACAAGTGTACGTGTATGTGTAGGTGCCTGCACACACCCGCACGCTGCGCACACTGGGAGGCAGGGGTCTGCCCGGCAGCGGGAGGGTCTCGCAGAAAGAGATCTGGAGGCAACGCTGAGAACACACTCCAATGGGGAAAAGCAGAATCCACTGGGTGGAGGGGGCAAGAGATGATGAGTTGTAGCCGACACCAAATCCCTGCAGACGGGCCACACAGAGCCCCTTGGACTTCATCATGAAGACGGTGGGAGCCCTTGTAGGCCTCCAAGCAGAAGGTGGCATGGCCCCAGTGAAGCATAAAACACTGACTCTGGCCTCAGCCTGGGGATGGAGTGAAGGAGCAAGGGAGCAGGCTGCCAGAGCCGGGGCCAGGCTGTTGCAGGCATCTGGGGGGCCCCCTGGCCAAGGGGTGGAGAGAAGAAGACAGGTGAGCAACATCAAAGAGGACAAAACAGCAGCAGAACGGGGAGCGGATAGAGGTGAAGGGTGAGGAGGGGAAGCATCCTGAATGTGAGGGCAGGGCTGGACAGCCCCAGCCGCTATTCAGGATAGGGGTCCTGCCAGAAGTCTCCTCCCCTGTCCAGCCCATCCATTCATCTCTGCGGACATGCCAGTGATGTCAGCACACGCTGCCACGGTCAGGATGACTAACTCTTATTTGCCGAAAGGAAATTGAATATGCACGTGCGTGGGGAAATGCTTGAGCTCCAGCTGGCCCCACAGGTGGGGTGGGGAGGAGGGAGAGGGTGAGCTCCAAGAGGAAGGAAATAAAGAGAGATGCTTCCAATGAGAGGGAGATTTGACAGAGACAGAGAAACAGAGAGAGAAATGCCAGTGGAAGAGAATTTTGCCCCAAAGAGCCGCTGATGCAGAAGAGGATTCTGAGTCTTCATTTGAAGGCAGCTCCCTGAGTGGCCATTTTTCTTCTTGAAGACGAAATGTTTGCAGTCCCTGCTCCCAGATCTCGAACCCCACATTGTATTCCTTGTCCATTTAGGCTGTTGTCAAATAGGAGATGCTAGAATCTTTCCGCAGGAGACCAGACCAAGCTGCACTCTTGGCCACGCTTCCTTGGCCTCGGCTTCAGTTTGAAGCAGGGGGAGGACAGGGCCGGGGGGCTGGGGGGGGGGGGGGGGTTGGAGAACACACAGGAGGAATGGATGGCTCTTCCCAACAGCCCCTGGAAGGAGAGACAGGAAGGGGAGCCCTGGCAAAACACCTATCCTCTCCCTCTGCTTTCTCGCTCAGCGTCCTCTGGCCTGGCGTTCCCACCCTTGTCCGACTGCAGGGGAAGAGGAGGAGGACGAGGAGCTGTGGATGGAGCGTGTTTCCAAGATGGTGGCCAAAACACGGCCACCAATCTGGAAAACACAAGCCCCTGGCCGACCACAGCCACACCTGCCCCCACCCACACAAGGAGTGTGACAACATTTGTCTCTCCAGGGTATTGTCCACATTCAACCCTGATGTCCAAGGGGAGAGGAGCAGGGAGCTGGGTGTAGCCAGAGAATGCCAATGAATGTTCAGTGCTCTGGCCTTCCTTCTGCCTCAAAGTGGCAATAGAGCCTGGAAAGAGTCAAACCAAAGGTCTTGGTCGTTATTTTCAGAAAATGCTCTGGGGAATCTCTTCTTCAATCTAAAAACCCCTCCACCCAATCACCAGGAAGGCCACAAGGTCAAAAGTGACCTTTTTTGCTCACACTCCGCCCCTTCTTCCCCCTCACTGAGCACCAAGAATAACTTCCTGCTGGGGGTGAAGGTAGGTAAAAAAAGATTTAATTACAGTTTCTGTTTCTGACCTCGCTCCCCACCCCCCAAGGGCCACCATGGTGCCCTGCCTGGCTGTGGTGTCAATGAAAGGGCACTGGCCTGACTTACACTACCACAGGCCATGGTGCCACCTAGAGAGCCATGGGGCTTGGGGCGGTGGTCGGGAAGGTCATCTCCACTGCCAAGCTTATTCATTCTCACAGCAATCCCCAGGCAATCTCTGGCAATACCAGAAAGTTAGGTTTAAGGGTACCTTCTTAAGAATTCTGAGGCCAGGGGCGCCTGGGTGGCTCAGTTGGTTGAGCGTCCGACTTTGGCTCAGGTCGTGATCTCGCTGTTCATGGTTCGTGAGTTCAAGCACCATACTGGGCTCACTGCTGCCAGCACAGAGCCCACTTTGGATCCTCTGTCCCCTTCTCTCCGCCCCTCCCCCCCCCCACTTTTGCTCTCTCAAAAATAAATAAACATTAACAAAAAAAAAAAGAAAAAAAGAATTCTAAGGCCAGATTGAAGAGAGTTCTAAGTCTTTGGAAGAGAAGGTAATTTCCTCCTGAAGTCTTCAGACCAGCATTGTCCCTTCCTCCAATTTCCAAATCTCACCCTCCACCCCCACCCTCACCCCATTCTCTGCTCTGTGGCTGTCCCCCAGGATTGGTTCGTGCTTAGTGTTGCCCCTTTGTGTTCTCATCAGCATCAAAGGTGCTGCCCTTCACATTTGATAAGCCTGGGGCACACACCCTCTGTGGGCCCTCCACCACTCTGGCCTCCCACTCTCACTGCCAACTTGCAGAGGAAGATTTTTAAAACTCCAGTATTCACCAAGCAAATCCATCTCTGCCATCAGCCAGCCCTCACCTGTCCCCTTAAACTCTGATAAGCAGGTTGGGAAGGGGAGGTGCTTCTTCCCACAAAGCCCCCTCAAATCCTCAGAGACCTCTTTTAATCTGGTCATCAGATATGTCTTAAACCAATGCTGAGCCAGGAGAGTCATCCTTGGAGCTATGTGGAAACCAGTTTTCTGGTTTGGAACCTCACCTACCGGGGATTCCGTTAGTTGCCTTTATTGTCCAAGAATGTGAGTTAGGAATCCACCCCCCAGGACGTAGGAGGGGTGATTAAAATGAACAAGAGAATAAAAGCTTTCAGACATGGTCCATCCGTGCCAAGAACAGCTTCGGAGGCTTACAAGTGCTCAGAGGACCATCAAAGGGAAGCCGATGCCGATAACTCTGTGTGCTGACTCGGTGAAATACTCCATCTCAGGGATATTGCCATTGAAAACATCTCCTCTATCTGGAATCTTTTCTACACCAAGCGCACAATTGCTTCATTCATATCTTCGGAGGAGTCTGTCACCAAATCCATGAGCTGCCTCTGCCAGCAGGCGGGGCAGGATACCAGCTTGCCCAGCCCTCTGCCCACTGGGCTTCACCAAGGATGCAGTTCCCGTGTTAATAAAGCCCCAAATTCTCTCCTGCCCTGTGGGCAGCACCCTCCTCCCTCCCCTCAGCCTCATAAAGAATCAAAGCAAGGGAAGGGGAGAGAGGTGGAAGCAAGAACTTCCATCTGAATCAATGTTCAGGGAGATTCACACAATCATACGATGTGCTCCTATGCCCAGGAAAGGGAAACTAACCTTATGGTGTATGTCTTCTGTGTACCAGAAAATGCTATGTCACATATCTGATCTTTACAACAACCCAGTGAGGTGGGTCTTTTATGGGAGAGAAAACAACCCAAGACCACAGCAGTAAGAGTAGCACTTGAAAGCAAGCCCCATCCCCCACCCCCCACCCCGCCCAGTTAATGGCAAGATGTGGGCCAACCACCCAGAACCTCAGCTTTGTATCACCTGCCTCTACACGGAGAGTAGTAATGGCATCTTCCCAAGCCACCTCCCAGCCCTGTGAAGGAAGCCAGATGCAGCCCAGGAGTCCTAGTGCTTTGTAATCTGGAAAGCAACATCCAAATGTTAATGGGCTGTGACTTCCTCAAAGGCGGGGAGATCTTCTACTTTATCTTTGTGTCCCCAGCACCTAGATCAGCCAGGGATGTAACCTGCACCCATACGACATCCCATGAAGAGCAAAAGGGGAGTCTTCCCTTTGTGGGGTTGGGCGGAGTGGCAGGGAAGCCAGCACCAGGTGGCAGACCACCCTGGCCAAAGAACCCGCACACAGTTCCGGGAGCGGAAGTGGATAAGGAGACTCCTTCCCCCACAACCAAAGCTAGTCAGTTAGGTCAGCCAAATCCACTGAAGTCTTGCAGGAAGACCCTCTCACGAGAGGTAAGAGTTGAAGTGATGCCCAAAGCACTCCTCACTTTACAGGGAGAGCTGAGCCCATGTGTGTTGGGAGTGGGGCAGGTGGAGGGGTGACCCCCGCCTGGTGTCTGAAGAAACACCAGGCTCCGGACAGAAGAGCAGACCTTGACACCTGGCTTTCACTAAGAGTAAAAAGGAACAGATGCTCTGGGCAAGTTTTAGCTGGGGGTGGGGTGTGGAGAGAAAACAGGGAGGAAAGTTCTAGATCAGGTGTTCCTCAGGAAATCCCCCCACAAACCCACATCAACCCAGTAGGGAGGGAATCTCCTGTCCCAGGCACAAACATTGCTGTCACCTCCCAGGGAAGCCTTCTCCCCCCACCCAGCTGGGGAGAGATCTTTGAATCCCCAGGGCCCTTATCCGTAACCCGTTTCGTGGCACTGACTGCATTCTGCCTTTTGTTGCCAGCACTTGCATTCCTGTCTCATCTTCCTTATGGCATTAAGAGCAGGGCATTATTATCATTATCATTATTATTGTCCTGTGTCCTTCTCAGCAGCTACCACAGTGCCCAGCACCTGACAAAGAAATGAAATCCAGTTCAAGCGAGGAAGAGGTCAAGAGGACAGAGGAAGGTCAGAATAGCCTGCTTAACCAAGTGCCCCCTGTCTGACCTATCCTCTGCCAACTCCAGGCCCCAACATGGCCCACTGGGGTGCCAGACACACTTGGGAGTGGTCAGTGGACAGTGTTTCAGGCAGGGCGGAGGCTCCCACTCCCCAAGGTCTGGCCTGGCCTCACCGGAGCGCTGGCCCTCCCCTTCCAGGCAGGAAGCACTCCTGCAGCAGCCGCATCTGCACAGCCATAATTGAGCCTCACTCTCCAGAGTGATTTGTGTGTCAAAAATCCGCCAAGGCTGTAAATCAGGTGCTAGGAAGCTCTGTCTCCTGTTTTCCTGCTTACCCAGAGGGAGACGGAATGTACCGCCACGGGCTCCCAAATCTGGAAAACCGCCTCTGATTTAAGAGGAGAGTTTTAACCGTCATTAACATGGGCCAGTGCCGGGGAGCCGGAGCGGGGCTCCTGACTCTCCCTCCCGGCCCAGCGGCCTCCTCCCCAGCTGGGGGGCTTAGCCGGTGGGGGACCTGAAAGCCAGGTGCCTAATAGGCCCAGGTCAATAGCAGCTGCTTCAGCTCTTCCCGGGAGGCTCCAGAGGGGAATTTTCCACTGCCCAGTTTGATTTAGCTCTTGCCTGCTGTGTGGCGGCCTTGACTGTTCACAGTGAGGGGAGCAGGAAGGTAGGGAGCTTGCGCAGAGGGCCTCCATCCCGCAGGGCTTCTCTGGCCCAGAGGCGTGGGAAACTCCACCTCACTATTCCCGATCCCCAGAATGCTGGGGTCCCCTGAGGTGCTGAGGGTGGGAACCAGGCCTCCCTCTAGGGAGGGAGAAGAGAATCAGGGCCCTGGTTGCAGGGAGCAGGACAGAGCCCAATGAGTTGCCTCCCTCCCCCTGTCCCTCTCTTTCTCAGGATGTCTGAGAGATGTCTAGGGTGGGTGAGGGCTCCCTCCCTCTCTCTCTCTGCCTCCGCTCCTCCTCCCCCTCCCCGGAACCTCTGCCCACCCCCCTCCAGCCCTGAGTTGCTGATGCCCTTTGGGTTCTGTTTTCATTCCAGGCTGTGGATCCGGTCGTGGGAAGCAGGTAGGAAACCATGATTCTGGGGGTTAAATGAAGAATTATATTTAGTGCTCACAGAAAGCCAAATATTGGGTTAGCAGCCAGGAATGGAGAGGGAAAAAACCCAAAGCAAACAGCAGAGGGAAGAAATTCCTACCAAACAAGGTCCCTATTCATTCTTCCAATCCCAGGTGCAGGGGCCTGCAGGAGTGAGACCCGCTGAATGTAAGCAGCCCATCCTGTGCTCATGGCTGCAGAGAAATGTGAGGGCCCCAGACTTTGGTGAGACCCTCAAACTCAGATCTTATACCACTGTCCTCATGGGACCAAAGAGCTCTCAGCCCTCCCCACAAAAGTTGTCAACATCTCCACCGGCAAAAGGCGAGCTGCTACAGAGCTCACTATGTTGACCCTGAGCCCTTTGAGACCCAAGGGTGGGGAGGGGGAGAGCAAAGTGAAATGTTCCTGGTCTGACCTTGAGCAAGTGATTGAACCTCCCCGAGCCTCATGTATGGAATGCAAGAGTTGGATTATGATTTCACAGTTCCTAACATCCTACTATTCTGTGGCTGTCTAAAACAAATAATGAGAATAAGAGTATGAACAAGACTATGACATCTGTCTCTGTAAGAGCTTAGCATGGGGCCTAGAGAGATAAAGGATATGTCCCAGCTTATTCCCCACTCAGCCTTCTGTGCCTTGGCCCTCCACAGGGTAAACTTCCAGGGTCTCAGCTGACTCTTCCGGAAATTCCAAACTCCAGTGACATGCTTCTGGAACCTTCTCAGACTGCCAGAAAGTCAGATAACAGTCTGGGCAGGGGAAGGACTGCCACAGCCAGGCTGGCTAACGGGAAAGCTGATGGGGACTAGAAGTTCAGGGAGACGTTGAGGGTAAGGAGGGAGAGAGACAGAGAAGGGGCAGGAGCAGGAAGACATTGTAGACCTCCCAAACATCTTCTGCAGGGTCGTGGAGAAGGCAGCATTTACCCTCCTAACTCCCAGACTCATTTGTATCCAGCCACTGACTTATCCAATTATCCACCCCTCCTATGGATCTCTCTGTGGGGGAGATCGACAGTAGGAGGCTGGATTCCAGGTAATAAAGAACGTTTAAGAGCCAAAGTTTCTAGTCAGGCAGTACAGAACTGAATTCTGACTAACTAGAAGAAAGGAAAGACAGGAATTTCCTGCCTGGGTCTGTCTTTCTCTATCTCTATTTATTTCCCATACACTTGGCTCTCTCTGCTTCCCAACCCCTAGTTTCCTCAAAGGGGTCCAAGCTTTGGGAGAATCTGGGCACCGGTACCCCCTCTGAGCAGGAGATTGCAACCTATGGACTGACATTGCCTGGAACCCCGAAGAATGCCTCTTCTAAAGAGCCCCAGCCTGAAGGTAGCCCCATCCACTAACTCAACCCTAGCCATCCCTATCTCCTCAGGTTCCAGCACTCATCAGCAGGGACTCAAAAACACTCGTCTGTCGGGTGATCCATAGGACCAAAACCTTGGGAGAAGACACGCAGAGCCAGCCACTAACAAAATTGTGAAATAAAGTGAATTCCTATAAACCTGCCCCTTCCCTTGCATTCCATAAGCTCAACAAATTGCACCACCTTCCACCTGTTTTCCAGAAACTAAAAATCAGCTTTGACATCCATCCAATTCACCATCTCCTATTTATACCCCAACCATATCTTTACAGTCTCCCCACCTTCACTACTATGGCTTTCACAGGGCCTTGGACATGTCTCATCCACATTATCAGAATTCCCTCTTATCTGGTAACCCTGGCTTTGTGTGGCTCTTCCTCATCCCATCCTCTCTAGTGTAGCCAGAGAAGTATTTCTAAACTGCATGTGTGTTGGGGGCATCTGGGTGGTTCAGTCGGTTAAGCGTTCGACTCTTGATTTCAGTTCAGTTCATGATCTCCCGGTTCATGGGTTCGAGCCCCACATGGGGCTCCGCACTGACAGAACAGAGCCTGCTTGGGCTTTTCTGTCTCCTTCTCTCTCTGCCCACCCCCCACCCCCCCCACTCTCTCTCTCTCTCTCTGTCTCTCAAAATAAATAAATAAATAAACATTTTAAACTACATCATTTCACTTGCCTGCATGAGGTTTTCCATCATCAGCTACTTAGAGGACAAAGTCTGGGTTCGTGAGTAAGCATGCAAAGCCCCCCATCCACTCAACCCAGCTGGTCTACTACCATTTCTCTGGTCTCCAGCCAGTAGTGAGAGTTCCCTAAACAGGTCCTGCTGGGTTTCCAGTCAAAATGGAATAGTGCAGTTAGTGCAGCCACTTGGAAAACAGGATAGAGGTTCCTCAAAAGAGAACTACCCTACAATCCAGCAGCTCCACCTCTGGGTACTTATCTGAAGGAAAGGAAAACACTCAATTAAAAAAATATCTGCACCCCCATATTCATCGCGGCATTATTTACAACAGCCAAGATATGGAAACAACTAAGCGTCCATCCATGGGTGAATGGATAAAGAAGTTATGGTGTATATTCAATGGAATATATCCAGCTATAAAAAAGAAGGAAATCCTGCCGTTTGTGACAACATGGGTGGACCCTGAGGGCAGTCTATTAACTGCAGTAAATTACATGGAGAAAGACAAATACTGTATGATTTCACCTACATGTGGATTCTGAAAAAAACCAGACTCATAGATACAGACAACAGATTGGTGGCTGCCAGAGGGAGGGGTAGGATAAATAAGGGAAGGAGGTCAGAAGGTACAAAATTCCAGTTACAAGACAAGTACTGGGAGTGGAATGTACAGCATGGTGACTATAGTTAATAATACTGTATTGTCGGGGCATCTGGGTGGCTCAGTCAGTTAAGTGTCTGACTCTTGGTTTCAGCTCAGGTCATGATCTCATGGTTTTGTGAGTTCAAGTCCCAAATCAGGTTCTGTGCTGACAGTGTGGGGCCTGTTTGGGATTTTCTCTCTCCCTCTCTCTCTCTGTTCCTCCCCTGCTCATGCTGTCTCTGTCTCTCTCAAAAATAAGTAAACTTAGATGGGGTGCCTGGGTGGCTCAGTCAGTTAGGCATCCGACTTCGGCTCAGGTCATGATCTCACGGTCTGTGAGTTCAAGCCCCGCGTCAGGCTCTGTGCTGACAGCTCAGAGCCTGCTGCCTGCTTCAAATTCTGTGTCTCCCTCTCTCTCTGCCCCTTCCCCCCTCTCTCTCTGTCTCTCAAAAATAAATAAACGTTAAAAAAATAAATTAAAAAAATTTTTTAATAAAATAAACTTAGAAAAAATTATGTAAAAAATAATATTGTATTGTCTATTTGAAAGTTGCTGAGGGAGTAAATCTTAAAAGTTCTTATCACAAGAAGAATATATTTCTAACTGTGTGGTGATAAATGTTAATTAACTAAGCTTATCATCATGACCATTTCACAACATATACAAATATTGAATCATTATGCTGTATACCTGAAACTAATGTAATGTATGTCAATTATATCTCCATTTTTAAAAAATGGAGCGTTGAATTCTCTAGCCACAAAGCCGTAATGAATAAAACATTTTTGAAAATAACCCAACACACAAAGCTGGGCTCAAAGCACAAGACAACTATTGCTGTGAATTAGAAGCCCAACAGAGACAGAAGTCACCGCATGGAGCCATGACTGAGGGCGTTGCTGGGCTCTGGGTCGCAGTGGTAGCCACAAGCTAGGCTCCTGTGGGGTACTGGAGACTAAAAGTTCTCTTGTTGTTGTTGTTGTTGTGTGTGTGTGTTTTAGTTTTTTTAAACATTTATTTATTATTGAGAGACAGAGACAAGCAGAGCATGAGCATGGGAGGGGCAGAGATAGAGGGAGACACAGAACCCAGAGCAGGCTCCAGGCTCTGAGCAGTCAGCACAGAGCCCATGGCGGGGCCCAAACCCACAAACAGGGAGATCATGACCTGAGCGGAAGTCGGACACTTTACCAACTGAGCCACCCAGGCACCCCTCTCTTGTTGTTATGAAAGTCAGGAGTATAGTTACCATTGAAAGGGTAGTGACTGGCAAGAGCACCAGGGGGACTTCTAGTGACTGGTGATGTTCTCTTTCTTAATCTGGGTCCTTGCTATACAGGAGCCTTCACTTGTGAAAATGTCTCCAGCTGCTCACTTGTGATTAGTGTGCTTTTCTGTAATGTACGTTATACTCCAATTAAAAAGTTTACTTGTAAAAATGTTTTCCTGGGAGACAGGGACCAGAGTCAGATCCATGGCTTGAAATCAAGGGCCTGATTATGGCTTTCCTGTGTATGAAAAGAGGCTGATTAAGAGTGGGGCCACCAGTCAGCTACTGGGGCTCCTCTTTCCAGATCCCCTGGGCCAGGGTAGGATGAGGTAAGGGGACGGGAATAGAGGACCGTCTTGCAACGAGGAACCAAGCCAAGTAGCTGCCCAGTAGCTCCACATCTGCATTGGCATTATTCTAGCACAGAAGAAGCAGGAGCCATGGAATGACACATAAGGTTTTGTTCTGGGAGGGGAGCTGAGGAGATTTGGCGGAGGCAAGTACAAAACTATAAACTGCACATTCAGAAGGAGGAGAGGGGAAAAAAAGGACAAAAAACAAATTGAGAGGGCAAAAGCTGCCTTTCAAAATGGATCTGCAAACCAAAATTCTGAAACACATTTTAAAAAATGAAGCTTATGAAAAATAAGCAAGAAGTATTAGATGAAAACTGGTAGAAATGGAACAAGAACAAGTGATCATAGAAAAGAACCGATTAGGGGAAAAAAGGGAACCAATTGGAAATCTTAGATACAAAAAAATAGCCATTGAATTTTTTTAAAGCATCAATATTCGAGCTAAACTCAAGATTGAGTATAGTCAAAGAGAAAAAAAAAATGATGAATTGGAAGATAATAAAGAAAATCATCCAGGGGCGCCTGGGTGGCTCAGTCGGTTAAGTGTCTGACTTTGGCTCAGGTCATGATCTCACAGTTTGTGGGTTCGAGCCCCATGTCGGGCTCCGTGCTGACAGCTCAGAGCCTGGAGCCTGTTTCGGATTCTGTGTCTCCCTGTCTCTCTGACCCTCCCCTGTTCACGCTCTGTCTCTGTCTCAAAACTAAATAAACATTAAAATGAAAAGAAAAAAAGAAAAAAAAAAAGAAAATAATCCAAAATGCAGTACAAAGAGACAAAGAGGGAAGAATAATAAAAGACAAGTTAAGACATGAAATAGACTGAAAGACTCTATCTAAAGGAGATCTATAAGAAATAGAGTGGACAGAATGGTCATATGGTTAATTTTTATTTCTTATGTTTGTTTGTTTCTGTCAGTATTCTTACTACCCCCTTCTAAATTCTGGTACTAAAGTTTCAGAAGGCAGATTAAAGCCTAAAGTCATTTTCTTTTCTTTTTTTAATTTTTTTTAATGTTTATCTATTCTTGAGAGAGAGAGGAAGAGACAGAGTGCAAGTGGGGAGGGGCAGAGAGAGAGGGAGACACAGAATCCGAAGCAGGCTCCAGGCTCTGAGCTGTCAGCACAGAGCCTGAAGCGGGGCTCGAACTCACGAACCTTGAGATCATGACCTGAGCCAGTCAGGCGCTTGACCTACTGAGCCACTCAGGCACCACCCCCCTCTCTTTTTTTTAAATGTTTGTTTATTTTTGAGAGAGAGAAGAGACAGAAAGCCTAAAGTCATTTTCTTCCTCCAGCTGAGGTAGCAGGTGCTCAGGCTTGGTCAGACATAACTTGTGCAGACTCTGGCTGGACTGCATTCCCCTGCCAGTCATCACACTTGTCCCAGGGCTGCAAGACAAGAGCGATACCAGCAGAAATTTCCTGCAGTTCCCTGACATCTGGGTGGTAACAGCAATTTCCTTACTCTTGAGGCCACAGCTACAGTGGTGAATCTGAAAATTGGGCACATTTCCTGATGTTCCTGCCTAAGTTTTTTTAGCACCCAATTCCTATGTGAATTCCCTTTCTACCTGTAGTCCCCGGACTAGTTTCTGTAATCCTGACTGATAAAGGTTATTGGCTATGTTTGGAGATACAGTACTTTTTCCCATAAAATAGATTTAAAAAATTCAAAGTTGTAAAATAGTAGAGAAGGATCAGAGATTTAAAGAACAGTCCAGAAAGCCCAACCTTCAAATAATAGGACTTCTAGAAACAGAACTTGGGGGAAACTGAGGGAAGGAGGTCAACAAAAGAAATCATTCAAGAAATCCCTAGAGCTGAAAGATACAAGTGTGCAAACTGAAAGGGTCCACCTAACACATAGCATAAAGCATGACAATAGACCCATGGACAAGGCACATCATAATGAAATTTTAAAACATTAAGGATAAAGAAAAACTCCTAGAAGCTTCCAGAGGGAGGGGAAAACAGTCACATACACAGCATCAAGAATCAGAATGGTGGGGAGTCTAGGGGGCTCGTTCAGTTAAGCATCCATCTCTCGGTTTCAGCTCAGATCATGATCTCCCAGTTTTGTGGGTTCAAGCCCACCTCTGGGCTCTGTGCTAACAGTGGGGAACCTGCTTAAGATTCTCTCTTAGACCCTCTCTCTCTGCCCCTCCCCTGCTCACACTGTCTCTGTCTCTCTCAAAATAAATGAACTTAAAAAAAAAATTTGTTTAAGGAATCAGAATGGATAAACTTCTCAAAAGCAAAAATAGAATCTAGAAGATAATGAAGCAATACCCTCAAAATTCTAAAGAAAAAATTATTTCTACCATACAGCTCCACACTCAGCCAAAGTAAAAATCAATGTAAGGGTAGATAAAAAGCCATTTTTAGATGTAAAAAGAAATATTTTTAAAGTATCTCTTAAGTACCCTTTCTCAAGAAGATACTGGAGATGTGTTCCACCAAAAGTAAGGAAGCAAACTAAGAAAGAAGAAAACATAGATGACAAGAAATAAACTCCCCCTCCAAAGATGAAAATTCCTAAGATGGCAATGAAAGGAGATAACAGGATAATAGCTGTGTAATAAATGTAGAAATCAACGAATCTAGATTGGAGCAGATCAGAATGTTTCAGAAAAGATTTCCTCAGGAAAATAAATTTGATAGACCACTTAATGTTTGGACATATTGAGAGAGGATTTACATAACTGGGGTTGAATTAGTAACATGAATATAGAACACTAAGCAAATGAAAAAGAAGGACAATCATAAACTCCTGGGAAAACAAAAATTTGTGCAGATAAGGAAAATTAATCATAATGTACTGCATGGCTCAGCTCAGGGCTAACATAGTCATGATAATATAGCTCAGTGTTAACAGAGTTATAATAATATAAATATTTTGGATAAAATTATGGTATTGACAAGATTAAGGGACAAAAGAAGATCTGTATGTGGTTGAGGGAAGGAAGTGAAAGAGGGCTAGAGCCTTAGTGTCCATAGAAGGAAGTCTGAAAATAATACCTATGGCTGAAAAATAAAGAAGCAGAAATATAAACATAGTATTTAGCAATATAGAGGTAAACACCAAAAGAACCAGTTCAAAGAATTGAAAAAGTTTGCCTTTGAAAAACGGGAAATGAGAGGCAGGGAGTAGGGGACTTCTCTTTTTCATAACAAGTCTTATAGGACTATTTAACTTTTTTTTTTAAGTTTATTTATTTTTAGGGAGGGAGGGACAGAGAGAGAGAGAGGGAGACAGAGAATCCTAAGCAGTTTCTGCACTGTTAGGACAAAAGCCTGATGCAGGGCTTGAACTCATGAACTCTGAGATCATGACCTAAGCTGAAATTAAGACCTGGCTCTTGATTAACCAACTGAGCCACCCAGGCACCCCATATTTAACTTTTTAATTTATGTGTATGTATGATTTCAAATAAAGATAAAATTTTTAAAAAGAGAAGAGTAGATGCTAATGAAACAAACAAACAAACAAAACAGAAAGGATCAGTGTAAAATGCTGGCCCTTGGGGAGAAAATTATTAAACCAGACAAATCTCTAGCAAGCCTGAGATTAAAAGAAGAAAGATGCACTAACAAACAATAATAAGAATAAAAAAAGATGCAGTCTGTACTTACACAGAAAATTTTCAAAACACTGCAAACAGCTTTATGTATTTGAAAACTCAGATAAAATGGATAATTTTCTAGATATAAATTACCAAAATTGGTGTAAAAATAACTACAGAGTTCAAATGAACTATTAAAATTTTTGAAGTGATAATCAAAGGCCTCTCACTCTAAAAGATATCTGGTCTAGATGGTATTAGAAAACTCATTTTCTTGAACATTTAAGGCACAAATAAACTGTCTATTTTTTAAAAAGTAATGTAGGGGCACCTGGGTGGCTCAGTTGGTTGAGTGTCTGACTTCAGCTCAGGCCATGATCTTGGGGTTCACGGGTTCAAGTCTCACATCGGGCTCTGTGCTGACAGCCCAGAGCCCAGAGCCTGGAGCCTGCCTAGGATTCTGTGTCTCCCTCTCTCTCAGCCCCTCCCCCACTCATGCTTTGTCTCTCTTTCTCTATCTCTCAAAAAAAAATAAACATTAGGGGAGCCTGGGTGGCGCAGTCGGTTAAGCGTCCAACTTCAGCCAGGTCACGATCTCACGGTCCGTGAGTTCGAGCCCCGCGTCAGGCTCTGGGCGGATGGCTCGGAGCCTGGAGCCTGTTTCCGATTCTGTGTCTCCCTCTCTCTCTGCCCCTCCCCCGTTCATGCTCTGTCTCTCTCTGTCCCAAAAATAAATAAACGTTGAAAAAAAGAAAAAAAATAAACATTAAAAAAATAATAAAATAAAAAATAAAAAAGTAATCTCTGTACCCGATGTGGGGCTCCAACTCCCAACCCCAAGATCAGGAGTTAAATGCTCCGCTAATTGAGCCACCCAGAGTTTAAAGTAAACTCTCTTAAACAAATGTTTTCAGTTCCTATGGCAGTTGTCCTCTTAAATCCTTCTTCTGATAAGATTTTTTGCAGAGCATAGGATTACCCACCTACGGCTATATTTCTCAGCCTGCCTTGAAACTAGGTACGGCTGTATGACTGCATTCTCACCTTCAGTTATAAGCACAAGTGCTGTGCTACATTCTGTCACTCAGTATATTAGTTCCCTAGGGCTGCTGTAACAAAGTACAACAAACTGTTTTGCTCTCACAGTAGAAGGAGAGTAAAAGTCCAAGATCAAGGTGTCATCAGAATTGGTTCCTTCTGAGAGTTTTATGAGAAAATATCTCTTTTCTCCCTCTCTCCTGGCTTCCTATACTTTGCTGGAAATCTGTGGTGTTCCATGGCCAATCTCTGTCTTCATGTTCACCTGGTATTCTCCCTTTGGTGTGTCTGTGTCCTAATTTCCTCTTTTTATAATCACGACACTTATCATACTAGATTAGATTAGTCATATTAAATCAAGAGTCGGATGTTTTAACCCACTGAGCCACCCAAGCGCCCCTGAGTGGTGTTTTGATTATAGGAGCTTGGCTTTTACCCTAACAAATACAGCTGCCCAACTCACTTTATAAGAATCTAAACTTTAGAGGCGCCTGGATGGCTCAGTCAGTTAAGCCTCTGACTTCAGCTCAGGTCATGATCTCATGGTTTGTGGGTTTGAACCCCACATCGGGCTCTGTGCTGACAGTGCAGAGCCTGCTTTGGATCCTATGTCTCCCTCTCTCCCTGCCCCTCCCCCACCTGTGTGTGTGTGTGTGTGTGTGTGTGTGTGTGTGTGTAAGTTATATATTTATGTATAATATATATTATATATAGTATAATATAATATTATTTAAATATATATAAATTCTATATGATTTATATAATTATAATTATAATATATACAATTTACATAAATTTATGTTTATCTTAGTGATTCAAAAATAAAATGGTTCAAAGTGCCTGGGTGGTTCAGTTGGTTAGGTGTCTGACTTCAGCTCAGTGTAGAATGGTTCAACATAAGAAAATCTATAAAAGTACACTAACAGATTGAAGTAGAAAAACACATTTAATCAACACAGTAGATCAGAAAAATATTTACCAAAATTCAATGTTCCTATAACTGGATATGTAAACATGAAGTATATAGTTAATAATGTGAAGGAATTATTGTTGATCATGGTACTGTAGTTTTTTGTGGGTTTTTTGAAGAATTATTATCTTTTAGGGATTCAAACTGACATATTTACAGGTAACATGAAACGTCCAGCATTTGTTTCAAACAACATAGAATGGGGACAAGTTAGCAAAGGAACAGATAAAACAAGACTGACCCCGAGCTAATAGCAATTGAGGCTGTGTGATGGGTAGACAAAAGTTTATTACACTTGTCTGTCTACTGTTGTGTGTGTTTTAGTGGAGAGTTAAGAAAATTCAAACTCAGTCATAACTTTAAAAGAAAAGAGACTCAGGGGTGCCTGGGTGGCTCAGTCAATTGAACATATGACTCTTGATTTCGGTTCAGGGCATGATCACAGTCCGTGGGTTCAAGACCTGCATGGAGCTCTGTGCTGACAGCTTGGAGCCTCCTTAGGATTTTCACTCTTCCTCTCTCTGTCCCTCACAGCTTGTGCATTCTTTCTCTCTCTCTCAAAATAAATAAACTTAAAAAAAAAGATTTCTGATTATTAAAAAGAAGAAAGAGAAGAAAAATGACACAGAAGTCAATGTCCTTAACCTGACAAAAGTCATCTATCAATCTTAGGGTTCAAATCACTTTTGTAGTAAAACTTAAAAGCATTGCCATTAAAGTCAAGAATGAGATGAATATGCCTGCTTCTCCTCAGCACTGTTCTCAAGGTCCTAACCTACACAATAAATAAGGAAATAAAGAACAGGTATAAGAATTGAAGGCTGGGGAGACAAAACTATCCTTAGTTGCAGATAATATGGTACTATATAGAAAATCCAAAAAACCTAATAAAGTTATTTTTTTAATGTTTATTTATTTTTAAAAGATAGAGAGAGACAGAGCATGAGTGGGGGAGGGGCAGAGAAAGGCAGAGACACAGAATCCAAAGCAGGCTCCAGGCTCTGAGCTGTCAGCACAGAGCCCAACACAGGGCTCGAACTCAGGGACTGCAAGATCATGACCTGAGCCGAAGTCCGACGCTTAACCGACTGAGCCACCCAGGTAACCCCCTTTTATTTTTAAAGTCATTTTTTTAATGTTTATTTATTTTTGACAGAGAAGAAAAAACCTAATGAATTATTATAACTAATAGTGAAGCTCAGCAAGAAAATCTAATAGAAAAAGCATATTATTCACACATACACACAAAAAATAATCCAGTATCTAGGAATAAGTCTAATGAAAGATATGCTTTCTGAAGAAAATTACAAAACAAAACAAAACAAACAAACAAACAAAAACCATTATTAAAGAACCTAGAAAGAGACTTGAGTAAATGGATTTATTTTTACATCATGTTTACAGACAGAAAGTTCAATCTTTTGCTTTTTTTTTAATCTTTTAAAATGTTTATTTTTGAGAGAGAGAGCGAAAGAGGGCACATGCTAGTGGCAGAGAGAGGGGGAGACATAGAATCTGAAGCAGGCTCCAGGCTCAGAACTGTCAGCACAGAGCCCAACCCAGGGCTCCAACTCACAAACCAGGAGATCATGACCTGAGCTGAAATCAGACGCTTAACTGACTGAGCCACCCAGGCGCCCCCAGAAAGTTCAATCTTATAAAGGTATCAATTATACCAATGTTAATATATTAATCCAATGCAATTCTAACCTAAATCCCAACCAGTTTTTTTCTTGTAATTACACAAGCTTATCCTAAAATTCACATAAAGGATCACATGTCAGGAAAGCTAAGACAATGTTGAAGAGCAAAGTAAGAGAACTTGCCCTACAGATACCAAAATCCTTCTAAATCCTTAATAATTAATTCAATAGGATGATTGAAGAGTAATAGACAAGACCAATAGAATAGAATAAAGAGCCCCCAAACCTGCATACCTTTGGAAATTTGACATATGACAAAGGAGATATCCCTAAACATAAGGAGGAAAAGAATGGATTATTTGGAAAATGGTACCAGGGCACTCGTTATTCACCTAAAAAAAAAAAAATAGATGTCTACTTCACACCATATAAAAAACATAAATTCCAGATGTTCAAAAGATAAAGAAAGAAATTTAAAACTTCTGGAAGAGGGGCACCTGGGTGGCTCAGTTGGGTGAGTGTCTGACTTCAGCTCAGGTCATGATCTCACAGCTTGTGAGTTGGAGACCTGCATCAGGCTCTGTACTAACAGCTCAGAGCCTGAAGCCTGCTTCCAATTCTGTGTCTCCCTCTCTGTCCCTCCCCTGCTCATGCTCTGTCTCTTCTGTCTCAAAAACAAATAAACATTAAAAAAAAATTTTTAACTTCTGGAAGAAAATATAAGAGGAAAAAAAAAGAAAATATTAGAGGATACCTTTATGACCTCAATTTGAAAAAGAGGACTTAATTAAAATACAAAGCTTAATGCGTAAAGGAAAAGATTGATAATTTGACTACAATAAAATGTAAAACTGCAGTTTAAATGTAAAACAAGACAAAGCCCAGAAGATAGGTACAGCACATACCATGACAAAGAAATTAATGTCCACATTTTATAAAGACCTCTTAAAGATCTATTTAAGAGAAGTTCCAGTTTCAGTAAATGGAATAAGCATGCCCCGTCTTGTCTCCCCCATTGAATGCAACTATGAATCCTTGCACAGACTCTGTGGGGTAACTAGCAATCTGAGGACACTGAAAAGTAAATAGTATTAAGTCAACTGGAGGACACCAGAGCTCAAAGATCTATCTAACCAGCGGTGAGGTTACCATTTTTTTCCCTTCAGTATCACTTGACCAGAAGGAAACCTGAAACTCAGAAGTACATACCAGATGAGGTCAGAAAGAGCTGCAAGAGAAACCTTCTTTTCCCAGTCTGAAGAAGGGGAAAAGGAACCACTAAGGGTCACAAGGACTTCCCCATTTTTTTTTCTCTTTTTTTGCACCCTCCACTCCAGCCTCTAGGCAATAACAAAGTGGAGGCATGATATTGGCAGGTGCCAAAACTCAGAGGAACATGAAGGGGCTGTGTTGCTCCAGAACGTGGGGCAAATTCCCATTGTGTGATACTCAACTCATTTTTGACAAGAGTGTCAAGACCATTAAATGGGAGAATACTCTTCAACAAATGGTATGGGAACAACTACATAACCAGATGCTAAAGAATGAAATGGGGCCTTTAGATCATACATACACAAAAATCAACTCAAAATGGATCAGAGATCTAAATATAAGACCTAAAACAGTAAATCTATTAAAATAAAACATAAGTATAAATCTCTATGATCTTAGATTTGATAATGGAGTCTTATAAATGACACAAAAAGCACAAATAACAAAATAAAAAATACATAAATTAGATTTTATCAACATTTGCAACTTTTGTACATTAAAAGACACTATCAAGGGGTACCTGGGTAGCTCAGTCAGTGGAGCATATGACTCTTGATCTCAGGGTTGTGAGTTCAAGCCCATGTAAGGCACAGAGCCTACTTTAAATAAATAAATAAATAAATAAATAAATAAATAAATAAATAAAATGTTTTTAAAAAAAATTTTAATGTTTTTTCATTTTTGAAAGACAGAGAGAGACAGAGCACAAACAGGGGTGGGGCGGAGAGAGAGGGGGACACAGAATCTGAAGCAGGCTCCAGGCTCTGAGCTGTCAGCACAGAGCCCAACGCGGGGCTCAAACTCACAAACCACGAGATCATGACCTGAGCCAGAGCCAGTTGCTCAACTGACTGAGCCACGCAGGCGCTCCAATGTTTTTTTTAAATATTAAGAAATATTAAGAAAATGAAAAAACAACCTACAGAATAGGAGAAAAAATTTATATACCATATATCCAGTATGTAAGATATAGAAAGCACTCTTTTTTTTTTTAATTTTTTTAATGTTTATTTTTGAGAGAAAGAGAGAGACCGAGTGTGAGCAGAAGAGGGGCAGAGAGAGAGGAAGACGCAGAATCCAAAGCAGGCTCCAGGCTCTGATCTGTCAGCACAGAACCCAAAGCAGGGCTGAAACTCATGGAACTGTGAGACCATGACCTGAGCCAGCCAGACACTTAACTGATTGAGCCACCCAGGCATGCCTAGAAAGAACTCTTACAACAGAACAACAAAAAGACAAAAACCCAATTCAAAATGGGTGAAAGATTTGAATAGATATTTCTCCAAAGAAGATGTGCACATGGCCATGATGTACATAAGCACATGAAAAGATGCTCAATATCATTAATTATTAGGAAAATACAAATAAAAAAAAAACACAGTGAGATTCTGCTTCACACCCATTATGATGGCTAAAATAAACAGAAAACAACAAGTGTTGGTAAGGATGTGGAAAAATTGGAACCCTCCTATATTGCTGGTGGAAATGTAAAATGGTGTGGACACTAGAAAACAGTTTGGCAGTTCACAAAAAGTTAAACATAGAATTATATATGACCTAGCAATTCCATTCCTGGTTATACATCTAAGAGAATTGAAAACAGGTGTTCAAACAAAAAGCTATACATGACTGTTCATAGCAGCATTATTCATGACATTCCAAAAGTGAAAACAACCCAAACGTCCATTAACTGATGGATGGATAAACAAAATGTGATATATCCATACAATAGAACATTATTCAATCATAGAAAAGAATGAAATACTTATACATGGTACAATGTGGATGAACTTTCAAAACAGGAGGCTAAGTGAAAGAAGCCAAACACTGAAGGTGACATATTGTATGATTCCATTTATTTTTTTTAATGTTTTTTAATTTATTTTTGAGAGAGAAAGAGAGACAGAGCATGAGCTGGGGAGGGGCAAAGAAAGAGGGAGACACAGAATCCAAAGCAGGCTCCAGGCTCTAAGATCTCAGCACAGAGCCTGATGCGGGGCTAGAACTCACGAACCATGAGATCATGACCTGAGTTGAAGTTGGACACCCAATGGACTGAGCCTCCCAGGCACCGCTGTATGAGTCCCTTTATATGAAATGTCCAGAATAGGCAAATTCACAGAGCTGGAAAGCAGACTGGTGGTTGCCAGGAGAAATGGAGTAACTGCTTAATGAATATAAAGTTTCTTTTGAGGGTGATGCACTCTGCTGTTAGACAGCAGTGATGGTTGCACATGACGTATGTACTAACAGCCACCTAATTGTACACTTTAAAATGATTAAAATGGAGAATTAGATATTATGTAAATTTTACCTTAAATAAAAAAAATTCTATATGCAGTGAATATATTCTTTAAAAATGAGTGAAATAAAGACATCCTCAAGTAAAAGAAAACTAAGAGAGCTTGTCCTCATCAGACTTGTTCTACAATAAATGCTAAAGAAAGTTCTTCAGATGGAAGACAAGTGATACCTAAAAGAAATGTAGGACACCAGGAATAAAGAAAGAAAATCAAAAATGATTAAAAATACGGTTAAATATAATAGACTATTCTCCTAAATTCTTTAAAATATGTACAACAGTTAAAAGTGAAATGACAACATGGTTCAGTAAATTTTTGGTATATATACACGTAATACATATAACAACTACAAGATGAAGGCTGTGGGGTAAAGGGACCAATATAGTGGTAAGTTTTCTACATTCTACATGAAGTAGTAAAATATTAATTCTTAGTAGACTGTGAAATATTAAGTATTTATATTATAATCCCTGGGGCAACCACTGCATTTTTTAAAAGCTATGCAGAGATACAGTTTAAAACTCAACAGATAAATTAAAATGGGGGACAAAGTTAAAACTATAGGCCTAATTTTAAATTTATCAAGATTTATACGAAATGAAAGTTGTCTAAAACACAGGGATTGTCTTATTAGATTTAAAAACAAACAAACAACAAAACCCAACTATTTACTATCTATAATTTTATGATACAGATAGATTAAAAGTAAAAGAGTGGATGGGGTACCTGGGTGGCTCAGTCAGTTGAGCATCTGACTTCGGCTCAGGTCATGATCTCGTGGTTTGTGAGTTGGAGCCTCACGTGGGGCTCTGTGTTGACAGCTCAGAGCCTGGAGCCTGCTTCGGATTCTGTGTCCCCCACTCTCTCTACCCCGCCCCCTCTTGTGTTCTGTCTGTCTGTCTGTCTCTGTCTCAAAAATAAACCTTAAAAAAAATTTTTTTAAGTAAAAGAATGGAAAAAGATATACCATGCAGACTAATCAAAAGAAAACTAGAGGGGCACCCGGGTGGCTCAGTCGATTAAGTGTCCACTTCGGCTCAGACCACAATCTCACTGTTCGTGAGTTTGAGCTCCACATCGGGCTCTGTGCTGACAGCTTAGAGCCTGGAGTCTGCTTCAGATTCTGTGTTTCCCTCTCTATCTGCCCCTCCCCCACTCTCACTCTGTCTATCTCAAAAATAAATAAACGTTAAAAGAATTTTTTTAATAAAAAATTAATAAAAAAAGAAAGATACAGTGGCTATATTAATGTTAGAGAAAAGAGACTGCATGGCAAGGATAATTTCCCGGAACAAAGACAGCAATACCTAATAACAAAAGTCAATTCACCAAGAAGACAACTTGAAATGTGCATGCCCCTAACAAAAGAGCTTAAAAATCCATGCAGCAACACTGACAGAATTGAAAGAATTAGATAAATCCATAATTATAGTTGGAGACTTCAACACTCCTCTCTCAGTAATTGATAGAATAAGCCAACAGAAAATCAGTAAATATATAGAAGAACTGAACTATTCCATCTACCAACTGGATCCAAATGATATTTATAGAACACTCCACACAACAGGAACAGAATATACATTCTTCTCAAATGCACACAGAACATTCACTATGATAGATTTTATCCAGAGTCATAAAACAAACCTAAATAAATTTAATAGACTTGAAATCATACAAAGCATGTTCTCTGACCATAATGTAATTAAACTAGCAATCAATAACAGAAAGATAACTGGAAAACCTCCAAATACTTGGAAATTAAACAACATAATAATGCATGGGTCAAAGAGGAAGTCTCAATGGAAATTAGAAAATACTTGGACCTGAATAGGAACACAACATATCAGCATTTGTGGGATGCAGCTAAAGCAGTGCTTAGAGGGAAATGTATACTATTAAATGCTTATATTTGAAACAAAGAAAGACTTCAATCCAATATTCTAAGCTCCTACCATAAGAAACTAGAAAAAGAAAAGTGAACTCAAAACTTTCAGAAGGAAGGAAAGCATAAAGACTCAATAAAAGTAAAAACAAAAATAGAGAACATCAACAATGACACGAAAAGCTGAGTCTTTAAAAATTTCAATAAAATTGATAAATCTCTAGCTAGACTAACAAAAAAAAACAGGGGAGAGTGGTGGGAGAGAGGACACCAATCACCAATATCTGGAATGAAAGAGAGGCTCTCACTACAGACCCCACAGACATTAAAAGAATAATAAGAGAATACTATGAACAACTCTACACAAATGAATTTGACAACTTAGATAAAATGGACCAATTCCTTGAAAGCCACAAATTACCAAAACTTACCTAAGAAAAGATAGATAACCCAAATAGTCCTATACCTAGTAAAGAAATTAAGTCATCCTTTAATGTATTCTGATAGTTTCTTGGGCTAATAAAACTGCTCTGTTTCCCTATTGCTCTAATGGTTACAATCTATATATGTAT
The DNA here is from genome assembly GCF_027475565.1 of Acinonyx jubatus. Classification (NCBI taxonomy): domain Eukaryota; kingdom Metazoa; phylum Chordata; class Mammalia; order Carnivora; family Felidae; genus Acinonyx; species Acinonyx jubatus. The sequence continues at coordinate 43,066,994 of NC_069382.1, forward strand.
TAAAACTCAGAATTGCAAGCCCCCTCCTCAAAAAAGTCAATTTTACTGTTAATTTTTAAAATAAAAAAATAATAAATTCAGAAAAAGCCAAATGAATAAATATCAAAGTGAACAAAAGTATACAGGAAATTCACAGAAGAAACAAACAAAAACTATAAAAATGTTCACCTTCCCTAGTAATCAGAGAATGAAATTAAAATAACAATAAAAAGTCATTTGCTTGATCATAAAGTCATTTTTGATCATAGCAAGTATTGGGCCAATGCAATAGGACCCTCACTTACTGATAGGAATACAGCTGGCCAATTTCATTGGAGTGGAATTTCACAAGATGAAGCTAAAAATGGACCACTCTTCCCCCCAGCAATGCCTCTTCTAAAATTTTCACAGGAGCACAAAAAAAAGATGTTCCCAGGAAAGTTCATTACAGCATTGTATGTAACAGTAAAACATTTTTAAAAGCTAGAGAATTAATACATGATGTATTATTCATACAGTGGAATACTATACAATACTTTAAGTGATATTTCATGATATGCTGTTTTAAATAAATGAGCTTAGAACTATAAGAAACTGACAGAGATAAAATCTCAAAGATAGAATACAGAGTGCATGGGCACCTGCCTGGCTCACTTCGTAGAGCCTGTGACTCTTGATCTCAGCATTGTGGGTTCAAGCCCCACATTAGGTGTAGAGATTACTTAAAAATAAAATCTTAAAAAAAAAAAAGGAATGTGGAATGCAATAGCCAGTTGTAAAATGACACTGTTTATATCAGGTTTGAAAACATGCGAAACAAAGTTATATGTTGTTAATAGATTTGTACACATGCTTTAATAGCATTAAAAAAACATGCCTGTGAGGCGGTGCCTGGCTGGCTCAATCCATTAAGACTCTTGACTTCTGCTCAGGTCGTGATCTCACGGGTTCATGGGTTCAAGCCCCACATTGGGCTCCACACTGATGATGTGAAGCCTGCTTGGGATTCTCTCTCTTATCTCTGCCTCTTTCTCTCTCTCTCAAAATAAGTAAATAAACTTTAAAAAAATGCATGGTAAACAGAATCACAAATTCAGGATAGATGCTACCTCAGTGGAAGGAGAGGAATGTGTTCAGTGTAGAAGACCCAAAGGGACTTCAACTGTATCTGAAATTTCTTTTCTCTTTTCTTTTCCTTTCTTTTCTTTTCTTTTTCTTTCTTTCTTTTCTTTTTAAGAAAAACCAAGCAAGGCAACATATTAGAATTCAATGGATACAGATCGTGGATTCATGGGAATTTATTATGTTATTCTCTATTTTTCTAGATATTTGAAGTATTTCATAACTAAAATAATAATTACCACTGCACACAGTAATTCATCCTAGTGGTTAGGGCTCTTGCCAGGAGCAACGGCTGGGCTCTGATCTCAGTTCAGCTGCTCTCTAGCTATGGGACTTGGAGAAACCACTTAACTTCTCTGAACTTCAGTCTCCTTAAATGTAAAGTAAGGATAGTAATAGGACTTTCCTTATGGTATTTGGGGGGGGGGGGTTACATGAGTTAAAATTTAGATGTTTAGCATAGTGTTGGGCACATGGCAAATATAACGTGTGTTAGATTTTTTATTTTTATTATGCCTCAACCTTTGCAACTCAACTGTCAGCTCTATGAAAGCTTCCCCAACAGTGCCCCTGTGTCTAATCCATCTGTTAGCCCTTGCCGAGAAGAAGCAGGAACTCTACCTTGACTTTTCACCTTGCTTAGCTGTGTAGCTTAACTATTTGTCTGTCTTCCTGACTGTACTATTTTCTTAATTATCTTTGTATCCCAAGTGTCTGGCAATAGTAGGACTATAGGATGGACTTATGGATGACTTATAAGTAGGACTTATGGATGACTAGAAGAACAAACAAATAAACAAGTGAATGTCCCTCTTGTCCCTAATAAACCCACTAGTGTTTTCTCCCCGTCTTCCCTCCCCTTCTCAAGGACCTTGGACTTTCATAGACTGGCTTAAATCCCTCAAATCACAGAAGAAATACTTAATGAAAGTCATTACTCTGAACAAACATTCTTCGCAGGTCAGGTCTTAAAAGAAGCTCTGGTATAGAAGACGAGCTTAAAACAAAGGGAAAAGTCTCCTGCAACCTGCCCTGCTACACTCAGCACACACACACATACACACAACATCAATCTCTGCTCAGAGAAGGACCATCTCAACAAGTGACAAATACGGGAAGGTAATGTGGGCACAGAGCTCTCAGAAAAAAAGAGTTGTGAATGTTCTCTTGAAAAGTTGTGTGTGAGTCACAATTTTTAAAGCACAAATCGTATTCTTGGTGAATAAAAGAATGTTTTTAATTTGCTGGGGAAGCTGGCTAGTTAAATCTTATTGTGAATTCTTTATTAAAGACTGAAGTCAGGAATTCTTTTGTTAAGTAAATATTCAGGCCCTTCCTTGCCAAAGAGCTTTTGAAACTTTGCTGTAATTATGCTGATGTTTTCTGTGTTTATATGTTAAATGCCTAGAGCTTAATTGTTAATGGGTAAATAAGAGAAGCCGCAGGGCCTTTGCCAAAAGAGGCCCAAGAGCTGGCGCTGGGAGAACAATGACTCCACAGGACTCCCCTGGAGTGGGTTGAAGGCAGTTAGGGAAAGAGCCCTCACTTCTCTCTTCTCCGTAGATGTATCTCCTGGTGGAGCCCTGGGAAGAGACAGCTCCTCAGATCGTGAACCTGGGTCTAAACAAAAGTGCCAAGCAAGAGTTCTGGCCTGTGTTCCCTTTCTCCTCACTGCCAACAAGTCAAGAATTGCCACTGCCCTCAAGAAAACCAGCTGGAGAGGGGCGCCTGGGTGGCTCAGTCGGTTGAGCGGCCGACTTAGGCTCAGGTCATGATTTCACGGTCCGTGGGTTCGAGCCCCGCGTCGGGCTCTGTGCGGACAGCTCAGAGCCTGGGGCCTGTTTCAGATTCTGTGTCTCCCTCTCTCTGACTCTCCCCCGTTCATGCTCTGTCTCTCTCTGTCTCAAAAATAAATAAACGTTAAAAAAAAAAAAAAGAAAAAGAAAAAAGAAAACCAGCTGGAGAATTATGACCCTGTCGTAGTAACTGTCAACCCAATAGAGGGCCAAGAGAAAGGGTCTTGGCTACTTTCCCAAGGCAGGTTACTGGGTTGCAGTTCTATGCCCACCACACACAAGCTGTGTCAGCTCTATCCTGGGGTCCTCGTCAGCAAAATGGGAATAAGGGTACCGACCTCATAAGGGTATTCTCACAATCAAATAAGCTAATATTGTAGAAAAATGCTTAGGACTGCGCTTGGCACATAGTAAGTGCTACGTAAGTTAAATATTTAACTGAGAGTTCAGTAAATATCGTGTTAGGTTTCCATATATCAAATTTCTATGGAACACGAGGTGCAAATAACATGGTACACTGTGAATTGTTTGCCGGGTTACAGTAAATTGTAACCTTACAGTAAATTGTAATCCTTCACATCAAAATATTTATTTATTTACTTATTTAATTTATTATTTATTTATAAGAGACAGTCCAAGTAGGGGAGAGGGGCAGAGGGAGAGGAAGAGAAAGACTCTTTTTTATTTTTTATTTTTTAATGTTTATTTATTTTTAAGAGAGAGACAGAGACGGTGCAAGCAGAGGAGGGACAGAGAGAGAGAGGGAGACACAGAATCTGAAGTGAGTTCCAGGCTCTGAGCTGTCAGCACAGAGCCCAATGTGGGGCTCGAACCCACAAGTTGTGAGAATGTGAGCTGAAGTTGGACGCTTAACTGATTGAGCCACCCAGGCACCCCAAAGAGAGAATCTTAGGCAGGCTCTGCGTCCAGTAAGGCACGGAGCTCAATCTCAAGACTGACTGCAAGATCACAACCTGAGCTAAAATCAAGAATGGGGTGCTTAACCGACTGAGCCAGCCGGTGCCCCTCAATGCATATTTAAATATAAGGTAGTCTTTCTAGTCTCTGCAATACATCCTCCAGATTATACCCAGAGGATGAAGAATTCGTGAGGAAACTTCGAGATACTTCTGTTGAAAACCCAACATGGCATGTTCAGATCAACTCTCTTCATCTTAGAGCTTCTCCCCTTCAGGGTTTGGGGTCTTGGCAGAAGCAGGCTGTGACTTGCTGAGCCTGCCAGGGTATCTCCAACATAATCTTAGCTCTTCTAGGCAAAATAATTTTAAATCCAAAGTCAGCAAATCATTTGCAAGCAAAAGTTAGCAGGAAATCTCCCTGTGTTGGCTCGGGCCTTTTCCAGTATTGAAGTGGGGAGGGGAACAGAGGATATTCAGCGGGTATGGGTTTGAGGTAGACCGTGTCTGCTAAGGCAAGGTAGTTCCTCCAGGTTCTAGTCCTTCAGATGGATAGAATGTGGTCAGAGATAAGGTTCCCCCAGACACAGGGGGAAATGTTCTCAAGGCTTGCCAGATCCTTAAAATTTCAGAGTTGAAAGGGGGCATTTCAACCCTTGGCTATAAGCAGCTAGCCAAGAGCCAAGAGTCTCTATGCTTCTAGGCACACGAGGCTCCTTGGTTCTCAACATCACTGAACAACACGTACTTAGATGTGAACTCTCTCAGAGCACAGCCTGGAGGCACAATCCACGAGGAAGGCCCCAATCATCTCTTCTCCTAAAGAGAGGAATTTGTCAAAGCACAGTCATGTCCAGAATCTCACTGAATCCCCAGAAGCACATCTTTGGAGCAGAAAGAGAAGTGTTAGTAGGGCACTTTAGCAGCCAAGGAAGCAGATGCTCACAGTGGCAAGTGACATGCCCAGGATCACATAGATGTTAAAGGCTTGAACAAGGGCCTGGGCATACCGATCCTGGCCTGTACTGTTCACCAGACTCTGCTATACTCCCTCTCTTTTTTGAAGGAACCCCCCACCCCCCACTGCCCAGGAAAAGAGCACTCTACTCCTGCAAGCACCAGGCATTGTTCCCCTGTGCTCCTGTTAGAACCATGGCCAGCACCCAGCAGGTAAAGGCAGGTCAGTGACTACTACACACAGACCTTGGTGCTCAGTGAGCCCCTCCTTCCTCTGCAGTCTCCCCCCCACCCCTGGCTCATTCCCACTCTGGGGGTAGACATCTGGAAAGAGCTCGGGACTGCAGCCCATTATCTGCTTTTGGATGTGCAGCACCTTCTTTTTTCTAGACCTTCAGAAACAGCTATTCCTGCTCAACTAGAGATGGGTTCTCCAGAGGTCCCAACACTTCCATCTGCCTGGACTGCTGGGAAGAGAAAGCATGCTCTCAGAGATGGTGAAGACCACATTCCAGAAGGTGCCGGCACATTCTATCATGTAACCAACCATTGGTTCCCCTCATGTGGGGAAGGGGGCTGGCTCAAATGGCACAGATATTGGAGATCGTCCAGCTAAGACCCTCTGAGGAAGCTGGGAGGAGATACCCAGGTCAGGAAGGGGGTGAGACCCCACGGGGAAAGGACTCTTCAGAGCTGAAGAGTTATAACAAAGAGCCCCAGACTTGGAAAAGACCTTTGAAGTTTGCAGGGTACAGTCCAGGGATCTGGCTAGGGAGCATTGGAGCAAGAGACCAAAAGCAGCCAAGCAGGAGGCGGAAGGGAAGGAAAGGGTTGAACAGTGAACAGAAAGACAAAGAGCAGGCAGTTCCAAGGAGCCAAGAACGCAAATCATTTGCAGACGCTGGTGTGATAGTCAACCAAGGCTCCTGTGGGAGTGACTGTCACTGTGGATCAGACACATTTACACGTCACAGTGAGTGTGAGCCTGTGTGTGTGTAAACGTCCCTGATGAGTCAGCCCGTGTGTGTAATGCTCTGTCAGTTCGTGAGTCATGGAGTGTGTGTCAGAGCTGGTGTGTGTGTTTGTGTGTGTGTGTGTGTGTGTGTGTGTGTGTGTGTTCTAGTGCACAAGCCCGCCCATGAGAGCTGCCCATGCCCAGAGTGACGCTGGAATGTGAATGAAAGCCAGACAGCACAGCGGAGAGCAGAGCACTCCCAGGGTGAAGCTGTGTTTAAAGGGCACCATGCTTCATTCACACCATACATCACACACCACATTTCTGAACCCGTTCCAGAGAAAGCCATCTGTCCCCTCTTCCTGCTGAAACCCCCCTATGGAGCAACAGTGTTAAATTCTTCAGGCTTGTGGGGTTGTTTCCAGAGTCAGAGATGGCCCATTCTCAGAATCCTACATTTCAACCCCTTCGTTTTACAGAGAGGGGAACTGTGGCAGAGAAAGCCAATGCCCAGGTCCCAGAATCACACAGCCAGCTTGTAGCAAAGCCAGGTGCAGACTCAGGTGTCCTCACCACCACCACCAACAACCCTCACTGCCTAGGCCTCCATCCCCCTGCACACAGTGCATTCTTTTTCCATTTTCCTCAAGGATGTGATGAGTTGACTCCTTTTTATGAAAATGCACCTAGGCCCTCGCACAGGAAGAAACACCGATGTCCATCCTAAAGGCTGACTGACATCCATGACTAACCACGAAGGCAGGGCTGTGGCATCTCCAGCTAAATGGCCATAGACTGAGAGTCATTTTACCTCTTCTGGAACCAGACTCTCACCCCAAGTCTGGAGCAGCCCCAGGGAACTCCCATTTTTAGGTCTCTGTGTCTATCACTGGCTAGGCCCTTGGCACTTGACACTTCATGATTCAGAAGTTGCTTATGAAACATCTATGAATGTGTCCCTTAGGACTCTGATTCTTTCTCCCTTCACATTCCTGATGGTCCTTTCACTGCTTAATTTCACAAAATTGAAAAAAAGTAAATACAAGAGGGGATTTATTTTAGCAGTTCTGAGGAAGGGTTTAATAGGTAAAGAGCCTGAACCCATTACAGTGAGGTTTGGGATTATCTATGAGTTTCAATTATCCATTCCATTCATTCTTCCCAGATGGCTCAGAGTTGACCTGAACTTCAAAGGGATCGCTTCAGCCACTGGATTTATTGGTCTTATTTCATATTAATTAGGTACTTACTATATACACAGCACTGCTAAGGCCATTCAGTAGACACAGACCCCACCCTGCACCCCTGGAGAGCAGAGATTGATTACCTCATTTATCTGGACTTCAAAGCCCTTTAATTCCAATAGCATCTTATCACTGACTGTGGAGGTGGCCAGGACGCTGAGGGCACAACAGGGCAAGGAAAAGGAAAGAAACAGAGAAATCAGTTCTCCAAGTCACGTCTGGAGGAAGGCTGGTCTTACATCTGAGTCCAAGTTCTGTATCCACAGAATGGTGTTTTTCAAATAGTGCTCTGCAAAACACATGCCTTGGGAAAGGGAGTGAGGATATTGTCTTGTGTGGTGGACAGACGGACAGGATGAGTAAATGTTGTTATAGTAAGTCTCCCTCACATGTAGCACATGGGCCGAAAGTTAATGGCCAAATATTTCCTTGAACATAAATAAATATATTCACAGAGCATTATATGTAATAGCAAAAACGCTTCAAATAACTGAAAAATCTATTAAAAGAATAAATAAATTGTGGTACATCCATACAATAGAAAACAATGCAAACATGAAGAACAATGAGTTATATGTACATACACTGACTTGAAAAGAGATCTGTGATTATTAAGTTAAAAAAAAAAGCAAGTTATGGGGCACCTGGTATGGTTCAGTCGGTTGTGCACTGGACTCTTGGTTTTGGCTCATGTCATGATCTCACGGGTCCATGAGTTTGAGCCCCGCATCCCACGTTGGGTTCTCCACTGAGTGTGGGGCCTGCTTAATCTCTCCCTCTGCCCCTACCCTCCCCTCAAAATAAATAAACTGGAAAAAAAAATCAAGTTACAGAATACGATCTTATTTTGCATTTAAAAATTAAAAGGGGTAGCCTATAAGTAGGCATATATATATAAAATGTGGGGGAAATGTGTATATGTAGAAAACTGTGTATGGAGAATATATGGCAGGATACACAAGCACTGCTTACGTTGTTTACCATTCAGAAAATGGGGATTAAGAAAATTACTTTTTGGGGCACTGGGGTGGCTCAGTCGGTTAAGTGTCCAACTTCCGCCTACATCATGATCTCATGGTTCATGAATTCGAGCCCTGTGTCGGGCTCTGTGCTGACAGCTCAGAGCCTGGATCCTGCTTCAGATTCTATGTCTCCCTCTCTCTCTGTCTCCCATTTGTGCCCTGTCTCTCTCTCTCTCTCTCAAAAATAAAGAAACATTTAAAAAATTAATTACAAAATTACTTTTTTATATACTCTATTGTTTGACTTATAAGTATGAATTATTTTATAACTTGAATAAAGAAAAAGCAAATGTATGAAAATAAAGAGAATAAAAACAGGCTTGTAGACGCTTACTGGCCACACTCCACACAGAAGCATCCCCCCTCGTGAAATGCCTCACCTAGTATGACATTTGGAGAGCTGGCAGCCATCACTTGAGAAAACATGGCACATTTGGCCTCTGCTGCAGCGTCATGGAACAAAACAAAGACTTCAGCTGTCAGCTCAAAAGAAAAATACTGATTTACATAAACATATGTGACATAGATTTAGTCAATGACTTTGAGAGATCTCACTCTAAACAGATAAAATTAATTAAAGCTAGTGCAACTTTCTGGCAACTGTGCTCCAACTCCCCATTATTTATCCAGGGCACTGAAAATTGGAATACATCACGGATTCTTAAATCACATCCTGAGTCTGGAGGAGGGATGGGAAAGGGAAAGAGGCTTTGCCGTAAGTGCTAGGCACTGAGCTGGGCACTGTGCCTACATCATCCCATTTGATCCTTATGATAATCCAGCAAGGTAGGAGAAAAGGGATCAAGCATGTGCACACATGGGCACGTGTGCGCGTGCACACACGCACACAAACACACACACACACGCACGCACGCACGCACTGGAAACTATGGAACAAGGCAAAAGGAGAAGACTAACAGAAGGAAAGCCTCAGCCTCAGGAAAGCAACACCCCTATGGCCTTACAGTGGGTACCAGGCAGACTCCTCATCAGTTCAGGAGAGTAGTGTTTTGGGGATCCCTTGGACACTCTGGCCAGAAGACACTGCTTGGGTCCACTTCATCCCCTGGAGGGTCTGAAGCTCTGGGGGAGGAGGTCTAAGCATAAAAGGAAACTCACATTACTTACTTTCATTACAAGTGACTGAAACCTAACATAAACCAGCTTAGGCAAAACACTGACTGATTTGGCTCTCACAACTAAAAATATCTGTGAGTAGATGGCTCTCTGGGATCAGGAGTCAACCAATGTCAATCAGCACTCATTCTATCTCTGTGTGTCTCGACTCTTTTCCTGTTTTCCGTGCTAGCTTCATTTTTCAGGCAAGCTTTTTTGACATGGCAGCAAAGATGGTCCCAGAAATTCCATGTTACTTAGTTCTTTGCCACGACCTATTACAATGAAAAGAAAGCACTTGTTCCCCAATAGTTTCAGCCAAAGTGCCAGGGATGGCCCAGTTGGGGTCACAAGCCCATTACTTAATAACTACCGTGATGACCTGTTTGGGCAGCCCCAGGTCACATGGGCTAGAAATAGGGGACTAGTCTTCCCCTCCAAAATTGTGGGGATAGCACCAAAGGAAGAAGGGAGGGACACTGGGCCAGCAGACCACAGGTGTGTAACACAGTGTCACACAGAAACCAACCAGCAAGTTGTAAACTGGGAAACTGGTAGGTGTTGGTTACTTATAACTGTCATCTCTTGGGAACCAGAAGGTCCTTAGAAATTGGTCAACACAATGATAGAAGTTCTGCAGACAATAAGGACCCTCCTCTCCTGTTGCCAAGGTTAAAATTTTGGGGAGATGCCCAAGAAATCCCTGAGAATTCTTGCCAGTGACCCTGGAGCCATCAGTTCCTGATGCTCTGCACAGGCTGTGGGGAATTCCAGTGCCTAAAGAGCTGTGATGACAGAAGGTCCTTGATGACAAAGAGGCTGGAAATGTTCTGGGAAGAGCTCTGGAGTAGGTACCTGCATTCCAGTTCAAGCTCTGCTTCTAACAAGCCATGTGACCTGGAACAAATACCCTAAGTTCTCTGAGTTCATAGTTCTCATATGGAAAATAAAGGGGCCAGGACAAAGCAAAATGACATCTAAAGTTATCTCCAGCTTTAAATTTTTGATTCTAGCTCAGGAAAAGTTGCAAGTTTACAACTTGGAAAAAGTTTATGGGTGTCTCTGCAAATAAATAAGTGAGATAATAGTAGGCTGAAGAACCATACCACACCCATTGGTCAAATCTGGGACAATTTGAACAACAAACTAAATGATGATAGTAATGGAAAATAACCCATAACTAAAATTAGATTCAGTGAATTCATATGAATATACATCTAACCATCCATCCACAAGAAGGAAAAGGAAAAGTTCTTCTTTATAGTAAAATGTCAATTAGAATGAATAATGAAGTTGGAAAGCCATCAATGAATGCTAAAACCAATGGGTGAAAGTTTGATGAGACACAGGATATTTCCAAATCTCAAGACATCTCCCCATAGATTACTTATTGATTACAAAAGGGAAAAACAGCAACTTTATAGTGATGAAACTTGGAAGCCACCACCATCCCCAGTGATCAAGGGTGACATCACCTGTACTGGAAGAAACCACCCTCACGTGTTACTGATACAATGCACAGAGATGGCCACAGCATCCCCTCTGTGTCTTTCTGCCCAAAATACATAACCTGAATCTAATCAGGGAAAAACATCAGAAAAACCAATTTGAAGGAAATTTTGCACCACGATTGACCTATACTACTTTAAAATGTCAAGGTCTAATTTAAACTCCTTAAAAAAAAAAGGTGAAGGTCATGAAATACAAACAAAGAAAGGTTAAGGAAGTGCCCCATGTAAAAGAGACTAAAGAGATGTCAATGAAATGCAGTAAAAGGTGTGATCCTGGATCAGATTCTAAACCATGAAAGAAATAGTTACAAAGGACTTTATTGAGATAATTGATGAAATTGAACATGGACGATGACACCTGCGTACACAGCAACCTGGCTGGAGCCTAAGGTGTGTGTAATCCAGTGAAGGAGACCTCCAAGTGCCAGCTAAGGGGTTCACTCCCCAGCCCAGGGCAGCGGCCCTAGCTTCCAAAGCTCCTGACCCCAACATTCTGTCCTGCTTTCCCTCTCGAAGCTCTCCGATTGGTTCACTGGAACAGTCCGCTGCAGGCAGCGGCCAACCTCTGGTAGGTTCCCCAGAGCTCCAGCAGTCCTGCACTGTCACCTCTCGCGTTTACTGTAGTTCCATATCTTCCACTGGTTTTACCCAGGGAGTCCTCCCTGGACAAGGAGGCCGTCACCTGACTTCCTCCGAAGCTGGGGAGGTCCTGACTCTTAGTGAGTTCCCCGTCCAGCGCCCCCATCCCAGGCTCAGTGACCCTCCAGTAGGGCTTGCTCTCCTGAGTCAACACACCATCCCCAGAGGGGGCTCTCTGCCTTCAGCGCGGTTCGTGATTAGAGAGAACGGGCACCAGCCCTTCAGCCACCAGCCAGAGGAAGGAGCCCTAGGCCACAGGTGGGGGTTCTAGCTCTGATCCTAATCCTGACCTGTGACCGAGAAGCGCTTGTGCTGGAAGTCTTGCACACGTTTTCTTTGATTCTAACTATGACCATGTTACAGTGGAGGAAGTCAAGGCTCAGAGATTGAAAGGTTTCTCCCTACTTTATATTATGTTTAAAAGTAAAATCCAGGGGCGCCTGGGTGGCTCAGTCGGTTGAGCGTCCGACTTGGGCTCAGGTCATGATCTCACGGTTCCCGAGTTCAGGCCCCGCACCCGGCTCTGTGCTGACAGCTCAGAGCCTGGAGCCTGCTTCAGATTCTGTGTCTCCCTCTCTCTCTGCCCCTCCCCACCACACACTCTATCTGCCTCTGAAAAATAAAACTAATAAAAAAGATTGTTTTTTTAAAAAAGTAAAATCCAAGTGGATTAGCAATTTAAATTTATTTTTAAAAGAAGAAATGTTGGCTATTCGTATAACCTCAGGGCTTTGGAGACCTGCCCTGGCCAGCCTCTGTACTAGAAAACATACAGAAAAGGCAGATTTGATTCTATTAAAATTTAAAATAGGGTAAGAGATACCTTCAGTAAAATTAAAAGATAAAAGATTGAAAGAAAATAGTTACAACACATATAAAAATTATTAGCCCTGATATACAAACACTGTCTACCAAATGATTAGAAAAAAACAAGGAGAAAGGATATAAAGGCAATTTGTCAAACAGGAAATGCAAGTGGACAATTATCCTATGGAAACACAACTTGCCTCGTTGACTGCCCTTAGAGAAATGCAACACAAAACAATGATGAGATACAATTATTTAACACGTTAGATGGCAACATAGCAAAGGGATGGAGACTTTGCAGTACTGGCGAGGGTGTGGGGGAATAAGCATTTATATAAAAGGCAGGTAGAAATGTGAATTCCTGAAACAGTTTTCTTTACTTAGTTCTGTTAGAATCTATTAAATTAGATAGACCTGGAAAAAATCTATTAAAATTAAAGATATACATACACATTGACCCAATAATCCCATTTTTTAAAAATTTTTTAATGTTTACTTTTGAAAGAGAGAGAGAGAGAGAGAGAGAGAGCATGAGCAGGGGAGGGGCAGAGAGAAGGAGACACAGAATCTGAAGCAGGCTCCAGGCTCCATGCTGTCAGCACAGAGCCTGACACGGGACTCAAACCCACAAATGCGAGATCATGACCTGAGCTGAAGTCGGATGCTCAACCAACTGAGCCACCCAGGTGCCCCCCAATAATCCCATTTTAATGAATTTAAGTTATAGAAATAAGAGTACCAGTGCATAATGAAATATGTAAAAATGTTTACTATAGCATTTTTTTAAAGTAGCTTAAAAAAAAAAGGAACAGGAAAAAGAGAAGATTTCAATGTTCCTAAACTGAGACATGATTAAATAAATTACAGTACAACGACACTATGAATATCATACAATTATGAAAAATATTTTTAAATATTTGTTTATTTTGAGAGAGAGCATGAGAGGAGAGGGGTAAAGAGAGAGGGAGAGAGGGAATCCCAGGCAGGCTCCATGCTGTCAGCCCAGAGCCCAACATGGGGCTCTATCCCACGAACTATGAGACCATGACCTAAGCCAAAGTCAAGAGTTGGATGCTCAACCGATTGAGCCACCCAAGTGCCCCTCAAAAATATTTTTTAAATGGATCCCTGTGTATTGACCTAGACTCAAGCTTCCAAGATATATTCTTAACTTAAAAAAAAAATGTATTGGGGTGCCTGGGTGGCTCAGTTGAGTATCCGACTTTGGCTCAGGTCATGATCTCGTGGTTTGTGAGTTTGAGTCCCACATCAGGCTCTGTGCTGACCGCTCAGAGCCTGGAGCCTGCTTTGGATTCTGTCTCTCCCTCTCTCTCTGCTCCTTCCCCCCCTCACATTCTATCTCTCTCTGTCTCAAAAATAAATAAATATTTAAAAATTTTAAAAATGCATCAATAATTTGATTCCATTTTGTTAAAACACTGATTTAAAAGACATGCACCCCATATACGTATATACGTATACGTTTGCTATATTTCCCTGAGCATTCGTAAAGGATTGGAAATAGGCAAACAAACAACACTGGTTACTCAGTAGTAGAAATAAGAGAAGCAAAGAATAGAGAAGGTGATTGTTCACTTTGTTTTTCTTTTATATGTTTCGTTTGTTATAAAAGAGCATGTAACTTTTGTAAATTTCCAAATAAAAAAGAATTAGGGAACTTCTTCAAGTTCAGAGGGCACTGTATGCCACTGTTCAGATTGAGCACTGCACAAGGATCTGGTGGCAGGGAGGGATTCACATGGCATCACGAGGGAGGGAAGGAAAGGTGGGAGATACCAGCCCCCAAGTCCTGAAGCTGCAGGAGACAGCCCCCTCCTACCTACAACCCCATGGCCACACACTGGAACATGCACATACTCAGAAGGGGATGCATGTACACTTTGGGCCCACTCTCATACGCATCGCTGTGCCTGTCCCAGCCATGCGTCAGGTGCGCCCTAAGGTTCAGTCGCTTGCTTGCTCTCCACTCTTGGTGACCTGATTCCCTAAGCATCCCTAGCTTAAATCTGGTACAACCCCTTTACTTGAGGGAGGATGAAGGTAGATGCAGAGGTATGGCTGGTTGTGGGGCAGTCAGGGAGTATGAGGGTGTGGGCACACGTGTGTCCTGGGACTGCTGTGTGCTGAGGTTCAGGCACAGCCAGAATAAGGCTGCCTTCTCCACTTGCGCAAGCGGTGCAGTAATACACTAAATGTCGCCAGTTTTACTTGAGGAAGGGGCACCTCTCTCCAGTGTGCACAGAGATACCATATGGGCCAGCAGCAGCCCTGCTAATAAGTGACAGAGACAGAAGGCAGTTCAGATCCTACTCCATTATCAGCTCTGTGACTTTGGAGATAAAAATATGATCGTGGATGTTATGGCACTGTTTGAAAAGTCATAAATGGAAGGTGTCGTTGTAAACGATTCTCCAGTTCTCCAGTCAGCAAAGGGCTGGAGTTTATCTTATCTGTTCCCGGTCTCTTGGCATATGAGAACACAGGCCACTGGGACAGACTGATGTCTCTGGTTCTCTGAAAAACACCACACCCACAGCAACATCTTATTTTTTCATTTCTATTAAATTTAGGGCTATATTCTGCACTTACAAGCTAACGTGGTTTACAATGTTAGTTTTGTGTGTGTGTGTGTGTGTGTGTGTGTGTGTACGAGCAGTATGTAGGTAACCATCCTCAATAAGATTTAAATCTCCTGGAGGACAGACATTGTCCTTTTTTGCATCTCCCACAGTCAACTGCTTTCCATTGGTCACTGTGTTAAGATTTAAACAAATAAAAACACTTCTCATAAAGATGAAATTAAATAATATATAAATGATACCTATATAGTACTTGGTCTATAAAAGGTGCTTACACATATTTCTTTTCCCTTTCTCCTCTTCTGATACAAAAGGAATACGAGCACTCGTTCAACAATATTAATTTGAGGCCATTGGTTAAGTGCCAGGCATTGTGCTTGGTGTTGGGGATACAGTGATATATAAGAAATAATCTCTTTAAGTTCTGTGGTCCCTCTGGCCAGAAAAATATCCTTTATTGTAATCTCTCATGTGTTATATGGAGTTGTGAATGAGGCACTCTTGGGTGCAGGGCAACAGAAGGGTAATTTGATGCTTTTAATGATTTTCTGAGGTTGGAAGGCAAGTTGGATCTCCAGTTGGAAAGGTAATGTTTGAGTAGGGTCTTGAAGGATGAATAGGAGTTTGCAGAGCCAAAAGAGGAAAAAAGCAGCAAAAGTGTTATAAGCAGAGTAAACAGAATGAGAAGCCACTTTCAATATTAAAAGTTAGCTTGAAAATAACCACCTTCTTGACTGGAACATGATCCACTGCCAGGGAAAGGACCCCCAAATCAAAAGCAGTTAATTGGAAGAAATAAAAGTGCTTCAGAGCTGGGCCCTCCATCAATCATCTCACACTTAGAGCTCTTCAGGGCCCAGCACTAGCCTTTACATACGTTTCATTTCAGGATGTTTGGAGCTTTTTAAATTATGCATGTTGTTATTTTCCATTATCTAGAAAGGAACAGTTTTTAAAGCCAAAAACCAAAAGCTACAACCCCCAGGAATTTATTTTAAACCTGGGAATTTCCCTGGGGCCTGGAATTTGGTGTCTGGGTTCCAGATTTGGGGATAATTGTTGGGCTCCCTTCTCAGACCCCGCCTCCACGTGTGTCCAGTGCAGTGCCTCCCCCGCCCCCATCGGCACCATCTGTTCAGCAGGGCACAGCTTTCCAGAGCCCTGGGTCAGCCCTCTCCTGGTAACTCTACCTGAGGAGAAAAGCGGCTCTATGACCCACCAGATCAGAGATAAAGCCCAAAGTGTTTACAGTATCAACTTTCCTCCCCAGAGAGGACTGTATCTTTCTCCAAGGCTGCAAAACCCAACTGTAGCTTTTTGAATGGCTGATCCTGTTGGCACCTCCAGGCCCAGGAGCCCAGCTGGCCCCCCGGGCCCAGCCCAGGGAAGGAGGGAGAGAAGCCGCTGACAAGCCGCCCATCGTGAGAACAAAGCTATCAGCCCCATCTTTGCAGGGTACCAGTCTTGCCCTCACACCTGCCAGGCGGGGCCTTTTCTTTCTTGGTAAACTTCTTTGTCCATTTGTTCGGTACTAGGCACACGGAAGACTCTCAATTAGGGTTTGAGGTTTATTGGCAGCTAGTCTGGTGGCAGCTAGTCTTGCTATCTGGATCTGGAGATCTAGGTCGATACTCTTCTTCCAACTGGACCAATATCCTGTCCGAGCCTCAGTTTCCCTATCTTTAAAATGGCAATCATTCTTATGTCTGATCTAGCTGTTTCTCAGGGTTTTTCATTCATTATAAGCATGGCAACATGAAGTAGGAGACGCAGTGTGGGGTGGAGACTAAGGGCTCAGTTCCTGCATTATGCTTGCGAGATTCATGTACTAGTCTGCAATTGCCTAGTTATGCCTATGCTATAACCCTGGGCAAGTTACATAACTTTTCTGATGCCTCAGTCTTCCTCATCTGTAAAATGGGAGTATAATAGTTCACTACAACTAAGACTTCGCGTGGTCATCAGGAGGGTTGATTGAGATATCGAGTACTTATATAAAGAGCTTAGTACAGTGTCTAGCACACAATAAACGTTAGCCAGTATCTACTCTGTTCTTGGTGCTCTGGGAAGTGCTGGGGTTCTAGCGATCAAAGACACAGAGCTCACGGTGTGCTAAGGGAGTTAACTCTCCCCACACACCTCACTTCAAAGATTTTGTTGTGTATGTGTGTGTGTGTGTGTGTGTGTGTCCTTGCTGCACAAGACAGCCCCTGCCAATCTCTCCAGTCCCTTGTCCTTTCTCCTCCAGCCATGCTGGACTCCCTTCTAGTCCTTGAAGCCACCAAGCTCTTTCCTGCCTCAAGGCTTTTGCTGTTTGTCCCTTCTGCTTGTAACAGTGGCTCCTGGACTGGAAGCATCAGCATCTTCTGGGAGCTTGTTGGAAATGTTCTCCAGCCCCATCCAGGCCCTCCTGAATCAGAGACTCTGGGGGCGAGCCCAGCTATCTGCATGCTGGTACACACTAAAGTTTAAGGGCCACTGGCCTAGAACATTCTTCCCTCTGCCCTTCTTTTGCCTCGCCATTTCCCCAAGAAGGAATTCTTCCTTCCTCCTCTCAGGAGAGCACCTGTAGCCGGAAGAGGCTGTGAGGCGGCCCGTGTTTTCTTTGTTGATTTATCATTTTGTTTGGAAGAATTAGAAATCTCTGTAAGAAGCCAGTTTGGAACCCCACGGGAACAGTTCTGGATGGATGAAGTCAGAAGAACCGGGGGCAGGCATAGTGACACACATAGATTTCCTGTCCACGAGGCCATTTCAGAAAAAGAAAATAGAAAGCACAGAGGCCTGGAGCAGGTGAACTGACTTAAGCGGAGAGAAACCAAGTCACTTGGGGATATTTAGCACCTAATGTAAGAGCAGAAATGTTAAGGAGGTAATTAACACCTATATTCTAATCTCAGTAGTAGCTAAATACAGACTTAAACATAAGCTTGAAAATGACAAAATAGGCCCAGGAGGACAAAAGAAAATCGAGAAAGATGTTACTGAAAATAGTCAAGCTAGTGATACCTAGGAATTGGGGTCTTTTTTTTAACATATAGTCTCATTGTAGTTTACCAAAAAAAATCCAAGTTCACCAGTTTATGGCTGTTGTCTAAATATTTGTAAACACATAGAGAAGTATATTCTTGACATACCTTGGGTCTGCATTATCCAAGCAGGCACCCCCACACTCACCTGACAAGTAACAGCTTCCTCCCAATAACAGCAGAGAGAGAGAGAGAGAGCCTAGAAGGAATGAAGGCTCCACAAGGTGCCATTTTTGCGATGAAAATGAACAAGGTCACGAAGCAGGAGAGCAGCACAGGCCAGCGGGCGTGGAGGAGGGCTCAAGCCACGGATGTGCACGAACAGACCTCCTCATCCGGTGTGCTTCTGAAAAAATAATGCAATTGTAAAAGACCAGAGAAGCCACAAATAGAACAAAGGGAGGAAAGGAAAAATCAATACGCAGTAAAGAGGAGGAAGGGAGCCAGGCGTGATATCTGCATCTTGCTGGCCAGAAAGGGAAACCTGAGGCCGTCTAGGTTGTGCCCCCTCATGTAACAGGGCCTGGTTATGGACAGTGTTCCCAGTCACTGACTGGACAATGTGCACAGATCCCTTCCATGGCAGATGCTAGTATCTACCTTCCACCTATGGGGGATTGAGAGTCGGAAAGACTATATAACTTGCTGCAATTCTAAGATTTGAACCCAGTTTCCCAGCCCTTCAGCCCAGGCATTTTTCTCAGCAACCACAGCAGTCTGGTCCATGAGGGCACTCATGGAATATGAACTAAAGGAGTTTGGAAGTGGAGAGGACCACTTTACCTGTGTTTATGGAGTTGGCTTCCCAAGGCTGATTCACCTGGGAAACAGCCTCTGGGGAAACTTGATCCCCTCCCGCTGTCTGTGCCCCACACAAACTGATGTGTATCTCTCTGAAACCCGTCAGTCAGCGGCAGCAGGAGACCAGCAAGTGGCCTTCACCAGGGCCTCAGAAGACGCACACCTTGCTCCTTGCGACTTGCTTATTCTCCCTCTTCCTGGAGGGCATGCAAAAGAGAGAGGGGCACTCACAGCTCGGGGCTCCCCCAATTCTGCACTCACCACTGGGGTCTCCCAGGAGGGAAGCAGGGAGCACCCCTTCATTTATCCACACCCTGAGCCTCTGAGACCTGACATCGCCCCTCTCCCCCCCCCCCCACTCTGCAGTATTTTAGTTGGAGAGTAAGACAGAACTCGCTAAATCAAAGTGGTTTCCCCAGCAACAGTGGGAGAAGCAGGTTTACTTACTCCAGGTAAATAATGCATGAGCTTGGACTGAGAAATACGGCAACCAAGTTCATGTTACTAACGGGTTCACTGAACCTCAAGGCTTGGCTCCTGAGCCAGAGTCCCAGGGGATAAGGTTCCCCTCTTGCCCCTCCTCTCCAAAGGAATCCTTTCTGTATTCAAGCTGTGTGTGTGTGTGTGTGTGTGTGTGTGTGTGTGTGTGTGTGTGTTTTCCTGGCTATTTTGTAGCCCCTAAATCAAACTGCCTCTGCCTTCAAAAGCCAAGGCAACAGGCATCGGTCCACCATGTGGCTTCACCCCATCTTTAAAGAAAGGGTGCTGGGAAAGACTACTTTGCGAAGTCAGACAAGGCAGGGCAGACCTACACAAAACTCCCCCCATCTACCAGAAGATGGTTTGTTTCCAAATGCAGCAGGTATACCTCGAAGGTCAGCCAGGTCCCTGGCTCCAAGGCGCAGGAGTACTATGCCAAGAAGATGTAAGTGGGACCAAATTGTGAAAGAACAGCTTCATGATAAAGACTCCTCCTGCCCCCTGAGAATAACTGACACTGAATCTACAGCTCTCTGCCCCCACCCCAGAAGATGTGGTGCTTTCTCTGATTTGTACTCTGAAAGTACTTCATTTTAAAAAAATTTTTCATAAATATGAAATTATAGAATATAGAAAAGCTTTTTCAAATTACACAGCACCATCCCAATCAGATGACCCCCCCGATACACACACACACACACACACACACACACACACACACACATTGCACCCCAAAGAGAATCACTAATGTACATGACTTAAAATTCAGTACAAGGAGAAATTTTTTGTTTTAATTAAAAATGTTTTTAAAATTTTAACGTTTATTTTTGAGAGACAGAGCACAAGCGGGGGAGGGGCAGAGAGAGAGAGGGAGACACAGAATCAGAAGCGGGCTCCAGGCTCTGAGCCCTCAGCACAGAGTCCGATGCGGGGCTTGAACTCACTAACTGTGAGATCATGACCTGAGCCGAAGTTGGACGCCTAGCCAACTGAGCCACCCAGGTGCCCCAGTATAAGGAGAAATTTTAAAACACCAATCATGGGGCACCTAAGTGGCTCAGTCGGTTGAGCCTCCAACTTTGGCTCAGGTCATGATCTCACAGTTTGTGAGTTCAAGCCCCATGTCCAGCTCTGTGCTGACTGAGCCTGAAGCTCAGAACCTGAAGTCTGCTTCAGATTCGGTGTCTCCCTCTCTCTGCTCCTTCCCCTCTCTCTGCTCCTTCCCCTCTTGTGCTCTGTCTCCCTCTGCTTCAAAAAGAAATAAACATTTAAAAAAAATTTAAACACCAATCATAATAGACCAGGATGTTTTACTGGGGGGAAAGGTGAAGATTTAGCCCTTACACAAAAAGAACTTGCAACTTCTCAGGGTCCCCTCTGAGGGTAATTAGGTCTCCAAAGTTGTGTAGGAGGGAGTGCTTACAACAGATGGGTCCAGAACTGACTTGTTGTCTTATCTTTCTGTCCCAGCAGTTGTGCGGAGAGTAGCTGGCCTTTATTTCCCTTTTACCCTTAGTATCTGGCACACTGCCTCACAGGCAGTAGATACCATCTAGATGAATAAGAAAGTAAAGCTAATGAAAGCTTCTCGTTCCCACGGAAAAAACAAAATTAAGAACTCCCCTCAACACAAGCAATGAGATTTAGACAACAACTGCCATTTGTGTCTGTTTGAACATATTCATGGTATTATAAAACTGTCTGACGCAGACATTGTATAGAACATCCCAGTGTTAATGAGTAACTATCTGTGGAAATGCTCCTATTGAAAGCCTCCCTGTTTCTCAGGTGGAAAGGAAGTAATTCACACTGACAATAGATACTGCTCCCAGCGCAAAAAATGAGGCAAGTCTTCAGTGAGTATCATAGCAACCTAGTGAGTCTGTGAACATTTTGGCAGTTTTGCATTAAAACCTGAAAACTGAAAGGCCAAATGTGTTAGAAAAATGATGTTTTAAAGAGGAAGTTCTGACATAGGCTACGACATGGATGAACGTTGAGGTCATCATGCTCAGTGAAATGAGCCAGCCACAAAAAGACAAATACTGTATGATTCCACTGACATGAGGTACCCAGAGTAGTCAAAATCACAGAGACAAAGTAGAATGGTGGTTGCCAGGGGCTGGGAACAGTTAAATGGAAAGTCATTGTTTCATGGGTTTGGAGTTTCAGTCTTACTAGATGAAAAGAGTTCTGGAGATGGATGGTGGTGACGGTAACACCACATTGCGAATGTATTTAATACTGCTGACTTGTCCACTTAAAAACTGTTAAGATGGTAAATGTTATGTTAGGTGTATCTTATCACAATCAAAAGATGGGGGAGGGGCGACTGGGTGGCTCAGTTGGTTAAGCCTCCGACTCATGACTCAAGTCATGACCTCACAGGTTCATGAGTTCGAGCCCCGTATCAGGCTCTGCACTGACTGGAGCTTGCTTGGGATTCTCCCTCCCCCTCTCACGCACATACTGTCTCTCTCTCTCTCTTTCTCTCAAAAATAAATAAATAAATATTAAAAAAAAAAAAAAGATGAGGGAGAAGAGACTCTGGCAAATAGAAACAGCACAACTAAAAAACCTTCAGGTACCTATTGAAGCAGCTTAGACAAAAATCACGTGGATAAAGCAATGTCTGACCAGTGACTGAAATAAAGTGAGGTGTTTGGTCTGGATTGAAAATTTGTTTAGTTGATCCAGGATCGTGCACTCGCCAGTAAACATTACGACAGGCACGTAAGAAGTAAAAATTTGCTCAGTAACAACCAACCGAGGAAAGGATGGAGGTGTAATTGGAAGGCATGCACCCTGTCTGCCACAGATCATGCAACAGGTATATAATGATTACACAACAGCGGTCAGCCCTCACATGCGGGCTGATACGTGGATGGTGCAATACGATAGCACACACTGAAGAATGCTTTGGAAAATAACCACCACAAAATGTACTGGGATTGAGCTGTAACAGCCCATCAACAAATCCTGTTCAACTGAGCAAACAGTCTGTCTGTTGGAGAAAACGAATAATCACTGTGGAAGTTATTGACCGAAGCACAAAAGTCTTGGTAAAAACATCACAAAACCGATTTAGAAAAATAAAACAATGTGCTGCTGGCAGAATGGCTCTAGAGTAGCTATGGAACATGAGAGACTCATGTGGTAAAATCTGCTGTTCCCTCTGGAAACCGGAGAGGTACCCAGACACTCCCTGCCCATCCATCGTTCAGGTATCAGGGTCTAACACACTTTGGCATCAGTTCAAAAGGCAGTACATGGAGACAATTGCCATATCAGTATGACAGTCCTGTCCCAACAACAGATTATTTTCACATTCTTGGCTAATACAGCAGAGACTGCTCTAATAAGTTATATAAACACAATAATGTTATACTTGAACATTTTATAGTATACATAGTACTTTTTTTTTTTATTTATTTTTTGAAAGTTTATTTGTACTGAGAGAGAACAGGGGAGGGGCAGAGAGAGAGGGAGACAGAGAATCCCAAGCAGGCTCTGCACGGCCAGTGCAGAGCCCCAACACGGGGCTCGAACCCAGGAACTGTGAGATCGTGACCTGAACTGAAATCAAGAGTTGGACGCTTAACCAACCGAGCCACCCAGGTGCCCCTACAGTATATATAGTACTTTTTAAACACTACTGGACCTTTTATCACATTTGTACTTTTGTTTGCATATGTCTCTTTCTATTTCGTTTCTCCCTTTTTACTCTCCCAAGAAAGCTACGGGACTCGGGGCGGTAGCATTTTATAGGAGAACAAAACTAAAGCCCAGGTGGGCCTTCCAGGGCCTTCCAGGTCTGTCCTTGTGACCTGATCCGTCCCCGTAGTTACACTGTGACATTCATCCCTTCATGTACATGTGCTTATACCAGGTCAGGGTATATCATCCAAATGACATTCTCCAACACTTTACATGCTTTCCCCTTGAGTTATACCAGTAATCGACAGGGGAAAACAAGTGTTTGGGACCCTAAGTTGCCAGACATTTGCCAAATCTCCACCTCACTTGGTGTCTGAGAGAGAGATCTATATGGCTCCGAGAGCCAACACAATAGGCCCTCCCTCCCACCACATCACCAGTGGCACATCACATCCCTCCAGGTGACCTTGCCCTAGGTTCTGACTTAACGATAGCCCTGTGCCTCTCCATGAACTACAGGGAATAATTTAGGAGTTGGGGCCTATAGAGTGTCAATCAACCTGGCCACGGGGAGGGACAGCAGAACCTCTGAGGCCTCAGATCAGGGCGCAGGGTGCAGTGAGCTGCAGAGAAGAGGAGAGGCCAGTGTCCAGCCAAGCAGAAGACGAAACAGGAACTTTGGTGGGCAGTGCCCACAGAAAGACTCTGTCCTATGGCACAGAGACCTCTGCTCACTGCATATCCCTGTGGCAGCTAAGAACCAGAGGAGACCTCTTAGGAGGGCAGTGGGCTGTGGCCTGTATCCTAAGCCTCTGATACATTTTAAGCTGTCTGGGGAGTCCCCAATTAACTGTAAGAAAGAATTACTTACTCCATTATATGGCCACAGAACTTGGGCCTTCCTCTACTGGGCCAGATTTCATTCCACCCACCTCCAAGACTGGCTCCTCTCCCAGTTTTTCCAGAATTCTTTTCTGCTCTTAAAACCTCAAGAGCCCCAAGTTAAACTGGCACTGACCTCCCCCTCCTCTGACCCAAAAGGAAAACCAAACTACATTCTCAGATTAAGCTCCACCTTTCAAAAAAAAATTTTTTTAACATTCATTTATTATTAAGAGACAGAGAGACAGAGCATGAGCAGGGGAGGGGCAGAGAATGCGAAGCAGGCTCCAGGCTCTGAGCTGTTAGCACAGAGCCCTGAAGCGGGGCTCCAACTCACAAACCAGGAGATTGTGACCTGAGCTGAAGTCAGACGCTTCACTGACTGAGCCACCCAGGAGCCCCTGAAAATTTTTATTTTTAACTAATTATTTTATTTATTTTTTAAGTAGGCCCCACACCCAGTGCAAAGCCCAACACGGAGCTCCAACTCACGTCCCTGGACCCTGAAATCAAGGCCTGAGCTGAGATCCTGAGCAAGATGCTTAACCAACTGAGCCACCCAGGCGCCCCTCCCCCACCTTTTAGAAACCACGGCCCTGCGTCTAACCTGCCCCTCAGCCTTCAGAGCAAGTTTGAGGGCTGATCCAAGGTGGAGGAATCAGAAGACAGATTTCTGGGCCCCAGAACCAGGATCTATATTCCATCTTTCCCTCCCCCAGCCACCCCAGCACACAGGTTCACGCGTACCCCCATCACCCACCCCCACAGCATTCGGGGTCCAAAGAGCACCCCCAGTACCGCATCACTAAAAAGTTGTGAGTGCACTTTCCCACACTCGCAAAAATCCTACACGGCAGGTAACAATATCTTTTCCACAGGCAAGGAAACTGAGGCTGGGTGGGGTTGAGTGCATCAGGGACAGAGGTGGGTGGAAGAGTGAATGGCAGAGTAAGAATTGAGCCTGTTCATGGGTCCTCAGCTTACAGCGCTCTGTGACGTCATCAAGACTCTCGCCACCCCTAAGGGTGGACCCTAAGGAGGGACCCTGCCCTTCTTCAAGCCTCCTTTTACCACTTCGGAAACTGGGGCACTGCTTACTTCCTCCATACTCGACCTGCAGCAGAGCAGTGAACATCAATTAACAGCAGCACCAGGAAGACGGGCTCTCTTTTGATCTCGTTTGTAAAGAACATGTGGAGGTGCAGAAGGACACGGAAGGGCTGCCCCAAGTCAGGAGGGGGAACAGCACCTGAGACGCGCCCGAGAGCACGGCCCTTCCGCGAGGTCGGGTCCTGTCGTGGTCGCTGTGCCTCAGTGAGGTCCCACCTCTGCTGGCACGGGTACCCTCTGCTCCGGGGTCCTTCCCAAGGAAGGCTGGGGCCGCACTGCTGGGCCTCTGAGACTTCAGCGGCTAATAGGATGCAAATTGGAGTGTGCTCCCATAAAGATGTATTATGCATGCACTTTCTATTAGATTTCACTTGGAAACTCATCATCCATCACCCCAGCAGGGCCTGCACAACCTCGGGCCTGTGTCAGCAGTTTCTCCTCATCTGGGGTCTGATGCCAAATTCATCTCCCTCACTGGGAGGCCTGGGGACTCCAAAAGTTTGGAATGTGGTCTGGCTGGATGGGGAAGCCACTTCCTGGCATCCTATGAGGTTGTCCTGCCCCTGCTAGAAGAGGGCAGGACCAGGCTGGGAAGGAAGGCACTGAGCCACACAGCTGAGACAGTCTGCATGAGGGCTCGAGTGACCTGACCTCTTGTAAAGACACCCCAGTGACCCCTCAAGCACAGCGATTCATGGGAGAGGTTTAGGCTGGGAGGGGAAGGGGGGTAAAGGCCCCGGCCAAGGGCCCAGACTTCAGTCAAGGAGGGTCAGAGCCACACAGTCTTTGCCCCATGGGGGTAAGCCAAGCCTTGAGTCCAATAGGATTTGTCTGGAGGACTTTTCCTCCCTTACATACACAGCTGCACGTACACATACAACCCATGTCCCTGTACCATACACGCTCACAACCCCATAGAAGCACACATACAGCCCATCCATACCCTCATATTTACACACACACATACAACATATACATGTTCTCGCTCTCACTCACATACACAATAAACACACAGCACACCATGCTCATACACATGCATGAACACATACCCCTATTTGCCTGCACACACTCACCCACACAAACACACACGAATCAATCCCCTCACACATCCACAGTCACACAGCACATGCTTGTATACATGCACACACATGCCCATTTCCTACTCCCACATGTCACATGCACACACACCCTCACACACACTCTGTCACAAATAGTCATACACACACACATATTCACAGCCAGTATTACTTCTGATGCCACAGAAGAAAACGTTCCTTCATTTATGAGAGGCTGAGGATGCCACCCACGTTCCAGAGTCGCTAGGAAATGGATTCTGTAGGTGTCATTGAAGCACTGGTGGACAAGTTCCCAGGCTCCTTGGGAGCAATAACTGGGAAAACGGGAGTCACGTTTCCCTCCACACCGTCTTCCTACCAATGGAAGGGCAGAGGGCACAAGAAACCAAACAGGAAGAATCAACTGGGCGTTGGAAATACGATAAACTGCCAGATGGGAAGGAGAGGTTTCAGCTCCTGAAGACTGTGAAACCAGTAGAACCTTCAGCCACCGTTGACCAGGTCGCTGCTCTCTGCCTGGGCTGGGCTGAGGACCCGAGGAGACCCAGAGTCGGCTTGCCAGGAGAAGACATCAAGCCAGTTCACAATCTCACCCATGGTGCAGGGCCGTGTGTGATACGCTAATCAAGGCTTTCAAACCAGAAGTGCTTAGTGTGCACAGTCAAAGAGGGGTAGTCACCATGGACTGGAGTGATCAGGAAAGGAGGAGAAGAACATGATGGGTGAAGAGATGGTGTGAGCTAAGATTTAAGGGTAGGGCGATGGAAGGTTTGGCGTGAGGGGCCAGCCTCGAATGATTGAGTGGTAAGGGTCCGGCCCTGGGTGGTACTGGGTTGGAGAGACTTGCCTCATCTAAGGAAGCCG
This sequence comes from Acinonyx jubatus, assembly GCF_027475565.1. Classification (NCBI taxonomy): domain Eukaryota; kingdom Metazoa; phylum Chordata; class Mammalia; order Carnivora; family Felidae; genus Acinonyx; species Acinonyx jubatus. The sequence goes on from NC_069382.1 coordinate 43,093,558, forward strand.
AAAGGCCTCTGCTTGTCCTCCAGCCATGCTAAAAAGCCACATGAGATCTTTCCAGTCTCAGAGCCCAGCACATGTGTTGCCTCCCAGACTTTCATTTCTTGTGGTCTCAGGCTTAGACCAATTCAGCACATAGTCCATGAAACTTGATGATAAATCCCTGACGTAACATAAACAGCAGAATCCCTATCGACCAGGGCATGTCATATAAACTAAGAGCTATACTAGCAATCTTCGTGGTGCTAATGCCATTTCTTAATACGGTATAAGGGTTCAGAGGATGAACTTCACATGCCCAGATCAGACAGTCACAAGAGGATTCATAGAGGAGACGGTGTTCGAGGGCTGGCGGAATGAGCTATTTCACCCTTCTTCAGCTTACATGTTGTCTCCCACACACAATTTTGTTTTCATTTTATACCTCTTTGTCCCCTATCACGCCTAGCACAGAACTATGCTTTTAGTAGTATGCATTTGTATTAGTAACGTGCATTAGCATTCTCAATAACTTTATTATCTCGTTCATTCATTCAACTTCTACTTGCTTGCTTACTAGTGGAGCTTCCAGAATGCTTCTTCAAGCTCAGAAAAGTAGGAGCCACATCCAGCCTAGCTATGTGCTCCTAGCTATGTGAAGGTGGCCTTTCCAAGGAGGATTGGAATGCCACCCTGGGCTGACCGAAGGCTACCACCTTGACTGTATAGGTCAGAGTGCAGTAATGGGGTGCAATCCAGATCTTGGAACTCAGACCTCAGACTTGTTTCATATCTTCTTTTTGCAGCCAGAGGCTAGAGATAGTAAGTGGCTATGCAAAGTCCCAAATGTGATTAGATCAGGTCAAAGGAAATCATACATTAAAAACTGTGCTTTGAAGTAATTTGACAGTGGGGAATCCTAACCAGCACTGCCTCAGTCTAAGGCTCAAGGTCAACATTGACAGTGGTGAGTCATGCCAAAAGTATGGACCCTCGGGGTGATGTGCTGAAATGGCACTTTCTTCTGAGGTCTTCCTCCTCAAACCCCTAACGCTAGTCTCATCATAAAAGAAGCATCAGACAAGCTGATGGAATAGTCTACAAAATACCTGACCAATATTCCTCAGCTGCCAAACTCATCAAAAACAAGGACACTCAGAAAACTGTCGCAACCAAGAGGAGGCTAAGGAGACATGACTGCCAAATGTAACACGAGATCCTGGCTGAGATCATGGACCAGAAAAAAAACTTTAGGGAAATCTGAATAAAGTCTGGACTTTAGTTAATAATAATGTATCAGGGTGCCTGGGTGGCTCAGTCAGTTAAGCATCTGACTTCAGCTCAGGTCATGATCTTGCGGTTTGTGAGTTCAAGCCCCGCATTGGGCTCTGTGCTGGCAGCTTAGAGCCTGAAGCCTGCTTGGGATTCTGTCTCCTTCTCTCTCTGCCCCTCCCCCTCTTATGCTCTGTCTCTCTCTCTCTCTCTCTCTCTCTGTATCTCAAAAATAAATAAATGTAAAAAAAAATCTTTAATACTAATAATGTATCAATATTGGTTCATTAATTGTCACAAATACACCACACTAATGTAAGATGTTACTAATAGGGGAAACCAGGTGTCAGTATCTAGAAACTCTCTGTCCTATCTTTGCTTTTTTTCTGTAAATCTAAAACTGCTCTAAAGAAAATTTTAATTAAAAAAAATTGTGCTTTGAAACCATAAGAGCACTCTGTGCATCTGAGATCTTATTAGTGTTAATAACAGGCTCCAGTCCAGTACATATCCTGTCGTATCACATGGCTCCCGGACATATTAATGTCTCTTTAAGCTCCTCTCGGTCGTGACAGTCGCTCAGAATTTCCTTCTTTTTTTTCTTTTTTTTTTTTATGACCTTAGCAGATTTGAGGAGTGCTGGTCAGGTATTTTGTAGAATGCCCCTCAATCAGGATTTATCTGATGTTTTTCTCCCATCCTGATTTCAAGTCACTGAATCACAGTACAGTCCATAGAGCTGAAACCACTTCTTTCCCCTGGGCAGGTAAGAGGGGGAGGCGCCTCCACTGCCCTCCGCTATGAAGACTTTGTGTTGAGGGCAACTGAGGAGCCAGGAAAGGCAAGTAAAACCGTGCTTTGGGGGAGCATGTGGGTTGTTCAGAAACCAGCCCTGGCATCCTCGTCCCCGTTAGTGCTGGCACCAATGTTGCTGTCAGCTTCACCTCACGTGGAAGATTCAAACTTCAGCAAGGATGGGTCTGAGAGGGAGAGAGCCTTGGCTTGGGACTGGATAATTCCAGAAGACTAGTCTCTGCTCACGTCTCCCCAGAGCCAATTTGAGGGACAGCCAGCTTCAGTGGCCATGGGGACAGATGGGACTGTGGATGCTGGGACCTGGGAGAAGTTGCCTTGACAACCCATCCTCAGGTGTGTGAGAAAGAGAGTGCCTGTGTGGGTTTTAAAAAGGACAGAATTCTAGAATATTGAGCTGCCTCTAAGGGTGTTGTCATCTTTATCCTCCCCTGGGTGCCTTCATTGTACAATTTCTTAGCCTCTGTCTTTGGCTCCAGCCACTCCGACTGGGACTCAGCCCTGGTGAGGGGGAGGCAGCCACTGGGCACTGAACTGCGTGGGTTTGATAGAGCTGGCAGGCACACTCAGCATGCTAAATCCAGTGGACCATTCGAGATGTCTAGACAGGAAGCCAGGCTGAGAGAAAAGCAAGGATACTCCCCTCACACTGGAGCCCAGAAGCTGCCAGGCAGGCTGCTGCCACTGCTTCAGGAGCCCAGAGGATGGGTGCTCCAGGACCTGGGTGCCAGCTCAGGGCACATTTTTATGGAGGGAAGGCATGTGCCTTGCCCTAGCCCAAGTGCAGCAGGGGTGTGCCATGTGAGGCAGACATACCCTCAATGGTGCTCAGGTTTGAAAGTGGCTCAGCATGACCTTGAAGTTGAGGCTGGGAGAGCGAATCTGGCATCAGGGCTTCAGGCTCTGGTCCCAGTGCCAGTATGGGACACGCTCTGAACATCAGGTAACACTTCCAGTAGGGGTAGTGGAGGGAGGGGAGAGCCTTGGGGGTCTAGCACTGAGACCTTGAACAGGTTAGTCTGCTCTTAATTTCCCCATTTGTAAAATGGGGCTAATTATATACCTACCTACCTCATGGGTCATTGTGAGGTGCAGAGGCAATGATATATGGGAAGGATCCACACAAAGTGTTTGGCAGGCATGACTATTACAAATGATGTTTACACTGTAAGCTTCGAGACCGTTGAGATATTCAGTTCCGTTGAACTGGGAAACTTGGCTTCTTTTGGCTGTCAGTTCCTGAGTTGCTTAGACTGGGGAGAGTCCTACAGCTCATTTAGTCCAACATACCCTTCTTGTCCTTGAGAAAAGCTGGAGCGTGTGATTCTGTGACCTCCCAGAGTCCCCAAAAAAGTTGATATCTGACCGAGATTGCAGCCCACGGCTCCTGATCCCCACCCAGGGTTCGTGCATCATGCCACACCGCTTGTGTCTGCCAGGGCCGATTGTTCTGGGCGCTGAACATCTACATCTCACCCCCAGCACCAAGAACTGGTCCCAACAGACTCCATTTGCATTTGAGTGCACACCCACTCTTGACAGCTTATCATATAATCAAACACCCGTGCCAGATTCTGGGATCTTTAAGGAAATACAAAAGAGTGAAAGACACAACAGAGAGATGATAACCAAGTGTTCCTTTGGAGTTTTGCCAGTGTGGATCGGCAGTGTGCCTGAAACCCCCGCCCTCAATCTGTTCACCAACCTGTTTCGCTCCTCATTCAAGCTGCTCCTGAAAGCCTCTCCTCTGGGAAGTCTTCCCAGATCAACTAAGCTACTGGCAGCTTCCGTGGGTTGGCCCTGTCTGAACCCAGTACTTCCCTGGGTGTTCCTCACCCACCTTCCACCTCAGTGGGTACTCAGCCTTGTCTGCCACTCCCAGCTGCTAGGCCAAGCTTTCTCCTCCTCTCCTGGTTTCTGGGCAGGAACCCTTCCCGTTCGTTCCTGTTTGCCAGTCTGCCCTAATTCCAGTCGTGCGTTTGACATATATTTCGTGTTGATACTTTATTGTCTCTTGATGTATTTGCCTCCTGCTTTTATTTGGTCACGAGCCTGTCCTCTCCTTACTTCTTCCGATCTGTGTTGTTTGTCCAAGATACTTATAACCCAGGGGGTCTCATTATCAAGAAGGGAGAATTGCTTGCTCCTGCCCTTCTGTTGATTCAATCAGGAGGTTACTGGACTCTTTGCCCTGTGATTTAAACAGGTCCAAGTTCCATGTCTCATCAGCCTTGGCTACAAAGCTGAACTTCTGCTATCCATACATTCTCTTTACTTGTGACTGGCAATTCTGCCTTTGATTTTTAAATGTAGTTTATTTTTTTAGGTTTATTTATTTTTGAGAGAGAGAGCGCACGCGCGCACACACACACACACACACACACACACACGTGCGTGCACGAGCAGGGGAGGGGCAGAGAGAGAGAGAATATGTCAGTGCAGAGCCTGACACAGGGCTGGAACTCTTGAACAGTGGGATCATGACCTGAGCCAAAACCAAGAGTCAGACATTTGACTGACTGAGCCACCCAGGCGCCCCTCTGTCTTTGATTTTTAAATCCAAACTTTTGGGCCAACAGACAATCCATCTTTTTCTTTCTCAGACTTTCTACTTACCATGACCTTTTACCATCTAATGATAGCATTGTTTAAAGAGAGCTTGCAGAAGTGTTACCACTTCTATAAAAAGGAGGGGAACTAGAACACACACATACAAACACACACACACACACACACACATACACACACATGCACACATGTTTTGCTGTCAAATGTAACTCACCTCTGAATGATGTAAGTACAAATCATATCTGTAAGCATACACGATCTCTCAATGATGCACCAAAATCTGAAAATATTAGTTGCCTTGGAGAAAGACTCTCATTATATACCTTTTTCTACCTTTTGAACTTTGAGAGCTTTTTTATCATGAATTATTTCATATATACAAAAAATATCTGAAATGAATCTATCTAGTGAGATAGAATAATAACTAATTCTGCCCTGTGGACCCACCGTCTATCATAGGAAACGGAACATTCCCAATAGTGTGGAGACTTCTGCACGTCCTGCCTGAGTCCGCGGAAGCAGCCACCATCCTCCTGCCCTCAGTCCTGTTTGTCTTTAGAGGCAATCACAAACGCATGATCCCAAGGTGACACATTATTTCACTGTACTCGTTTTCAATTTTATAAAATAATGTCACACTGTGTGTATTTTTCTGTGACTAGCTAATTTCCCTCACTATAGTCAAACCTCATCCATGCTGATGCTTACAACATTCATTCGTGCATTTTCATCGTTACTTAGGATTCCATTGAGTGATACACCCGCTTTATGTATCCATTTTCCCCGGCATTAGACACCAGGCTATTGCCCAATTTTGCTGCTATGAACTGTCTTAGGCCTGCCTCTCGGCACACGTGTGCAAGATTCTCTAGAGTTTGATTCCCATAGTGGTACTGCTGGGTCAGTGGGTAGATATACCCTGAGCTCAATGACCATTTGCCAAATGGTTTCCAGATTTACATTCCCACCAGCCACATGAAGGGATTTTGTTTCTCTGCCTTCTCACCAACACTTGGTATTAATAGACTGAATTGTTTGCCAATCTAGTGGGTGTAAAGTGTTGTGACATTATGAGCTTAATCTACATTTCTCTGGTTACTGGTGACATTGAGAGCATCTTCTTATGTTTCATGTCCATTTGTGTTTCCTTTTCTGTGACTTTTTGAATTTTGAAACATGTGAATATATTACTTATTCAAATATATATATTTATTAAAATGGGCCTCAATGCATTTCTCACATGCAAAGGACTCCACCACTCTCCCCCAAAGCACACAAATACCATCTCTGAACAATACCACAACAAATAAAGTTGCTAACAATACATTGATGAGTGTTATGGGCTGAATTGTGCTCCCCCCAAATTCATATGTTGAAGCCCTAACTCCCAATACCTCAGAATGTAACCATATTTGGAGATAAGGCCTTTAAAAAGGTAAGCAAATTAAAATGAAATCTATAGGGTAGGCCCTCGCCCAATATGACTGGTGTCCTTATAAGTAGAGATTAGGACACAGATAACACAGACCAACAGCTGACCATGTGAGGACACAGCAAGACGGTGGCCATCTACAAGCCAAGAAGAGAGGCCTCAGAAGAAACTAGATCTGCCAGCACTTTGATCTTGGACTTCCAGCCTCCAGACTTGTGAAAAAAATTAACTTCTGTGGCTTAAACTCAGTCTGTGATACTTTGTTACGGCCGCCCAAGCTGACTAGCACTGTGAACATATTATGGTTCACACAGTGCTTCCGCATACTTATTCCACCTACTTGTTCATCACCAAATATTAATTGAGCACATTCTGAATCTAAGGGCACCTTTCATTGTTAAACCCTCCCTGCAATCTTTTAAGTCAGGAACAACTATCCCAGACTTAAGGGAACTCATATTTGGGGGAGCTCAGAGGAGGAGAACAGGAATGACAAGGAAAAACCAAAGACAGTATGTGGGGCCAGAGAAGAGAAAACTCAGGTAGATGTGATCATTATCTTTAATAAAAGAAGACCGTCATGGAGGTGAGAGGGAGTCCATTTTTCTTTATGGCCCTAAGCCATAGAACTATGATGAATAGGAAAAAACATCAAGAAGACAAATTTCACTTGAACAGAGAAAGAAAACGTTGTCAGTTTTGTGAGAACTTCACCTGAATTGTCTAAAGATACAGCAAGATCTGTAAATTGAGTGTTGTTAGTCGTCCCTGTAGTAGTTGGACAACCACGTCATGAGAGATGGTAGGGGGGTGGGGCGGGGAGGGAAGGTGTAGGAAGTGAGTGTCAAGCTTCAGATGTGTGGTGGGAGGACAGGACACTGATGGTCCCTTCCTATCCAGAGAGTCCATGATGTCTCTGAGACCAGGTAACTAGTAAGGGGTGGACCAATAACAGAGCCTGTTTTCTAGATTCTGATTCTCTTGTCTTTCCAGAAAGTCAAGCCACATCTAAACAGATTAGCGGCTGGACAAATGAGTTCTAATGATGACAGCATTCGCTCAGCTGCCTGGGGACAAGACACAGTGACCAGGAGGATACAGCTTTTGAAATGAGAGAATTAAGTACCTCTTTAGGTGCCCCTCCCAGAAGTCTGATTATAGCCCAGTAGATAGCAGGAAGCAGGAAGGAGCAAGCAGCTCTGAGAACCTACTAAGCACCAGGTCTTTCATGTGGCTGGTTATGTAATGTCTTGCATTAGCTCCAGCTGTAATATTATTCTTTATCTCCACTCAACAGATGTGGAAGCTGAGTCTCAAAGAGACTAGGCAACTGTCCAAGCTTACGAAGCTAAATCATAGCAGTGACCTTGACCAAATTCCCTAACTTCAGTATTTGAGCCAACGCCTGCCTGATTCCAAAATCCATCATATCTTGTTACCTAATGGGTACTGGTATGTAAAAAATTTGGTTTTTATTTCTGTAAATCCAGACTACTGTCCTTTAGTACAAAACCCAGGATAAACAAGTTTTCCTGAATAGGACTTACTGGCCAGGAGGCAATGAGGGCGGGGACACTTCCTTCATATTCTTTAATTTGGACAATCGACACTTTCTCAGCCTCAGGTAAAGTACCAAACAAGCTTCGAGCCCTGTCATCTGACCAGATCACTGCTCTTAAGCTCCTCCATAATGAAATTCTCTACTAATGTAACTAACGCTTGCTTCTGCAATGAGTGTTCTCTCCTCCTTCTCTCTCTGAACACTGTTATTCCAGAAGATAGTATGGCCCGCTTCTAGCAGAATCTGTCAGTGGAGAAGGGCGGTAACCCTGGCCACAGCACAAAGGCCTGAATGGGCCCCATTTCAAGCTGAATGATCTATTCAGTCCTCATTGATCTGCAAACTGGGCTGAGAGCCCTTTAAGCGGAGCGGGAATGAGGCCTCAGAGTGGGGAGTTGCTCTGCGCTCCGCTTTTTTACTTTTGTTTTTTTGCCCCCAGGGCAAAATGTAACTTCTGTTTTAGTCTGAGCCTCGCCCTCCTTTTGGTAAACACAAAACAGTCCTGGGTTCCCCACCACCACCCATCCCAGACAGAATAATGCCCAGTGGGGAGGAACCCGATCATTGTTTTTGCATAGGAGCTAGATAAATCCACTCCCCAGTTCAGTAGTAGAGGAAGCTGGGCAGCTTCCAGAATACGAAAGAGCCTTCCCTAGTCTCTACCAGCCTTTCTCTGACCTTCTGGGGGCTTCAAATTCCCTCCTCTGTGTTCAGAAGTGTCAGAAGCTAGGTCCTTCCCAATGCAACCCTTTCCTGGGACGGCACATGGAGCCGCTTTAAGCTCTGAAGTTTGCTAGGACTAGGGTTTCCTCTTTCACCTCAAGCTTTGCTTCAAGCACCCTTCCCTGCACAATCCACTTCTCCTCTCCTCCCTCTCTTCCCAGTTCCAATCTGCCCTATTACTCAATCCACCTGACCTTTCTGGAACTCAGAACAGGGTGCATTGCATTGTTAGAGATAATAGGCCCAAAGGGGTGGAGAGTTAGAACAAAGAGAAGAAACGTTTTTTTCCCTCAGGAAGTTTAATTTAGATCAGGTGAGCACAAAGCTAAGCCAGATAAATACCGAGTTTATGAGCCAGTGACTGTGGCACAAAGCACATCTAATGCAAGTCGGACCTGGGAGCATTGAGGAGTATGAGTTTCATCTCTGCTCTTTAGGGGTGACTTTGTGGAGGAAGCCAGCTCTTAGCGGTCATGAAGGGGAGTGCCGGGCAGCTGACCTGTTTGAAAGGAGATGCAAGGTGAACCACGCAAAGGAGATCCAGAGCTGGTGGCAGCTGGTTAAAAGAGAACGACTAACAAACCGAAAGACAAGAGGGGAAGATTCAGCAGAAGGAGGCCATCGCACTTCTGGGACCACGCAGTGTTCATCACATGTGCCACAGGCTCCGTTGCACAAAATCCCTTACAATGGGGAACATGATGAAAACAGGCCCGCATGGCAGAGGCTGCTAACCTGCCCCATGATCTCAGAGAAGACTTTTGAGCTTGTTGGACCTCAGTTTCCTTACCTGTGAGAAGTAAGGGAGATGATTCATTTTCAGAAATACCAAATAAAAGCTGTGCTAATTAACAGTGGGTCTACAACCTATTGGAAATATCTACGAAACTTCCCCCTTCCCCCACCCCGCCACAATGGAGTCCCAAACTTTTAAACACTTCACTTCCTGGTTCTTCAGCTCTCCATTTCGAGGGCTTACTTATTTTTTGAGGGCTTTGCAATGAGCATGGGCCAAAGAACAAAGGAGGGACTGAAAGTCTCTGCATCACCTCAGGGAATTTACATTTGTTCCAATCAGACTATTTTTTGCCTTACATGGGCATAGACGACTTCTGGGTGAGACTGTAACCTCTGTAGTGCTCAGCCAATGAGGAACCAGAGGAGGGACTGGCATGCTAGGAGATAAATTGTCTGCTGTAACTGCCCTGAGTGTGCCTGTCCATCAGGCATCTGCTCTTGCAAGAATATTGATTACAGCCTCTCCTCACTGTGCTCCAAGGCTTCATGTCGCTCCTTTGATTGGTCGGTGGGCTTCTTCCTCACATTATCTACCTGAGAAAGGGGTTGGATTTGAGCAAATGATTCCTAAACTTTGGATGGGTCCAACTGATTAAAAGCTTACAAAAATTCTTTATATTGCCAAATAAGAATGTTTTTGAAGCATCACCATCTACTCTCACCTTAAAAAGAAAGCACATTTCAATACTAAAAAAAAGTAGAAGAGACACAATCTTGGAATACTAAGGAGAGTCCTTTAGAAAAAATATGGAAAAGTCCATTACGTGATCGTACTGTTCTCATTTCATTGCAGACTATTGAAAGCTTCATCACAGAGGGAGACAGATTCCAGAAACCGGGAACTAATAGGTGACTCTAGAAGAGCATTCTAGCTCCTAAGATTCTGTGATTGGATCCCCAAGTGGGCAAATGACCCGACCCTCCCTTTGACCCACACTTGGTGCTTTCCATAGCCTGAAGCATAGCATGCTTGAGAATGGTGGCTGCCACTCTCTGTGCAGGTGGTCCCTGATGCATCAATTTCCCCTTGTCCCCTGAGGTGCAGAGGAAACTTCCTGTGGTGGTTCTGCCACTGTGACAGGTTCTGGTGGGGTGCTGTAGGCAGCAATCTGAGAGATAACTCCTTTCCTCCACTGGAGGCAGTAAGTTACTCAGGGGTGACCTGTGTCTCACTCATCTTGGAAACCTTTGCAGCAAGTGTCCGTAAAGTCTTTCCACTAATATACACTGGATTTAATTTCTATACTCTGAGGTGCAGAGATACTAGGGTCTACACAAATGAAATCAGTTCTGTGTGCACAGTTTTAACAGACCGCACCCCAAGGAGGCTGCAGGCTCTGGAATTGAGTGCCACGTCAGCCGAGGGCAAGGGGGCTGCTTTAGTAACTGCTTTTGGGGGCTGTCATTTGGTAACTGAGACAATTCAGGGAGCAGCTCCCCACATAGCCCCAGGAGCCTGAGCCCAGCAGACGGACAGCTGCCCTGGCGGCACAGACTTTGCTGGGATTGTCTGGCAGAACTGTTGTCTGGAGACAATGCAGCCCATGTGACAGGCCCTAATGAGTCCCTTCTGGAATCCCACAATGGCCAAGTGGCAGAGGCTCCCTGAATAGGTCTCTCTCTCTTCTCAGCGATGCCTGGGCAGCAACCTCTTCTCTTTCTCCTCCTGCATTTCTCGGCCCTCTCTTCCTTTCTTCCTTGTCATCTTTGTCTTTTAGGTACTTTAATTCTCCTGTTCCCCTTTGACCTCTTTCTTCTCCGCACCCCTCCACACTCCGTCCTTTCTATCATGCCCTCTTAGATACAAAATCACCCTTCCCTATGCCCTGTGGCCATCCTACTCCTAGATCTCATAGCTGAACAGCTATTTCTGTAGGCATGTACCATCCCCCCCATTTCCCTGCCACCCTACCCCAAGGGGACTGCTCTTAAATTCTTAAATCATGCTTTCCCTGCTGCTGGGAGTGTGGGGGAGTCAGCAAGATTTAGTGATTGAAAATAAAAGCACCTGTAATGTAAGTTCATTATAAGTACTGGCGTTCCCTCTCAAGTTAAAGTTCCCAGGCCCCAGCAAGATGGCTTTTCTCTGCCATTAAGAATTGGAAAGGTCTGATCCAGAAGCTGCAGGGGGGGGGGGGGGGGGGGAAGTTGGGTTTATCTTCCTGCTCTCACTTCCTTGATTTGCAGCAAAGGGGCCATGTGCAGCCTTGGCTGACCCAACCATGGGCATGAGGTCACATTTAGGGCATCCCCTGGGTGCCTTCCCTACAGCCTGCCTGGCCTGCTTGGAGCTGCCAATCCGTCTGTAAGAAGCCCCACTGCTGGGGAGGGTCAGCTTCTGCCACTGCCCGCCTTTTCTTCACCATTCACCCCTCAGCCTGCACTCCCCACCCCCCTCCCACCTCTTAGGAACCAGAGCTGTGGAGGAAAAAAAAAACAGCCCTGATGAATGGGGATTAGGGGGCTCTGTGTTTTACAAAACGTGGTCAGGAAATACTGAGGGTCCTCCTTATTTCACCAGTAGATTCCCTAGAGAAGGATAATGCAATTGAGGAAGCATTGAAAGGGGTCTTCTTTCAGAAGAGCTGAAGGTTCTGTCTGGGGAGGAGAGAGGTGAGGCAGAGGGCAGGAGCCAGGGGCAGGAGCATTGTGGATGCTCCATAAATCTTCGGCTTTACATCATTCACTTAAAACCTGGCTGTGAGGCACAAAGAGGAGAATCTGAAGCCAGAGAGAGAGAAAGGGAGAGAGGGAGAGAGACTGCCAGGGAGCTTATTGAGAAAAAAGGAATTTGAGAATCACCAATCTGTTTCATTATCCCTGATGGCTCACCTTTTTTTTCTGCCTCAATCACTTTTTCTTTGATAACTGTCTTTATGAAACTGGGTGCAGTGGATGCCTTTCAGGATGAGATGCTGGGTGGGTATGAGGACACATGAAGATCACTGATGGTGGTGAGAAGAAGGAGAGTAAAGGAACCCACCCCCACCCCTGCCTCTTTATACCCAAACTGGGATAAATCTGCATGCTGGCCTTAGAACTGTTCAGAGGGGTGCCTACCCTGATATGCATGTCCCAAAAGTCCGAATTTGAAGCTGGAGCATTGTTCAGGCCTTCCGGCCCCTCAGAGACTCCTGGTACACTGTAGAGTAAGTAGCTCAGGTAAAGATAGTCCACATTTAATGAGCACCTACTATGCGTCAGGCACCGTGTGCAGGGCTTTAGATGGATTGTTTTTCATCTCCACAACCCTACATATCCATTTTACAGTCAAGGAAGTGGTGAGGCCCCAAGAGTCTGCTAAACTTGCCAAGGTGACAAAAAAAAAAAAAAAAAATCATAGGCTGGACAGACCAGGGTTTACCTAGCCCCGGGGAATACTGGCAAGTCAGTGAAGCAAAAGGGCTAAGGAGGTGTCTGTTATTCTGTATTTTTGATCAAGGCTAGAGAAGTCTCATTTAGATCCTCCAACAGGCTTTAGAGCTCAAATAAAAGGCCACCTGAAGCAGAAACAGGAAAAGGAGGGCAGGAAGAGGGCATAACTGCTCCACAGTCCCAGGACAAAGTGACTTCAATCAGGGTCAGGGGCAATGCGACCCACAGTCTGGACAAAGTTGGGCATGCATTTATTGTCCCAGCATGCTCCCAGAAGCCCCTTACCTGTCATCAACACTGTTTCTTGCTGCCACCAACACACGATAATCTGATCTGGAAGGAAAAAAAGGGAGTGGAGTATCTGCAGAAACAAACATCATCAAATGTCCTGGCTCCCTTCCCAGAGCTTCAACATAAAAGCAGGAAGGAAGAAGTCACTGAGCTGAGGCCGCATCAGCAAGTCTGTCTGAGTCTCCAGTAAGGTGGCAAGAGAGGCCTTGTAGCTCCAGGGCTGACTGCCAGGGCGCTGCTGCCGTGGCGGGGTGGCATTCTCTGCGGAAGGACAGGCTTAGTGACAGGGACATGAAGGATGAGTTGAGTACTTGTTCTCTTCCTTCCCCTCCATATTCAACTTTTTGCCATAACAAACTTTCTGTTTTAATAATGCTTACGGCATTGGGGCGCCTGGGTGGCTCAGTCAAGCGACCCACTCTTGAGCTCAGCTCAGGTATGATCTCACGGCTCGTGGGTTCGAGCCCTGCATGGGGCTCTGTGCTGATAGAACGTAGCCTGCTTGGGACTCTCTCTCCCTCTTTCTCTGCCCCTCCCCCACTCATTCTCTCTCTCTCTCTCTCTCTCTCTCTCTCTCTCTCTCTCTCTCTCTGTGTGTCTCTCTCAAAATAAATAAATAAACATTAAAAAGAGAGAGAGAATAATGTTTACTGCATTTAAGACCTTGGCTTGAAGTCATAGCATCAAGCACAGCTCTAATTTGGACAACCGGTGACCTGAATTACACTCCTGGGAAGGTAGGAGGCAGGGGCAGGGGACTGCCTCTGAGATCTTTCACAGAGGTGAGGGAACACTGCAGCCAAGCAAGAGTTTCCTGGTGAAACTAAACTGGCAGTAAAGTGAAAGATCAAATCCTTTCTCTGCTCAGAACACTGCCCCTCGCTCCTCAACACTTTGAAAGGCAGAAGGAGATGGAATTATAAGTGAGCCGGGGTATGGGGTACGGAAAAAAGATGTAAATGAAAAATAAACTTGAAACATACCTAGCAGAAAGCACATTTGATTTGAAAGAGTCTTTCCATCTCAATTCTCTGTGGGCCTATTTGTAACAGAGATAGGGTTACTTAAAATACAGTCTCTGCACTGGCTGGTTGAGTCTCCTGAAAAATGCCTTCCATGTTTTCCACCAGCCTCTGCTGCAGCATTAACTCCTCATTCCTGAACAACACCTCCAACAGGACCAGCTGAACTTGAGCAGAGTAATTCTGAAACCTAGGGACACCCCTAAGTGACACGGAGACTTGGGCCCATAAGCTGTCAGATTGCAGCCCTTTTTTTCCTACCACCCCCTCCTTACACATATGGGCTTGCATGCACGCGCACACGCGCGCGCGCGCACACACACACACACACACACACACACACACACACACACAGAGTCACAACATCCTATAAGGCTGAACTGTTTTAGAAAAATGGCCTAGGTGTTGATTCAAGCAGATTAGTAACAAGTTCTCTTTAACACACACACTCAAACTGCTACAGTTCCGTTTGGTGTGGTTTAAACATTTTTTTTCATAATTGAATTTTTTTAAAGGAAGAGCGGTTTTAAATATCCTTCTGTAGACACTTAATCAAGAGCATCCTCTTCTCCTGAGGTGAAATGGCCAGCAACAAAGGCTCTGGAGTCAGGCTGTCTGGATTTGTAGCCTTGCTTCTTTACCTAACCATTTGTGGGGCTACTTCCTCTCTGTAAGCCTCAGTTTTCTCACCTGTGAAATGGGACCTAACAGTTGCATCTACCTCATTGTTGTGAGGTTTAAATGAGATGAGTGATGTAAAAGTAAGGGGACTGCTCACAGCAAACATTCATTAAATATTAGCTTTGTGACCTCAAAACAAAACTTTTTTTAATGTTTTTATTTTATTATTTTTGAAAGAGAGAAAGACAGAGCACAAGCAGGGGAGGGGCAGAAAGAGAGGGAGACACAGAACCTGAAGCAGGCTCCAGGCTCTGAGCTGTCAGCACAGAGCCCGATGTGGGGCTCAAACCCACAGACTGTGAGATCATGACCCGAGCTGAAGTCGGACGCCCAACCGACTGAGCCACCCAGGCACCCCAAGAAAAATTTTTTAAATGTTGTCCAAATGGACTTGCACCTGGCAGGGCAGTTCTCCACAATCTCTCTTCTTGCCCAAAGATAAAATTATATCACTTAGTGCATGTTTGCTTTTTCTAAATTGCTAATCATAAAAGTAGTACACGGTCAGGGCCAAATGCCTCTGAGCAGGTTGGAAGAAGGTACTACTTCCTCTGGGCAGATGTAACCCTGCAACAGCACACAGCATGTCAGCCCCTGAAATACTCACACAGGACACAACCCGCTCAAACATCCAGGTGACCCTGTGAACACACTCCTTGCAAAAAATTCAAATGATACAAAGGTATGTAAAAAAGAAAGTGTAAACCTCAAACAAGAAAAAGGAAAGGAAAGGAAAGAAAAAAAAGGAAAGGAAAGAAAAAAAGGAAAGGAAAGGAAAGGAAAGGAAAGGAAAGGAAAGGAAAGGAAAGGAAAAAAAAGGAAAGGAAAGAAAAGAAAAGAAAAAAGAAAAGAAAAGAGTAAGCCTCCTGTAATCACATCCCAAACAAAACCACTATTAACAGCTTACTTGATAGATCTTTGCTCTGTTTAAAACAGAATAATGAAATTCAATTAGGGAGGAAAAGTATAGTACATGATGAAATTTTTAAATAGTGCCAAAGGGCATAGTCTAAAAGTTCACTTCCTACCCCTTGAATTCCTAGTTAACCAATTCATCAGTTGTGTATATGTGTGTTTCCTTCTAGGTATCTATATAGAGATAAA
Source organism: Acinonyx jubatus (assembly GCF_027475565.1). NCBI lineage: Eukaryota > Metazoa > Chordata > Mammalia > Carnivora > Felidae > Acinonyx > Acinonyx jubatus. The sequence goes on from NC_069382.1 coordinate 43,109,171, forward strand.
CATATATGTGTGTAGGTGTCTGCATATGTGAGGGTGTATGTGCCCATGTCGTTTTGTTTTGTTTTTTTTACAAGTGATGTCTTTTTTTAGACACAATCCTGAGATCAAGAGTCACAAGCTCTACTGACTGAGCCAACCAGGTGCCCCACAAATGATCTCTTATATACACAATACAAAGCTTCATGCTCTTTCCCCTCCGTGTTAGTACATACAGATACATCTCATTCCTTTTAACAGATGCACAATTTTGCACTTAGGGGTGTACCATGATTTATTTCACCAAGTCCCTTATGGAAGAACAGTCAGATGGTGCACATGTACATTTTCAGTGCTTTGCAGTCACAGACAATACTGCAATGATTATCACTGTATATGTATTATATACACAGTCTTTCTGGACATAGGCAAGGACATCTATACATTATATTTCTAGAAGAATTGCTGAGTCAAAGAGTATGTAAAATGTATACCCATTAAATGTTGATATATATTATCAAATGGCCCCCAGAGAGGCTATCAAACGGTACTCCCACCAACAATGGTTCTAAGTGCTCGTTTTCCCACACCCTCACAACACCTTCATCTTTTAATCTTTTGAAAGACATATCTATCTTTTTTAACCTACCTGGGGGAATGCTGTCTATTTTTAAATTCTCTTCCTCCCTGATGCCACCCATTCCAATATCACCAAAAGTTCTTAACAACCCAGGAGAGGTCATCTGCAACTTTGTTAGCATATCCTTGGATGCAATCCACTTCAAAGTTGAATCCTCAGATATCCCTGTCTAACCCTGAAACTTTGATCTTTGTCCCTAGGCCGGGCAGAATCCTGAGGAACCGGGTCTTCTTGCTCCTGGGGAGTCCTCAGAAATGCAAATGGTCCACCGCTCTGCTCCTGCCATCCTGTCACCTCTCCAGTCCCCAGCACAGTGCTTTGGATGAGTCGCTTTTACTGGAAGAAGGTTTGTAAGCTGGAGTCAGAAAGAGGGAAGAGTTTAGGGAGCTTGGGAGAAAAGCAGAGGACAAAAGGCCAGCTGGTTCTTAGTGAACATTCTGAAGGGAGTCTGAAAGCTAGACAAGGGACATGGTTCTGAGGTTTTATACGTTCTGTTAGCTTCTACATACATGCTCCTGTTGTCGTCTTCCTGTTTCACAGTAAAACCTACAGCAGAAGGGGCTGCTTGTCCTGTGAGGTCAGCAAGGAAGGGGAAGATTAGCAGGGAAAATATAGTTTTTTGCAGCCGGTCTTGGGGGACACAGAATCTGAGGGTGGTGGTGACCGTATAATAACACCACAAAGATACCTGGAAAATGGACTCTTAAAGAGGTGTCTTGAGCTGCAGGAAAGCTCTTGGGCTAAAATAGAACCACAGCGACCACCATTTATTGAGCACTTACTATGTGTCCAACATTCTGCCAAGTACATGTGCTATCTCATTTAATCTTTTCAGCAGTTTTTTGAAGAAGAGGTACCATTGTTATTCTCATGACACCCCTGAGGAAATGGAGTTAAGTAACTTGCCCAAGATCACACAGCCAGAAAGCAGTGGCAGAATTGGGACCAAAACCTGTTTGATCCCAGAGACCTGAGTTCATCCCCCCCAGGGCAAGATCATATAGAAGCTTCAATGCCTCTGCATATACTCTCCAGTCTTGCACTGCTCAGTTACCCCAGATGAGTTTGTCTACTTCCACATGCTGCTTGTCGTCTCTCAAGATTCAGGCATCACTTCCCCCAGTCGTCTCCTTTCCTGATCTCTCTTTCTCAAACACCCTGTAGGTGCTCCTGGCATGGCACTGCTTGTAACGCTGGGTCTCTGCCACAAGACTGGGTGCTCCCTGAGACTGTACCCTCCTCTCGCATCTTGGGATGCACAGTGCCTACCACAGTGCCTGACACATGAGACATGTCCCCCCCTCCCCACCCCAAGGTTCGGGGAATAAATGTTGCATTAGGGCCAGACAGGCTGAGCTGCCACTATTGCAAATTCCCTTTCCCACTCCCAGTTGGTAGGACAGAGTGAAATGTTATTTACAAAAACACCAAGCCAAACAAGACCCTCCCTTCCCCGATATGCTGAAGCTGCGTCCAGAACAGCCAGGGGTCACCAAATGGCAGCCAGATGGTAACTGACGGCTGCTTCCTAACTCCAGGGGCCTGGGGCAAAAGGCCTGGCTGCCCACCTGCTCCCAGGGACCTGTGAACATCCACTTTGTAGGCAAAAACCCAGACAGTTCCCTCCTCCTGAAACCCATCCCACATCCAGTCCTGGGAGCCGCGACGCTGCCTGCTCCCTCTAGTCTGAGGGACTCCCAAGGCCGGCTGGAGCAGCTCTCGGGCCCAACCTCGACCCCATAGAGATGTTGCCTGCCTCTCTCCTAACTACCCCTGTGACAGGGAGGTGTTAACTCGGCGGTACCGGTCCAGTGTAGTGGGGGTGCTTATCTCTGGGGGGAACAGTCGAGCCCTAAGATAACCAAACTCAGATGGAGCAGGGGAGCGCTGGGGAGACAGCCCTTCTCCGTGGAAGAACTGTGAGGCCACAAGTGGCTGGCAGAAGAAGGAAGGGATTTTCTGCAGCATCCGAAACAAAGAGAACCGATGGGGCTTTGGGGAGAGCTCCGTTTCCCTCGATTTCATTCAGCACCGGTTCCCTCCTCCCACAGATCCAGGAGGCAACAGGCCCCCAACTGGTTATCAGGTCCTGGAGCATGAGGGCCTTTGTCTCCCCCTCAGACATCTAGCTGGCAGGGCAAGGGGCCTACAAATCCTCCCTGACCCTCCCAGCTCTTTGTTATCTCGGAGGGAAGATTACATTTCTGTGTGGGGAGGCAAGGTGCCAGGAGTCCTCAGAGCAGGACAGAGGCCGCCAGAGCTGCCGGCTGACCCCCGTTGCCTGGAGCCACTCAGGGCTGACACTCAGAACTGGGGATGTTCTCCTTTCAATGTCCTGGGGCCTGTCCTAAAGTGAAGGGTCTGCGTTTCAGAAAGACAAGGGGGGGAAGAGCCACTGGGAAGGGGAGTTGGGCTGGAAGGAAGCAGCCAGCTCTCAATTACTTAGGAGCCGCGTCTGTAGTCTGTGGATGGCCCATTCTTTCCTAGGTTTCTCACCTTCTCCATTCTGCTGTCATTGGCTGTTTCCTTGAGAACTGGAGGGAGGAGAGCTATCAAGGTGGCCACTTGCTTTCATTTTGATTTCTTGCTAAATCTATAGAGAAATTTGTTCAGTAGTATGTCTATGCCTCTCAGTAGCAGGCACACAGACTTTTAGATCATTCTCTTTCTGTTTCAATCAAGGACACGTTCTTCAGCCTTCTCATTTGGGTTCAAGGTACTCCTAAAATGCTTCCAAATCAAAGGGGGAAAAAAGGCTGGATTAAAAACTCCCCGTTTTAGGAGACTCATAAGAGAGGAAGGGGGATATATTGTCTTTGAGTAATAGAGTGGGAAAATAGTCATTGGATATTGACGTAAACACTGGATTCTCCCTGGCTTGACTTCCCAATTATAGTCCCTCAAGTTGTATTTCCTCCTCTGGCGGGTTCGCTACTCTCATCAAGTCCACCAACAACAAATATGTATGGAACACCTCCCAAGTAGCTCCCTAAACTAGTCAGACACTTAGATGGGATCCTTGCCTTGGTATACTTGGAAACTAGTTAGAGAGAAAGGTTTAAAAAAGATGACTAACAAAGTTAAGTGTCAGATCAGTGGGATAGACCAGAAGGTCAGGAGAATTCCAGGGACTGACAGGGCTGGGAGTGGCAGGGAAGGCCTCTCTAAGGGGGAGGGGTGTGAGTTTGGCTTTCTTATGTGTCTGGAATAAGCATTATTTGAAATGAGGAAGGTCTAATGGGAGAGCAGCTTCTATGGGAGGATAAAGAGAGCCTGATTAGGAGCTGAAAAGTTGAAGGATCGGGGCGGGGGGGGGGGGGAGGAATAGGCTTGTAGGGGGAATAAATCTATAACCATGGCTGAAATTCATTTATTCTGCAAATACATGTGTTCCTGCTTTTTATTTAGTTTTTAATGTACTCATCCATTCAACAAATATTTATTGAATATCTCTAGTCAGTCAATAAACATCTATTGATCTCCTACTATGTGAACGACACCATGATAGTCACTATTCTTTCACATGCTGGTCAAATAGAAAAATAACAGCTCATTTCCTTACATTTGGGGTGCCGGTGGTTAATCTCATTCAGTATTCCAGCTTCCACAAGTTCGAGGGGTTTTGTGGGGGGTGGCAATGAGGTATCAGCCCTACCTTAACTGACATAGTGACTTGTATTTGTGTAACACTTGGTGCACTGACATCCATTATTTTCTTTGATTCTCATGACAATCATCCAGCTAGGGGGAAATAGGTAAACAAGTCTTGATTTTTTTCAGATGTATAACTTGTCCAAAGTCAACCAGTTTGTAAGTAGGGGACCAGAATGGAGATATCTTTCATACTTCCTGTGGCACACTTCTCACTCTCCCAATGGCCCCAACCTGGCACTCTGGGAGCCTCAGAAAAAAATATAGACTCTTGACCCCTTCCTGGCACAGCCTAGTTCCTGAAGTCTGAGCAGGTCCTAAAATTTGTATTTTTTTAGAAGTTCCCCAGAGGACTAGTGTCCATCTGGATTAGGGAACCATTAGCTTACAGGGGAAGGATCCAGAGGAAAGGGCATCTGAGCCACTTTTCCTCAGGTTCCACAGAGCCTTTTCTTCGGGTATTCTGGGTGGGTTCCGACTAATTTCCAAACCAACAGCATGCCCAGCTCCCATGGCTCACTCTTTGCTTCCTAAAAGTCACTGCAGGTGGAAGACTTCTGGAGGCCAAGAATGGTGCCGTAGAATTCACAGGGCCCATCTTTGCGTGGACCTCAAAACCTAAACTCTGTGGCTGGGGCAAGTGAGATGGAGGGGAAGGGTCTAAAGGGGATAGATCCTCTCGTGAATAAAAAAGCTTGTATTTATTGAGTGTTAACTATGTGGCAGGCCCTCATTTAATCCTCAACTCTATATGGAAAGCACTATTATCCACCTTTTCATAGAGAGAAAACAGATTTAGAGTGAATCATTTCCCCAAGGCGCACAGTCAAGTGCGACTCCAAAGCAGGGGCTAGCGAGTCCAACCTCGGGATTACAGCGTCTCCCCACCTCACCCCCCAAACCGCTTCTGTGTCCACTGCCTGAAATTCGGGCGCCCTCCTGGCGGTGCTCAGATGCAGGGGCACGCGCGCCCAGGGAGACCAGGCTGCAGCAAAGCAGCCGCAGAGCGCCGCGCCACTGGGCCCGCTCCCCCGGCTCGGGGGCCGCGGCTGGGAACTACAAGGCCCAGCAGGCAGCAGCAGGGGGAGGAGGAGGGGGTGGGACTAGCGCGGGTGGGAGTGAGAGAGCGAGCCCTCGCGCCTCGCCGGCGCACAGCGCTCGGAGCGCTCCTGCGGGTACTGCTGCGGCGGCCTGGGCAGCGGGCGGCGGCGAGCGGGAGCCCGGACTCTGGTCTAGCCGCAGCGCGCGGAGGAGCCCAGGCTGTGCCCGGAGCTGGGCGGCAACGTCCCGACTGGACCGAGACTCTGCTTAGCGCATTGCGGCGACCTCGCCTTCTCCGGGCGCGAGCGCGCGCCGCAGCTGGAAAAGCAGCGGAGACCGAGGACTTTTCGCCGGTCCGAGGGGCGCCCCGCAGCGCGCACCGTCCTAGTGCTGCAGTCGGGCACGCCGCGGCGCCGGGAACCCCTCAGGGCGATGAAGCCGGGTCTGCGAGAAGCGTGAGGCGCCGCCGCCCGGTTCCGGAGAGGGGGGCCACAGGGTCTGGAGACCCCGGGCGGCGGACGGGAGCCCTCCCCCCGCCCCGCCTCCGGGGCACCAGCTCCGGCTCCATTGTTCCCGCCCGGGCTGGAGGCGCAGAGCACCGAGCGCCACCGGGAGTCGAGCGCCGGCCGCGGGGCTCTCGCGGCCCCGCCAGGACCCGAGCGGAGCCCGGGGGCGGCGGGCCGGAGCCCGGGACGCGGGCGCCCGCCCGCCCGCACAAGCCACGGCGGACTCTCCAGAGGCGGAACCGCAGCGCCGAGTGAGGTAAGAGCCGCGGCGCCCGCAGATCCGGGGCGGGCTTGGCGTCCCGAGCGGCCCCCGGCGCTGGAGCCTCCTGGCTGCGCGCTTCCCCCGCCGCAGCCCAGTTGGGTCCGGCGCCTCCCTCCACTGGTTACGCGCCCCCCTCCACCTCCTGACTCCCTTCTCAGCGCTCTGCGCCCCCCTTTTGTCTCCCCTCCCAGCTCCCCGCTCGCGTCGCCTTCTGCGCCCCCTCCCCGCGCTGGTCCCGCCGCTCCTCCTGCCGCCCAACTTTTCCGCCAACTCGCGCTGGGGAGCTGGCGAGGCGGCGGCGGCTCCGCGGTGAGACCTGGGAGGGACAGGGCCGGGGCGAAGGCGGCGGCGGCGGCTCTCGGTTTCCTCGGACTGGAGAGGGAGGGCGGGAGTGGGCAGCGAGGTGGGGTGTGCGTGTGTGTGTGTGTGTGTGTGTGTGTGTGTGTGTGTGTTGCATTCCAGCCCATCTCTTTTTAGTCCACCAGTGGGGACTCACCCCAATTCAGCAGGTAGCTTTGGGTGGAACGGTAAAAACCCGAGGTATTTCTGAGTCCTTTCCCACCCCGGGGAAGTCTAGCGTCGGAGTTGCGGGTGGGTGGATGGGGATATGAAGAAGGAAGGAAGTGGAGGGGTAGGTTAGCCTCTCCTCGAATAGGTTTTAAGGAGGTGTCGTCACCAAATGGCTGAATCGGCTGTAGCGGAGAGCGAGAAAGGAATTCCCTTTTCCAGAGGGGGTTCTTCTACTTAGTCGATCTCAGAAAAGGTCGGAAGTTTGGGGAAGGGAGGGCGCCCAGCGGGTGATGTTAAGCCCCATTATGGGGTCGGGTGGGGGGGGGGAGGGGAACGTTCAGTTCCAATCTGGTTCTAGGAGGTGGGGGAAGGGATGAGGGTTTTGCCCGGTGCGGTTCACTCGGCAGCGCTGCTTGTTGCTTCTCTGGCTCAGACCCTCTGCCCGCCCTGCTCCCGCCTCCCGTTATGTTTGGGGTTGGGAAAAGAGGAACCCTCGTTTGCAGAGGAATTTATTGGCGTTGTAGACGGAGTTCATTTAACACATATCCTATGAAGGCAGCCAGACACCTTCGCGCGGGGGTGGAGGGGGTGGTGGTGGTTGAAGCTTGCTTCTTTCTGGGCCCAGAAGCTATTGGTCCACCAAAAAAATTTCTGCGGTGTCTTTTTCCCCCAACACTTTTTCCCCCATTTTCCAGATGTAGCAGCTGCATCTGGTTCCGTTTCGCCCCACACCGCAGCCACATTAACATCCCTCTCCCTCCCTTCCCCCTCACCCAAATTAAAACTGCTGTTCTTCAACTTGTCCTTACCACCTCCCTCTTTAAAATTTTTTTGAGACTTGGAGAGGAGAAGAGAGAGTTACTCTGGATCCCAAGTTATTTCGAATCTGGTGGTGGAGATGCTGTCTAGATTGTGCCGGAAAAAGGCGTCGTGGGAGATGGGGCCACGATTTTAGGGGCGGTGGCACTTGGGAACGGTTCTGCTGGAGGTGGCCTCTTTGGCCATGGGTTTGACCCAGAACTGGCCCTGACGGAAGTTTCTGGAACCATAGCATTCCTTTTTCCGTCCCTTCAGTTAGAGCTGGAGCATCCAGGGTTTCTGACCCTGTCCGTAGCTCGCCGTCGGTGTCTGACCGCCCCGTGGTGGCGTCACGCGTTCCTTTTCCACCCTCCCTGGAGCGAGCCTGGGGCGCAGCTGCGGGGGGCATGGGAGGGGGGCGGCCGCTGTTGCTGCTGGGGGCTCTCCTTGGGCGTTTTAAAGTCGTTCTGTGGGCTGGAAACTGAAGTGAGACATTTTACCTCTTAAGGGCTACAGGGTTGAAAGCGCGGCGTTGGATTGTTGAGGGTTTGTGTGTGTGTGTGTTGTTTTTGTTTTTGTTTTTGTTTTGTAATAGCCTTTGAGGTAGGAAAGCACCTTATGGTCCAAAGTTGCGGGAGGGTGGGGAGAGTTGGTCGCTCTCACCCTCTCTTTTCCAGTCTCTTTCAAATTGAAAACACTTCTCTGGTTTCCTCCTTTGGGCGGTAGTTTGGAGGCTGTAATGAAATCGCACTTTCTCTAGACATGGTAATTAAGGTGACTGTTTCCTCCGCAGATGTGCCCTGCCCTTTGCACCTCCGGACCAGCGCTTTTTTTGGAATAGCGTCTAAACTGTAGAACCTTAGCCTTGAGACTGTTTAGCAGAAAGTGGCCATTTTCCCCCTGGGCCCAGCCTCCTGGTTTCCTCTTTGAGGCTTTAAAAGCTAAGTAGCAGGGCCCCGTGGGACGTGTCTCAGTCTAGCTAATTACCCCCAAGCCTGGGTCATCTCCTTTCCTTCCAGTGACCGAGGGAGAGCCATTGCCAACTGTCTGTCCTGATGGCCTGCCCCTGTAATGACTTGTTTATGTATTCCACCCCACCCCAGTTGGGAGAAGCTCCAGGGCTGCCGCTGACCCCTGGAGGAGCACAGGGTGTTTGGGGTCAGGAGGTTGCTGGGGCCTGGCTCTAGCAGGGTTGGTTGCATACTGCATCAGTGACAAGCTCCTTGAAATATCTGTTGCATTCACTGTTAGTCATAGCCAAGTGTCAGCTCTTTAATGAGGGCCATCCGGATGGAGAGCCACTTGGACATGTGTGCTTTCACTGCCTGCGTTTACCGTGCCTGTACAAATGCCCATTTTGTAGACGTTTTCACAAATGGGATTTGGGCCAGAGGGGGCACCACTTACTTTGGTTCCAAAGTAGACAGCCTTGGGTACTTCTTTTCCTTGGTCAAAGTTCCTTGAACTTAGAAAGTTCCAGTAGAAGAGCAAGTGAAGCAAAAGCACAGGAAGAAATAGAGTAGGAACATTGCAGATGCTGTTGTCCCTTGTGTCTTGAGGGAGATTAGAGTACATCAAGGTATACCTAAGCCTGAGCTAGCTTGGACTCCAGAGGGCAGGAAGAGCACACTGAGCATTGAGTAGGCAGATTCCAGCCATGGAAACCCAAGGAAAATCTGCAGGTTTTTGCTTTTGGTTGTATGCTTTGTGTTTGGGGCATTGACCTGAAAAAAAGACTCCTAAAGCAGGGGATTTGCTCCCATGAGCCAGCTTCTCTGAACACACTCTACTTGCCTCCATTTTTAAATCTCTTTCATCAAAATGGCTGTTAGGGAAGAGCTTCCTGAGAAAGTTTGAGCCTGCTAGAGTCAACGAAGGTAGATAGAATTGATTCAAATGTCTTGTTCTGAAAAAGCCTCATCCCTTGAGATGAGTTTAATTTCCTCTTGGGAAATTTGCCTTGCATTTGTCTTCCCAAGAGCTTTGTCAAAGGTCTGGATGCACCAGGGACTGGTGGGAGTCCAGATGTAGAGCTTTAGAGAAGATTCTGGTGTTTCCAGAGAGGATTAAATTCCAGACTTGGGCCAGCATATGTGCTTTTTTCCCTCAGCTTGCATTTACCTTAAACAGAAATTATCTGTCACTACCACTTCTTGCAATTAAAGAAGTTATATTTGGTCTTCCCTATGCGCCCCCCCCCCCCCACCTCCCAGGTAAATAGCTGTCACTTGGGTGAACAACTCCAAGAATATGGTGAATATGGTGGTGTTCCACCAGTCCATTTTGTCTTCAAAAGCAAGGTTTCCCAGGTTATGGTGGAGCAATTAGTATTTCACTTATTATTATTAATTTTTGGTATACCTCCCTCCCAAGGACATTGGACACATTTTTTGTAAAGACTCAACATTTATAGTGTTTCCATTGGGGCACCTGGGTGGCTCAGTCCGTTAAGCGTCTGACTTTGCCTCAGGTCAGGATCTCATGGTTCCCGAGTTTGAGCCCCGCATTGGGCTCTATGCTCTCGGCATGGAGCCTGCTTTGGATCCTGTGTTCTCCTCTCTCTCTGCCCCTGCCCTGCTGTGCTCTCTTGCTCAAAAAATAAATAACTAAATAAAATATTGTTAAAAAAAACAGTGTCTCCCTTGGACCAACAAAAATTTTACAAGCTGAGCTGCATAACTTTTTTCAGGTGTCTATTAATTATTTGCCCTGGTACTCTCAACAGTGAGTAGAGAATACTCATTTTGGGGGAGTGCGACCATTTCTGTTAAGAAGTCAGTCTTCTTCCCATCTAAAGGGATGAACGTTTTGATGTTACTTCCTCAATTCTGAGGAATCAAAATGTTTAGAAAATGTCTCATTTGGTATTTTTTGAGATAGAGTTTGGCTGGCTAAGAAGGAGTACTTGACTATTGCTTTTATGTGGCATTGGCAACCTCTTTTCCTCAAGACTATCTGGGGGCGCCTGGGTGGCTCAGTGGGTTAAGCGTAGGACCCTTTCTGGCTCAGGTCATGATCTCACGTTTTGTGAGTTCGAGCCTCGAGTCAGGCTCTGCACTCAGCAATATGAAACCTGCTTGAGATACTCTCTTCCTCTCTCTCTGCCCCTCCCCTGCTCTCTCTCAAAATACGTAAACTAAAAAAAAAAAAAAGATCTGTATCAGTTTCTTTTCAATCAGCCTTTCCTTCATTCACTTACTCATCCAATTAACAAATGTGTCAGCATCTGCTATGCAGATCGTGGGTGCTAAGGGTATTAAGCGAAAGTTAGGCAAAGACCCTGCTTCTTAAGGAGCTTGCGATCCCATGATACTTTGGAAATTCGGAGGAATGAGAGCCTCAGCTAGAAGGCTCAAGAAAGACTTGTGGAAGAGGTAGGGGGCTTTTTTTGTTTGTTTTTTGTTTTGTTTTTGAGGTGGGATTCAGAGAATAAGAAAGCTTGGCCCATTAAAGATGAGGGAAGGGCAAAGAAGAGGGCAGAGCACGAAGATCGCCCAGGATCATGCTGTCCCATAGAAATAGAGCACAATGGGTGGCTCAGTCCATTAAGCGTCCGACTTCAGCTCAGGTCATGATCTCATGGTTTGTGGGTTTGAGCCCTGCATCGGGCTCTGTGGTGACAGCTCAGAGCCTGGAGCCTGCTTTGGATTTTCTGTCTTGCTCTCTCTCTGCCCCTCCCCAGCTCACACTCTGTCTCTCTCAAAAATGAGCATTAAAAAAAAAAGAAATAGAACACGAGCCACATGTAATCTTAGATTTTTCTAGTAGCCATGTTTGAAATTCAGAAAAAAGAAACAGGTGGAATTCACTTTCATTAATTCATTGGTTGAGATTTTAATAATCTATTTAACTTAGCCTCATAAATCCAAAATGCTATCATTTGAACATGTAACCAATGTAAAAAATTATTGATGAGATACTTTACCTTCCTTTTTTTCACACCCAAGGTTTGAAGTCTGGTGTGTATGTTTCATTTCTAACACGTCCTAATTCACATTAGCCACATTCCAAGCAAGTCCTTGGCAGCTACAAGTGGCTAGTGGCCATTGCATGGGATACCTAGGTCTAGAGGATAGGGTTTGAAGATAGATAGTGAGAAATACCTTTGTAAAGATAGGAAGTTTGTGTCTTCTGCCACCAGTTACCAACGTCTCCTGAGAGTGCTGGCCAGGAATGACTCAAAGCACAGTGTCTATGATTCTTACATGGATTTGTACTTAGGAGAGGGCAGGTTCTTTCACCCATGCTGCCCATATGATCTCTTAACCACCTGTGATGGAGGCTGGGCAAATACCTCCTCCAACAAGTGGGGAAATGCAGAGGTTGTGTCCCCCCCTCCAGTCCCCAGTTGAGGACGACCTCCGTGCCCAGGTGGGGTTGGTGGGGGGGGGGGTGGGGGGGAGGGTGCTTCAGGTGTCCGGAGACCTGACTGGTTTGAGAGAGACTGAGGGTAGAGCCAGCTGCAAGGTCTCTGAGGAAGCTTCTGAGTACACCTGCAAGGCTGCAGGTCACATCTGTCCAGCAGTGAAGGAGGGAGACTGTCCCTAGGGCATTTTAAGAATTCATTAATTAGTAGAAGGAGAGGGGGGTGTGGTAAAGGAAGAGGTGACAGTTCTAGGGTCCCAGACACTATGTGGATTGGTGGTTTGGGTCACCATGTTTTCTGTAGGTTTGTGGAACGGGGATCCTTCTCATTCCAGGGGTTGGTGCTGGGAGGCTGGGTTTTCTTGATGTCCTTTGTTTCACAGATGTGGGACTGGAGGCCCAGAGAGAAGCACCTTTTTGGGGTTGAGCTGGAGAGAAGCAGCTAGAAGAGTTTGACATGCACTGGTAGCAGAGCTGAGCACAGCCAGCCACACCTGTGAGGGAGCCGGAGAGGCTTTTTGGGGGACAGAGTGGCTGAGTGGTGGTGGAAGCCACCTGTCTGCTGCATTGAAAACAAGCTTAATCGCCTCAGCATGGTACCACCCTTTCCACTGGATACTGAAAATTCATTCATTACTCTGGCAGTTCCTGTGATGCTTAGGTTCTTAGCCAGGGGTACCTTTCTGGATGACAAGCCTGTATCTTTTGTTTGGTGTATCTTTGGGGGCATAATGAGATGTGGGATGTGGCTTACAGATGCCCTGTTGTAGCAAGCATCGCTTCTGTCCCAGGCCAGGGACCGTGCCCCATCCTCGGCCCTTAGACGGTCCTAGACAGATCTCTGATCTGCTTCCAAGGGTCTTCTCTCAGGCGAAGGAACTGAGGCGCTCCCATCTCCAGAGCTACCTTGGGTCTGTCCATGTCTGCTTGGTTTCTTTATGACACAGAGATGCTCTTTGGAGAAAATGGGCTTGCGCCAGATAGAGCCAGATTTGCTTACCCCTACTTGTCCCCTGGGCCCTGTCCTTTAGTATTAAAAATGAGTGATGAGTGTCCCAGTGCTTTTGCCTACCAGCTGCATAGCCAGGAGTAAAGTACTCGACCTCTTGGAGTCTCAGTTTCCCCATCCCTTAAAGGGGAATAGTAATTCCTACCTCCAAAAGTGTATAGTGAGGAAGAGAAGATGTTTTATAAGTATAAATTTTACCTAGTACATGCTTCATGCATAGTAGGTGCTCAGTAAATATCTGTTCTGTCTCTTCAAGTCCCTTTCCTAAATTTAGAACATTGAAAGAGAAATGTTTATTTATTTAACGATTTGAAGTTATCAAATTTTAGTAAAGCCCTGGAAGGAAGCTAGTGGTAGTACATGCCTCCTCCCACTAGCCAGCGCCTGTGAACGAAGCCAAGAATCTGGGGGGTTTTCTGCCAACCGGGACTGACTCACTCATGGGGACTGACTCACTCATGAGGGGCCCTGTCTGCTCCAAGGAGGCAGGGCTGAAGCACCACATTAGGGCATGTTCCGGAGAAGTGGATTCTCCAAATAACTTGGATGGTTCCTTGGAGCATTTAGGACAGAAGCAACCTATAATATGGAGACGTCACTCCTATCCCAGTCCAAACAGGGCCCAGAAAGTCTTAGCACTTGGTAAATGCTTAGCAGCAGCAACGATCCTATCCTTAAGACCCTCAGTGGGTATTTAAAAGTTTACCACTCCAAACCTGAGGAGGGTAAGGGGCTACAGTCCGTGCTTTTTGGAATGGGTCCTGGCAAGGACCTTCGTATTCTTCAGCGTAACCATTTCTGCTAGTTATCTTGCAGCGTCGGGGAGGGGCATTGCATCCACCTCGTGGTTCTGTGCTTTGAGGTCCTTCATGAGTTGGTGAGAGTTGTGTTCTGTCCATACGGGAACTTCATAGAATCAGAGGTCCCTGCGATGTGTGTGGTGTTAGAGACCAAAAGAAAGAACCCAGGAGATCACTCACTGCAGCTTCCTGGTTGCACAGGTCCAGAGAAGGTCAGCGTTGTACTGGTTTCCCAGTCCTTGGTTTGTTCCAGAATTCATCTTCTCTACCCCTCACCAAAGGGCTGGTTTGCCCTGGAGGAAGTGCAGTGTGTACTGGGAGGGGCACCAGCACGCAGGGGCCTCCCGCAGCCCCACCACACTCTGCGAAGCCCTTGCCTGTGAAGGGGCGGAACTCTTGGGGATTTTCACCAGGCTCTTTGCTTTCCCAGCACAAATCATCTTGGGGCTTTTGCCTTGGAGGACTTCACGACAATTTTCCCAACAAGGCTTGCCATGTAGCCCACACTCAGGAAGTAGTCGGAGAGCTGAATTAAAGCACTGTTTTGTCTAATTAAGGCCTATAACCTCAAATTCAGTATTGGGGCAGGACCACAGTTCCCTTCTTTGTGTCTTAAGAGTAAGTTTTTGCTTTAAGCACCCTTCTGGACAGGGTGACTGTGCGACCCACTTTAACTCCTTTTTCTCCTTATCTCCCCCCTCCCACACAGACTCTCCTAACTTTTTGGTTTGTTCTTTCCTTAGAGTCAGCTTGAAAAGGAGGATCAAGCTCAAGACGGAGTCTCCATGGAGGTGTGGAGCCTGGTCACCAACCTCTAACTGCAGAACTGGGATGTGGAGCTGGAAGTACCTCCTCTTGGCTGTGCTGGTCACAGCCACACTCTGCACTGCCAGGCCAGCCCCAACCTTGCCCGAACAAGGTAAGGCACGGGCTGAGGGGTCAGCCTGGACTCCTGGGCCTCAGAGACCTGGCAGGCTAGGACAAAGGTGATGTTGTGGTTGACCGGGAAGGCAAGGCTCCACCCCGGATGGAGCAAAGGGCTCCTTTTTGTAGGAGAGGCTTCCAAAATACTTGGGCTGGTTTGCACTTGGCTATAAACACACCCAGCTTCAGCAGAGGCTGGGGTCATAAAGGCTAGTGACGTCCATTTGCCAGAGGTGACCTGCTTAGGGCGGAAATATATGCTTTTCTCTTCCTGAAAAAGAACTTCTGATTGGGATCTAAGAGCTGACTCCCCAACCTAGATGACATATAAAATGGGGCACAAGTGACCTATGAATTTGTTTGTTTAGCACTTGGATGTTGAGGGGTGTGGGAGCTTGATAAAGACCTCTGGCTTCTAGAAAATTGTTCCAAAGACAATTGTTCCATCTTCTTTGAGGGCTGGCAGTCATGGCCACGTGCCTGCCATTTTGCCATCCTTGGCCATGTCTGACAGGCTGAGGTTGGAAGCCTGCCGAGCGGTTTGCTTTGGATACGCACCACTGGAGGGATTTCAGAGAGACGGAAAGCCAGGGAGCATTATGGTGCATGGATGCTCCTGGAGATCTATAGCTTCTTACAAAGTCGGACATTATTAGTAATGAGAAGGACTTGCTCATGGGATTTACTGGAATTGTGAAAGTACTTCATGGAGGTTACAGGTATATAACACACCTAGTGGCTTTCAGGGGCCTGTGAGAACCCACTGTGAGAACTTACTGCTGCCAAAGGGTAGTGTGGCTTGTGACTTGGTGGCTCATCACACAAATACGAAGGTTGGCAGGCAGTGGACGAGAGGCTCAGGTGTGCATGTGAGGTAGTGGCTGAGTTTAAAGAACCATCAGTCTCAACTGTCAGGACCCGTTCGAGTGATAAATCATGAGTGAAAATATTTGTCTACTCTCATGGTGATGGGGAAGATCACATGAGACTTTCTGGAAGGTGTGCTTGGGTGGACCACACAGACTAATGTTGCATTCGGAGACAGAGCTGAACGTAAGACTTGAGCTAGAACATGCCAGAGACCCAAAGTGGGAGAGATCATCTCTGCCCACAGGGAGTTTATTATCAGGGAGATAAGTACAGAGGTAACTAAATACAAGGTAGACCGTGTTTTAACCACACAGTGGAGTCATAACAATGCAGTGGGAATGCAGAGAAAGAGGAGAGCAGAGAGCATTTGAGATGGGTCTAGAGGGATGGGTGAGGGTTTGTCGGATGACAGCCAAGGGGGTTGGTTTGGAGGGGAATGGAGGGCATTCCAGGTAGACTAGCATGAATGAGGGTGCTGAGGCAAGATGTATAAGGTGTATACAGAATGACTTGCCTGGTGAGTAGGTAGTTGTGGGGAGTAATACCTGGAAGAATTGAATTGCGTTAGCATATGGAAGGCCTTAACACCCTGCTAAGGACACTATGCTTAAACGAGTAGATACTGGGAATAAATGGGTAGATACTAGGAATCTCAAAAAGTTCTGAGCAGGTAGTGATGTGGATCCAACTTTCAGAAAATTAACTTGGCAGTTGAATTTGGATAGATGGGAAGAAGAAGTCTGTGTTTGAGTCCTGCTCTGCCATTTAATATCTGCATTACTTGCTTTGACAAATTACTCAAGCACACTAAGACTTAGTTTGCCCATCTTTTTTTTCTTTTTAATGTTTTAATGTTTATTTATTTTTGAGAGAGAGAGAGACAGAGTGTGAGGTGGGGAGGGCAGAAAGAGAGGGAGACACAGAATCCGAAACAGACTCCACGCTCTGATCTGTCAGCACAGAGCCCCTTGTGGGGCTCGAACTCACAAATGGTGAGATCAGACCTGAGCTGAAGTTGGACACTTAACTGACTACGCCACCCAGATGCCCCTTAGTTTGCCCATCTTTAAAATGGGGACAGTAATAAAGTGTTAAATGAGGTACCCAGATAAGATACCTACAGGTAAAGTTTTGGTAGTTATTACTGCTGTTACCACAGTTGCCAGACAGACGAGTTAGCTGTTTGTTTAGCTGTTTGTTTTGAATGTCTAGCTAGAGGAAGGAACCAGAGTGGGGGGCGTGAGTTGTAAAGGAAGGGAAAACCAGCAGACACTATAGAAATAGAATCTGTGGGTTTCAGTAGGTTGGCTGTCAACTCTGGGTGATTCGAGACAGAGACAGAATGAAAGTGAAAGGAGTGAGTTAGGGCAGAAGGTTTATGAGGAGCAGAGATTTGGATCAGCCACAGTGTAGACAGTAATAAGGGAGTCCAAAAAGCAAGGAGGGCTTGGATGAGGTTTGAGAATATGAATTTATGTTGGGCCCTAAAGTGCTTTTTTTTCTTTTCTTCAACTTTCTCTATCAAACTCCTTTGCCCTTGAGAAATGGAGAAGGGAGTAAGTGAATGGTATGGGTCTCAGGCCCAAGGAATTGTGGGGTGGGGTGGGTGTGGAGAGGTTCACTGAATCCACTGGCTGTGGATCCTAACTGAGAAAGGAAGTCCAGGCGGTGATAGAGGGTGGAGCCAGGGGGCTGAAGGTTTTGATGAGGAGGAAACACAGGCCAGGAACAGAAGGGAGGGAATAGGGAAGGTGGAGGGGGCTATTAGGAGGGCTCTGCAGCAGTGAAGACTGAAGTCAGACCCCCATTTAAAAAAAAATCAACTGAGGCATAATTTACATTTTGAAAAATAACATCCATTTTTTTAATACAATTTATTTTGAGAGAGAGCACAAGCGGGGGCGAGGGCGCAGAGAGAGAGAAGGAGAGAGAGAATCCCAAGCAGGCTCTGCACTGTCAGTGCATAGCCCCACTCGGGTCTCAAATCCACAAACCATAAGATCATGACCTGAGCCTAAATCAAGAGTCAGATGCTTACCCGACTGAGCCACCCAGGTGCCCCAATACACCAATTTTTAAGGGTATAGTGTGTTTTGATAAATATAATGTCCCATGTGACTACCACCCCAGTCAAGGTAGGGAACATTTTCATCACCTCCAAAACTTCCCTCTGGCCCCTTTGCATTCAGTCACCTATGCAGCATTGACCCCAGCAACCGCAGATCTACTTTCTGTCACTATAGACTAGCTTTGCCTCTTCTGGAATTTCACATAATGGCATTATGTGGTGACTGTGTAGCCATTCCCCGGTTGATGGCCACTTGGGTTAACAGGTTTGGTTATTATTAATAAAGCTCCTGTGAACATCTGTGTGTAAGTCTCGTGTGGACATAAGGTTTGCTCAGTTGCCTTGGTTTTGATTTTGGCACCACTTCTCACTGTTGACTCTTGGGAAAGTTCCTGTGTGTGGAACTTCTATAAAATATAATGATAATGAACATCTGCTCCCAAGATCCAATAAGAATGTGTGCAGAGCTCTCAGCACAGTGCCTGGCACATGGTCAGTGGGCAATAAATGACAGTTGTGAGTGCTTTTTCCTGGGACCCCACAGAAGACAGCACGTGGTGAGGGGCTTGTTCCCTGGGTGGTGTGGAATGCCTTAGGACACAGATGTGGAAGTCCACTGGACTCCGGGGACGAGTCCCAGATCCCTGTTTGGTTAAGTCCCCCTGTGGGTGCAGTGTGGCTCTTTCACAGAGCTTTACCCCTCCTGAGCTTTGTGATAGCAAAGTACGTGCCCCCCACAGTCTTCAGAGAATTGCTGGGAGGTCATTAGGGAAAATCTGTCCCTGCGCTTTGTAAACCATAAGGTACCCCACAAAGGTAAAGTATCACTGTATGGTCTTGGCCCTGCTGATTATTAAATAATAATGCTGCTATTGTCCTCAGAAAAGACTATAATCTGTGTATAAAGGGTTTGTGCAAAAGTTTAAACCCCAAACTCTGCTCCCACAGAGAGCTTTTCCCCTTCAGAAGGGCCTTCTGTAATTGTGTGTGTGTGCGTGTGTGTGTGTGTGTGTGTGTGTGTTGGGAGCCCCTCCCCCAGTCTGCAAATGCTCCTGAGGGAGTGGGGAGGGCCTGGAGTTTCTGGCTGTCCTTGGAAAGTTGATTTAATAAGGGTTCCAGGAAAACCAGCCTCCCTTGGTCCCTCCCTCTCCTTTCCTTTCTCTAGTTTGGGATCGTAAAGAGGCTAAGCTTGTTTCAGAGCAGGTCTTGAGGAAGGAGGGAGAGGGAGTTGTGTGGAAAGACTAAACCTGGGTCATGGGTGGAGGTGCAGAAATGCGCCTTTAAAAAGAGAAATACTGACTTGAAAGACATTTTGAGCTTGAGGAGGGTTGTGTCTGTGTATTTTTCTCTCCTTTAGAATAAGACTTGGAAAAGCACGTGGGTGAATCCAAAACTGCTTGCTTCTTGCAGTTGGGGCTGGGGGTCCTGCCCCCTTTCCAGTAGTAACGTGGGTTAAACACCCCAAACCCCATGGTCAAGGGGACAGTGTGAGACCTGCAGTCTCAAAATACTTGCGTACATACTCAGAAACCTGCAACTAATAAGCGATTTAATGGGCTGGGGTTTTCCTGCTCCTCCCACCTACCCAGATTTGAAGGAGTCTGGTGGCCGGTTGAAGGGGGAGAGGTTACCCTTAATGGAAAAGCCGCACGTTTCCATTTCTGGCTGCAAGCCCCCTCGATGCCGGGCGCCACAAAGCAAGGCTTTGTCTTTGTGTTCCACAAAACCTGCGCCTGTGGCGGGATGGCTACAAGCAGTACCAGAGACATTGCCCCAGCTTCAGGTGGGAGGGCCCCGGCCACCCCAGACAACCCACCAGGGGGTCCCACAGCTGTCTTTGGCCTTAAGGAGTATGCATTTCAGCCTGGCTGCAGGGGGAGCTGCAAATAGGTACCAGAGGGTATCCCACTGCCTGCCTTGGACAGGCTGCAGCTGATTGGTATGGCCGGGGCACCAGTGTCCCGTGGCTGTACTGGGGCACACATCCAGGAGCGTCCCTCTGCCCCATCTGCCCCCCAACATCATTTCTTCCTGTCTGCTTTGAATGCACACTGGATGTTCAGGAGGAGTTTCTCCTCCCGCAGCCAGAAGGCGAGTGGAATCACATGGAGCAGAAGGCGACGTTGGGTGACCCACTTGAGAACAAGGGTGCAGGATTTAGGTCGGTAGAAATCTGTAGGGTGCTTACCTACCAGGTTTCCCCCGAGGATCCACTCTGTCCCACATCCTTTTCCCCAGAGTGGAGGCCCGAGTGTTTTTGAAAGGGCGTGTTTGCAAGTGTTCCCAGAGCTGAGCTGAACAGGGTGGGGGTAGGGAGACCCAGTGCTCAGCCTGTGAGAGAATGTGAAGGAGGAGCACTCACGTGTCCTGCTTGACCACGCTGGGCAAGTGCAGCAAAGCCACTCCAGGGCTGTGTTCTTGGCTCTGGCTTCTGCATTGCTACACTATTAGCTTCACTGATTTTCCACTCTGGCTTTGCCAGCCAGCTCCCCGAAGTCAGGGAGGAGGAATTTCTCAGGGAAGAACAAATGGCTGTCCAGAGCCCTTGCTGCGGGTGGGGGAGGGGAGGGAGCCCAAACAAAGAATCAGGTTGGGATTTTGTCACCTGGTTTCTGTGACTACCTAGTCTGGGGTGGGCGGGAATTGAAGAGAGAGCGCCAAGGATTCCTTTGGACGCTGTGGCCCCAGCATGGAGGTAGGTCAGCAGGGCTCAGCCAGGGTGCTTGCTCCTGGTCAGGCAGAAGCAGTGAGTGATGGCTTGTGTCTGGGGTGGTGATGGATGGCCTTGGGAGAAGTGAGTTCTGGGGAGTCATTATCCGGGAGGGCCATGTCCGGGGTCAGAGAGCCTGACCAGCAGCTGCGCCCTGTTTTCACAGCGCCTGGTTCCTCTGAGGCCACTGGGAGCTCCAGCTCACCCTGTAGACACCACCTTTGCCTCTTCCTTCCTTCCCCAAAGCCTGGAAACGAGACAAGTGTCTCCCTGCTGACCGGGGAAAGTCCAGCTGCTCTGGCGCTCCTGGTCTCCCGAGTTCAGCTGCCCAGGCCTCCCTTTCATTCTGAAAAGATGGCTCATTTACAGACTTACTGCAAACATTCTCTTCTCTCTGCCCACCCACCCTACACCCTCCCCTCTGGCCCCCAGTGATTTAGCTGAAAGTTAAGTGCTCAACGGGGCTGTTAAGGGCCTGGAGTAAATCCCAAACTGTTTCCTCCCAGAGAGAGGCCTTCTGGAGCCCGGCTGCTCCTGACTGTGGAGGTTTGCTCTGACTTCCAGCTGGTGACAGCCAAGTAGGGGAGACAGTTGCCTGAAGCCCCCATGGTGGGCTTGTTGCCGCTTTTTTTTTTTAATTTTTTATTATTTTTGTGAGAGAGACAGAGTGCGAGCAGAGGAAGGGGAGAAGGAGGCACAGAGTCTGAAGCAGGCTCCAGGCTCTGAGCTGTCAGCACAGAGCCCGACGTGGGGTTCAAACCCACATACCTTGGGTCATGACCTGAGCCGAAGTTGGAAGTTTAACGGACTGAGCCACCCAGGCGCCCCTGGGCTTGTTGCCTCTTAATGGTAGCTCCTGTCTCAGAGTTCCTCTTTCCTGGTTGTCAGTTCACTTGGACTCTCATCTTTCCCCTTGCCAGATGAGGTGCCCACTGCCTTCATTTAAAGACTTGGCCCCTTGCAAACTGGGCAGCGCTGGGGTGAGGCATCTGTCCAGTTAGTCCCAAGCGCTGAGAAAGATGGGCTCTGGCAGAGCTTGAAACTCAATCCTCCTTCCTTATCCCACACACTATGGCGTGGCTAAGCCTCCTGGGATGGGTTGTGTAAAAGGAGGTGAATGGTGGGGCAGCCGGCACCGCCATTTGAGCGAATGCGGCTGTGTTTCCCTGGCCCTGCACGTGCGGGCGCTTGGAGCCTCAAGTGGGTGAGAGGGTCAGGGAGTTCGGTGAAGACAGGCCTCAGTGGTTACGAGCTTGGGGCAGGGAGAGAGGTTAAAATCCACCAACACTGAACTTTCAAATTTGAGTTTAGTGTTTAGCCCTTCCTAAATTTTTCTCTAGGATTGAAAACTAGCCTCTGGCTGATGGTCCCTTCATTCTGTCAGTCATTCATTCATTAACAGATTTCTCCCTCCCTCCTTTCCTTCCTTTTTTTTTCTTCTTTCTCCTCCCTCCCTCCCTCCCTTTCTTCCTCCCTTCCTCCCTTCCTCCCTTCCTCCTTTCCTCCCAGCCAGCCAGCCAGCCAAAACAAGACTTCCTTTTCCTTCTTTTATACAATGTATTTATTCATACATAACCGTAGTTTATCCTGGTCCCTCAGTAGGAAATGTTTGCCCCTATCTTTTTCTCCTTTCACTTTTTGTAATTCCTACTCTCAGCTGAGGGTTTAGCCTAAGGCATAGCTTGAGGGCCACCTACCCCTTGAAGCCTTCCTCTTGTCTCCAAATTAATCACTTCTTTTAATCCCTCTTTCTGTTTAACTTTCTTTTTTTTTTTTCAACTTTTTTTTTTTTTTTTTTTTGGGACAGAGAGAGACAGAGCATGAACGGGGGAGGGGCAGAGAGAGAGGGAGACACAGAATCGGGAACAGGCTCCAGGCTCTGAGCCATCAGCCCAGAGCCCGACGCGGGGCTCGAACTCACGGACCGTGAGATCGTGACCTGGCTGAAGTCGGACACTTAACCGACTGCACCACCCAGGCGCCCCTCTGTTTAACTTTGAAGCTGGCACTTTGCCTTAATGTTATATGGAGCTTTTTTAAAGTTTATTTTTATTTATTTTGAGAGAGAGAGAAAGAGCAAGCGGGGGAGGGCAAGAGAGAGAGAGAGGGAGGGAGACAGAATCCCAAGCAGGCTCCACACTGTCAGCCCAGAACCCGGTGTAGGGCTCAAACTCACGAAACATGAGATCGTGACCTGAGCCGAAATCAAGAGTCAGACCCTTAACCGGTTGACTGAGCCACCTAGGTGCCCTAGAGGTTTTTAACATATGGTTTGTTTCTTCCTCAGAGCAAAGTTCTGAGCAGTCAGAAAGAATATTTTCATTGCTCTTTTAAAACACAGCTATTTGATATGTCATCAAGGTTTACCATAGGAAATTTAGAAAATACAGACTTGTAAAGAGAAAAAGAAAAACTATTCCCATCATCTAAAATTAGTCACTGTTAACTGTGAATCTATTTCTTTAGACTGTTTTTCTTGCATTTATACAAATGTGACTTTTCAAATATGGAATTTATATGGCATATATTGGTTTTTAACTTAAGCACATAGGTTTTTTTGTTTTTTTAAGTAAGCTCTATGCCCAGTGTGGGTCTTGAACTCGTGATCCTAAGATGGAGAGGTACATGCTCTACCAGCTGCCCCAAGCATGTAGTATTTATTGCCAAGCAAAGAAAATTGTTTCATTGTGCTTAATAACTACATAGTATTCCATTGTGTGGGTGTGCAAAATGTATTTATTTACCCAGTCCTCTACTGTTGGGCATTTAGGTTATTTTCAATAGTTTGCACTTAAGTGAACATACTTTTACAAATAAAATTTGTCCATATTTCCAAGGATACTTACATTCTAAAAGTCTTGATTACATACTGACAAATTTGCCACAGAAAGGTTAAGCCAGTAAAACTCTTCTAAAATAATAATAAATACTATTTATTGTACCTTCACAGCCTGTCTGCTTTACATTTTTACATCTTTACACTGATCCCATGGCCATAGGTTTTACTCCCATAGTCAGATGGGGAAACTGGGATCCAAGGAGTTAAGTAACTTACCTGAGGTCATAGTTGGTGAAACGTGGAACTTAGATTCACACTCAAGTAGGTCTGACTTCAGTATTTTTTTCTAGTCCCTAGAAAAAATAGTGTATTTTTTACACTATGTCCCTATATCAGATTGGGTTTCCCCCCAAAGTTCAGACAGACAAACATTTTATTTTTTTTTTTAATGTTTATTTATTTTTGAGAGAGAGAGGGAGACCCAGAATCTGAAACAGGCTCCAGGCTCCAAGCTGTCAGCACAGAGTCAGACGCGGGGCTCAAACCCACAAACCGTGAGATCGTGACCTGAGCCGAAGTCGGACACCTCACTGACTGAGCTACCCGGGCACCCCCAACATTTGGATTTAAACATTTCAATTTGCTGGGTCAGCCTTTCTCTGTCCCACAGGAATCAGGCTCCACCTCCCTTTCTGGGTAGGTGTGCAATTGGGGTAAGGGCAGCTGAGATGCTTGCCTTGTAGCATTTCTTGTGTGACATTCTTCTCTCTGCTCAGAGGTTATGCATGGGTCATAAGTCTGTGAGCTGCCTAAAGGCAGGGGTTCCCTAGCCTAGAATATTCAATAGAACAAAAACCCCATGGAGGCTGCCTTTTCTACTGTAGCAGAGCCTTCCTACTTGGAGAAGGTCTAGGATCGGAGGTCCCCAAAGTGTCAGATGCCACACCTGAGTTTTCTTTGTAGGTCACACTTATTCTAGAATGTGGTGGTGTTGCCCAGACATACAAATCACCTAGATTGCTTCTAAAATGGTTGTGGTCCAGTGGTGTCTGCTGGGTGGAAATAAACATGTCAGAAGGGCTCACTGAGGCTAAAGCACTGGCATTGTTTTGAGGCTACCACTATGTATATTTTTAAGACATAAGGAAATACAGGGGTGCCTCAGTGGCTCGGTCAGTTCAGTATCTGACTCTTGATTCGGGCTCAGGCTATCATCTCACGGTTCGTGAGTTCAAGCCCCACATCAGGCTCCCTCACTGACAGTGCAGAGCCTGCTTGGAATTCTCTCTCCTTCTCTCTGCCCTTCCCCTTCTCATGCTCTGTCTCTCTCCCTCAAAATATATAAATAAACTTAAAAAAAAAAAAAAAGACATGAAGAAATACAAAAACAGGGACAGAGATCCTGAAGCTGTTGGTTGTCTTAGTGCCTACTAAGATATTCAACACATTAATGTTTTAAACAAAAATATGTATTATATTGTGGTTGGGCTAGTCACAAATAATTACAGGATTTAAAAAATCTAGGGGCGCCTGGGTGGCTCAGTCGGTTAAGCGTCTGACTTTGGCTCAGGTCATGATCTCACGGTTCATGGGTTCGAGCCCTGTGTCAGGCTCTGGCTGATGGCTCGGAGCCTGGAGCCTGCTTTGGATTCTGTGTCTCCCTCTCTCTCTGCCCTTCCCCTGCTCATGCTCTGTCTCTGTCTCAAAAATAAATAAATGTTAAAAAATAATTTTAAAAAAATCTATATTAATTTGTGGTATACTGTCTGAAGTGTGCCCCAGGAATAGGACATAGATGTATTAAAAGTTGTTTGACAAATATCTTCTTCCATTTCTGTTGGTAACTATCTGTGTAACCTGGGGAGAAAACACCAAAAGTCCCCCATTCAAGAGAGGCCAGGACAAATGCCTTCCCCTCCCCTAGCTTTACCATGGATCAGGCCCAGTCCTGGCCAGTGTTATCTTTTTTTTTTTTTTTTTAATGTTTATTTATATATTTTGAGAGAGAGAGAGAGTAGGGGAGGGGCAGAGAAAGAGGAAGAAGGCGAGAGAATCCCAAGTAGGCTCTGAGCTGTCAGCATAGAGCCCTAAGGGGCTGTGAGATCATGACCTGAGCCAAAATCCAGAGTCAGATGCTTAACCAACTTAACCGACTGAGCCACCCAGGCACCCCCCCCCCCCCCCGCCAGTGTTATTCTTACCAGACATATGCAAATACAGCAAATGACTCGTTAAAGAAGTGTCATCAAAAGACTGCATCAAGTAAGGACATAAAACCCAGGTTATGAGGACATCTGCAAACATAGGAGAGGGTCCTTCCCTAAAGTGAAGGGACAAATTAACCATCATTTGTGAGCTGTGATCTGTGCGATGTACATATACATCGTGAAGGCAGAGGTTTTGTCTTTTTGTTCACTTCAGCACCTTAGAACAAATAAATACATGCATGAACACACAGGTAAGGAACCACCCATTTTCTTTGTTTAAAAGATAACCTAAAATTTCCAGTTTTAAAAAAGGAGACAGTGCAGGGCACTTGGGTGGCTCAGTCGGTTAAGTGTCCGACTTCGGCTCAGGTCATGATCTCACAGTTTGTGGGTTCGAGCCCCATGTCAGGCTCTGTGTTGACAGCTCAGAGCCTGGATCCTGCTTCAGATTCTGTGTCTGCCTCTCTCTCCCCCACTCACACTCGCTCTCGCTCTCTCTCTCTCTCAAAAAAAAAAAATTTTTTTTAAGTTAAAAAAAAGAGACGGTGGGAATAAAATCCTTTTTAGCGGGAAGATAAGGAAAATATGTAAGGAGTCATTTCTCCCACATCTGACACTCTTCACATCATCTCATGGAACAATTCTTGGGTGCTTGAGGCATGGCATCACCTGGTGGCCAGGCTCCCTTCCCACAGCTCTTGATTCTGAAGCAGGGCCCGAGGTTGGTAGTTCTGACAAGTTCCCTGCCCATCCAGGAGAATTTGAGAATCTCTGATGTTCAGTTAATTTCTCAAAAAAGTCTATAACGTAGGTGCTGTTTCCACGTCACAGTTTAGGCAACTGACCCAGAGAGGTCAAACACACACAACTTGCCGAG
Source organism: Acinonyx jubatus (assembly GCF_027475565.1). NCBI lineage: Eukaryota > Metazoa > Chordata > Mammalia > Carnivora > Felidae > Acinonyx > Acinonyx jubatus. Next base: position 43,135,164 of record NC_069382.1, read on the forward strand.
ATTAAACAGCCAGTAAGTGGTGGGATTGAGACTGGAGTCTGGTGGGTATCAATGCCTGCAGCCCTAACTCCTGTACTGGAAAGGATGAGAGGCAGGAAGGTGGAATATCCGAGAGGCTGGAGAGAGAAAGACTAAGATAGGCGGAGAGGTAGTGGGAAAGGTGGAAGAGGGCTGAGTCAAGTTGCCTGGAGGTACTGGGGAGGCAGGGGTAGGTTGGTCTGAAAGCCTTCCGGGGAAGAAGACTCTCTCCCCTCTTTCTCTGATGCGGGGCTTTAAGTCAATTATCACCGTCTTTGGAATGCTGATCTGCCCTCCAGCCTGTTAGAAGGGCCCTTTTGCATTCAGAAATCTCTGTTCCTTTACTGTCAAACTTTAGAGTTTACTTTTGGAATGAAGGTTTATTTTCCCTAGGTTTGGGGAATTAGCTCTTGAATCTTGAAAGAGTCAGCCTTACCTAACTACTGAATGAAGTCCTTCCTGTGACATTCAAAACTTTTACCGATGTCATTTGAGCAGTCAAGACTATATTAATGTCTGAAGGGTGCTCTTGGAGGTGGCATTTATTTTATAAGGTGAGCCCTTCACTACCCTCAGCGCTTCCACTCCATTTTTGAAATTTATTTGCCTCGCTAGTTCTCATGGGGTAATATATCATGAGTCAAAAAGGACAGTGAAATAAGTCCCTCTAGAATACTTGGGCTCCCAGTTTTCTGTCAGTCACAGCCTCTTAGCTATTCCGCGTCCTCCATTCTAAGACTTCTTCTGGTGAGAACATGGGTCAAAGAGAAGCCATGAAGACAAGCATTTATTGAAGTGCTGGTGGCTGGAGATCTGGGACCAAAACAGAATCCACCCATCCACCCATCCTCCCTCCTTCCTTAGAATGAGCAGGGGAGAGGCAGAGAGAGAGAGCGAATCTTAAGCACACTCAGCAAGGAGCCCAGGCGGGGGCTGGATCCCATGATCCTGGGATCATGACCTGCGCTGAAATCAGAAGTCAGATGCTCAACCAACTGAGCCGCCGAGGCACCCCCAGCATCCTCGCTTCTTAAGGCAAATTAACTTGCAGCCTCTTGCCTTTCCTCACACCAGAGAGCGCTGTGTGCTCGTGGGGGCAGAAGGGGGTAGCAGTGAGTGATGCTCACTTCATAAGCCCCAGCTGAAAATTGGAAAGTTAGAACTAGAGGGCACCCAGAGCTTGTCAGGTCCATCAGCTTTCCCATTTCACAGATGAGGAATTTGAGGCCCAAGGGAGGAGATGACTTCCCCAGGGTCACACAGTTAGTGGTAGGGCCAGTTGTCTGAGTGATTTCCACTCAGATGTTCTTTCCACTGCACCCAGCCAGTTACACCTGTGCTTCAAGCAGGGTTTGGGGCTGAGTGGTTTTCACAAGGGTTTCAGACTAGGCTCGCATCCCTTAGGACATCTGGATGTTGACATTGCCCAGATAATGTTGACACTATCTCTCTCCCTGGATTCTGATTGTTCAAGATCCTCCCGACTGAGCAAAAGAGTCCCCAGTGTAGATATTGGTCCCTAACCTTCCTCCAACCAAGCCTTTGGTCCTCCTCCTTCCACCTGCTCGCTACCTGACAGCCATACCGTCTCAGGTAGAGAGATCCCTGAAGCATGTTCTTGTAATTTCTTAAAGAGCCCTTAATGCTCAACTTTCATGGTGTGTGTGAAAGAGAAAAATGAATATGTAGTATGTCAATGTATCCCCTGAGTCCTCGCTGTCCTGCAAATCTGTGGAACAGACCAGAAGTCCCAGACTTTTACATTTCGTGAGCCAGTAAAAATTCCTCCCAGTTTTTCAGAACCTACATAGGGTTAACAACTCATTTTGCTACCTAACAACATTTTTTTAAAAATTTCTTTTAATGTTTATTTTTGACAGAGAGACAGAGTGCGAGCAGGGGAGGGGCAGAGAGAGAGGGAGACACAGAATCTGAAGCAGGCTCCAGTCTCTGAGCTGTCAGCACAGAGCTGGATGTGGGGCTCAAACCGTGAGATCATGACCTGAACCAAAGTCGGACCCTTAACGGACTGAGCCACCCAGGTGCTCCATGTAAGAACATTTTTAAAAACCAACACTGTTCACTACCATTACTTTCTTTTTTTTTTTTTAACTGGGGTAAAATACACATAACATAAAATTGACCTGTTTTCACCAGTTTTGAGTATCCAGTTCTGTGGCATTAAGTTCATTCATGTTGTTGTCCCACCATCACCATCATTGTCTCCAGAATGTTTGCATCTTCTCCAATTGAAGCTCTGTTCCCATTAGACTTGAACTCCCCATTCTCCCCTCTCCCAGCCCCTGGCAACCACCTTTCTACACCATTTTATTCTCTTTAAAAAAAAAATTTTTTTTAACATTTATTTATTTTTGAGAGACAGAGAGAGACCGAGCATGAGCAGAAGAGGGGCAGAGAGAAAGAGGGAGACACAGAATCCGAAGCAGGCTCCAGGCTCCCAGCTGTCAGCACAGAGCCCGATATGGGGCTCGAACTCACAAACCGTGAGATCATGACCTGAGCCGAAGTCACTTAACTGACTGAACTACCCAGGCGCCCCCACCATTTTATTTTTAAAGGATGCTTATGGCCTTTATTTTCATAATGTAACAATAAGAGGCATTTCTTTAACATTGAGAAAAAGTAACCTTATGAAGAGCCCATTCCATGGCCCACTGCAGTAAGTGACCCCTGTACACTGTGTGACCCAGGCCCGCCATGCAGTGATCGGACTGGACACGGGGAGGGAAGGTGGCAGGTACACTGGAGTGCTGAGAGTTTTGGTGAAGCATGCTCTCAAGCACCCACTGAGGTTTGGGGGGGGGGGGCGCAAAAAGCCAAATTCTGGAACAGCTGACTCCTCCACTAATTCATCAGCAAGTTTAGGGAGCTGCAATTTTTTCCTGCCCAGCTGCTGGTGCTTCCTACCCCAAACAAGCTCTGCTGAGTGTGGGGGAGGGGAAGCCCTCCAAGGGGCCCTTGTAGGGGGCGCGGTGGGGGCAGGGCTGTACTTTCTTTTCTTTAAGGAACCTGACCGGACTTTAAGGTCAGAGCACGGCAGAGTGGGAGCTGCAAGGTTACCTCTTCCCTGTTGATTCATCTCACTGTCCTCCTCCCCCAGCCTTAATGATCTTTCCATTACAGAACCCAGACCAGGAAGTGCATGACAGGTCGCAGCTGCAGACACATGGCTGGGAGGCCTGGGCTCCGAGCCAGTGGTGGGAGGGTCTGAGCTCTCTTTACAGCAGCGGGACCCTACATACACACACACACACACACACACACACACACACACGCACGCACATGCACGCACGCACGCAATCACGCATGCACACACTCAGGCACTTGAGCTAGTTCAGTGGAAGGTGTTCTGTGTTGGTGGCCAGTTGTACTTTTGCTTTGAGTTCAGGACTTGATTTTTACTAAAGGCAGAAGACCACCACCTGAGTGTCCAGATCCCCTCAGCTTACAACCCACACAAGTGGTCCTTACTGGGTTTGGGATTCTTTCAGGGGGGGTTTCTATCATTGAGCAGAGGCTCTTTGCTCCTTTTCCCAAAACAGGACCCATTTAATATGGCTTTAGAAGCTTCCCAGATGTCCAGGAGAGTTATTAGGCATAGTATTAATACCTCCAAAATTGTCGGTTTTTCTTATGATTCTATCAAAATGCAAGGTTCAGAACCTCTTGGGGGGGATGGTTTAGTTCAAGAGCATGGGCTTTGCAAACACACAGTTCTGGGTGCAAATCTTAATGAGCAGAGCCTCCTCTGACCATCTTCTTTGGGGATGGCTCCTTCCACATGCAAGTTTGCTCAGGAAATGTTAATTTACCCTCAACTGTGTCCTGGGGGGCAGTTGTCACACAGGAGTTTCTGTCTCCACCGCCAGCTGTGTTGTTGGCTTTCTTCCCTGAATCTGCCAAGGCCGGATTCCTCTGGTGCCAAATGTGAACCCAACTTCTAGGAACTGTGAGCTTAGACCGCCCTTCCCCATAGCTGCAGGGCACCTCCCTTTGCTCTGGGGTGAGTGGGCTCTGTGCTTCCTGCGCCTCTTAAGTGAACTTGCCTCAGAGCAGCTAAGGTAGGCGGGAGAGAAGCATCGCGTACTGACAATTGCTTTGGGAAATGGGGATAGGAAGAGATTTCTTCGGGCTCCATCCGTAGTGTGTCAGTAAATATTTGGCGAGAGAGCTTTTGCTGGCAGAGAGGAAGAAGGGAAGTTTCTTTTAAAACAGCTCTTGGGCACATTCCTTTGTTAATCACTTAATTACGGTCCTTCTCCCCAATGGGTGAGTGCTTTGCCCTTGGTGGGAGGTAGAGGGGACGTGGGGGACACGGGTGCTGATGGGGGCATAGTCCTCAGGAGGGGGAAAAAAAAACTACAGGTATGAGGAGGCACCACATAGAACCCATAGAACCCGGCACGCGGGCTCGAATCCTGGACTCCATCCTGACTCTCATCTGGTTGAAAGTTTACACAGACCTCGCTGGGCTCAGGGCGCTCTCGGCTGGGGTCTCCCGAGTGGGGTTCTGCGTGCCTGGGCCTCCTCCTGCCCAGATACTGGGGAGCTGTTTTGGGGGGTCTTGGGGCGGGCGCGAGGCCCCGCGCTGAGGCTTTGGCCAGCGCAGGCGGCTCTGCACTAAATTACAGTGACGAGGTGGGACACACAAAAGACCAAAATCTTTTTTTAATAAAAACAAAACAAAACTCCGGCCCCAAGCCCCTGGGCTGCTGAATGGCGATGGCTTCCTGTCAGGATTAGCCGGGCCGCCTGGGCCTGTGTGCACTGCCTTTCTCCTCAGGAAATACCTTTAGTAAGCCCCGGTGGGGTCCCCATGGCAACGCGCGAGGGGACCTGCTGACAGAGGCCATTCAGCCCGCCATTGTTCCTCGGCCCCTTTGTCGGGAGCTGTATTGCTGCCCCTCTGGCAAACACAGCAGTTTGCACCGTTTTGTCAGGCTGAATGTGGAGTTTTTACATTTTAATGGGTTCTTCTGGCAGTGGCCCATTTGCATGCAAAATGTTCCCTCGTACTTCTTTCCCTTTTTTTCTATTAAAAAAAAAAAACCTACACTCCAAATCTCCTGGGTCGGTGGGGGGACTGGTGAATGCAGCCGGATCAGGGTGTCCGACCCTGCTAATTGATTTGGTGTTCTGCCTCCACTATCACACATGCCTGTGCTCCCCATTTCTGCAGCTTTCACTGTATGTTGGGGATATCGTGGGCACAGGGAATCCTGTATCTTTAGGGCTTCCTCTCTGTACCCCTGCTTGTAGGAGGATAGTCATTCCCTGGGATTTCAGTGAGATCCCCACTCTGGCCTGGCCTTGCCAGACTAAAGTAAGTTTTCAGTTCCATTTCAAAGCCAAAATAACGTAATAAAAAACCTCTGCAGAGGGCTCCCGGAGCCCTGCCGCGCTGTTCTGTGTTCCTTTTAAGTTGCCTTCAAAGCCACCCGGAGTTCCTCCCCCACCCACAATTGCCCCCTCATTTATCTCTGGGGAGTTTGTGCCAAAACTGTAAACATTCCTGGACCACCAGTTCCCCCATGTTACCGAAGAGAATGGGCCGTTCTCCCCTAATTTTCTTAACCCAGAAATCCAAAATCAAAAGGATTTCATAAGGATGACAGCACGACCCCGAGACAACAGGTCTGGACTTTGTTAAGGGCTGGTTATCCTTTGGAATGTAGGATGTCGATGACACCACTCCTCACCACAGAGGGTAGAGAAGATGCATATTTATGGGACCAGCCCACAACCATGCAGCATGAATAAGCACAAGATAAAGTCGTGAAAATCCGTAGGTCCTAGGAAGGCACATTAAGAATAGGACGAAGATTGGAGTTGGGGGTGTCTCATAAGAGTGAGTCTTAAAGTCTTAGAGGAGTGAGGGAGAGAGCGGAGAAAACAGGCATTGTCGGAGAAAGCAAAAATAAGAAGGCCAGGGAGGGCAGTGGCTTGGCCAAAGAGGCTAGGAGATTGGACAGCTGAGGTTGGGAGGTGTGGTTGAGGGGCTCCAGATGGTGGAGGAGGAGGAGGAAATAAACCGAGGTCCCCAGGAGTGTGAGGGCATGGAACGCAGGGCGCCCAGGCAGAGAGGTCAGGGCTGGAGAGCTGGGGGCAGTCGGATGTGTGACCAGGAGAGCTGGCCCCTGTGCCTGATGTTCTTAATCTTCCGCAGCAGAGTCAGGCAGAGGTCATCAGAGGTCATCAGCTCCGCTGTAAACTGTATTCAGAGGTGAGGGTCTTAGGGCAAGAGAAGGTGTCAGGTGACCCAGAATTGAGCCAGGGACACAGTGAGGGAGGGACTGTGCTGTCCACCTGTGGCCAAAGCCAGAGTAAGTACCTCGAGTGGGTCACCTGTCACTGTCCCAAGTGCTGAGTGGAAAGTGTGACACTGTGGAGGGGCCCAGGCCCTGGCAGACCCAGAATCGAGAGCCAGTGCTGATCCCTGTTTTGTGACTTTGAGAGAAGTCCTTCAATCTCTTTTTTTGTTTTTCTTTTTTTTCTTTCTTTCTTTTTTTTTTTTTTTTTTGTATTTAGATGGGAATGAACACCAATAACATGAACATGAATTAACATGCCTTTTGGAGTATCAAGTGCCATACCAAAATAGGGCATTATTCTTAGTCCCAAGCCTGCCCCCACCCCCCATTTTCTCACTTGCCAAAGGTGCACATTGATACCTGCTCAGCTTTAGAGGGTAGATGAGTGTGGACAGAAAAATGCATATATAAGTTAAAAAGCCCTAAAGTATAAGGTAGAAGTGGTGAGCTGGAGGGAATGAGAAGACAGGATAAGGTCAAAGCAGTCAACTTCAGAAGCTCATACGAGGAAGTAGGAGACATGAGTGCCGTTAGGATAAGGATTTCGGTCACTTTTCAGAAGTCAGGGATTGCAAAAGCAAAGTGAGGGTAGAGAATATTTTTCAAAGTGATAGACATGGGCTCTGGACATGTGTGGACTCTGGAGAGCCAGGCCACCCGCTTTTGAATCCCAGCTTGGCCACTTACTAGCTAGGTGGGCCATCTTGGACAAATACTGGATCTCTTTGTGCCTCTGTGTCCCCTCTATAAAACGAGGGTAATAGTGGTACCTACTTCACAGGGTTGTGGTGATTAAATGTGCTTCGCATGCGGGGAGCTTCCGTGTCCATAGGGTAGAGATCATAATAGTATGTACCTTATAAGGGATGGAAAGAGAGTCTGTGTTAAAAGCTTACAGTAAGCGCGCTGTAAATATCGGCCAGTATTAATTACCATGATCGTTTTCAGCATTGTTTATGATCCCAAGATAATATAGGGGAAAACACATAGTAAATTGCAAAGTGCTATGCAAATATGTTGTTATTCTTCACCGGGTTCATATTAAGTTGTGAAGTTTGGAGATGGATAACTCAAACCAAATTGGCTGTTATGGGACCAGAGCTGGTAAAGTGGCATTTCAAAATACATTTTCAGGTGTGTTTGTCTGTGGCAGGAAAGGTCTGCATTCTTGGTCTGCAGAGAAATGTGTTCCCTGGGACTTCTTTAGTGCTTCTGTTCTATTACCCACCTCACAGGTTAGAATCATTATTTTTTGCTATTTTCTGCCGTGAACCTCTGGTCCAGGCAGGCCATACGCTCTAACCTCGTCTCCTACTCTCCTTCATCTCCAGGCACATCCCATCCTTTTCTGCTCCCCCCAAAGTTTATACTCCCAATCTTAATTCTTTTTTTTTCTAAGTTTATTTATTTATTGTGAGAGAGAGAGAAAGAGAGAGAATCCCAAGCAGGATCTGAGCTGTCAGTGCACAGCCTGACACAGGGCTTGAACTCATGAACCATGAGATCATGATCTGAGCCAAAAGTCAAGAGTCGGATGTTTTACCATTTAACTAATGAGCCACCCAGGTGCCCCTCCCCATCTAAATTATTTTTTTTTAATGTTTTTATTTATTTTTGAGAGAGAGAGAGAGAGGCGGGGGGAGGGGCAGAGAGAGAGGGAGAATCTAAAGCAGGCTCCAAGCTCTGAGCTGTCAGCACAGAGCGCATCTCAGGGCTGGAACCCACAAACCGTGAGATCATGACCTGAGCCAAAGACAGACGCTTAACCAACTGAGACACAAAGGAGCCCCTCCCCATCTAAATTCTTAATTTTTTCCTCCCCTTTCCCTACCAGTATGTCCAGCCTCTGCTGTGAACACTGCTATCTGCTCTGACCACCAATACTTTTTTTGTTTAAGTTCTGTAACCTCAGAGGCTGTGTTGGATTGCCTGTACTGGGTTCTCATGTTCTTCTCCAGTTGTCTCATGTTGCAATATAAAATGCCTCATCCGTGTCAAGGTGTTGTGTAAATCTTACCACCCTGGTTAGAGCAAGGCATAGGTTTGCTCCTTTGTTTAATCCATGTCTTTTCCTTGCACGGTAACCAGGACTCACAGAAAGCACCCAATGACAGCTATTTTGAAGAAAGCTCCCTGTCTTCTCCTTGGATTTTTGGGGACTAGGGTCTCATCTTCTCATAAGAATGACAAATTTTGTATGGCTTTGGGCCTCCTTGGAGACTCCGTTCCTCCCCCTTGCACAGTGTCTGCTCATGGCTGGTGGGAGACTCAGATTTAGAATCAAGAACTGGGATCTAATCCGATGTACCCAGGGCAGAACTGCCTGCTGGAGGACAGTGGCAGATTTCTGGCCAGTCGTGCCACAAGCAAGATGGTACATCCCATTGGTTTGTTGGGAATTGCAAAGCCCTGGTATTTTGGAGAAATGTAGGAAGCGATGGGAGACTCAGGAGGGCTCCATTAGCATTAATCATGTTCCTAGACCTGAGAGCACCATGGAAAACACTGCTCCCCTTTCTAGCTGCTTCCCTGAGGACTATGAAAAAGTGTGGGTCCCTGATCTGCTCCTACTTTTCCCTAGGGAATAGAGAGGCTCTAACTTCTGTTAGAGAAGTAGGACAGGATTGATGATTGGTGTAGGAATCCCTTCCACTCTCACTAAAGCAGGTACTGGATCCAGCCTGCACAGCCTTCCACAGTGCACCTGCCATCCACACTGTCCCAGGAACCTGCCTCAGGACCAGAGGCCTCCTCAGTCTCCCAGACAGCCTTTGTTCGCTCCTGTTTTCTGAAGAGTTGGCCAAGGTGTTGGCAGCCTTAATCCTCTGGGGATATTCAAGTCAAGCCCTAACCCTACCCCTAACCTTCCCCGCTCCCAGTGATGAGAAGAGTGACCCCATGCTGTGGGCATCAGAACACAATGCATCTTTTTCCACAATGTACTTTGAACACATTGCACATAGGGCCCGTAAGAGTGGATGTTGTTATCTGACTCACAGCCAAACACCTTCATCCTCAGGCTAGGTCATCACAGAATCCAGATACCAAATGTCCTCCAGCCTCCGTTTCCCACCTAATCTCTAAGGAAACAAGAGGCAGAAAGCAAGTGTTCTGGCTTGCTGCTTCCCTCACAGCATCCCCATTCCAATTAACCAGGTTCTCCAAGAGTTGGAATGTTGGTTTCAAGTGGCCAAGCAATACACTTGGCTTTCTTTTCTTCATCTTTCATGGCCAGCCCAATAAAGGTGTCAGCTCCTTTCTTGCTACCTGACAGCCAACAACAAATATAGCCCTGGCCTGCTGGCCTTGACCAGAGAATAGTCCGCTCAGAAGGAGCACAGATATAAGGGCCTTTCCCAGTGGGGACATAAGTGGAGGATACTACCAAAACCAAAAGGAGAATAGAGAGTAGTGACTGAATTGTTACATTGAGCAGTGATGCCCTTGCATCAGCCACCACACATAGGACTTCCCAAGGCCAGGACCGCTATTGAGGGCGGTGATGCAGACAGGCAGGGTCCAGTAAACCAGCGAGTGCTTTGTTACCTTTCTGTCACCTAGAAGAAAGTGGCATTATCCCTGCTTTATAAATAGAGACCTTGACACACATCCAAGAGCACTATTAGCCATGAAAAAAAAATACCCTCTAAACCCAAGAGCCGTAGGCTGAATTTTGGCCATAAGCTAAATTCAGTTCAAGACTTATTGGGTATTTTCAGCTTGTGACATTGTTAGGCACTCTGGAAAAATTATAATAAGCAGTTCTGCTCTGAATTGCTTTCTGTTTCTTAGGAGAGGAACACAGGGACACTTGTGACTCTTAGGAAACAACGTACCCAAGTGTGCATCAACCAATGGATGGATAAATAAAATGTGGTATATCCATACAATGGAATATTATTTGGCCATTAAAAGGAATGAAGTAGTGAGACATGCTACAGCATAGAAGAACGTTGAAAGCATTATGCTAAATGGAAGAAGGCAGTCACAGACCATATAATGTAGGATTCCATTCGTATGAAATATCCAGTATAGGCATATCTATAGAGATGGAAAGCATCAAGCTTCCTAGGCTGAGGGAAAGGGTAGGAGATGGCATGTGACTGCCAGTGGGTATGGAGTTTGTTTTGGAGATGATAAAAATGTTCCAAAGTTAGGGATGCCTGGGTGACTCGCGTCTGACTCTTGGTTTCAACACAGGTCATGATCTCTCAGTTTGAGCCCGCCATCGGGCCCTCTGCTGTCTGTGCAGAGCCTGCTTGGCATTCTCTCCCTCCCCCTCCCCCTCCCCCTCCCCCTCCCCCTCCCCCTCTCCCTCTCCCCCTCTCTCTGCCCCTCCCCAGCTTGGGCTTGCTCTCTCTCTCTCTCTCTCTCTCTCTCTCTCTCTCTGTCTCTCAAAATAAATAAACTTAAAACAAAAAAAATTTTTTTTAAGTTCTAAAGTTCAATTGTGAGGGCGCCTGGGTGGCTCAGCAGGTTAAATGTCCAGCTTCAGCTCAGGTCGTGATCTCATGGTTCATGAGTTCAAGCCCAGCCGGCATCATGCTCCATGCTGACAGTGTGGAGCCTGCTTGGGATTCATTCATTCATTCATATTTTCTCTCTCTCTCTCTCTCTCTCTCTCTCTCTCTCCCTCCCTCCCTCCCTCCCTCCTTCCCTCCCTCCCTCTCCCCCCTTCTCTCTGCCCCTCCCCTGCTCTCATCCCCCCCACTCAAAATAAATTAAATAAATAAGTAGACTTTAAAGTTAGATTGTGGTGATGGTTGCATAACTCTGTGAATATACTAAAAAAATCGAATTATGTGCTCTAAATGGGTGAATTTTCTGGTATGTGAATATATCTCAATAAAGATGTTTAAAAAAGAAACAAGATGGTATGTGATCGAGTGTGAATTTGTGTGTTTTGTACAGTATATTTTACAGACAGTTGGGGTGGCAACACTAGGGACAAGAGGAGGCTTCCTGGCTGGCTTTGATGGTGCACTTTGAGCGGGGGGGGGGGGGGGGGGGGGGGCTAGAGAATCACAACGCTGACAGTCTTGAGCAGAAGTAAGTTTTGTTGTGAGAGAAGAATGCAGTTGGGCTGGAGAACAGCCAGCCTTGAAGCGGAGGGTGGAGAGAAGAAGGCTGCGTGGAGAGGTGGGAACAGATTGTCAATGAGCCTTGAATGCCAGGCAAGGATTGTGATTTAATCCTATACACAGTACAGGATCTTGATCAGGAGAATTAAGGGACAAAACTCCAGAGGCAGAGAAAAGAAAGGTGGTCCTTGAGGCTATTTATTTATTTATTTATTTATTTAACAAATTGCTTCAATCTTGTTTTTTGTTTTTTAAATTTATTTACTCTTGAGAGGGGTGCCTGGGTGGCTCAGTCAGCTAAGCGTCCAACTTCTGCTCAGGTCATGATGTCATGGTTCATGGGTTCAAGCCCTGCATCGGGCTCTGTGCTGACAGCTCAGAGCCTGGAGTCTGTTTCAAATTCTGTGTCTCCTTCTCTCTCTCTGCCCCTCCACCGCTCATGCTCTGTCTCTGTCTTTCTCTCTCTCTCTCAAAAATAAAACAAACATTAAAACAAAATTTAAAAAAATGTTTTATTTATTCTTGAGAGAGAGAGCAACAGAGAGAGAGAGAGAGAGAGAGAGAGAGAGAGAGAGACTCCCAAGCAGGCTCTGCGCTGTCAGTGTGGAACCTGATGTGGGGCTTGAGGCCATGACCCTGGGATCAAGACCTGGACGCTTAACCAACTGAGCCACCCAGGTGCCCTGAGACTTTCTATGTATCCTGTAGAAGTTTTGTGTGCACATCCTAGTTAGAACAAGCGGGGAGTCAGGGCTCCGAGCTAGAATCAGCCAGAGTGGTCTCAGTAGGGCCAGTGACCCTTTGCTTTCTCTGGGGGGGAATGCCCGCGTTTTCCTCGCTACCTTTTTGTTCCGAGACCTATCAAAATAGGCTGTGATGCCAGAGGCTAAGAATTCGAGTTTACAGAGTTTACTGTTTGACCAATGGCTTGTACAGAATCACGAGCTGCAAAATATTTAATCAGTGAGGTCACTGGAGGGAACAGAGGTTTGATCAATAGGAGTGTCTGCTGTTTCCCTTAAGGATCAAGTCTGAACTGCTTTTCTTCCCCCTTCTTTTGGCAAAACCACAATCCATTAAAAATGGAAAGAATAACTTTTTTTTAAGACCCACAAAAGCTTATTTTTAATCAGTTATGTGGTCTGCTCACCTTTGTGGGGTTCCTCTTGACCCGATTCACAAAACTATAAATGAATGCTAGCCTAGTGGCTTTCAAACCCTTTTGCAGCGGCACCTCCCCCTTTCGATGACTCAGTATTTACCCAGTATTTAAGACAGCACTTGGGTTGCAAGAGGGTCAGGGACGGCAGCCTTGGCCCCTCTGAGGACGATGGCTATTAGCTGGTAGTCACTGGTGCCATCTGACGCCCAGGGTGCTCATTTCTTCATTTGTAAGGTTTGGCACCTGGGTAGCACTTCAGAAGGAGTCGGTTACAGTGAAGGTGGTAAAGGAGAAAAGGGAGTTTAGAAAGGAAGACGGTGAGGAAACCGTGCATTTTCCAACAAGTGTTCATTGGGCAACTGTTGTGTGCCAAGTACTGTACTGGGTGTTGGGCATTTTAAAAGTAAATATGACACGTCCCCACCCTCACAACTCAGTCGAGAAAGGGGACTGTCCTTCAGTGTGACGAGTGCAGTGGGAGAGCACCTGCCCCAGCCTGGGAGTCAGAAAAGGCTTTGAGGCAGAGTCCCCAGCCAGCCAGAGAACTGGAAGGTAGCTGAGAGCCAGGCAGGGCACGGGCCCTGAGGGCAGTGGGGTGCAGGGATGGGAGAGCGTGTTTCAGAGGCAGGTGCTTTGGGGACCTGCAAGGAGCCCCAGCTGGGCAGCCGATGGTTAACCGAGGGGTGAGAAAGAAAGAAGGCTCCCAGGGCAGTGGAGACGTAGGTCATGTGGTAGATGTGAGCTGGAACAGGTGCACTTTTTGGTGGGGGGTGGACAGTTGGCAGAAGATGCCAGGAGGGAGCACAACTGAACATCCTGAAAGGAAACAGAAACTGCATTTCCCCCTAGTTGGTAAAGGGGAGCTGCTCAAGAGCGGGTCACAGTCAGGGATGGTGGACTCTGAGTGTGCCTGGCTTCTGGCCTTCACTGTCAGTGCGGGTGCCCAGTTGCTGGTTGTGAGGATGGATGGGTAAACGGGTTGTATCAGATCTGTGAGCCGTGGGGCACTCGGGATCCAGGGAAAGAAAGGTGAGGAGGAATGGATGTGTGTGACCGTGTGTTGGGGGAGGGGAAGCAGGAGGGCTTGAGGCGGGGGAACCCTGCGGTGGGATGAGGAGAAAGGAGCTTTGTGTGCAAGGGCTTCTGCAGCCAGAGCAAGTGTGGGCTTGGTGGCAGCTGCAGGCCTCCGTTCCTAATATAGTCAAAAGCTCCGAATCCTCTGGCCCGACACCTGTTAGCCAGAGGTTCCCCTGAGCTGACCTCTCCTTGGGCCGCCTCTCCCACATATGCATCTTATGCATCTGACTCACTGAGGGGCCAGACCCCTCCCTGCTGAATCACTTGGACTGAGTGCCCCGGTTGACAAATTGCCTTCTCTCAACTTAGGTGGGGGCTGCTGGAGTTTTGAGGGACAGGTTTGCTCAGCTGTTTCTAGGGAGAGGCGTGAGGCTGGGCTAGCCAAAAAGAAATGGGGTGTCCTCCTGGGAAGTGGCCATCCTTGACAGAGGACTGAGCGAGTGGGAGAGGGGCAGTCTGGACACAACGAAGCCCTGGGGAGGGCCGGCCTTTCCCCCGCCCTCCGGTGGAGGGAAATGAAACATCAACTGCTTATTGCTGCTGTGGCTGCTTCCTGGCTTTGCCTCTTTCTTCTTCTGACCTTTGGGGGAGTGGGGCATAGCAGAAGAGGTGGGGTTCTAGGTAGCCAGCCGTTTCCCACTGACGCCTGTTCCGGTTCTCACCTCCCGGCTCTGTAGCCCCCGGGATGTTGCAGCTCAGTGCGGCTAGCTAGCATAATTCCCTTTGTCTCTCCCCCTCTCCCCCTCTTCCTGTCCCATCCCTTGGTCCCCCTTCCCGGTCCCTGTGGGGGGCTGCAGCCCAGCCCTGGGGAGCCCCTGTGGAAGTGGAGTCCTTCCTGGTCCACCCTGGTGACCTGCTACAGCTTCGCTGTCGGCTGCGGGACGATGTCCAGAGCATCAACTGGCTGCGGGACGGGGTGCAGCTGGTGGAGAGCAACCGTACCCGCATCACAGGGGAGGAGGTGGAGGTGCGGGACTCGGTGCCTGCTGACTCCGGCCTCTACGCTTGCGTGACCAGCAGCCCCTCGGGCAGCGACACCACCTACTTCTCCGTCAATGTCTCAGGTTGGTAGCAAAGCCTGCCCTCCCCCTCTCCCTGGATCCACCCCTCCAACCCTCTCTTCTAGTTTCAGGGGGAGGCGAACCTCCTCTCCTTCATGATCTGCCCCCACTCTGCTTCCAAAACTGCTGCCCACTAACATTGCTCCCTGCCCGCCGCGTGGCTTAGCTCTCAGAGGGGTGACCAGGTGGGGCAGGCCTCAGGTCAGAGATCTAGGCCTCCAGGATCTGCCTCAAGTGACTGCTGATACACTTGGGTCAGCAAGACACTGATAGTTTTCCGCCACAGCTTGTCCAGATCTCCAGGTGCTACCTGGGGCTCGGCCAGCTTCCATTCTATCCCTTGCCATTCGGACTTGGTATTCGGCTTAGGGGTTAGAGCCCCAGAATATGTGGTGAGGTAGGTCCCTACTATGATGGGAAAGGATCCAGGTGCACCGCCATATTCACAGGCTTCATGGAAAACATCGGTCCTCCAGCTTCCTGAGCTGTATTAAGGGCAGCCAGGGAACCCTGGAGTTCTGTGACTTTGGGAAACTGCCACTTATAGAACACGAGTTTTACAAAACTCTAGGATGAAACAAAGAAGAGTTGAAATTTTCTTGATGCCGTTTGTGCATCCCAAGGGGGAGGGCTGGGCATCTCCTCCCCTTCAGGCATCATTTAGAACCTGCCCCCATTTGAAGGACTGGAAAAAGATCTGGCATGAACCCTGATTGGTGACCACATGTGTGTCAAGCCTTTTAAAAGGGGTGGATACTTGGGGAGAAGTGTCGGCAGCTGCAGACGGTGTGGTGGGCTCCCTATCTACCCTGGGCAAGAAGGGCAGCCCCCAAACCTCAGCAGATACATGCTAGGAAAATTCCATCTGTGAGTTGTTCAGCCTCATGGCTTTAGAAATAGCTTCTCGCCATAGCGTGCCTAGATCTGTCTGGGTTTCTGAAGAAGGATACACACAGATTCCCCTGGCTGCTAGTTCCGAGACCCAGCACGTCTGGGTGCTACTGAGTTGAGAGAACTTCTCAACACAAGGTGTAATTAAATCCAAGAGGACCCGCTGCCCCTGATGAACTGGCCAATATCAAGGCTTGTGGACAGAAAGGGGACTGCGTTGGGCTGGGGAAGGCGGGGGACAGGCATAGAGCATGCAGTTCTTAAACCATTTCTGTCCCACAGAGAGACTGTCACTAAGAGTGGAATGGGACTGGGGGGTTCCAGATGCATTCGTTCTGTAACTGGACTGGCCTTTATGTTCATGGCTGGCTGTTGATATGGATGGAAATCTAGTGAGCCCTTTTCCCTCGAAGGGACCTCAGTGCCCCCTTCTTCCCATAGATGCTCTCCCCTCCTCGGAGGACGACGACGATGATGATGACTCCTCTTCAGAGGAGAAAGAGACAGATAACACCAAACCAAACCGTATGCGTGAGACACTGTTTCCTACCTTACTGCCTTCGGGCCGGGCCTTGGGTTTGAGTGGGAAGGGGGAGGCTTAGATGATTGTTTGGAGAAGGGGAGAAGAGGGCACATGGGGTCATGGGATCCTTTGGGTGCCCTGATTAGTGCGGGCACTGTTTACAGTGTTGGGGACACCTCCAGGTCCTGGCCTGGGCCCCTGCTCCTGAGCCTGACTGGACCCTGCCTGTCTCTCTTGGCTTTCCCTGGGTAGCCGTGGCTCCATACTGGACATCCCCAGAAAAGATGGAAAAGAAATTGCACGCGGTGCCAGCTGCCAAGACTGTGAAGTTCAAATGTCCTTCTAGTGGGACTCCTAACCCCACGCTGCGCTGGTTGAAAAATGGCAAAGAATTCAAACCTGACCACAGGATTGGAGGCTATAAGGTACGTGTGTATGTATGGAAGTTAATGTAAGATGAATGAAAAAATCTACTTAGAAAATCCTTATTATGTGGCATTAATGGTTTAAAGTAATGCTTTCTAACTATAAAAGTAGTGTGCCTTAGAAGAATTTCAAATATAAAAACTTCAAATGAAGCTTCAAAATCTTTTCAGTCTTGGGGCGCCTGGGTGGCTCAGTTGGTCAAGCGTGCGACTTTGACTCAGGTCATGACCTCACGGTTTGTGAGTTCGAGCCCCACGTCGGGCTCTGTGCTGACAGCTCAGAGCCCGAAGCCTGCTTCAGATTCTGTGTCTCCTCTCTGCTCCTCCCCTGCTTGCTTGCACACGCGTGCGTGCGCGCTGTCTCAAAAAAAAAAAAAAAAAAAAACATTAAAAAAAAATTTTAATCTTTTCAGTCTTTTTTCTTACGTGTCTGGTTTTTGCATAGTTAATCGCAATGTGTGTAGAATTTCTTTCCCTTGTTAACATTACAGCACGTGTCTTCTGCCATGTGTTCGGTAGATAATTTTTCACGGCTGCACAATATTTCATTATTAAAATGTCCATAACTTGATGACATACATTGTCATACTAGTTATTTTCTGATTTTTCACTATTATGAATTATGCTGTAGTGAATATCTTTATACATAAATCTTTGTTGGTGTTTTAAAATATTCTTCCCTAAGACAGATTGCTAGAAGTGAAGTTTACTAGATCAAAGTAGAAGCATTTTTTTAAGCCCTTGATGCGTATTCCCCATTACCTTATTTCCCCCTGGTAATTAGATAATTTTAATCATTTATTTTTTTATTATGTGAACATTTCTTTTTTAAAAAAAGTTTTGTTTATTTTGAGAGAGAGACAGGAAGTGCGTGTGTGCGCATGTGCGTGGGGGAGAGGCAGAGAGAGAGAATCCCAAGCAGGCTCTGCACCATCAGCACAGAGCCCAATGCGGGGCTTGAACTCATGAACCTGGGAGATCATGACCAGAGCCTAAATCAAGAGTTGGATGCTTAATCAACTGAGCCACCCAAGTGGCCCTTTATGAACATTTCTTGAGCACATGTCTTTTCAGAAGGTGTACTGGCTGGACAAGTAGAGCTCTAAGTAAAACACGAAGATACAAAATTTTAATTATTGTGACATTTGCTTTAATGGAGTATGATGTAATGAGTTGGGTGTGATTTTATTTTTTTAATTTAATTTTATCGTGGTAACAATTACTTTCCTAAAAGGGAAGATTGATTCATCTTCCCATCGCAGAGTAAAAGAATGACAAGCTCACCATACCTGAGCCAACAACTTAGATGATGAAAGTATCTCATTGTTCTCTTGTGCATTTTTTTTGCTTATTAACAAACTTAGAATTTTCATATGTTAATGAGTGATTTCCGTTTCCTGCTGTGTGAATTGTCTGTATCTTTTACCCATCTTCGTTTCTAGGAAGAACTTCATCCTAATCTCTTCTTTAGACTCCCAGATCATCCTTATATCCCATTTCACCTAGCTGCTCTTCCCCATTAATCTTGTATAAGAAAAGCAGAGGTCCGGGGAGCCTGGCTGGCTCATTTAGTGGAGCATATGACTCTTGATCTCAGAGTTGTAAGTTTGAGCCCCACATTAGGTGTAGAGATTACTTAAAAAGGTAAAATCGTTAGGGGCACCTGGGTGGCTCAGTCAGTTAAGCGTCTGACTCTTGGTTTCAGCTCAGGTCATGATCTCACAGTTCAGGAGTTTTGGCCCCACGTCAGGCCCTGTGCTGGCAGTGCAGAGCCTGCTTGGGATTCTCTTTCCTTCTCTCTCTGCCCCTCTCCTGCTCATGCTCTCTTTCTCTCAAAATAAATAAATAAATCTAAAAAAAGTAAAATGTTTCTTAAAAATCAGGAAAAATAGGAGAAACTGTAAATTAATTTACCAGACACTTGCAAGGCACTGCCATGGTACAAGGCAGCATTCCTGCCCACAAAGAATTTCCAGTCTGGTAGGAAGGCAGATGTCCTTGAACACTGCTGCAAAAAGCAGACTGTGATCAGTGCTTCAGCAGGGCCACAGGAGTGAGAACCATTCTGACCCAGGTTGAGCTGGAGGAGATGGTTTTTGAAAGGAGAGGTCAAGAACAGACAGGGCAGAACTCTTTGCAGGGAGCCCTTCCGGCCCAGGACACGAACAGAGGCGCAGAGTGGAAAGCTCCCAGTGCATTGGGGAGTGTGCAGGAGGCACATAGGTCCAGATCATGGATGGCCCTGGCTGTTGCGGGCAGACTTCCAGACTTTCTCATACCCACCTGCCAGCTTGCCTGATATATTCTTTCCCCGAACTTGGACCAGGGTGGCCGTCTGCCCTGTCCTGGCTCATTTGCTGCGTGGGCCGTGTGTTCTGGGCTGTGATTGGAGGGTAAGTGGCACAGGGTGCCAGTGCCTCCCGTGGCTTCTGCCTCCATTTTCCTCCAGACTCGCGATGGAGCTATTGGCATGTTTTCCCCCAGGTCCGTTACGCCACCTGGAGCATCATAATGGACTCCGTAGTGCCTTCTGATAAGGGCAACTACACCTGCATTGTGGAGAATGAGTATGGCAGCATTAACCACACCTACCAGCTCGACGTCGTGGGTAAGAGGGCAGCGGCAACAAGGTTAAGGAGCTTAGAGGAAAGAGCAAGGCGTTGAGAAAACAGCCGTGGGGTCCAGGTTTACTTACAGGTCATTGGCGTTTACTAGCTCTGTCACCTTAAGCAGCTTTTCCATAAGTCATTTGTACGTTTTTCTTACCTGTAAATGGTTGAGAGGATTGGACAGTTCTGTGACTCACTGTAAGGTGAAAGGTGCTGTGGCTGGTCTCCTGCAAGGGCTGCCTGGGGAGGGTGTCACGTAGCAGATACACAGGCAGCTGCTGCTGCTTCAGGGCCGGCAGCCTGCTGGGTACATTACACCTGGCCGTTCTCACGGGCCCTGCGAGGTCCGCACTGTCACTCCCACCCTACAGAAGAGCAGACTGAGGCCCAGAATCAGAGACCTCATTAATGTAAAACTGCAGACCCGTGCAGGGCGTCACAGGAAGCACTAGGAAGGACGTAGTCCCTGCCTCTAGGTGCTGTTACTGCAGCCTCTTCCTTCCGGAGACTCTGAATCTCATTCCCTAGAGATCTTAAGGTGAAGAGTTTCTCAGCTAGCATTCTGTCTTGGCTTTGCAGATATGGTATAAAAAGAAGCTTCTGGTCCGAGGGGGATAGGACCCGAGATTTGGCATTGCTAGTGGACTCTTAAGTGCTGCCAGTGATGCTGTTCTTGGACCACGCTTTGAATAGCAAGTCTAAGTGACTCTCTAATTTTAGTTAGGTCTGGGAGTGTGACTAAGTTATAGGGTCTCCATTTAGGCAAGAGGGACTTCTGGTGCCTGGGGAAACGGGTGCACTGCCCTGGGGAGGAGGTTCCTAACAGCTTAAGACCTGAGGAGAGAGTGTCCCTTCTCTTCTTCCAGCTCAGGGTCAAGGGGCTAAGGCTCAGCAGAGACTGGAAATGCTCTGTCAGCATCCCAGCCAGGAGCAGGCCATGGCAGAGCCTGATGAGCCTCTCCTCTCCCTTCCTCCACAGAGCGGTCCCCTCATCGGCCCATCCTGCAGGCGGGGTTGCCTGCCAACAAGACAGTGGCCCTGGGCAGCAATGTGGAGTTCATGTGTAAGGTGTACAGTGACCCACAGCCCCATATCCAGTGGCTAAAGCACATCGAGGTGAATGGGAGTAAGATTGGTCCAGACAACCTGCCTTATGTCCAGATCTTGAAGGTAATCTTTGCCCTAGTCTCCATGGGCTGGGTCTGGGAAGGTCTCCTGCATCTCCTGGGGCCCCAGTTGCTGTGGTCAGGCTCAGCACCGGCGATTGGGACCCATCCCTTATCCTTTTCAATAGGGACCTAGCCACATTCCCCAGAATTAGTGACAGGTCACAGAGTAGAGGTGCAATGGGAACAGAGGACAGGGGGTGGGGTGGGCATCACTAGTTTCTAAAGAGCTTTGAGAGTGACTTTGCTCAGGTTTTGGGGTCAGCTACTCAAGGAAGGCCTTTGTACTCCTGACTTAACATTGCCTGGGACCAAAGCCTTTCCAGCAAATGTCTCCCAGATTCTGCCCTATTTCCCAAGTCCTGTCCTTTCTGGCAAGTGAGTGAATGGATGATAAGGTCACGACTCTTAGGTAGAGTTGGAAAAGCAAATGCCACAGGTAAATTCTAAACAGCATCAGGAATAATGGCATTTTCTTCCTTTTTTCCTCTCAGTCCCAGACTTACATTGTCCCTGAATGCTCCACTAATCCAGGGAAGGTAATTACCTAATTCCCCAGTGGATCTCACAACAAGAAGTAACCAGAAGCTGGGAACGTGGTTTACCTCCTGGTCCCAGAGTTAGACCTCATCCTCCCCTGGCTTGGCCGTCCCAGAGTTTTACTGGCTATCCCTTTTCTTCACTATTGGTGCTGAAGCCTGCTGTGAAGGAGATGAGGCCGTGGCCTTGGCCCTTGGCCACAGTCTCCATTCACAATGCCTGGCCTAGACCTGGAGGAGTGAGTTTAACACAGAATGTTTGATTGGGGGCAGCGATTTGTTTTGTTTTTTTTAAAGCTTATTTTTCAGTCAGATGCTTTGGGCCTTTGAAGTCAACTTGTTTTGTCCTACTAAAAAGAGAAATGACAAATCTCACTAACGTCTCCCTCGCCTTAGCTCCCTGGGCCTGCCTTAATGTTACATGGGAGCAAGTGTGGCCACGTCTCAGTGTTTGCCCCACTGACTGGCTTGTCGTTGGTTTGTTCTAGCATTCGGGGATTAATAGCTCGGATGCGGAGGTGCTGACCCTGTTCAATGTGACAGAGGCCCAGAGCGGGGAGTATGTGTGTAAGGTTTCCAATTATATTGGTGAAGCTAACCAGTCTGCGTGGCTCACTGTCACCAGACCTGTGGCAAAAGGTAATGGGAAGACGGATGGGGCCGTGTGCTGGGAATTTGATTCAGGCCCCAAGCTGCTGGGGCAGATGGGGAAGCCAGCACCCAACTCTCCCTGTTATCCTGCTGTATTTCTAGAGCCCAGAGCCATGGAAAAATACCCGGCCTGGGGGGCTGCTTTGGTTTGGTACTGTGTTGGTGTCTGCTCCCTCTGTGCCTTCTGTGTCCTCCTTGGCTATGTGCGTACTTGTGGGGACAGCCTGGCTGCGTGGTGAATGATGCTACAGACTGAGGTTTGAATGGTGGAGAAGGGGCCAGATGTCCCCTTGCAAACTGGCAGGCCACGTGCACGCATGTATGTGTGTGTGTGTGCGCGTGCGTGCGTGTGTGCTTGTACGTGTGTGTGTGTGTGTACGTGTGATTGCAGCACCCTTCCATCCCTCCTGTGTGTGCCCTCTGACTTTCTTTACCAGAAACCAAGCAGCACCCCCCCGCCGCCGGGCCCCATTTCTCCATGCTGCCCACTGCCCGCCCGCATGCTTGGATGGGCCAGGGGCTGCCAGCGTCTGGTGAAGGGTTGTAACCAGCCAGCGTCGTCTCAGGTCTGCGGAGTCCCTCCCTCAGGGTTTTACTGTCTTCCTCTAACAGGTCTCGCTGCCTGGTGGTTTTTGTTTGTTCCTTGTTGCAAAGGAGACGCTGGGGAGCATTTCTTCCTCCGGTTTTCCCCCCCTCCTCTTCCTCCCTCCCTTCCTGTGTGTCTCTTAGAGGTCTCATGTCCTGCGCTTGTCCATTTTGCTTCCGTTGTCTCTTCTAGACTGCCGGAGTTAACACCACCGACAAAGAGATGGAAGTGCTTCACTTAAGGAATGTCTCCTTTGAGGACGCGGGGGAGTATACGTGCTTGGCGGGTAACTCTATCGGACTGTCCCATCACTCTGCATGGTTGACCGTTTTGGAAGGTATACACTGTACTTCTCCTCTCGATGTCCTGCCCTCGCCACGGGCACGGGGGGAGCATGCATTGTGGGGCTGGTGGAGACACAGAGCCAGGAGAGGTAGAGGAATGGCCCTGGCAGGTTGTCCAACCTTGAGTGTCGAATCCTCTCAGCTCACATAGGATCTGTCCTCGTTTTGCAGGAACACGGAGGCCTCCCACCTCTATGCCTGCGTCTGCCTCTCCCCTTGGCCAGTGCGATGCATGCGTGGGATCTGGAGTTAACCTGCAGCCGGGCTCTCCTGCCGGCCAGGCTCCTTCCCTCCTTGGGTCCAGCAGCCTTCCCCAACTTGTCCGATCCTTTTTTGCTGGCTCCGCAAGTCTCGGGCCCATGCCTCCCCTCACCAAATGTAGGCATTCTGTAAAGAGGGGCTTGTTGCT
Source organism: Acinonyx jubatus (assembly GCF_027475565.1). Taxonomy (NCBI): domain Eukaryota; kingdom Metazoa; phylum Chordata; class Mammalia; order Carnivora; family Felidae; genus Acinonyx; species Acinonyx jubatus. The sequence continues at coordinate 43,158,038 of NC_069382.1, forward strand.
TACAGAGAACAGTGCTAGCCCACCCCGCCATCCTCTGATCTTGGAGGAGAGGTTCCATCCACATGAGTGAACTTGAGCTCTGAATAAAGTAAGGCCGCCTGGGACACCGTGGTGCCCCCTTATCCTCTTGGGCTACTGACGTTTCTCCTCTCAAGAGGGGAGGTCTGTGTGTGGGGCTGGGAAGGAAGGAGCCTGCGGCCTGCTCAGGTGGTGGGCTGCCCATCGCTGCTTCTCGAGTGTCCTGCACGTGGGTCTGGGGGCTGTGCCGCTCCTGTTGCCGCTGACGCTGCCCTCCTCTCTCTCCCTCCATCTTCCTCCACCCTGCTCGCCCAGCAGGGTCTGAGAACACCCCTCCTTCAGGGGAGAAGCGTTCTGTTTTTACCCTGTCACTGTCTTTGTCCTGTGTGTGCTCCCAGTCACTTGTCTTCGTCCGTCCATACTGGGAAAAGAAAAAAACAGAAACACTTCCTCTTATTATCAGCTCTACTGTCTCCTTGTCAGGCTCGGGAGTCCCTTGGGGCTCTGTCTGGGGTCACACCTAGTGCCTCTCTGGGGAGGTCCCTGGCATGCCAGCCTCTGTGGCTGGCTGGGGTCTTTGGAAGGGGAGGGTTGGGAGGAAAGCCATGCAAGGAAGAGGGGCGTTCCCGCTGGTGGCGAAGGAGTGTCCTGTGAAGCCCCCCGGCTTCGGCTTCGGCTTCGTATGCGAGGGAAGGGTGGGTTCAGCTGGATGGGCTTCTGTGGGAAACGGGCTGCGTTCTAAATGGAAAGTGGGAGATGACAATACAACAGTACCTTCTTCCCCCCCACCCCTCACCCCCACCCCATGTCCTCGTTCAGTTTCAGGAGTTAGGGCCTGTGAGTAGAATTCTTACAAAGTGCAGCAAAGTTTACGTTCTCATCTCAAGCAGCCCAGACATGGTTGGAAATGCAGTTAGTTCTGCCTATGGTTCAGCTAGGCATGTAGGTAGGAATATTTGCAGGTCTGACCTGACACAGGTGAAATAGGCAAGAGGTGAGGAATGGTCAGGACACTGACTGGGGTCCTCCTTTCCCTCCCCTCTTGTTCTCGTTATGTGAGTGTTGCTATATGCTAGGCGCTGTGGCACGTGGAGATGAACAAGGTGCCGGACCCCTGCCCTCAGGGTGCTCATGGGCTGTCAGGGACCAAAGACAGATGGTTCCTTGTGTCGCACGTGATAGCTGTAGGCACACAATGCTGGGGCCCTGCGGAGAAGGGCCATGTTTCCATGAGGCGACTGAGAAGGTCCTTGTTGCGTACCTGGTACCCACCGAGCCCAGTGGTTCCACTGAACGAGGCAGGCTCCTGACCGAGTGAATGAGGATGGGCCTCAAGTAACAAGATGGTTCTAATCCATCCCTCTTGTGGGATCCAAGTCAGGATCAGGAAGACTCAAAGATGGTAGGATATCTGATCTTCTCCATGCTGGACCACAGTCCCAGCTAGGACCTGGCTTGGTTCATTCTCTGCCCTGAAAATTCTCAGAGGAAAGGAGATGGGGGTTGTTTTTCTTATGAAGCTGGAAGCCTAGCGCATTGCTAACACGCCTGCTAACATGGTGTTCACACTGACTCAGCCCTGGAAGAGAGGCCGGCGGTGATGACCTCGCCCCTGTACCTGGAGATCATCATCTACTGCACGGGGGCCTTCCTCATCTCCTGCATGGTGGGGTCTGTCATCATCTACAAAATGAAGAGTGGCACCAAGAAGAGCGACTTCCACAGCCAGATGGCCGTGCATAAGCTGGCCAAGAGCATCCCTCTGCGCAGACAGGTAACAGAAAGTAGATAGGGGATTTGCACGTTCTATATCTCCTTTCCTTCCTGTGCCCCCAGGGGCTTCTCCAGGATTGTGATGCCCTGCCCTCCTCTGTCCCCAGCCTACCGCTTCCAGCTTTGCTTTCTAGCTTCTGGGCCAGAGGCAGTGGAATGTCCTAAGTGTTCCAGAGTTGGGTTCCAGGCTGTGCTAGCCCATGGATTCCGTACACCTACCGTACCAGAACTGCGAGCCCCCTGCTCCTCCAGCACATGGCTTGGGAGAAGGCCCTAGCCAGGCTGAATGTGCATCTGATATTGCACTTTTGAACTGTCCCTGAGGGCCAGCTACAGGTGCAAAGATACAGAGTAGAGAAGAGGGCCTGAGTCAGGTGCCAGACTGCCTCTCTCTCCCCTTCAGGATGCCACCCTCCTCTTGTCCAAGGAAATGGAACAGAGGGTGAAGGCGTGTGGAAGAGAGGGAACATTCATTCAGAGCGGTGCTAATTCTGGAAGGTGCTTTGGGGGTTAGGAATCCATAATTTGAGGCAGGGTTTTCACAAAGAATGGGAACAGGAATAGAATTGTGGTTGCAATAGTAAGTTATAAAATAATCAGTCTGGAAGAGGTAGACTTGGTCTGTTTGTGTTGAAGGTAAGTGAACATAGAAGGCTGGCCGGTGGCAAAAATTAGTTTTAGAACTTAGGCCTTCAGACCTTTTGTGGTTTTTCTGTCACTCTGTGTTAGAGAAGGAACATCAGATACCAGATACCTCTGCCATGTTGGTGGAAAGCCCTAAGAGTTGCAGGAACTTGCTGCTGCTGCTCAGTCCCCCCAACTCCCCACCCTATCCTCGCTAGAAGGGTGACCCCACGCTTCCCTGTAGGTGTCGGCTGATTCTAGTGCCTCCATGAACTCTGGGGTTCTGCTGGTTCGGCCCTCACGTCTCTCCTCTAGCGGAACCCCCATGCTGGCTGGGGTCTCTGAATATGAGCTTCCTGAAGACCCACGCTGGGAGCTGCCTCGAGACAGGTAATATTCTAACTTCAACTTCTGAGGAAGTTCCCTGCTTGGAGTGAAGGTATACCAGATGCCTCCAGAAATCATAGTTGACACTTCTGTTCTCAGTCGAGTGGAATATGGACAGGTGGAAAGGGGGTGCCCTCTCAAGGCCTGAACTTTACCGGTCCTGACTCACACCACCCTTTGTTTTCCTAAAAGGCTGGTTTTAGGCAAACCCCTGGGAGAGGGCTGCTTTGGGCAGGTGGTGTTGGCAGAGGCCATCGGGCTGGACAAGGACAAACCTAACCGTGTGACCAAAGTGGCTGTGAAGATGTTGAAGTGTAAGTGATGTTTCTGTCCTTGCAAAAACAATCCCTTCCTTTTCCGAGCAAACTGTTACCTCGGACCAAATAGAACACACTCTCTGGTGCTCTTTCACCGTCCACACTGGCTGCACTGCCTGCTTGGCGTCTCCTGGGAGTGGAGGGGCATTCCGTACCCCGAGATTGCCATGATCTCACTTTGTTCCTCGGTGTCAGTCTGGGTGGTGGCCAGGTGTTTATTCTAGATCTCGCTGCCGGCTGGTTTTTCTTATCATATCCTCCGTCCCACTTGTTAGCACATACTGCCAACAAACGCTCTCAGAAGAGGGAAGGGAAAATAGATTTGGGTGTGAAACAGGGAGGAGAGAAGGACAGGGACTCCTCGAGCATACACCTCATCCCCTCTCCCTTAGCTTTCCTCCTCTTGTCCTCCTTCCCACATAAATGAGTCTCATGCCCTTCTGGTTTATGTGTAAAGCGGACGCAACAGAGAAAGACCTGTCAGACCTGATCTCAGAAATGGAGATGATGAAGATGATCGGGAAGCACAAGAACATCATCAACCTGCTGGGGGCCTGCACGCAGGACGGTAGGCGCTAAGCCAGGCCGGCTCTCCCACCCCAGCCAGGAACCCGGGCCTCCCACGGATAACAGTGTCTGTCGGGGAGGAGATCACGAGCTGGGGGTATCAGTGAGCAGGCATCTCAGCTACACTGAGGGAACAGGGTCCAGCTTAGCAGCAGTTGGGAGTTACCTCTCGGGGGCTGGGCTTGTGCCTGTTGGTGCTCATCTGAGAACAGTGTGTGGATAGAACCAGGTGAGTCCTTGTGGTCTCAGTTAGGGCTCTTACCTCCCTCCCCCAACCCAGCTTGGCTCAGGAACTTCCTAGTGTATGCTAGGAAGAACCACTTCCCTAGCTTTCTTTGGGTAGTGGACTGAATTTCCCAGGCTCCCTAGAGGTGCAGTTAGGGTTGGAGGACAGACACGTGGTGTGCAGTTGGGGGTGGGGTTTCCTCAGGGTGGAGCTGACCCAGAGCACCTGCCTGCCCACCCTGATGGCCTGTCCATCCCCGTGCTCCCAGGTCCTTTGTACGTCATCGTGGAGTATGCCTCCAAAGGCAACCTACGGGAATACCTGCAGGCCCGGCGGCCCCCGGGGCTGGAGTACTGTTATAACCCCAGCCACAACCCAGAGGAGCAGCTCTCTTCCAAGGACCTGGTCTCCTGTGCCTATCAGGTGGCCCGAGGCATGGAGTATCTCGCCTCCAAGAAGGTGTGGCACCTGAAGGTTCCCCTGGGCGAAGTTGGGGTGGGAACAGAGCCCTCCTTGCACTCCAGTTGATGACTTTTAATCCTCTGGTGGGGTCGTAGATGTCTGCAGCACCGCTTCCCTGTGCTGTCTGCGGCTCTCAGGGACGTCGGCAGGAGAGCCTGGTGGCCTTCTGGTCGGACGGGATAAAGTTCTGATCTGTGCACACTGCCCCTCTTCTGTGCAGCTACTTACGTATCTCCAAATGTAGAGTAAGAATGGGGAGTCCTATGTTGTGGGTAAAATGAAGTCGTTCGTGACAGTGTTAACTGCAGTTCTAGTGCTTGGTAAACGGATGCTTTGTTTGAGAGCACACACCTACACAGACTGGACAGAAGCATCCAGGTTCCGCCTTTCCGGGTGCGAAGGAGACCCGTGAGGAGGGTTTGCTCAAGTGACTGAGAGTCCTGGAGCCGGAGGTGTTCGAATGGTTGACTTTGAAGTGGAGCAGAGGGACCTCCTAACAGTGAACTAGAATGGTCAGGGGAAGTGGTGTGGCAGGAGAAGGCCTGTAAAGGCACCTGGGCCACCTGCCTGCTGCAGCGTCACAGCTGGGCCAGAGGCTGACCGACAGCTGGGCACTGTCAGCCCCTCACCCGCATCCCACCTCATCTCTGCACAGTGCATACACCGAGACCTGGCCGCCAGGAACGTCCTGGTGACAGAGGACAACGTGATGAAGATCGCAGACTTCGGGCTCGCTCGGGACATCCACCACATCGACTACTATAAAAAGACAACCAATGTAAGTGCTGAGGACGGAACTGGGCGCTGGTCCTCGGCCCAGGCCTCTGCCCTGTTAGGCTTCCTCCTACTTACATCTCCTGGCTGTGACCCAGCGCAGGCAGCCCTGCTTGAGAGGCAGTGTGCTGGGATGAGCCGAGCGTGTGTCCCGTCCTGTGTGTGCCCCTGCTGGTCCCCACGCTGCCCTGTCCTGGGCCACCCCCAACCTCCCTTGTGCTGCTTGCAGGGCCGGCTGCCTGTGAAGTGGATGGCGCCCGAGGCCTTGTTTGACCGGATCTACACCCACCAGAGTGACGTGTGAGTTTGAAAGAAGCGATTGCCGGGGATATTTGGTATAGAGCATGCCCCTCTGGATGGGGGGTGGGGGGGGGGTCCTCTTTCCATCTCAGAACGAAGGAAACATTGTATGTGTGCACCTACTCTGTTCACTCAGTAGAGGTTGAAAGGCCAGTCTGTTCTCCAGCACTGTCCTTGGCGTCCCCCTGAAGAGTTTGTGCTCCGGGAGGGTGGGTTCAGGATGACGTGCTGGTGGAGAGATGGAGAGGGTTCTAGGCTGCCCGAGTTCTGTGCCCGTAAGACCCAGTGGCTCTGTGCTCACCCACAGCTGGTCTTTTGGGGTGCTCCTGTGGGAAATCTTCACTCTGGGAGGCTCCCCGTATCCTGGCGTGCCTGTGGAGGAGCTTTTCAAGCTGCTGAAGGAGGGTCATCGAATGGACAAGCCCAGTAACTGCACCAATGAGCTGTAAGCATGGGAAGACACTTGAGGTCCTGAGCCAGGCCCTGGGGACGAAGGGGAGAAGAAAGGGGCTTAGGTAGATCAAGTAGCCCTTCCTGGTCGTTCCTCCCATGGCCCCTCGCTGTGAGCTCTTTAATCTGTCTGCATATGTCCTTCCTCCCCTGACTCAACAATCCTGTCCCAGATACATGATGATGCGGGATTGCTGGCATGCAGTACCCTCTCAGAGACCTACCTTCAAGCAGCTGGTGGAAGACCTGGACCGCATTGTGGCCTTGACCTCCAACCAGGTGAGGCAGTCCTATCCTAGACCTTCAGCCACCATCAACTAGGTGCATCTCTGTGAATGAACACTACCACAGGGAGGAGAGTGCCGGATCTTTTGTGTCTCCTTTCACAGGAGTATCTGGACCTGTCAATGCCCCTGGACCAATACTCTCCCAGCTTTCCCGACACCCGAAGCTCTACCTGCTCCTCAGGGGAGGATTCCGTCTTCTCTCATGAGCCGTTGCCTGAGGAGCCCTGTCTGCCCCGACACCCAGCCCAGCTTGCCAATGGCGGACTCAAACGGCGCTGACTAGCACCCCAGTTCCCATCCCCGAACTCCATCGTCAGCTGTAACCCTCACCCACCCCTCCCTGCGGGACTCACTGCCTTCCCCTCTGCCCCTTTCCTGCTGGCAGGAGCTGGCTGCCTACCTGAGGCCTTCACCCCATGGAGTTCACCTCTCTTCCTCCTCCTCGCAACCTGCTTGTGAGAGAGAGGAGCAGAGAGGCAGGTACTTGCTCATGGCCACTTCGTTCCCTCCCAGATGTTGGACCAAGACCCTCCCCACCACCTGGCACTGCCTGGAGGGCTGGGGAGTGGGAGATGAGCAGGCGTGCAGGCGAGAGCTGACTGAGCTTTCCCATGTTGGTTTTGTCTGCTTCGAATAACCCGTAAGCCTGAGTTCCGGTGGCGGGGGCCTCATCCTCATGGCCACCGCGGTAGTGAGGGGAGGTCCGTGCTCCGGGCCTCGGCTGAAGGCAGCCTCTGCTCCAGATAGATGGTGCCAGTGGCCTATTAATTCCGATACTAATTCGCTTTGCTGACCAAATACCTGGTACCAGAGGATGGGGAGGCAAAGGCTGGGAGCAGTGTCGTGGCCCTGGGGCCCAGCCCCAAACTGGGGGCTTTGTACATAGCTATGAAGAAAACACAAAGTGTATAAATCTGAGTATATATTTACATGTCTTTTTAAAAGGGTCGTTACCAGAGATTTACCCATTGGGTAAGATGCTCCTGGTGGCTGGGAGGCATCAGTTGCTATATATTAAAAACAAAGAAAAAAGAAAAAAAAGGAAAATGTTTTTAAAAAGGTCATATATTTTTTGCTACTTTTGCTGTTTTATTTTTTTAAATTATGTTCTAAACCTATTTTCAGTTTAGGTCCCTCAATAAAAATTGCTGCTGCTTCATTTTTATATGGGCTGTGTGACGAGGGAAAGAATGTCAGCTGAAAAGGAGTGAGCCTAATGGGGCCCTGGGGCTGTGTCTGTGCAGAGGGCGCCACAGGTTCCCTGCAGTTCCCTCCTAAATCTCTTCCCCTCGGGTCCTGCACCGAGACCTCCGCCACAAACCTCCTACCCCTCCAATGCTTTTGGAAAGGCATCGATGTGTGTGTAATGGGCAGGAACCTCCCATCAGTGCACCAGAGGTGCTGGGCCCGGAGCCAAGGCCCCACCGCCCTCAACCACAGATCGTTTCCTCAGAGGAAACTGATGGGGTTGGTGGGGTTGGAGGGTCAGAGGAGGAGCTGGGGGCCTCCCTGGGAAATAGCCAAGAGGTAGACCTAAGTGATTAAGAGGAGAGCTAAGGATTACTCCACCAAGGGCCTGCAGAAACTCAAACCCAGATATACATCTACCCCTTTATGTGGGTGTGGTTTTGTCTGTGCTTCTATGTGGGGGAAAGCTTGTCACCTAAGATCAGCTTTACATTCGGGTCCCTTGCTTCATGTTTCCTGGCTTACTGTGTTCATGGCGGTCCCCCACATCGTGCTTCCTGTGTCTGTGACCGACTTCATGTGTTGGAACTACCACAGATCTTGGCTTCCTATAGTTCTTCCTGTACAAACTCCACCCCATCCCCCAGGAAAGGGAAAAAATTCTTTGAATGTTTGGATTTTGGCTGCTTGGAAATTTGCTCTCTCTGCCACCTGCTGGTTATTGCTGCGTTCCACGCGTGGATCCCTGCTCCTCGGAACGTTAGCACTCAACCTGCTACCACTCGGCCTCTATACCCAAAGCTTACTCTTTGCTGGATTATTGCTAAATACAAAAAGAAGGTTCGATTCACTTTCATTTCTGCAGGGCAAATGGGATTGCTGCTTTAAGTCTCCTTTCTAAGCTAGCTATGGTTTGGCAGCTGCGGTGTTGGCCACTGTTGTGTAAAGTTCTCTCTTATCCTTGTGTCTCTCTGTAAATATGCGTCTGTCAACATGTTACAGTTTGTGTTTATGCTTAAAGAAGGCGTAATTTGGTGCAAAGAGCCAGGAAATGAATTTCTGATCTTAAAACCATTTGCATTGAGACCTTAGAGTGGTGTCTTTCCTTGTAAAGTACAGATAATTTCTGCCTTGGCCCTCCCTCGAAGCAGTGTTATGTAGTGGATGGAGGACCTGTGAAGAGCTTCAGATGCCTTTGGGAAAGGTACCAGAGAAAGAGAAGGCACTGTTATGATAACCGTGATGTCCTTGCTGTTACTACTCAAAATCACCCACAGATTTCCCCAGAGACTGAGCTAGCTGTCAAATAAAAGATAGTAAAATTGACCGGAGAGAAAATGAAGTGGCCATTTTACTTAGATAACCAGATTGGGTCTCCTGAGGAAAGGAATCCAGTTTATCTAATGAAGACGTCGTGCTGTCGAGGCACTGAATCTCTGGTTTCCTGAGGGTTAAAAGATTAGGGCCTGGGACCACCACAGCATTCATCAATACTGCCTTTCCACCTTTTCTAATTGCCACAGACTGAGGGTCGTCAGTCCCTCGGTACCACTAATGTACGATATCGATCTCAAGTAAGAAAGATGGAACCTCAGGAAGCAAGAAATCTGTCTCGAGGACCGTGAAGCCGCTGTGACTATCGGCTGCCACTGGGAGGAGCCAGCAGGCCAAACTCTCAGTCGACATTCACATTCGGCAGCCAACCTGCTTTGAAGTTCCCTTAGTCTGACCTCACCTACGGTGAACTGGTGGTGACTGGGAAATCTTTAGCCTCGGTTTTAGCATTACAAAGCATTTATTTGATGTCACCAACATGACTGGTATTGTAACAACTCAAGTCCTGGCACGAGTGCAGGTCCTAAAAGTCAAGTACCACCAGCACCTCTCTCCCTGTTGTAGCAAAATCCTCTATGTGGGAGACACAGGCCGAAGCCGACCTCACCACCGAGGTTTGGTTTTAAAAACTGCCTGAAATCGTCCCCAGTGAGATGATGAGCACCGGCGCAGCTGAGGCAGCTGCCTCTGCAGGGAAGAATGGAGAGCAGGAAAGCGGGCTTTGTAGCAAGCAGCCTGGCATAGCCTTCCATTCCCTCGGTCGATGAGAGACGGAAGGTGAGCAAGAACCCAGCTGTTCTGGAAGACTCGGTCTGGGGCAAGTTCTCATTAGATTGGCACCTAACATATTCAGGGCCATGTATACCGCTCTGCCTCCCAGATGCTTGGATTGGAGCACAAGTGACACATTTAATGAACATGCTGCCAACTACAGATTTGCCCCTTGTTGCTCAAGGAGAGCTGGGGTCGGTGGTGTGTTGGAGCTGATCGTGCACACCTCTAACTCTTCTTCAGTGACCGCCTGTTGGCAGCTTGAAATCGAGCGCTACAAATCAGGGCACCCCCTCACACCCAGCCAGAGCTGGTTGTTAATCGTTTACCAGAACAACACCAGCTCGGTTTCAGCACGGGGATAGATGTAACAATCACATAGAGCCTGACAGCCAAGAGTGCTGTGTGATGCTGAGCCCAAAGAAACATCCTTGACTTCTCTGAGCCACTATCCTAAGAACGGGAAGAGGGCTGTATCAGGTGTCTCAGATGCCTAGATGTAGGAAAAAAATGGGTGAGGGCCAGCTGGGGCCAGAACTGCCCAGGGGCCCCTTGACCTAACCAATCCCACTCTGCTTACAGGGAAAGCCAGAAAGAACCGGAGAACAGCCAACAGTATTTATGAATCATTCAGCTTAAACAGGATTGAACAAGTTGACTAGCTAGGCCCTTTCCCACCTTTAACACTTGAATGTGAGCTAATTCAAACAAACGCCCATCATTTTAAAAATGGGAAAGTTTATTGTGAATCACCTTACTGGGCCAACAGCAAAATCCATGGAACCTGCATAGTAGGGATTCGTCATTTAGCAGGCTGTGGTGGGGCTTTTCCTCTGGGGGAGAGGAGGCTTAAAAAGCATTGTAAGGTACAGATCTTTGCTGTGAAGTGCTGATGACAGTCCTCACTTAAGTGATCCCAGAGAGAGAGATTTGAGTTTTACTTGGTTTAACTGACTTCCACTTAACCGCTTTCAATTTCACAGCAAGCAAAGAAAACTAATTTCATCACCCCCGGGCCAAAGTATCTTTTCTTTCTAAGCATTCCCCAAGGGAAGAAAGCTGTTGGGTCAGCTGCATGGCAATCTATTATGTTAAGGTTGTTTGTTTTTTGTTTTTTTTTTCCTCAGTATTAATAATCGTGAACACACCAAACATAAATATCTGAACATAATACTTGTTACTGGGTAGCACAGGGATTATATCAAACTTTAACAACCCCTATGACCAACAAATAGTCTTGTTTGTAGAAGACAGACTAGAAAAACATACACCCAGCACAGACAAATGGTTAAGTCTTAAACCCTTAATTAGGTTTCCTGGCAAAATGGTGGCTAATGAAAGCCACATGTGCTGGAATAGTGGCAGCCTCCCAGATTCCTGGAGCCTCTGCAGGCCCCAGAGGGGGACGTCTCAGAACAGCCAAGCAGCAGCCAAGCCTTTTGGACTGCCAGTCTGCTTAACTCCCCATTTTCTTCTCCGAAGAGCTTTTTCTTCTTTATATCCAGAAAGACTTTACCGGCGAGTACATCCATCCCATTTCATAAGGTGCTCTGTTTCCAGGGCACTATTCATACTGATGGATCACTGGAAAAGTGAGGTGGTCTTACAATGGTTTTGGAGTTTCCAAGTTCTCACTCAAGCTATCTAAGGTGCCAAGCTGATTCCATTATGCGAAAACTTTCCTTCCGTAGAGGACACGCACACAAATACGAAGCTGTTCAAAAATAACATGGGGAGGGGGCTTTACACAAAGTTTAGTGGGATGACATAATGGTACAGAGGAAGTTGGCTTTGCAATTATATTTCTAAACGGTCTGAACTTGGTCTCACTGCTGACATCATCTGGATGGTTACAAGGCCCCAAGGACGAAATGGCTGATCTCTTCTCAAACCAGACACAGATCGTCTTAGCTGGGCGGCCCGTTATGGATGCCACTGTGGAGGGCAGGGAGCTGGAGAGAGTGAGCTTCATCCTCAGTAGTCCTTATGCTCCTTTTGAACTAGCCTTGCTGTTCTGGGATTTGACCTGGAGTGTCTAGGTATAAAACATAAGGACTTTAGGCACTGGTCACAGTCAGATGTGTGAGCTCTTCAGGAGTCCCTCTTGTATTTTCTTAAATAATGACAGACCATAAAGTCAGATCCAAGGTTATAATTTACCTTGATAATAAAAATTTAAAAATTTTAAAGGGGGAGCCCTGCAAGCAAGGCCCCTGGATGTTCACCCCCAGATGTCTGCATGTTCGCTGGCTCTCTTCTTTGGTGGTCAGGAGCCAGTGGAGACAGTCACCGTCCAACTTTCCCATGAACCCCCCCCCTCCCCACTTACTTGTGTCATGCTTCTGCTCTTGCCCCAAATTCTTTCACCCAAATGGGAGAAATGGATAGTAAGTAATTTCTTATTTACATGCATTTCTCCTAAGATTTAAATTGCTTTCCTGCTAGTATTTCCTGACATCTGAAGCCTGTGTGAGATACACAACATATGGGAACTATTTCCATCTGGCACAAAAGAAAATAAGAATCTGCCTATATTGTAATTAGCTTCTAGACTTAACATGTTTAGTCCTGATCCACGATTGCATTGGTTGATAAGGTGTTTTGTTTTGTTTTGTTTCGCTTTTCGATAACGAGTTTTAAAAATGTTAGTGGTTATAAAATGACTAAAGTTCAGCCTACAACTTCCTGTTTGGAGGACAGGAAGAACTGTGCAGTGTTTTGCAATAGTTACAATTCTAGATTCTCCCTGCCCTTAAAAATAGCCAGAGACAAAAGGCTTTCTTTTTTCAGACACTTACAGCTTCTTTAGCAGAAGGGATGAGTCCTTTCGGTAATGAAACAGGTGAAGATGGCAATATGGACGATGAGGTAACTGGGGGCAGTTGTATACATTCCTCATCCTTAAACATCAGAACTGAGAGTTAGGTTACGGGTTTAAAACAAAATGTGTACTAGATCTATAGTCACACTGCCATGACTGCCAGGAACTTGTAACAATGACATATTTTGGCACAGGATTCAAGAGGCTACATTTGGAACCTAATTGCATATAGCCAAATGTTGACCTTTCTTACAAATAGATCTGTTAGTACAATAAATATTCCTTATTTAAAGAACACCACTGTATTCAAATACAGTTTCATTGAGGGATTTAAAAATATATGTTAACTTGTTCTCATTTTTAAAGCTAATTAATCAAGTGAAAAGTAATTGTCCAACCTTAGTTCCCTTCAGCGGAGGTGCTACATCCAGCAGGTTCTCTTTAGATTCAGGAGAAGTAGCTGGTTCCACAGGAATATCCATCTTTGGAGACTAGGAAGAGAGATATTTTATATAAACATAAGCTTTCTGTTATTCCTGAAACTCAGAAACACTTCATAGTGCTTTCTAGCACAACTTGCTTTCCACTAAATCCCTGGCTTCTTCCAACTATACCCTTTGTGAGAACATATGAAATATGTCCCTGAAATAGCAACTTAGTATTATTATCTTTGATTTCTGAGCACCCTATATACAAAAGTTGCACCCTAAGGAGATCCTAGTATTAAAAATCCTCAGTCATTGAGACACCTGGCTGGCTCAGTTGGTGGAGTGTGTGACTGACTCTTGGTCTGAGCGTTGTGAGTTTGAATCCCACGCTGGGTGTAGAAATTACTTAAAAAGTAAAATCTGAAAAAAAAAATCCCCATTTATGAACAAGCTCCTGATTTGTCAATTCTGATCCTGTTCTCACTCAACAACAATCATTCATCAGCTTTTTTTTTTTTTAATGTTTGTTTATTTTTGAGAGAGAGTGGGTAGGGGAGGGACAGAGAGAGAGGGAGACAGAGAATCAATCCCAAGCAGGCTCCGCCCTGAGCCAAACAGGGGGCTTGAACCCACAAATCTTGAGAGTAACCTGAACCGAAACTAAGAGTAGGACGCTCATCTGACAGAGCCACTCAGGCGCCCCTCATCAGCTTCTAATAGCATTGATATAACTTAGTCAAAATTGACATCTTTATCATTTTGGTGTCTAATAGTAAGTGATAAATTTGTCTGAATTATTAAAATGGTAGGTGCTGCTTAAGAGAAGCTCCTGCAACATGAGGAAAATGTAAGGGATGGTATTTTAGAATAGCTGGCTAACTTACTTTCAAGAATTATATTAATTAGATTTGAAAAGTAAATATGTCACTGCTCTTTGGAAATAAGTAATTTCTTTGTGCACTTTGGAGGGAAAAAAGCTACATATATCCTAAATTATAGTATACTTAACTTGATGTCTCTAAAGTCTTTACAGAACCTAGCATGCTACTTATTCTCATTTTGTATATATGGAAAATAGACGTTTAAAGACGTGGATTTAAAAAAAAAAACTAATAAAATGCCTAGGAGCTTGTCATTTTGTCCTTGATTTCTAGGTTTTTCTCAAACATTCTAGAAAGCAGCATCTGGATAAAGGGCTTATGCCCCTCTAGAATAATTCTGGAAATACAAATTTAGCTCTGAGATATTACACTATTCCAAGATTTCCTTGCTCCTGAGAACAGTCTAAGAATGACAAATTTGTTCTGTCTTAATGACCAAAGATAGAGTAAGAATCAGGTAGGCTGCCTTTTAGAACATGGTCTGGGTTCCAAAATTGCTCCTACTCTCCCCAGGGTCCTTCCCAGACAAAGCCCAAATCTGATTAGTCTCTGGAAATATGGAAAGGAAAAGCAAGGTGGTGTTCCCTGAAGTACATTTTTCATGCTGGAATTCATCTAATATCCCTTGGCTTGTCCGAGGAATCACTAGCTTAACTAAATTAAAAATGATTGGTCCCCAATCCAGAGTACTTCACTAAACCACATGTGCAGCGTCTTCTGTAATGGTCTCTCCTTTCTTACCCATGTAGGTTCTGACTTAGACGTGAAGCCACAAAGTAGAGAAGTGAGAGTCCCTTTCTTTTTTTTAAAGAAAGAGATCGCGAGTGGGAGAGAGGGGCAGAGGGAGAGAAGCTTAAGCAGGCTCCACACTCAGTGCAGAGCCTGATGTAGGGCTCAATCCCACAACCACGGGATCATGACCTGAGCCAAAATCAAGAGTCAACGCTCAACCAACTGAGCCACCCAAGTGCCCCGAGAGGTCCTTTCTGATCAGAGCAAGATGCTCTAGTGATTGGGCCCATCCTGGGTTTTTCAGTAAAATACCAGGAGGGGAAAAAAAACCTGCTGAATTAAAGGCAACAAAAAATGATTAAGGAAACGAGTTGAAGGAAAACAAATAGTTTACATTCTAGATTGGCCATTCACTGCTTAAAAATTAATAGGAATCTGGACAAATAGACACGAAAGAACAGGGACTATTTAGTTTCAAAACAAAGTGGTGAAAACAGTCTGCTGCTGAAGACAAGATAGCTAAAGAGAAAGAATAAATGGGATTCCTAAATCAAGCTGGGATTAAAAAAAAAAAAAGTAATAGCTCTAGAGCTGGAGCTAGTTTTAATGATTTTAATTTTTTAAAGAATTCTAAAATGATTTTAAAGCCAGTTGGACCAAATTCCAAAAGATATTCCAAAAGAAAGGTCTACCCTAACTGCAAGAGGAAATAAGACATTTATGGAGAGGCCCCAGTAACAGAAATCCCGAAACTCCATAAACCCAGGTACTCACCTCCCCACTTAGTGGTATCTCGATTGGCTTTGGCTTCACATCTATCAGGTAGAAGGTTCGGGACAGGAGCAACAGAGAAGGAGGGACATTCTCCTTCAGGTGGAGGTCCTGCCACTGGAGAACGGGAGGAGGATAAAACACGATCAAATCGCAGAATGTTAGAACTGGACATGACCCACAGTCATCTACTGCTTCCCTGGTTTTACAGCTTCCCCAGCCACACCCTGGTAAACAACGGCACAAGGATAATGCTCGTCTCCGGGCTTCTGAGCCAGTAGTTGTGCTGTGCAACCCCCTCACACCAGTGGGATCAGAGTGAGAGAGGGGGTGTTCCATTAAACTTTCAACCCAATTGTGGATCAAAGCAGCTCAGTATCTTTTCTTAGCCACAAAGCAGATAATGTGAAAGAAAAAATAAGACTCATGCATAACCAAGGAAATAAACTTTAAAATGAAAATGAGACGTAATTTTCAAGAACCAAATTGGTCAAGCTTAAATATTAGAGCGATCATACATGACCAGAGACAAAATTCAAAAAGTAAAATGTAATCAGTAACAATAAGCCTGCCTTCTACTCCTACCCTTTGCTACCTTGTTTCCCACCCTAGAAACAACCAGTGTTACCAGTTGTCCTGTGAATATACAAACATAATTTATAGGTGTTTCATCTTTACATAAAGTATGATATATATACACTGTTCTGCCCTTTGCTTTTTTTTCCACTAAAATATCTTGGAGATTGATTCATATCAGTAGTTAATAGAGCTGCCTCTTTCTTTTTAAACATCTATTAAGTGTTCTATTGTTGCATGGAAATGCCACAATTTGATTATTTTCCTATTAATAAACTTTAGGCTGTTTCCAATCTTTTGCTATTATAAATGGTGCTGCAATGGATAATCTTATTGATACATCATACTGCACAAGTGAAATTTCTAGGTCAAAGTAAATGCATTTTTAAATTTTGAAAGATTATGTGGAGGTTTTTCTCAGCAATGCATGAGCACCCCTCTCCCCAACCCTCAA
Source organism: Acinonyx jubatus (assembly GCF_027475565.1). Lineage (NCBI taxonomy): Eukaryota > Metazoa > Chordata > Mammalia > Carnivora > Felidae > Acinonyx > Acinonyx jubatus. The sequence continues at coordinate 43,174,180 of NC_069382.1, forward strand.
CAACACAGTGTGTCATCAGACTGATCTTTGCCCACGTGAAGGGGATATCTCGTAGTTGTAATTTATCTTATTATGAAGCTAAGATGTTTCATCTGATTATCATTTTTAGATTTTCCTTTCTATAAAGTGTCTGCCTGTATCCTAACACAGGAATTTTTACTTTTATTTTTTTAATTTTTTTTTAATGTTTGTTTATTTTTGAGAGAGAGACAGAGTGTGAGCAAGGGAGAGGCAGAGAGAGAGGGAGACACAGAATCCAAAACAGGCTCCGGGCTCTGGACTGTCAGCACAGAGCCCAACGTGGGGCTCGAACCCATGAACCATGAGATCATGAGCTGAGCCAGAGTCGGACGCTTAACCAACTGAGCCACCCAGGCGCCCTGTGACACAGGAATTTTTATTTTTTTATTTTTTTCAACGTTTTTTATTTATTTTTGGGACAGAGAGAGACAGAGCATGAACGGGGGAGGGGCAGAGAGAGAGGGAGACACAGAATCGGAAACAGGCTCCAGGCTCCGAGCCATCCGCCCAGAGCCTGACGCGGGGCTCGACCTCACGGACCGCGAGATCGTGACCTGGCTGAAGTCGGACGTTTAACCGACTGTGCCACCCAGGCGCCCCAAGGAATTTTTAAATAATACATAGTGCTGGATGTCATATTGTTGGATTAGTATCCTCACTTCTTGTGGTAAAAATGATACACCCTCAAGAAAGCTATTTGACAGTATGAACTCACCCAATACTCTATGTTCAAGAAATAAATGATTTTAAGAAACTTTCTCTACAGTATGTTCACCTTCCAGCCAGAGCAGGTCCGACATGTAAGAGGAAAGAGCTACCTGACCTGGTTTCGAAGCCACAACAGCGACTCCCATTCCAAAACACTCCGTGTACACTTGATAGCACTTCTTACAGTTATGAGAGTTTTAACAGGAGCTGCCCCTTTGTTCGAAAACATTGATGCTCTTAGTTAAAATATGTTGTCTGAGGGAAACTATGAAACATCTGCTGCCAAAGTCAAGGCTTTACATTGGCTTGAGGCATTAACTGGAAAAGTGGTCCCAGGTGAGCCACCGGGCAAGGTTTAGAACTCCGGGTGGATTCACACATGACAGGCCTTGGATTAGAGATTTTGCCCAAACCCGTTAAATAGCTGAAGTATGCAAAACTCTAAGGTGGCCCCAAGATTCCCCGTCCCCAGTGCACCCACACCTCCTTCCAGTTATTCAAGCATGAATGTAGGTGCTGCCAGGAGGAGTTTGCAGATATAATTAGGGTCCCAAGTCAGTAGGCCTTAAAGTAGGAAGTTATCTAACTAGGTCTCGCCTAATCACGTGAGATCTCTAAATGTGGAGCTAGAGGTCAAAAAGGGGAAGTCTGAGATGAGAAGCCTACAGGGGTCTGGCTAGTGAGAAGCTTTGCACTTCTGACAGACAGAACTTGTAAGCTAACAAACAGGTGCTGTTTTCAGCAACTAAGTTTGTGGTAGTTTCTTAGCAGCAACAGAAAACTAACAGAGTACCCTGTCTCCATCAAAAAAGTAAATCTAGCTTCTGGGGTGCCTGGGGGCTCAGTCAGTTAAGCATCTGACTTCAACTCAGGCCATGATCTCATGGTTCATGAGTTCGAGCCCCACATCAGGCTCTCCGCACTGAGTGTGGAGACTGCTTGGGATTCTCTCTCTCCCTCTCTCTCTTTGCTCTTTCCCCACTTGCACTGTCTCTCAAAATAAATAAATAAACTTAAAAACAAAATAAATCTAGCTGCTTCAGTGTCCCACTGCTCAATTACATGAGGCAAACTAAGGTAAGATGGCTCGCCTGAGAAGTCGACATTGCAAAGTGAGGTCTGCAAATCGCAGGGAAGAGAGTTCTAGTGAAAGTGGCCCGGGAGAGCCGCTACTTGCCTCTGTGAGCTGCTGTCTCAGTTGCTCCTCAGTGAGACCCAGGGATCTCATTCCTCGGGCCCTGCAGGCAGCCTGCAGTTCTGACACGCTCAAAGCACTCACCCCTTCTTTGGCAATTATCTGAAAGAAACGTAAGCAGTGGTACTGGATCTTTCCATCCCAATCTTACCAAACGCCTAAATTCCAACAGATCAGGGGAAACACTACATCTCTCACACCTTGTCCTCTGCACTGACTAAAGGCGCAGCAGTTGGAAATGAAGGGAATCCTGCCAACAGGTATTAATAGTATCAGAGTCCCATAACTCCTCCCCAACACTCTCATCCAAGTAATTCTTTCCCCTCTTGGTTTGCATTTTGGCTGGTTGTGACATCTCTTCCCCTTTGTGGCAGCTTTAGGCTTCATCAGAAAATATTCCACTTGAAAAGTTTTCAGTGTTACCATTTGCTGCGTGTCCCAGTATCACTCTCCCCCCAACCCCGCCCCCACTGGGGCACAGCCCTACCTCTGGTCCACAAAACTCTCTCAATATCTAACAGTTTCTGCTTGTTGTGCCCCAAAACTACGGTACTTCTGGGACCGGTATTGTTTATTCCAAAGTTCTGGAAGCAACAGCTGAAATCTAAATGAGGCCAAAGGGATGGTACTTTCTCAGTTCTGGGAATCTTGCTCCCTCAGGCAGAATGCTTTCCTTAAAGCAGCTGATTCTGACTCAAAAAACATTCTTTCCATTTTTTAAGGAGCCTAATTAGTAGTTACAATGCCTTTTCCTCCATAAGATGTCCAGGCTCTGCTTCCCCTCTCTGCATTATAACTTGTCACCCCTTCTTATCAGGCCAACTCACCGGGCAGAATATTTACTCTGGCATCAGCTCTGAGGAAGGGGAGCTGAGGTGTGGGGGTAGAGCACTGGCCTTAGCAATGGAAGACTCTCAGGAATCTCCTGGGCTGCTGCTCCTTCCCAGCAGGTCCTAACTACTTTAGATTACTAAATTACTAACTGCTTGTGAGGGCCTTCTCCAGAAAGTGCGTCAGAGTAAGACAAACAACTCCTAAAATGAGTAATCACAGTTCACGTTGCCATGGTAATGATTGTTTAAACCATTCAATGGTTTGCCAGAACCAGTCCCGGAGAAGATCTAAGAGAAGATATTGCACTTTATCACAAAGCCACCCTAAGGGATCTCCCATGCCTTGCTGATTCCCTATGGCTATAGTTAAGCTCTTACTTCATCATCTGCTTTGATAGACTTCAGTTTCATCAGAAGTTGAAAGCGAAGCAAATTGTTGGTTCCAAAGGGCTGCAGTTCTAGTAGTTTGCAGAGGGCGACCAGCTGAGGTCGGTCTAGGTGTTCCAGGGTCAGCTGATCCTCAAACAGTTTGGAAAAGCGAACTATCTCCTTTGTACTGGGCTTGTGGCCTGTCTGAACCTAGGCAATGAGACAAAGAGGTTCATTAAAATTATTTTTTTGTTAACGTTTTATTTATTTTTGAGACAGTGAGAGACAGAGCATGAACAGGGAAGGGCCAGAGAGAGGGAGACACAGAATCTGAAACAGGCTCCAGGCTCTGAGCTGTCAGCACAGATCCCAACGCGGGGCTCGAACTCATGGACCGCGAGATCATGACCTGAGCCGAAGTCGGCTGCTCAACCGACTGAGCCACCCAGGTGCCCCTAAAATGTATTTCTTACTTAATTTAACCTTCCCTGTAGACTATTTGAAAGACACATCAAGGCATTCACAGACTCTATCTTATGTCTGGAAATCGGCCCTGTGATACAAAAAGGAGAAATCTGTCCAAGTCAGTCTAAGTCAACTGAAAAATCAGGAGTAGTTCACAAGTCTGACTCTAGATCTACGGTTCTTTCCATGAAGTTATCAACGTCTTCAACACATGACTGCTTTGAAATGGGTTTTTCTGCAAATCTCTAAATGTTTGCGGTATTGTATCTGTATAACTAAGGTATCTGCAAAGTCAGAGACCATGAACAATTTGGAAGCTCCATGATGATATGAAGTTTTCATATAACTGCCAGCCTGGAAGTTGTTGTCTGGTATTACAAAAGAGACTGACACCTGTTTGACGTAGGATGAGAACTGTGTAGAGGCGTCTCCCAACTTGGCCCTGTTCCTCCTTGCCATTTCGGTAATTGTTTCTTGAAGAAATTTTGCTAGTTCCAACTTTGCAGCCATTTTCTTTTTCTGTTTTTCTTCCTTAATAATAGAAGAGGAGGAAGTTAATCATTCATGATTGCAACTTCATAAATAAAGATGATAAAAAAATAACCACCACCTTGTTATTGTTCATCCCTACTTCATGTGTTAGTATTATTTTCAGACCTAATTAAATGGGTTTTGTGAGAAGCAGAATAAAAACTAGCCTCTGTTTGCAACTTGACTCCTTAATCTTACCTTTTATTTGTTACTAACACAATGATCATAAATATTTGATAGATCCAGATTGTCCCCTCAATGGCAGCCTTTGTCATTATTTAGAATGAGATCTTATCTCTTAGCCTGGTACAACCAAACCATCTAGTTGGACCAACCTCCGGTCTCAGTGGTCCCAGATTTTGCATGAGCCAGAAAGTAACTGGGAAAGAAACTGGGAAAGTAACTCTATGCTACTGTAGCACGTAGTTTCATACAAAACAGATACAATTAACTATAATACACTGACGTAAGTGTTACAACAGATGTGAACAAAGCACTACACAAAAAAGAATTACATGTACATTCCTTTGTTGTTTTTTTTTTTAAGTAAGCTCTACTCCCAGGGTGGGCCTTGAACTCCAAGATCCTATGATCTACTGACTGAGCCAGCCCCTAAATGTACACTCTTAAGACTCGATGTTGACCAGTATTTCTAAATCCTCATTCACTATCAGAAATGCAGTGTGGTAGCATTTTCAGAATAACCATAGTCAGGACTCAGGGGGATGGAGAGAAAGAGAAATCTTTGTCTATTTTTTAAGTTGTCCAAGAGATTCTAATGATCAGCCAATCATAACAATCACTGATTTTTAGAAAGATTTGAAGAGACGCAACCAAAAAAAAAAAAAAAAAAAAAAGAAAGAAAAGAAAAATCACACAATGGCAATGGCAATACCATCATGAGATCCATCCATCCATCTATTCATTTATTTACTGAGCATCTACCCTGTGCTAGGTGCTGGGGATAAAACAAGCAAAAACAGAGAAGAATTCCTGCCCTCATGGAACTTCTAGTCCAATGGGAAAGACAAACATTAGTGACTAATGATAATCCAAAATTTCCATAAATTAATGTAAAAGTGTAACAAATAAGTATGATGAGAGTGAATGGGTGCTCTAATCTGATGTAAATAGTGTCCTGCCTCCCATAACCTGCTTCCCTCCACCATCACCTACTCTGTCTGTCTGTCTCATCCATCTCCATGAAAAGAAAGAAAGAAAAAGGTGCTTTCTAAAACTCTGGCCATGATGTGTGTATATGTATGTTTGGGGAACGAGAAGTGTTGAGGAAAGAGGAATGTTTAGATAAATCACTTCCTCTCTGCCCCCATCTTCCTGCACGCACAAATACATTCCTTGGAATCTCAAGATATTAATTCTAGGTCCTGATTACTTTAAACGTAAGTAAACTAAACCACTACCAGTCAGTTAAATATTGAAGCTTGATTCTACCCCCTAACACCTATCTCAAATGTATCTTCAAGTTTTTATTCCTAATACCACTTTCATAATTTAATCCTCTCACTCCTGTGCTACTGTTACGGTATTCCAGATGATTTCCCTCCCTTGGCTCTGCCCTCTTCAATCCTTCCAGCTAGCAAAACTATTTTTCTAAGGTACAGATCTAATCATGTTACTCACCCTCTGCGTAAATTTACCTTCCATCATTCACCATGGTCAAAGGCAAACTCTAAATTCCTTAGGGTGGTAGACGCTTTCCAACCTGACCCAACACATCACTTTTGTCTCATCTTCCACCATGGATCTCCTTGTATTCCCTACTCAAACCACAAAGAAGCACTCAGTGTCTCAGATTCTGTCATACTCTTTTATACAATTAAGCCATTGTAAGTGCTACTCTTTCTATCCAGAAAGCCTTTCAAATGCTGCAGCAAAATTCTACCACTTTTCTAGTCTCAGTCGCCTAGCTATCTCTTCTATGAGACATTTCCCAATCCCATTTAAAAGTTGTCCTTTTCAGGAGTGTCTGGGTGGCTCGTTGGTTAGGTGTCCTACTCTTGATTTGGGCTCAGGTCATGATCCCACGGTTTGTGGGATTGAGCCCCACATTGGGCTCCGTGCTGACAACATGAAGCTTGCTTGGGATTCTCTCTTTCCCTCTCTCTCTGCATGCCCCACCACCCTTCCCCCCACTGCATACACACTCTCTGTCTCTCTCAAAAGAAATAAACATTTAAAAACAAATACATAAAAGTTGTCCTTTTTGTCCTCTTGTAATGTGTTCATGCCTTTGTACCTCTGTGTAGTAAGAGTGGCACAGCATGGAAAGAATGAAGGGGACACCCCAGTGGCCATCCAATGAGGATCCCTCTTCTCCAGGACGAGTCTTAAGCACTAAAGTGTCTGTCTGGCTAAACCTACTATTCAACTAGTCCCTGCAATAGCAGTTGATTTTTGTTTTCTTTTTTTTTTAATAGTTAAAAAGTTACGATTCAATGGGATCACATTGTCAACAAATGATGCTAGAAAAACTTGGTATCCACACGCCAAAAAAAAAAAAAAAAAAAAAAAAAAGTCTTAACACTGATGTTCCACCTCTCACCAAAATTAACTCAAAACAGATTATAGACTTACATTTAAAACTCAAAATTATAAAACATCCGGAAGAAAACACAGGAGGGGCACCTGGCTGGCTCAGTCAGTAGAGCAATGCGACTCTTGATCGCAGGGTCGTGAGTCAAGCCCCATGCTGGGTGTGAAGCCTACTTAAAATAAAATGTAAAAAATTAAAAAAAAAAAAAAAACATGAGAAAACCTAGGTGACCTAGAGTTTGGCAATGAGTTTTTAGATACAACACCAAAAGCATGAGCCAAGAAAAAAATCTATCGATAAGTTGTACTCTATTAAAATGAAAAACTTTAGCTCTGTGAAAGCCAGTTAAGAGAATGGACAAGCTATAGGCTGGGAGAATATATTTGCAAAACACATATCTGATAGAGGACTTGTATCCAAATATACTAAGAACTCCTAAAACTCAACAATAAGAAAATGAACAACTCCATTAAAAAGTTGGCAAAAGACAGATACCTCCCCAAAGAAGATATACAGGTAGCAAATAAGCATATGAAAATAAGCATGTGTTCAATATTACACCTCATCAGAGAATTGCAAACTAAAATAACAATGAGATATCACTTTACACCTATTAGAATAGCTAATATTCACAGCAGTGACAACACAATGCTGATGAAGACAAAGAGCTATGGGAACTCTCGTTGCTGGTGAAAATAAAAAAACGGTATCACTACCTGGGGAGACAGTTATTTTTTTTTCCAAAACGAAACAGTCTTACCATGTACGATCCAGCAATTGCTTTTCAATGTACTTAGGAACCCAAATGAGTTGAAACCTTATGCTCGTACAAAAACCTGCACACAGACATTTATTTATGGCAGCTTTATTTATAATTGCCAAAAACTGGAAACAACCACGATATGTTTCAACAGGTGAATTCAACAACCTGTGGTACATTCACACAGTGAAATATTATACACTGATAGAAATGAGCCATGAAAGGAGTGCACACTGTATGATTCCAACTATCTGATATTCTGGAAAAGGCAAAACTATAGAGACAGTGAAAAGATCAGTGGTGCAATTTTCAAAACCCAAGAACTGTACATTACAAAGAGTAAAGCCTAATGTAAAGTATGAAATTTAACTAATAATAATATCTAGATATTGGTTCTTCAGTTATAACAAACATACCACACAAATGCAAGATGTTAATATAGGAGAAATGGGAGGTGGTACCTGGGGACCCTTCACATTTTCTGCTCAATTTTTCTATAAATGTGAAAACTGCTCTAAAGAATAAAGTCTATTAATTTTTTTTAATTTAAAAAAATCCTACATACCTTTTTGGATTCACTTTCAAAAGTTGATGGCAACATCTCTGGGAAGAATTTCAGAAATGCTGGTAATAAGAATTCCATGAAGGGTACAATGAGGAACACCATAAATGGAACCAGGCGGAAGAAATCAGCACAAGTTCTCAAGAGCTAAAGAATTAAATGCATATGCGGTATTAATTATTTTAGGGCATGTCCAAAAAAAAAAGAAACCAAAAAAGCCTGCCTTGGTTCTTAAAGTGTTAAAAACGCTCAACAGATTTTCTCTGTTTATAAAATGGAAAGGTAGAGTTTTCCTCTTTACCACAGCTCTGAAGTAATATCTATGGGACACCTTCAAGGAAATCTATGACAACCAAAACATGTTACTGGCATCTCTTAGCTTTCATCTAAGTTAGAGGCCTGTACTTTAATAATACAGTATCTGTTAAAAACTGATTTTTGAAATGCATATACAGAATATATCAACAGTAGTTTCTACTTCGGGTGCACAGATCAAACCTGAAGTTTCTCCACTCTGTGGGGAGATCAGAAAATACAATTATAATCATCTTATAGGCAAATAAGAATCTTGCCTAAAGTTGGAGGGTCAGTCAGTTTCAGACAAATAAACTCAATCAGAAACTCTGGTTCTCACCATCAGTTACTACTCCTACTTTGGGATTTTTAGGATGAACTTTACGTCGAGTTTAAAACTTGGTTCCCCAATACTTCACTTTAATTTTACATTTTCTTTCTCAAGTATGATGCTTGCCTACCCTTCGTCTCTCTCGTCTGGTCAGCACCTGTCCATGCAATAGCCTCCAAACCATCCGGGCAGCAACTTTGGTGTCAATCCAAAGTAAATAAAATCCATTGTAATAATATTTAAGTTCACCCATAATTTTTTGTCTATAAGATTGCTTTTCTTCTTTAATCTTCATGCCAGTTCCTTTCGTGGGCTCAGGGTTTGTCACCTGTGGCTTTTTTGGGGTTTGCTCCGGCTGAGGTTTACCAGGGACGTCTTGTAGCCAGCAAGTTGATGTGTGTAGCTTTTGTATTATTCTAGTTCGTAAGTGCAGTACTTTACTGCCTGACTGATTAGGACAGGAATACTTCTTGCTTTCATAGTCCTTCACATATGTTTTCTTTAAATGGGAATCTGGCAAGTGAAGAAATGCAAATGATGGGGAGTAAGAAGAGCTGGTGAGATGGACAAAATGGCTAGGGAATCTGGAATAAAAAGCAACATCCTCTGAGTTGAGCACATACTAGGACAAACTCAAAAATTAAAGAAATAGACATTTTCTCTGGTTAAAATAAAACAACAGTTTTTAAGGTTGTATTTTAAAAGCACATGATAGTCATTAACGAATGAAATATAACTTTTTACCCCAGTTGAAGAACAAGGTACTTTACGGTTGAATGATATACTCTAGAAGAAATACTAGTAAGTTAATTCCTAAAAATAACTGGTATATTACAAGTTAGAAACCCCACAACTATTAATTTAAAAATTAATAATGGCAGGGGCGCCTGGGTGGCTCAGTCGGTTAAGCCTCCAACTTCAGCTCAGATCATGATGTCATGGGTTTGTGAGTTCAAGCCCCGCGTTGGGCTCTGTGCTGAAAGCTCAGAACCTGGAGACTGCTTCAGATTCTGTGTCTCCCTCTCTCTCTCTGACCCTCCCCTGCTCGTACTCTATCTCTCTCTCAAAAATAAACATTAAAAATAATAATAATAATAAATAAATAAATAAAATACAAATCTAATAGCAAATATTTTTCCATCACGGTGTGTGTTTGAAAGTGTTGCCTTTATCTACTCTCATGAAACAGGTGGAACGTTTGTGTCTTCGGTTACTCTGCTGACAATAAGAATATTGTTTGAGGGGTGCCTGGGTGGCTCAGTCAGTTAAGCATCTGACTCTTGATTTAGGCTCAGGTCATCTCAAGGTTTGTGAGTTTGAGCCCTGCATCAGGCTCTGTGCTAACATAGTGGAGCCTGCTGGGGATTCTTTTTCTCCCTCTCTCTCTGCCCCTCTCCTGCCCGCTCACTTGCTTTCTCTCAAAAAAAAAAAAAAAAAAAAGTAAGATTGCTTGAACAAAACTCTTCATGGCCTCCGTGGGTATTAACCAATCACATAATACTGCTTTGTCTGTGTAGTGCCCATGGACTCCCTCAAATGAGAGACATTTACAGCTGAAATGCCCTTCACCTAAGATTCTTCAAGAATGTTAGGTAAGAATTAGAATTGGGCACCCCATCCATAGATTTCTATATCGTAGTTTTACAATAGCTCATAATCTTCAGTTAAATTAGCACATTAGATTGTTTGAAAATAAAAATTCGACCCATCTAGGCAAAGAAAGTTCCTGGCAAGGACAGTTCTTCTGGCAAAGAGATGGCTTTTCCATTCTTGTGGACTGTTTTTGAAGCATGCCAAGATAAAACACATTTTGAAGGGCCAAAAGGCAAAATGTGCAATGTATCAGGCACAAAGTTCTCAGTGAATATACTTTGGAATAGTAAGTGGTAACAGATCCTACTATGGCAGTTATGCGGCCTAGGACTGGTTTGTTTGCCAGCCACTGTACTCATTTTTATATCTAAGGGCGGCATGTAACATTTATTGATTATGGAGGTGTCACTCTAAAACCATGATGTCTTCTGTCTTACCTGTGCCATACATCTACAGAATTACTCAGGCTGAGTTCTAAGGCATATAGAAAATTCAGGGTAGGTTTAAATACCATAAAATATGAGCTTCCTAAAAACCAGGATAGTTAAAGGCAACAAAACTTTACTTTTTTAAAAGGTTTTATTTTTAAGTAACCTCTACACCCACGTGGGGCTTGAACTCACAACCCTGAGATCAAGAGTCCAACACTCTTCCCACTGAGCCAGCTGGGTGCCCCCAGCAAAGCTTTAATTTGTTGTGTAACCAGCCATTCCTTTCACATATATCTTTTTCATCTAGAAGAAAATTCATATGAATTTGGCAGGGGAAGGGGGGATTCCACAGCTTACCTTATTCGGGCAATAGCTAAGATTGTATTATAACTGTAGAAAGCCATATTTATATTTGTCTCAACTAGTCAACATAGGAACCTAGACAGAAGGAGTAAGTACACGATTTAGTATTTTAAAAACACATCAATTATAAAGATATCAGGATTTAAGTGTTTACTATTGCAAGGGTAGAAAATTTGCACATTCCATTCAAGGCATAAAATCTCTCTCAAGTTCATGAATGTTTTCTCAGCCCTGGATCTGGAAATGGTACTTTGAGATCCCAACAAACAGAAGTAAGTTCTAGTATAACGGTGCTCCTGATGGCGATATGGTCTTCAAAGACTTCTATTTGTGGTCAGTAACACCTAGTAACCCACCAGAATGATTGCCAGGTTATTAAAGAAGCTAAGCAATACACACTTATTTGTAGTCTAAGAATACAGGTAGAATGAAGTAAATATCCTGAATTTGTTTCACTTAGCTTTTCCCCCATACTTGGCCAAGCTGCCCCAAACTTTAAAGACTGAAAGTACTCACTAAACACTCGTAGCAGTGAAGAGATAACATGGTACCTACTAATAATTCAAGTGGAGGTAAATCGGTTTCCTGTGTTGGTGGTTCTCCAGAGTCCAAACTGAGCTTTGCACCTTTAAATAAGCTTTATCAAAACCCTTTTCCATCCTGGGGCGCTTTTCAGCCAAGGGCAGCAAGGTGCTTTAGTAATATCCCTTAGCGTCAACTCTGCCTTCCTGCAGCTGGAAAAGGCCTAGACCAGGGTGTTCTCCTGGACGGAAACCTCAACCACAGAGCTGACATTTTGAACAGGAGTTCAAATAATCCTTCGGAACATCTAAAAACATCTAAACCCAGGCTAAGGGCGGGTGGTCTCCTGCTGGAGGGATGCCACACCCGATCCGGCGGTTAGCCTGCTCTCTGGCCCCCGGGCGCTCCCGCCCGGAGCTGTGGGCAACCACTTCCTAGGCGGGGACTGCCGGGAGCCCCGCCTGCGCCATCGCGCCGCCCACGCCCACACGCCGAGGGCCCCGGGCTCCCCGGGTTACCTTTGCTTCAGGCCCTTGACGACACAGGGGCGAAACGCGCTCTCGGCTTTTGTGCACGTAGTGTGTTGGAGGATTGTGTTTGTGGTAGCGGGGTCCCGGGGGGGGGGGGGGTGGTTCTTTGTGTTTGGGTGCGGGGATGATGCGGGTACGGGGGCGACAACCTTGTAGGCGATCCAGGTTTATGGAAGGAAGCCGAGGAGAAGCCGGGCGCGGGGTACGGAAGAGAAAAGAGGAAGCGAAGCACCGAGGGAGGGGGAATGGAGGTTGAGCTCCAAAGTTGGGGGGCGGGCAGGGGCACGAGGTCAAGGGCTGAGGAGAGTGCTGAGGGGAACTGGAAGCTGTCGGGAAAACTGGACGCTGATGGGAAGAGCAGGATGCGGCGGGACCGGGCTCCGGAGGGAAAAAAAAGCAGGCGAAGTCCTCCGAATAATAGCTGGAGGACTTGGCCCGCCCACCCCTACCTCCTTGGGCCGGCTCCCCGGAACGGCTGCCTCAGTCCTCCAGTCCCTTCCCAGTCTCCCCTCCCCCAGCTCCCCATCTAGAAGGGCCCCGGGCCAAGTCTCTATGGCTCCACCTCTTTCCTCACCCGTTACGTCGCTCTGAGTGACGACACCACCCACCAATAAGCGCTCGGGTTACGGGGAGGGAGGGCGTCCTTCGCTGTGGCAGCCCTGGAGGCAGCGAAGGTCCAGCTGCCACCAGCTAAATGACCTTTCTATTGGGCTCAGTTTAAGAAGAGGCTGTACTGCGGGAGGGGGCAAGACTGACGTTTTTCGCCCGTCCACACTCTGAGCTGTGGGCTAACCCTCATTGAAGGCTAAAGAACCTCTTACCCTACCGATGACGTAATATGCCCGATAGTCGCCATGGTAACCATCTTAAAGTCACGAATTACAGCACTTTGATGTACTCCCCCACCCCCACCCCTCCGAATCAGCAACTGCCGGGGTTGGGGTGGCGCCGAGAGCTAGGCGGAGAGGGAGTGGCAGAAAGGGCGGGAATGGTTAGGAAAACATCCCTTTCCTTTCTCCGAGGCCTAAGAGTGGAATGCTGTGAAATCTTCATATGGAAATATGAATTCCACTAAAGTAATTTGCTTTATAAATCCGTTCTTAACAGATATTGTTTATGATAGTAGTTTTTGTAGAAATGTCAAATAGCATTTAAGATGTATATTATAGTAGCCGTACAGTGACGTAGGCACTACAGGTTTGGGGCACTTCAATTCCTAGGTTGGGTAACTGAGCCATCTTGGAAAAGTGAAAGATGCAGAAATATTCTCGCTCTCTTGTTATTTCTACTCATCCATTTCCTGTGGCTCTAGAAGAAAAACAGCATTTTTAGTGGCTCTACTTGGACTAACACCAGACAACAAGGAATCGCTTTCACACGGATAATACTTCTCTTAACATGTGAGCTGACCACAGACCCTAGTCATCTGGGCTGCACATTTGTAAGAATGAAAGATGGCGGGTATTGAATTTCAGTTATTATTATTATTTTTTTAATGTAGACTGCATTTAATCCACAAAGCATTTTTCAGCTAATAACCAGTTAGATCAACCATATTAAATAAGCAAAACTTTTCAGTTTGGCCACGAGAGGGCCCTTTGTGCATGTCTGATGCCCGAGTTTCCACATAAAGGTTTCACTTCACGTTCTGTGTTTACTAGAATTAACAAAATCTACAAAGCTTTGGTCTCTTCACCTTTCCTTTCCTGAAAATTCCCGATGGCAAATGTTGAGCTCTAAAAGGCTAGGTAGTTATAATTTTCAAATTAATTCCATAAATTAATCACTGCACTATCATAAACATGTACTTTTCTGGAACAGATCATAAAGATGCAAAAATATTCCTTTCAGTTCCCTGGGAGACATTTTATACCGGGAAATATTCTTATTCATGCATTGTATTCACTTACAACCAGGCACAGTGAAAATCATTAAGTATTCATAAACCAGATGAACGATTCCAAGCTCAGTATTGGAAAGATGAGCTAGATTTTCTACCACAGCCATATGTCAGCAATCCTATTCTAAAAAGGGAAGGGTTAAGAACCTTCCTATTGAAATCTGTTTGTTCAAACCAATGTTTGCCTTCTGCTCTCAGGCCTGGCAATTTTTTGACTTTCATGATTAAGTGATTTATCATGTTAGGAGTTTTTGGATATAATCTTTGGAAGAGAAACAAAAAATTTTTTTCTCCATAACTGTGTGGCCCTGCGAATTGTGTTTGATTGCTGTCTTCAAATGAACTGTTTGCTCATTTTGTATGGAGAAGAGAAAGCATGATCTGAACCTCAGAAGATGTTAGATGCTAAAAATGTAAATTATTAATTTTAACGGCCGTTTCTCTAAATATGACTCAAGATCCAATATTATTAACAATATATTTTCTAATGTTTTGCAGGAAGAGATTATACATCTACTTGACATAACTAATTTCATTTATTTATTTTTTATTTATTTTTAATGTTTATTTATTTTTGAGAAGAAAGACAGAGCACGAGTGGGGGAGGGGCAGAGAGAGGAGACACAGAATCTGAAGCAGGCTCCAGGCTCTGAGCTGTCAGCACATAGCCTGATGCGGGGCTTGAACTCACAAGGTGTGAGATCATGCATGATCTGAGCCGAAGTCGGACACTCAACCGACTGAGCCATTCAGGTGCCCCAGCATAACTTTAATTTTAAAACTCTTGTCACTTAGAAGCAGATTAAAATAAAATCCCTGGGGACAATTTATCAGATTCTCCTCAAGGGGAAAATCCAGGTGTCAGGTCAAAGCAACAGTTTGTCAACAAAGCAAGGAGTTTACAGGAAGGTGGAAAGGAAGGATGATGGTGGAAAGGATCATAGGAGAAAAAAAAAGATTTAACCTCTCAGGTGTCCTCCTTTAAGATGCCTGTGTTCTAAAAAGACATTTAAAGTAAACAAAAATAGATTCGGATTGATTCCTTTAACTTTTGGTACTGCACAAACCATAGAAATAGGTTTAGAAATAGTTAATGGTTGACAGTAATGAGACACTTAATTATCAATATCATCTGCAGTATTATTAACAGGGTTATGTTTTTAAAACCCTGAAACATAATTAGTAATAATTAAAATAATTGATCTGTAGGAGTCTTTTAATTTCTTGTTTAAATGGTATTTAAGATAAAAATATCAGGAATTTCTTGTGGCCGTGCCAAACAGATCCAGAACTATAATGTCGGTGCAGAGTGTAACATCTAGTAGTGATACGGCTTTATTCTCAGACCATAACGCAGAGGATAGGTTTCGCTGTCTCTCTGCTGCTGTGTTTCCTTCGTACGTTCACGTCTCTTGTGCTGCAGCATTCTAAGTCATTACCACCAGGCCCCAGGAAATATCACCAAATTTCGCACACTCCTGCAAGGCTACTTTACTATGTCACACACCTTCTATTGTTTAACATAAATTTCCTAGAAGGGGAGCGCTTAGAGGGTTACAGAGAATTTGGGTCTCTTTTCCTCTTCTCAAGCTTGAGTGAGCTCTGTGGAGGACAAATGCCCTCCCGTCCCTGGAAGCGAAGGTCTGGCTGTGAGCAGCAGAGGACCCAGGCACGTGACGGACACTGAGCCCTCTCGGTCCCTGGGGTCCGGGCTGCAGTCGGCGTTGACGACGTCCTCCTGGTTACCCACAAGCCTCCGGGCCCGCAGTGCGAGCAGGAAGAAGGCGTGCGGGGCCCGGTGTCTGCCAGGGAGGTCAGCGCTTCCTCATAGCGACTGAGATGCCGCCACGGCTTGAGATTGTGGGGCGGGACGGGGTGTGGGGGCGGGGTGGGGCATCCGGGGCTCACATCCGAGGCTGGATGAGCGACTATCCCCCAAGGCTCAAAACTGAAATTGCTGCCACGGATTCCAGACACAGACTCCTGTGAAATAGGGAGCTCTTCTCTGACAGCTGTCGGACAGAAGGCAGCCAAGGCTGCACATAAATTGTTCTTCTCTTTCCCGGTCATCTTAACCGGGCACTCGTTTGTAGGTTATTTCTAACATCTAAGGAGTGTACAGCAGTGTCACTCTGAGGAGTACCATATGGTGTTTATTATGTGCTGTTATTTAATAAGTATCAGAACACGCACGAACACAATTTTACCTCACAGGCCCAACCTTTAACCTAGCTTTCTAAAGTCTTTTTTTTTTTTTTTTAAGCTCCCCTTCGTATCATTCCTTCCTGTCTTTGCTTTTATCGCCTGCGGTCTCACTTCTCGTCTAGACTCTCTCGGGCAGCTCCTCTCCGCCCCGCTGACTACCTTCTTCCTCCTTTCGCACCCCCTGCCCCCAAACACGGGACTGCATTTCCCGGCAGGCGCCGCGGCCAGCGGCCAATGAGAGGCTGAGGATTTGGCGGCGGCGGCGGCGGCGGCGGCGTTCCGAGAGCCCGGGTGGGGGGGCTTTGTGCGCGGCGGCGGCGGCGGCGGCGGGAGCGGGCGGCGGCGGCGGGAGCGGCGACCAGGACGGAGGCGGAGACCGAAGGGGACTGTCCAGTGGTCGCTGCGGAGAGGCGTGCGAAGGCCGAGTAGAGCCCCGAGGACCTTGCTGCTCCGGCGCGGCCGCCAGCCACAGCCTTCTCTCTGGCAGCAGCGGCTGCGCGGCGACCCCCCATCATCCTTCCACCGCCCCTGGCCACCCCGTCTCCCGCAGCCTTCCTCATCTCAGCTTCACGCCCGGCCTGGCCGGCCGCGGCCCTCCTCGGTGCCGGCAGCCATGGCAGAGGCGTCCGGCGCGAGGAAAATCTAGCCCGGGGATTTCATGCGGCCTAGCTCGGTTCCGTCTCCTCCCCCCGCAGCCCCGGCGGCTGCCCGCACCCCAGCCCCACTCCGGGCCTCCGTGTCTCTCCTGTGATCGTACTGACACGGCCGGGGGGTTAGAATGGAACAAACTGAAGGTAAAGTTAATGCGTCTGTGTGTGTATGTGTGTGTGCTGGAAGGAAGGGCTGAGGAGGGAACGACGAGGAGGGAGCGACGTAGGGATGGGACCCGGGTAGAGAGAGAGAGAGACCCTAACAAGGATGGGAGGACAAGCTGGTGGCCAGAAAGGGTTCGAGGGGAGCTCAGTAGGAAGAGCAGAGGGCCAGGTGGGGGGTGTGGAGATTGGGAGGTGGGGCAGAGGAGGTAGGATTGGGATGAGCGATGGAGTGGCGCTGAGGTGGGAATTGGGAGTAAAGGTGGGATGGGGGCGGGGATAAAGATGGAACGGGGGAGGGGCAGGGAACGAGAAGAAGAGTTAGGTTTGGAGATTAGAGACCTGAGTGAACTGAACTAGGTTTGGGGGTGCAGTGTGGAAACTTGAAGAGTCTGGGGGAAGGGGACAGAATTGTATGGAGAAATGGGGCATCAAGAGAGGAAACGAGGGGATGGAAGTAAAGGAAAAGGTGGATTAGGAAAAGGGATATAAATTGTTGAGACAGGATGCATAGGAAGATAGGACGCAGACTCAGGAAACTGGAAGACTTAGAATTGGCATAGGGAGGGAAATGCACTGAATGTTGAGAAGGATGAGAACTATCGACCAAGCATCACAGAGTGGGAGGAAAAGAAGGGGAAGGGGGCTGTTAAGGGAAGGGAAAGGCTTTTGTTCCTATATTTCTGTGTATTCTGGGCCTTTTCTTTCAAGGCTAGAGAATGTAGAAGAAGCTAGTGGTTCTAGTGTTGTGATTGTTGTGAAATGAGGAGGTGTGGGGTTTTACTGTTTTGAGGGAGGAGGAAATGTGTTAGTGTTATGGTGTCAAGACAGCAGAGACATGGCCATAATTTGATGGTTTTGCTGAGGGAGTGGAGACTATTCAGATTTAAAGGGGGTAGGGGCAGCCATGTTTGCTGCCAGGCACTGCAGTGTAAATAAATTCCTTCTCTCCGACAGCAGTATGAATGTGGAAGGGGCCAGTTCAGATTGTCAACCCCCTTTCTTTCTATTCATGAACTCTTCCCATACATCTTGTGGTAATTTAAAATTATTCATAACCACCAAAGGAGGTAGTGATGTTTTCCATCTTGTGTGTTTTGCTGCTCCCCCCACCCCCTTTCCCTCTTCCTTCTGGTTGCAAACAAGGCATGCTAATGAACTGCAGTGTAAAATTAACCCTTTTTATAAAGTTGAAACTGTATGTTTACTGGGTGAAGGAATCATTGCTATCGTATTTCAAATGTGATCATAAAAACTCTTAAATGTTGAAAATTCATTTGTTTTAGAAGCTTCGGAAGCAGTCAACATGTTTTCTGAAATTCTTTAAGTAAACAAGGAAATTGCATTGGTTATTTTTCTTGGGCTTGTGTTCTTGGCAAAGCACTGTGTGGGGGTGAGAAGGGGTAGAAAGATCTGCTTGTGGTAGGTTATGTTCTTGCTGTATTTTGAATATTGGAAAATTAGAAGTAGGTGCATTTTACAATGATGTTATCGACAGTTCATGCTCATAGGTGACGGGTGTGTTAAGTGTTTTTCTTTTAATACGCTCTCTCTCCTCCATCCCTTCTCTTTGCTTCATGGGTACAGGTCAGTACAGTCTCCAGATGTCAGCTCAGCACAGTGTAATGATCTATGAAGTAGGCATGCAGTTCTTAGAGCCTCAGTGAAGTGCCGGATTTTTGGGGTTTTTTTTTGTTTGTTTTTTGGTGAGAACTTCAGGTTACTCTCAGGAAAGCTACAATAACGCTTTAATGTATTAAAATGTAACTGCTTGTGTAATTTGAAATGGTTACTGTTCTAAAGGTTTAAATCCTGACAAACTTACAGTAGATACATTGGTAAGTGGAGCCTATTTTATTTTCCTATTGAAAAGGATTAAGTGTGTGTGTGTGTGACCTTTTATTTTTGTTTTATAGTTGTAATTGGGGTAATTGAAACTTTAATCCATCATATTGATTTTGAAACTATTCTCTAATACCAGGAAGGTGTGTTAAAATTGTAATATTATGGACTCAAACCAGTTGTACTGCATATTGATTTAATCTATCTTAATGCAGTATCCTTTCAGTTGTTATATAGAAGTTTAGGAGGTGTTCTTGGTGTGTTGAAAAAATTAAATTGAATATTGTTAGAGTAATACTTTATGAGAGTACTTTTAGTTTAAAGGCAGATTCAAAACTTGATGTATTTTGACTTGATGATATTCAGCCTGAATTTTTAATGTTTGTTTATTTATTTATTTTTGAGAGAGAGAGAGAGAGAGAGAGAGACAGTGCAAGCAGGGGAGGGAACAGAGAGAGGGAGACACAGAATCCGAAGAAGGCTCCAGACTCTGAGCTGTCAGCACAGAGCCTGATGTGGGGCTCTCATGAACCACCGGATCATGACCTGAGCTGAAGTTGGCCGCTTAACTGACTCAGCCACCCAGGCGCCCCTAAGCCCAAATTTTAAAAAATTCTGTGAGGAAAAGTTTCACTCAAAAAAAAAAACTATTCAATATGCTTTTTTGGAATTAATTTTTATGGAGATCTCATTTTTATATCTTCCACTCAGTTGACGTGTTATTTGTAATTAACTGGTAAAATTGTGTGCATGAACTATCACTGCCATAAATTTAGGAAAATGAGAAATTCTTGTACATTGAAAGAAGAAAAAAACTCATGTTGGAAGCTTGAATTACTTTTTTAAAAAAGTGTATTCCTATGTATTCAGTATTTTGTCAAAAGCAGGGTCCCCTGACTAGCTGTATTGAGTATTCTGGCTCTTTGGATAGGTATCCACATAATGAAGAAGGCTATTCTAGTTAGATAATAATTAATTAAAACCCAGACTTCGCTGTGATTACCATGTCTGTCAGCCCACCTGCTACCTGTGATAGCTTTTTGTTTTTTTTTTTTTTTAATCTTACTAAATATGCTCTTTCCTATACTAATCAGATTGATTCAATTTTGGGTAAAGGAAATTGGTTGCCTTTGAGATGGTCCTCCTTGAGTGAATTGTCAAATCTGATTCTAAAGACACTCAGTTTCTGAAGTTTATGATATTTATAATAATTATAGCAAAGCTGCTAATAGTTGTCTTCTTCCAGTATGTTATGCTAAGTGCCTTACACGTATAATTTCCTTTTATCCTACCAACAGTTGCATGAGGTTGGTACTATCGACTCCTTTTTAGAGATGGAGAAATTGAGGTTAAGTATCTTAACAGCACACAGATGGTAACTAGCAAAGCCAGTATTTGAATCCAGGTCTTTTCTAATTATATAACCTGGATCGGCAGGTCTTTTAGTTTCTTTTAAAAAATTTATAAAGATAAAAAAAACTATAAAGATAATACATGTTCATTATGTAAATTTTTTTCAAATATTATAAAAGGCTAAGAGGTAAAAAAAAAAAAAGTTAGCACCCCATTTCCCCCAATAACCATTTTGAAGTTTCTTCTGAAAATATCTATATTTTCTATATATTCTATTTCTTCTAGAAAATATCTGTACATACATATGTATATCTGTCTTAAAATACATTCAAAATGGGTCATACTGTCTGCATTTGCTATTGTGGTGTTTGGGGTTTTTGTTTGTTTTTGTTTTTTGCTCTTGTGTTTTAATAGGCTACCTGGGACATCCTTTTATTTTATTTTATTTTATTTTATTTTATTTTATTTTATTTTATTTTTTCAACGTTTTATTTTTATTTTTGGGACAGAGAGAAACAGAGCATGAACAGGGGAGGGGCAGAGAGAGAGGGAGACACAGAATCGGAAACAGGCTCCAGGCTCTGAGCCATCAGCCCAGAGCCTGACGCGGGGCTCGAACTCCCGGACCGCGAGATCGTGACCTGGCTGAAGTCGGACGCTTAACCGACCGCCACCCAGGCGCCCCTGGGACATCCTTTTAAATTAGCACATATTTGATCTACAAGTGTTTTTAATTAAAAAAAAATTTTTTTTTAATTTTTTGAGAGAGGGAGACAGAGCATGAATAGGGAGGGGCAGAGAGAGAGGGAGACAGAATCCTAAGCAGACTCCAGGCTCTGAGCTGTCAGCACAGAGCCCAGTGCCAGGCTCGAACTCACAAACTGTGAGACCATGACCCAAGCCAAAGTTAGACGCATACCTGACTGAGCCACCCAGGCACTCCTACAACTTTTTTTTTTTTTTTAAAGGGTCATGTAGTATTCTATTGTTTGGAATATTGATTAACAGGATGTTAACAATTTTTACTATGTAAAAGTATAGCAGGTTCTGAATTAAGTACCTAACAGCCAATTTAAATGGAAGAGATATAATCCAACTACTTTATTTTATAAGAGAGAAAACAGAGGCCTAAGGAAGTTAAGTTCCTTTGGTGACAGATCTGTACCTGGCTCTTTATACTACACCACATTACTTCATTTATTATGAAGGTATTTGAGCTCTCTGTAAAAGCTCAAGGTGAAGGGGAATATTCAAGGTTAGGCACGTTTAATATAATGAATGCAAAAGGATTAAGTTGCAGTGAGGCAAAGGATCTTGTTTCTTTTTTTCATACTTTGTTCACTATGTTGTACATATAGTATATGCACAAAGCATTCTTACATGCATAAATGAACCCTGTCTAAGGATCTTAGAGTTTGTGTTTGGGTAACGAAATGGTTTTGGCAGAATTTTTCCTGTTTTAATAAAATTATCAATGAAATAAAATAGCAGTGAAATGAAAAAAAATAAGAGGTCCATCGTGGTCCTAGAAAGGAACTTGGAAAGAAAATGGAGTCACTAGTAAGTTTTTAAAAATGAGCTAAAAAATAGCTCATTGAAAACAAGTTTTAAAAGATCTTAGCAGGCACCACTGATTACTTTATTTTTAATTATTTTTGTCAAAAAGAAAATAAGTTACCATGGATACTTATTCATTGGATTCTTTTGAAACAAAGTCAGTTTTAGACACTTAAAATTTAGAATTATCAAAGCCTTAAAAAGATTTAGAATTTGGTGTCTATAAACTTTGTTTCTTGATACAATGCTGTTTTTAGTTTTACTTTAAAAAAAAAAAGTAGAGTCTGTTATTTTTTGAAAGAGCAACTAAGATGATTTATTCCTTTGTTAATAAACAACATGTCCAGCATTTGAGTTTTTAAGTGAATGGTCACCTTTATTTCTGCAGGCTAATCTTTTTATAAATGTTAATAAAGGTAGATTTAAGAAATTGATTATACTACAACTACCCAACACGTTTTTAAAAAGCTTACAGAGTTTTAGTTTTGGTTTTTATTGTTGATTTTACTAAGTACCTAGTAAGTACTTTCAAACACTTTGTATTATGTTGTGCCTGCACAGTGTGGCATAAAATAAAGGTAAAAGGCATATTTAAAATTTTGTGAAGTTAGAGAATGTTCAGTTCTCACTACATGGATATGTGTTATTACTCCTAAAATATATCTGCCTATCGATGAGATTTTGAATTTGCAAAGCTCCTTGAAAAATGATTCTTGACTTATTTGTAAATTTATTAAGATGGGGATCTGTAACTCTTTTTTTACTAGGTTCCTTTTTTCATGTAGATTTAGAGCTACATTGAGGAGAAAGTGAAGGGAAAATGAAAAAATTTTGTATCCTTTACATTTTAACTGTATAAATGTATGAATTTATTATCTAATAGTACCTTGCACTTATGACATCTTCTAAGATGTTTGATTGAATTCCTACATGATAACTGGACTTGTTTTTAAAATGTGAAGTTGGAAAGCATAAAAATTATTTAACCCAAATTTAAAGATGGGAAAATTGAGGTTTCAGGAAATCCTTAGGCCGAGTAGATTGGCATGTTAGGTAGAATAAGGTTTTCAGAGTTCTGTCTGATTACTTAAAATTTTTTTTTAGGGATGCCTGGCTGGCTCAGTCAGTAGAGCATGCGACTCTCCATCTTGGGGTCGTGAGTTCCAAAACCCCACGTTGAGTGTGGAGCTTACTTAAAAAAGACACTTTTAAAAAAATATGTGTGTTTCTTGACTTTTTCTTCATAGCCTGCATTATCCTTACTTAATAGATAAACATTAAATAACAATAAAGTGTTTTTCTACCATGGAACATGCTTTTTGAATTTTGTATGATGTATATACATACATCTTGAAGTACATAGATGGATATTTTAAATTTAAGAAATGTATGTATTCCTGGGATTTTGTGAGTCAAACAAAACTTGGTTTATCAAGTTGATTTGAGATGAAGAAGTCTTGTATGGAGGCTTGCCTTTAACTAGTGGCATTTTGGCTGTAGCCAAGACAGTATTGTGTCTGTTGAGTCTTGTGTAACTGATATCTCTTAGCTATGGAGTCTTAAGAAAACTGTACATTTAAACACATACACATAAAACACCTTAAGAAAGAAACAATTTTAAACTTTTAAGTTGTGAAATATGACATATAAAGAAAAAAGCACAAAACCTAAATGTACAGGGCACCTGGGTGGCTCCGTTGGTTGAGCGTCTGACTCCTGGTTTGGGCTCAGGTCATGATCTCACACGGTTCGTGAGTTTGAGCCACACATCTGGCTTTGTGCTGACAGTGCAGAACCTGCTTGGGATTCTCTCTCTCTCTCTCTCTCTCTCTCTCTCTCTCTCTCTCTGTGTCCCTCCCACTCTCTCTTTCTCTCAAAATAAATAAACAAACTTGAAAAAAAAAGATTTAAAAAAAACCCTAAATGTACAGTATAAACAAATAATTAGAAAGTAAACATTATGTAGTGACCACTCAGGTGATAAACCCTTTAAGGAAAACTACAGAGACTGCTTCATTGGTTTAGTTGGTATTGCCTTGATGGTAGTTGGACTTTCAGGATAACAGTATGCTGAAAGTAATCTGAAAAATTAATAATGAGGGGTCAGGAAATGTAAAAACTGAATCACCAGTTACTGTTATTATCAAAAGGGTTATCTAGGCAATTAAAAACAAGTTTCCTACCAGTGTAGTCATTTAGTGATTTGAAATCTTAGTGCTATATTAATGAATGTGAAACAAAAAATGACACCAAATTCTATAAGAATCATGCCATTTTATACAAAGTTTTTTTTCAGAGTTCATCTCTTACAGTTTTTTGTAGAATTTAATGACTACTGATTTTTAGATTAATATGCAAACTCTAACAATGATTTTTGCTTAGAAAATATCAAATTTGAGTTATTAATAATATCCTAAGCTAAGTATCTTATTTTATAAAAACTGCTTTGACTCTCTTGCTTTCACATTAATGTAACTATTCAAGAAGTATTAACCTGAGAAGTAATCAGTAGTGACATTCTATTTTGACACTTCATCCTTGATACCTTTTGATTCTTATCTTTTCTGTATTTTGTTTAGGTGAATCAAATTTTTTTGAAACTGAAAAACTTACTTGAGGGTGCTTCTTTGTCTTAACAGACTGTTTTCTTATATGTTTGGAAGTGTTAAATGTTGATTTTCGAGGATTTTGATAACAGAGAAAATTGAATTTTTTTCCTTTTTGACTACCTGTTGCATACAGTATACTTGCATAAAATTCTGCAGTGTGGACTTTGGAAAAGACATTTTTGGAACACATTTTTGGAACATATCTACATACATAAAGTAAAACCTTTATTTGGTTATTGTAATTTTGTTACTTTTTAAGCTTTTTTTTTTTTTTTAATGATTTCTGCAGAATCCCAATACGTTAGCACATAGTATTTCATATTTGGTTGTGATGAGAAACTTTTTGCTGTGCTTTACCATACCCTTGAATTCCTTCCTGTAATGCCGTAGAATGTTCTTTTTTATTCTGGCCAATTTTCCCCTAGCAAAGATGATAAGTAATTATTTTAAATCTTGAAATGAACATACATGTTGAGTTTTCCTAGATGTGGAAGCAAATGTGATTTGATATAATAATGTTTTAAACCTAGATTAGGTAGTTTGGCTTTGTGTATGAAGTAGAGTTAATACGCTTTTGGCCAGCTCGTGGTTTCTGTGTTAACACCTGTAAAATTAAGCGTGGATCATTAGAATTTATTTTATTGGGGATAGAATTAGTTAAGGTTTTAAACTATGAGGTTAATGTATTAATTAAGGTATTGGACACATATACATACATGCACACACATAATACTCGTGAGAAATGCTGATGGCCCTGTTTTTATTTTTTAATGGAAAATTTGTACTTTTCAAAGTGGCTACTAGTTTAAAAATAACACTTATGTTTAACTTATGAAAGGGTTTTTATTGTAGAGAAATTGAAGACTACTCAGATATAGAGAAGATTAAGATCACTTGAAATTCTGCCAGTTGGAAGTAACTAGTGACATTTTGTTCTTATCTTTCCAGTGTTTTCTCTCATGCATCTATGTATTTTTTTAACAAACTGCAGTTGTACATTAATATTATTTTGGTAACATGGTTCATTGTGAAATTAATTTTTTGAGAATGTGATTTTTGAATTGACATTTAATTTCATTGTATGGGTATGCCATATCTGTTTACCATTCTTCTATTGATGGTATTTTAGGTAGTTTGCAGTTTTGGGATATTATGATTTGATGAACATCCTTATACATTAAAAAACAAAAACCTTTATGACTGTGATTATTTCCTTACAACAGATTCCTAGAAATAGAATTACGTAACAGATATGAACATTTCAAAGGCTTTTAACACATATTGCCAGTTGGTTCTCCAGAAGGGTTTTTTTAAATAACAGTTTTGTTGAGAAATAATTCACATACCATACAATTCACCCACTTAAAGTATACAATGCAGCATTTTTTAGTATATTCGTAGAATTGTACAGTCATCACCACAATTAATTTTAGAGCATTTCCAGAAAATTTTGAGCTAGTTTAAACTCCGAGCAATATCAGAAAGGCTTTGTTAAATTTGTGGTTTTTAAAGTGTAGTGCAAATGTATAATAACACAATCATTTATGTGATAACATATTTTTTCTTTGTGATCACCATTT
Organism: Acinonyx jubatus; assembly: GCF_027475565.1. NCBI lineage: Eukaryota > Metazoa > Chordata > Mammalia > Carnivora > Felidae > Acinonyx > Acinonyx jubatus. The sequence continues at coordinate 43,200,100 of NC_069382.1, forward strand.
TTTTTTAAATTTTATTTCCAGCTTTTTTTTTTTTTTTTTTTTTTTATTTTTGAGAAAGAGAGAACAGACGAGCAGAGGAGCAGCAGAGAGAGGGTGACAGAGGATCTGAAGCAGGCTTCATGCTCTCCGCACAGAACCCAATGCAGGGCTCGAACTCGTGAGCCTTGAGATTGAGCTGGCTTAACAGACTGAGCCACCCAGGCATCCCCAAATTTTAGTTCTACCTTTATTGAGATATAATTGACTGACACACACTTTATATCCATTTATAAGTGAGTTTAGAAAGTTACTGATGAAGATGCTCATATCCTATGTTCAGAAATCCTGACATAACAGAGTTTAAGTTTATGAAACAAAGTATGTGGCAGATTTTTTACAAATTATAAAATCATTCTCCAGTCAAGATGCCTTTATTGAGAGAGTGTTGTATATGGTTTAAAATATGTTTCTTTTCGTTCAAATTTTATTTAGAAATATTTTATTTTAGAAAATGGCTATAGAAAGTGTGCTATACCTGTATAATTAACTATAGCAAACTTGTCACCCTAAAGAAAGTATGGTTTTCTTTTTATTAAGAGAGGTTTGCTTTGCTTAAGTGACCTTCACCCTGAAAGTTGTTCTGTCATTCTGTGTGCTTTAAGCCATTTGACAAAACATCTTTTTTTTTCCCCCAACTCATGGGCCTGTGGAGTATAGGGCAAGAGTCCCACCTTAACACCTAAGGCTCAGTGTTGTCATCCCTGGAGATGAAAATATCTACTTTTTGGAGTTATAGTGATCCAAATTAGAACTGCTAGAGTGTACCTGGAACCGGACCAGGCATATAGCTGATAATTAATGACTTAAAAACATTTTTTTTAACATTTTTATTTATTTTTGAGAGAGAGAGAGAGAGAGAGAGAGAGAGAGAGAGAGAGAGAGAGAGAGGGAAGTGGGGGAGGGGCAGAGAAAGAGGGAGACACAGAATCTGAAGCAGGCTCCAGGCTCTGGGCTGTCAGCACAGAGCTTGAGGTGGACCGCAAGATCATGACCTGAGCCGAAGTCAGACGCTCAGAGCTACCCAGGTGCCCCCCAAAATTATTTTAATGTTTATTTAGAGAGAGAGACAGAACACGAGCAGGGAGGGACAAAGAGAGGGGGACACACAGAATCCAAAGCAGGCTTCAGGCTCCAAATTGTCAGCACAGAGCCCCATGCAGGGCTTGAACCCATGAACCGCGAGATCATGACCTGAGCCAAAGTCAGAGAGTTAACAGACTGAGCCACCCAGGTGCCCCGATGACTTTTTTTTAATATAAGAAAAATAATATTTGCAAAATGAACTAGACTTTAGTCCCATGTTTAATAGATGAAGAAATGAATTCATCTGGCCTAAACTCAGTTTCAAAGAAGTTAAAAGTGAATGTTAACTAATACTTGAATAGAATCTTTGCATGGGTTATGTGAGTGTTTCCCAGTTGTAAGAATTCATGCTGGTACAAGTACGAACATGAAGTTAACTTTCCAGTCCAAATTTACTTCCACTGTTGTTATTACAACAGCATGGTGGCTATAGCTTCACCAATGCTTAGTGTTCTGATTCAGCAAATAGCTGATAGTGTAAAATTTGAGTATATGGTATGAAGTGTCTTATGTCCTAACTTTTATTGCTTATTTTGAAATGGAATGTTGAATACAGTTGATCCTAAAATACTAAAGTGATAAACCTGATGAACCAAAAACCAAAAACTGGTCTTTATAGGAAAGATAAACTTAGTAAATTACTATTTTAGATATTATAATAAGTTACTTAGTATTTTAAAAACCACATATCAGTTCTTTGATGCATTCTCTTTTTGTCTTGCTGTGGTGAATGGAGAATACAAGGTAAAGTCAAATTTAAACATTTACAAAATTTTGAGAACCAATCTCAAATCATTTTACTATAACTTAAAAGTTTGTTGGTGAAAGAGATAGGAAAATATGTGGATGAACTTGTTAGTTTACTAGATTTCATAGTGCGTGGAGCAAGATGACTGAATGGAGTTACTTATTTTGTAGTAATTTTTAGTATGAGTCAATACCCTTGATGGAAGGGATTGGAAAATAATCTAAATTTTCTTCAAGTGTTAATACCATGTCTGCTGTGCCGGGTGGGGTCAAGAACAAAGTGAAGACCATCGAGGTTAAACCAAGTAGATAAGGGAAATATGGTATATTACTAGTAAGTTTTATATTGATATAGGCAATTCAATAGTATTGAGGTTTAGTCAGGAAAGAACTACAAAGCATCCTAAACTATTGTATAACAATGAAATCATAGTCAATGAAATTTGTATAATTGTATTCAATGACACACTTACTAGTCCATTGAAATACAATATAGGGTGGGGTTTTTTTGTTTTGTTTGTATTTCATTAGTTAATTGTGTTTTATTTCATGCAGGTCACTTCCTAATACAGGATATTTTAATATCCTTGACCCTTATCCACACATTTTTTGTGGATAATTTTTAAGTGAAAATTTCAGAAAATATTTGTGGCAGTAACTGTAGTTAAACAGATTGTGGGGTAATACAGTTGCGCTTTAAAAAATAGTGTTGCTCTTTTATTAGTAGTAGAGACTCAGAAAAATTAAAATAAAAATTAGAAGAAAATGTGCCACTTCTGTAATGCACCTTTATTATTTACTTAGAGAATTTGGCAGAAAGAAATATGGTAGAAAGAAATATGGGGCTGATTTTACCCCCTAAAATTTTATTTATGTAAATAGATATTGATTGTCAATTTCATATAATTGTTTGCTCTTTCAAATAATGAACATCTTTATGTAATGTTAATGTTAGGTAAGACCTTAAAGTTAATTTTTTTAAACCACATGTATTTCTGTCAGCATGAAAATCCAAACTGTACACCTATTTATTGATAACTAGGAGGAATCACAGCCCATTTTCCATTGTTTGGGGTCTTTTCAGGTTATCTGGATCATCTGATTTTTAACCTCTGCTATTAGATATGCACAAAAGCCTAATTCTGTATCCCTCAGAATTCATACAGCTAAAGTAGAGGTAGAATCAGAGTTAAAATTCAAGTCTCATTACGAAAGACGGATGTCAGAGTACGTTTTTGCTTATCCCAGACTTAGTCTGTCTTATTCTAGAATATAGATCTGATTACTAAACCTCTTATGTGACTTCTTTCTGGCTTCACAGTACTACTCACCCATTCCTTTAAAAAGTTTATGACTGGGGCACCTGGGTGGCTTAGTCAGTTGAACATCTGACTCTTGATTTTGGCTCAGGTCATGATCTCACAGTTTGTGAATTAGAGCCCCACATCGGGATCTGCCCTGACAGTGCAGAGCCTGCTTGGGATTCTCTCTCTCCCTCTCTGCCCCTTTCCTGCTCACTCGCTCTCTTTCTCTCAAAATAAGTAAACATTAAAAAAAAGTAAAAAGTTTATGATTAACCTTATTTTTATAAGCTTCTTTGGAATATTTTTGTTTAGTTCAAATATGAAAAATAATTTTTTTTGAAAAATAATTTATATCAGCACTGTCCAATAGAATTTTCTGTGATGATGAAATGCTTTATAGCTGTGTTGTCTAACATGACAGCCACTAGCCACATATGGATATTGAACAGTTAGAATGTGGCTAATGTACTTGATAAATTTTATTTAATTTTAATTTGTTTGAAATTAAATAGCCACATGTGGCTAGCACCGATTGAGACATTTTTAAAAAATATTTTAAAAAAAACTTTTTAAAAGTTTATTTATTTATTGTGAGAGAGAGGGAGAGAGAGAGAATCCCAAGCAGGCTCTGCACTGTTAGCACAGAGCCCATTTTGGGGCTTGAACTCCGGAGACATGAGATCATGACCTGAGCTGAAACCAGGACTTGGATGCTCAACCGACTGAGCCACCCAGGTGCCCCAGGTTTAGATATTCTTAATAAAGGAAAGAATTAAGTAGAGGTGGACATATTTTTCACATTATTTGCTCTTGCAATCTATTTGTGTGTTTTTGTGGGGTCGGGTTTTAAAATCTCATTTTTCCAAAATACTCAGTGTCTTAGTGAATAAATCTAGTCATAGAAAACAATTTAGTAATAGGTATTTGAAAGCTAACGTGTTTTTAAAAATTCTCTTAATTGATTCAATTAAGTGACTATAGACTGCCAACCAACAGAATAATTTTATTTCTGTAGTATTCTGGAATAGTTACGGTTAAATAAGATTTCAAACTTAAACTTTTCATGTTACATGGAACATTTGATTAAATTATTATTAAATTTTTTTGCTATTGCCATATCTCAGAAGTCTCTGAAACAAAGAGAAATTGAAATAAAAGATATGCCTAATGATCACCTCTTCACTTGTCTTCTTTAAATCTTTCTATATAACTAATTCCTGGTTTTGATTAAGCCTTTTTTTTTTTTTTTTTAAATCAGGCTAGCCCCTCAGTCATTGTATCCTATTACCCTGTTTTATAGTAGTTTATCACTATCTGAAATTTTCTGGTTTATTTAAGCTCCATGAGACTAGAATCTTATTTCCTTTGATTTCCCAGAGCTAGAACAAGATCTGTATAGTTGGTGTTCAGTAATGAACCATTTCACAAACAAAACAAAACAAAACAAAGGATTCTGTGAAGAATAAGACAAATATTTGGAATAACATGCCAGTTGGAGTCTGGGAATAGGCAGGGTGAGACTCAGCTTTTGATTATCTTAGTGATGCTGGTGTAGGTAATTTAAGGTAATTATTTTTTTTTTTTAAGTTTATTTATTTTGAGAGACAGCAAGTGGGGAAGGGGCTCAGAGAGAGGGAGAGGGACTTCTAAGCAGTCTCCACACTGATACAGTGCAGAGCCTGATGTGGGGCTCCAACTCAACGAACCATGACATCATGACCTTAAACTGACACTTCACCGACTGAGCCAGCCAGGTGCCCCTAAAGTGATTAATTTAGAATGATTTTGTATAGAAATGTTACTCTGTGAAATTTTATTTTATTTTATTTTATTTATTTTTAAAATTTGTTAAGGTTTATTTACTATTGAGAAACAGAGAGACAGAGCACGAGTGGGGGAAGGGCAGATAGAAGGGGAGACACAGAATCCAAAGCAGGATCCAGGCTCCGAGCTGTCAGCATAGAGCCCGATGTGGGGCTCAAACTCACGAACTGTGAGATCATGACCTGAGCCAAAGTCGGATGCTTAACTGACTGAGCCACCCCGGCACCCCTTTGAACTCTTATTTTAAAAACAAGCTTTTGTCAGGGCCCCTGGGTGGCTTAGTTGGTTAAGTGCCCAACTCTTGATTTTGGCTCAGGTTGTGATCTCATGTGCTGATGCTGCGGAGCCTGCTTGGGATTCTGTCTCCCTCTCTCTTTGCCCCTCCCCTGCTCACTCTATATCTCTAAATAAATAAATAAACAAGTATATAAATAAAAACATTAAAAAAAATTTAAAACAAGCTTTTGTCTAGACATACATACATGTACTAAATAAATCTCATCCACATAAAAACATCATAGAGTTGACAAAATGGAAGGAAAAAGTGAGAAAATATTTACACGGTCAGTTTTTGAGTATTCAGCCTCATTTCATAACTTCTTAGAGATGAAGGGGTTTACTCAGAGTCATTTATATACCATTTATATACCATACATATATACCAGTATATATATACTGAAATGGTAGGAGATCTACCTGCTCCTGATTTTCCAGTATGTTTTGACTTATGATCTATGAATGAACATCGCTGGGTAGCAGACATAGGCACTTTAACTGATACAAGCAGTTTTTGGCTGATAATGATTTGAGTTATCTGCAAGTTGTTGGAAATCAAATATTCTTTTACAGTAAATTAGATGATTTAATTTCTAATTTTAAAATGTCAACAAGGTGTGGAAAGGATTTTATTTTTACTATTTATTTCTATACGTACTCTTAAATAGTTAAACAGTGTTTTAAGATGTGAATGAAAGCCTTTTTATTTAGGGAACTTATTATTTTACCTTGACAAAATACATTTCCACTTAGAGTTTATTCATCAGAGGTTATTCATCACTACATATTGGCTTAATGTAGTATTTTTGGATGGCTGTGTGAGGCTTTTCTTTTTTAACTTGTTCATTTATGTTTAACAGAATTTTAAAATATGGTTCTTACCAGAGTGCTATCTTTATTAGTGCAGATTTTCTCCACCTCCCTCTACATATTTTTGTGAAAATCGGTCACAAAACCCAGTGTAGCCTAGTGATTTTAGTTGCCAGAAATTGAAGATCTTAAAAACAGTAAGTATTTTAGTAATAAAACGACCTATAACATTGTGTCCTGTCTGGGAATGGCTTTACTGCCATTTCATTATTTGTATCACATCTCTGACTAGAATGAAAGTAAACTCTAGAGCATAGAAAGCAGCAGTGACTGTGCCAACAAAATGGGAAGAAGTATTTCCTTTTTTCTGCATGTATAAAAGGTGGCAGCCACACCCTACCAGCAATTTAAATCTAATGGCTTTTTCTGGCTGTCCAGGGACAAATTGTAGGTCACATTACTATATTTGTATCCATACACAGGAATATTTGTGTTGTAATAGGGTAAGACTTTTTAAAGTGATATTTCTGTTTCAGATTCTCCAAATCTTAGGTTAATGGATCTATGGTAATTCCCCTCCTCCCTGTTTGTGCTTTATAGGGGTGTTAGTGGAACTAAGGACAACAAAGTGAGTGGAAATGCTTTCAGAGAAGACTCTATTAGTTTCCTGTTGCCTCTCTAACAAATGATGTCAAACCTAGATGCCAAACGAAATTTAAAACAACAAATTTACTATCACATACTTCTGGATGTCAGAAGTCCAACATGGGTCTCTCAGGGCTAAAATCAAGACATCAGTAAGGTTGTATTCCTCTGGAGTCTCTAAGGGAAGAATCTGTTTTCTTGCCTTTTTCCAGCTTACAGAGGCTGCCTGCATTCGTTGGCTTCTGGTCCCCTTCTCTACTTTCTTTTTTTTTTTTTTTTAATGTTTATTTATTTTTGAGACAGAGAGAGACAGAGCATGAACAGGGGAGGGTCAGAGAGAGAGGGAGACACAGAATCCAAAGCAGGCTCCAGGCTCTGAGCGGTCAGCACAGAGCCCATCGTGGGGCTCGAACTCATGGACCGTGAGATCATGACCTGAGCTGAAGTCGGACGCTTAACCGACTGAGCCACCCAGGCGCCCCCCTTCTCTACTTTCAAAACCAGAAGTGTAGTGTCTTCCGGCCTCTTCTCCCTCCCCTTTTCACTTGTAAGGATCCTTGTCATTACGTTGGCCCCAGCTAGATAATCCAGTATGCTCTCTCCATTGGTAAGATCCTTAATCACATGTGCAAAGTCCCTTTTACCACATAAGGTAACATTCACAGGTTCTAGGGGTTAGGATGTGGGCATGTGGGGGAGGGGGCATTATTATATCACAGCCTCTGTGCAAGTTGAAGATACTGATTTTGTTAATTATAGTAACAAGGGATGTTTTCTGAAGCAGTAAGCATTGCCTTTCTGAATTAATACAGACATGACAGAAAGTGGTTTAATGGTCAGTGAGTATAGCATGTGGTAAAGAGTGCAGGTCATGAGGTAAGATTGCCTGGGTTTGACTCCCAGCTCTATCACTTATTATATGTGGGACCTTGGACAAGACACCTAAGCTGTTTTTCAGTTTCCTCATCTGTGAAATGGAGATGCTAACATTCACTTTAGTTTTTCTGAGGGTTAAATTTTGTAATTCTTGCCAAGCACTTGGAACATCACATCAAAAGTGCTCAGTAAATGATCCTGTTTTACTTAACACATCTTTAAAGTATTTTTCATTTGAAATTTCAAGAAATCCTTATATAGATTAAAATCTGGGTGTATTCTGAGATGAATTTTTTTTTGTTAAATATTTTGAATACTCAGAAACATTTCATATTTGGGGAAACATCTGTGCATACTAGTCATTAAAAACTAGGGTACAAACTGAATAAATGAGTATTTCCTTGATTAATAATTAGTGAATTGTATTTTTTCTTTTGTAAAACGTATTGAAACTTTTATACTCATTTTAGAAAATACAGAAAAGCAAAAGATAAAACAAAAAAGAACAGAATGTATCCATAATTCCATTCAGAGGTAGTAAACATTTACATTTTAGTGAACATCATTTTAGGGTAGTAGTTTTCAACCCTGGGGTGATTTTGCATCCAAGGGGACATTTGGCAAAGTCTGGAGACAAATATTTTTTGATTCTTAGTACTGGCAGATGGTTCTACTGTCATCTAGTGGGCAGAGGCCAGGAGGCTATCACACATCTTACAATGCACATGACAGTCCTCCACAATAAATTACCTGGCCCAGAATGTTAGTCGTGCTAAGGTTGAGAAATCTTGTTTCACAGTGTGAACTCATTGATAAATGTATTGCCTTCTTAGTCTAGTTCTCCGTCATATATTTGAATTTTGGATCACTTCTTAATCAGTGAGTTACAGAAAGCCTAGATACTAAAGACCAAATTTGATTTGGTAACTCATATTTGGCTCTTGAGAAATGTTAATAATTTTAGAGATTAGTATAACACAGCAGTTTGATGAAGTTTCCAAAGAAGGTTTACACATTAAAATTACTTGCATAATTTTAGATTATGAAGTTGAAATCCTATTACAGCAAACACTAATGCTGTGATTTTGGGCTGTACTTTTGACTATATTTTGATAGTTAAAATGTGTTTTCTTCTGTCTTCATTACTTGGTTGGAAATGAGTATTTAGTAAAACAACAGTTATAATTTTCTTTGGTCTTTTCTGTCATCTCTGCACTTGATCTTAGCCAAAAGGCCAAGATGTGATTTTTCTGTCATCTCTGTATTTCATTTAGCAGTCTTTCTCATTTACTTACTGCACTAAGGGATAGGCATACAACAATTAACAAAATGTAAAAAAAAGTACCTAGTACTTCTTCTAGAATTGAAGTACAGTTGACCATTGAACAACATGGTTTGAACTGTGCAGGCCAACTTGTACACAGATTTTTTTTGATAAATCTAGTTCTGCAAATGTATTTTCTCTCCTTTTGGTTTTCTTTTTTTTTTTTTTTAATTTTTTTTAACGTTTTTTATTTATTTTTGAGACAGAGAGAGACAGAGCATGAATGGGGGAGAGTCAGAGAGAGGGAGACACAGAATCTGAAACAGGCTCCAGGCTCTGAGCTGTCAGCACAGAGCCCGATGTGGGGCTCGAACTCACAGACCGTGAGATCATGACCTGAGCCGAAGTTGGCCGCTTAACCCACTGAGCCATCCAGGCGCCCCTCTCCTTTTGGTTTTCTTAACATTTTCTTTTCTCTAGTTTATTTTATTGTAAGAATACTGTATGTAATATGTAGAACATACAAAATGTATGTTTATGTTGTGGTAAGGTCAACAGTTAGCTGTTAGTAATTAAGTTTTTGGTGAGTCAAAAGTTTTATGCACATTTTGGACTGCACTGGGTGTCAGCACCTCTAACTGCCATGTTGTTCAAGGGTCAACATGGTTTGGTTTTGTTGGTTGGTTGCTTTTTCCATGATGAAAGATGGCACTGCTGTCCTTTGCCTTGGAAATTAAAGATAAACATGAATTTCAGATATCTGAACACATTTGGCAGTTCTCAGAATGCTGAAGTTAATCAAAGACACCTCAAATATAGCTGGGCATTCTAATGTAAACTGATTTTGTTTTAATACAGGCTTTGTGTTAGTCTGTACATGATTAAAAAAAAAAAGGGAAAGTCATTTTATTAGAGTTCTAGATTCTTCTTATGTATTATGCTCAGTGGTGATAATGTTATGATAGTTTCTCTTAATATCATTAGTAGTGACTGCAGTTTTTATACACTGAAACAAAAAACAGAGATTCATTTCATTATATACCTACTGCTTTGAAAAATATCCCTAATATGTTAATAGTTTATATACACCTGTAGAATTATTAGATTCATGGTAGTGAGTTTCATATTAAATACGGTTGTGTAAATATTTAGTTTCCTGGGGAAAAAATCTCTTGTCAGTCAGTGACTCTTGTGTGATGTGTTTATATACTGTATTTCTAGCACTTAATAAAATGTCTTCTATTCTCATCTGATGAAAAGATTACTTGATAAAATATAGTAAGATTACAAAGTAACTTTTGAAATCGTTTAAAAATAATTGGGGCAAATTTTGTTTTGTTGTGTTTTCCTCTTAGTGACCTGATAACCTGCTGCTAGTTTGGTTTTGTGTTGGACATATAATCAGAGTGCAGGTACTTTCTAGCCTAATTCGTGACCTTTCTTAAGAAGGAAAAAGCAAATTTGTACAGTCAGTTCTAAATGCATGCTCCTAACAAACAGCCTGTGGTATTTCACTAATACTAGTTAGTGGTTATAGCTCATATTAAAATATTTACAGGGACACCTGGGTGGCTCAGTTGTTTAAGCATCTGACTTCAGCTCACGTCATGATCTCATGGTTCGTAGGTTCGAGCCCCGCGTCGGGCTCTGTGCTGACAGCTCAGAGCCTGGAGCTTGCTTCAGATTTTGTACCTCCCTCTCTCTGTCCCCCACCTCTCAAAAATAGATAAACATTAAAAAAACTTTTTAATAAAATATTTACATTGTCAAGCCAATTCTGTGGCCCTTTACTGTGATACTCCCTTCTGTTTACAGTTGATTTCTTTATTGATAATGAGTCAGGCACTGTAGTTAGCCTGGAGATTCAGAGATGAAGTAGGCCACTGTCCTTAATATAGACTTCCAGTCTTTCCATATTGTCTGGCATCTGAGTTGTTTTTATTTCCCTAAATTATGTAGTTTCATTACATGCTTATAATTTAGTTTTGTAACATATCAAGAAAGATTCTTCTAGTAATCTAGATATTTGGAAGCTATGCTATTAAGAGGCCAAGTAAGTTTTATTTTTTTTAAGTAAGCTCTACACCCAACGTGGAGCTCAAACTCATAACCCTGAGATCAAGAGTTGCGTGCTCCACCAGCTGAGACAGCCAGGCACCCAAGAAGCCAAGAAAGTTCTTAGCTGAAACCCTTTTAGATAATGGTTAATGTAGGTATTGCAAAGGTGCTCCCCTCCCTTTCCACAGGTTAGGACTTTTTTCCGTAAGTCTGGAAATGTCTGAAGTCCCTAGATCCTCTCCCACGTCCCACAGCTTCTTAACCCTGGGCATTTTCTTTTGCCATCCAGGCATTTGTCCCTTTCTGTTATCAGTGACTCTGTCTTGCTCATCTTTTATCTCTAGTACTCAAGACTAAACATAATACGAGTACTTGATGTGAAATGAATAAATGAATCTTACCAGGAGCAATTTCTGAGCCTATTCTCCAGCACTTGCCCTTTATTGCTTTTCTCTCTCTGGTAATAATGTAACTGTACAATCGCAGGAGCCATGTCTGAATTTTCATCCCTGTAACTTTAGTGCTGAGCCCAGTGTCTGGTAAACAGTAGATGCTCAATAAATATTTCTTTTATTAGAGAAGCCTGTATAGGTTGGAGTGGAGACAATCTGGCTGCAACTTTTGTTCTCCTTCCCATTGCAGTAGCACCAGAATGGGAAGGAAGGAGGAGCTGGTATGAACCTTGGCCCCAAATCGCCTCAGCCCACAGAGGGTAGTTAACAGACAGCAGCTGGTATCCAGAATGAATATGATAAAATGTTGTTTTACCATTATTTCTTTCACAAATGTTTTCATTTCATTTCATTTTCATTTCATTTCATTTCATTTCATTTCATTTCATTTCATTTCATCATGTTCATACACACACACACACACACACACACACTTACTGTAGGTTAAAATAGCCCTTTACAGTGTATTAAGTGCTAAAGTGTATTAAGTAAAGTATAGGTAGGGATGCTATGCCAGCAGAAGAGGGTACTTGGCCTGGCTTCAAAGTGTGTGTGATGTGTGAGAGGTGATCTGGAAAAGCTTCTTGGAGTATTTTAACACATCTGAATAGAATCTTCAAGCATGAGTAGATGACAGAGAAGATGCTAGAATGATGGAGAGCAAGGTGGGAAAGCAGCAGCAGCAGGAGAGGAGGCCGGACAAGTAGGCAAATCAAGAAGGGTCTTCTGCTGTTTGGATTTTATCCTAAGGCATGGAGAGTCATGAGAGGTTATTAAATTTGAGGGGTTTTTTGTTTGTTTGTTTTTCTTTTTAAATACTGTCAGTGCTATAGAGAACAGATTGGAGGTGAACGACTTGGGAAGCAGGAAGAACAATTTGGAAGTTGATACTCTCATCCAGATGAAAAATGGTAAGGCAGAGCCAGTGAACATAGCAAGAATTGGGTAGATTTGGAAGAAAGTTTGAGGGTGGAATCCAGCTTTCTTTTATGCATTACGTTTATCTTCTCCCAGTTGGGGGGCTTATCTTTTCACTTATGTTGTATCTTTGACATACAGTTTGTTAAAATTAAGATTGTTGATTTTATTAATCACTTAAACTCTTTGTGTATTTTAAGAAATCCTTCCACCTTGAGTTTGTAAAGATCTCCTGTTTTATGTTTTTGTTTATTCTTTTAAAGTTTGTAAGTTTTACTTTTTATATTTGGTCTTTAATCCACCTGGACTTGGTATCCTGTATGGTAAGGATCTAATTTTTTTTCTACATGGAGAAGCAGTTTTCCATACCATTCTTATTTATTTTGAGAGAGAGAGAGAGAGAGAGAGAGAGAGAGAGAGAGAGAATATGAATGGGGTAAGAACAGAGAAAGAGGGAGAGAGAGAATCCCAAGCAAGCTCTGCACTGTCAGCACAGAGCCTGATACGGGGCTCAATCTCACAACCCTGAAATCATGATCTGAGCCAAAATCAAGAGTTGGACACTTAACCGACTGAGCCACCCAGGTGCTCCTATCTGTACCATTCTTTAAATCTTCTGTTCTTTCCTTACTAACCTGCAGTGCTGTTTCTGTTATAAGCCAAATTCCCATATAGGCTTGGATGTGTGTCCAGGATCTTACTGTTTCATTGTTAATTACTGTAACTTAATAAATGTAAATCTTTTTATTTTAAGCACATTTAAGTTGTACAAACTAGTCATCCTTTGAATGGATATCGTAGACTTTATTGTTGAGAAGCATACGCAGATCCTTTCTCGATTTCTTTTAGAGCATATTTTTTCAAGATATCATTCACATACCATACAATTTTCCCTTTTCAAGTGTACAGTTCTGTGGTTTTTAGTATATCCAGAAAGTTGTGCAACCCCACCACTAATTCCAGAACATTTTCATCACCTCAAAAAGAGATCCCGTACCCATTAGCAGTCAGCCTCCATTTCTCCCTTCTCCCAGTCCCTGGCAACCGCTAATCTTTTGTCACTATGAATTTGCCTATTCTGGATATTTTGTACAAATGGAATCATACAATATGCAGCCTTTCATGACAGCATTCTTATTTAAATTGAGTAAAATTAATAGATTAGCAGGGTATTCTCTAGGAATAATACTATCTAAGAAAATAGAACAAAAATACTGTACCTTAGTAGGGAGAAAGAAGAGAAAATCTTACCAGGATTTATTTGTTTTGTTTTTATTATCTAGGCATCAAATTCATATTTTATTTCTCCATTATTGAAGAACGTGGTTTATCTTTTGCTTAGTTGGTAATGAGTAAATGTCATGTAGCAAATTCTACAAGAATTTTGTTCTTCTGTTGATACATCTTGAGTTTATTAGATATAGATGGAGTGAGACTACTTTGATTTGAATGTTGTCTGTAATTGTATAAAAATGACACAATTTGCCTTATATCTTGGTGGATAAGTAAGATCACATGAAAATATAAAGGGGATACATTCTCTCCTGAATTGCCTATTTTTTAACACAAGCAGATTTTCCAGTTTAACCCAGAAATTAGTCAGCAGCTTAGAGTTCTTTTTAAAAGGCTACCTCGGAAAGTACCTTTAAGTCAAGATACCCAGATAAGGTTTACTAACACAGAACATTTATTTAACATACAAAAATGTTGTAAGCTTTTTGTGTCATTTGGCAAATTGACGCTTTATTAGTATAATAACTGAAAAATAGTTCAGAAAAGAAGATCTTTCCCAAGTTATATCATTAAACTTTCAAAGAGTTAGCCTCAACCAGAATGGTAGTAAATACCTTTAAATGCTTCAGAAGTTTGACCAGTTTTTTCAAACGTCATAATTTTGACATCTTCAAATCTTCGTTAAAAATATCTTAGGGAAACTAAAAATGTGTTAAGTACCTATAGAATTAGTATCATTATATAATGGCCTCAAAGTTTCAGAAGTCCAAACATTTGCATTACCTTGGGAATGTAACAAATTGAGAAAAAGTGCCCAAATTTCAGTGAGAAATAATTTGCTTCTATACCACTGTGGTTACAGCTATGGTTGGCTGTGACTACCAACTGTGTAACACTTGGTTATTATTAAAAGTACTTTATTTTGTTTGTGAGTAAAGAGTAAATCTTATAATCTGATACAGTTTTTGTTCCCTTAAAGGATAAGATTATCTAAAGACAAATGAACAACCACTTCCATTTGTAATTTTATTTGTATTTCCTTGCTAGAAATTTTCAAGCAGGATCCATTTTGTTTGAAAGATTGACATTGGATTGTGTAGTCACTGTACCAGACTCGGTTATTATTTTTTGCCTATAACAGAGCTAGATTAGATGCTATCAATTCTAGCAGCTTTTAGTGAATAAAAGGTAAACATTGTTGTTCATTTCCTTTTTTGGTGCTGTAGAGGCGTGATCAAGTTCTTAGAACCAAATGGTTGATTTTTCTTTTTTTTTTTTTTCCATAACCTCCACCCTCACCCTTGCTTTTTTTTTTTTTTAAGTTAAAATGTAGAAGGCTTGTGAAGGAAAAATATTGATTTAGTGTAATTTGCATCCTGTTTATGCTTAATAGTAGCAGTTTGTGTTTGCTGATTATTATAGGTATGTGTTTGGGCTCTTTAAAAATATTTATCTTCTACTTATTTCCAAAAAGGTCGAATGGCTTATAGTTTTAAAATAGATATAAGAAAGCAAAATAACATACCTCTGTTCTTTAACAGTACACCTTTGTTATTACATTACTAACAGTTAAATGATTTTTTAAACTATGAAAACCAAAATAGGCAGTACAGAATTTAACTTATAGTCAGAAGATCACTCTGATCATATAATTAAATCAAAATATAAATAGAACACAGAACCAAAAAGAATGGAGTCTCTTTTAAAACTCTGGCATTAATGGATCTGGCCAGTCTTCTTATAGATTAAGCATGTTTTTCAAAATTTTACTTTAAAGAGTCTCAGGTTTTACCCATGCAAACCTATTTACTTAAAATAGTAGATCATATTTTTTAAAAAAATTTAAGTCCTGTCTCTCATTTTCTTCTTGGCGTAAATTTGGGGGGGGAAATAGTAAAATGAAAATCACCCTTGATACTGTCATCCAAAAATCTTCATATTCTGTCATTAAGTATGAGACATAGTCGAAGAAGTTTTTTTGGAGGGAGTGGGTATGTTTGTATGTATTAAACTGATTTCAAATACAAGATCTGATACAAGATCTGATTGTCAAACATGAGTGATCAGTTAGAAATGAGTATATGAATATATTTGGTAGCTTTCTCTTTACACCTCAAAGAATGTATACTTAAACTTGCCTTTATGTACTACATTTCAAGTTTTTGCTGTAAGACAAAATTACCCTCTAATTTTTTAACGTTATGTGTCTTTAAATTTTTTAAAAATTTTTCTTAATGTTTGTTTATTTTTGAGAGAGAGACAGAGCGGGAGTGGGAGAGGGGCAGACACAGAATCCAAAACAGGCTGCAGGCTCTGAGCTGTCAGCATGGAGCCTGATACGGGGCTCAAACTCATGAGCCGTGAGATCATGACCTGAGCCAAAGTTGGGTGCTTAACTGACTGAGCTACCCAGGCACACCTAAAAAAAATTTTTAATGATGTTTTGCTGCAGGAATCACCAAACAGTAAAAACGCCAGGTTTATTACTGTAGACTGTGTGCACTCCATTCCTGTTACTATAGAAACACACATAGACTGGATTTATTGTAAACCTTGAGAAATGTTCCTTGCAGTACTTCACATAAAAAAAAAAAAAACATCTGGGGGTGCCTGGTGGCTTAGTCGGTTAAGCGTCAGACTTCAGTTCAGGTCTTGATCTCATCGTTTGTGGGCTCAAGCCCCACATAGGGCTCTGTGCTGACAGCTCAGAGCCTGGAGCCTGCTTCAGATTCTGTGTCTCCCTCTCTCTGTGCCCCTCCCTGCTTTCTCTCTTTCTCTGTCTCTCTCAAAAATTAATAAACATTACGGGGCACCTGGGTGGCTTGGTCGTTTAAGCATCCGACTTCGGCTCAGGTCATGATCTCACGGTCCGTGAGTTCGAGCCCCGCATCGGGCTCTGTGCTGACAGCTCAGAGCCTGGAGCCTGTATCAGATTCTGTGTCTCCCTCTCTCTCTGCTCCTCCCCTGTTCATGCTCTGTCTCTCTCTGTCTCAAAAATAAATAAACGTTAAAAAAAAAATTTTTTTTTAATTAATAAACATTAAAAAAAAATCTGGATCCCTTGTTTACCTGGGTAAAGGAAGACCATTCTCTTCCTCTGTGTTGTGGAAGTCATTTTGTTATATTCCACTATATTTCTTTAGCTGTTAAAATTTCTAATGTTGATACATCAAGTATGCTCTGTATTTTGGTATGATTGATAACTACTGGAATAGCTTTGGAAAATAAAGGTTGATGTTCATGCCAATTCAATTAACTATGACTATGAAAATTATATTTTAAGAGCTTCTATATTCTGAGTTTCAGATCTACAATTTTAAAAACACTAGGGTTTTAAGTAGTATGCTTATTAGGGGTTTTTTGATATATTTTGGTCTTTTGTTGGGTTAACAGATTCTGGAAATTCATTTGACTTCATACCAGTCCCTTGGGGCCTTAATAAGTCTTGCTGGGAAGTTTAGCCCACAACTAAGGATAATCAGTAGTGTCTAGGTAAGCATTTATTAGTCAAATTTTGACGAGGATATTGCCTGAGGAGACTATAACTGCATTTATATTCTCTTGCATTCTGCATGGAAAGATCCTCAACAACTGTTTAAGGCATTTCATTTATATGTAATAACTCCCTTAAGTTTACACAGTTCAGTTTAAAAGACTCGTTAAGCCCCTCCTCTGAGCCTTCACTTTGGGCTCTAGGAGCATATGGATGAATAAAATTACTTCCTACTCTTAAGAAAATCACATAAGCAGGTTGTTTCAAGATTAATTCTTAAGAGGTATGCATGGTGTATCTTAGGAACATGGAGGAAAGTTACTCAGACCAGCCTAGAGCTTAAGTGACTACTTCTTGGAAATGACTTTCTGAGCTCAGAAGATGGGTTAAAAGTCAAGCCAAAAAAAGTATAAAAGGACATATTAGGCATCAAAGATAACATTGGTAAAGGCACAGTGGTATGAAATTGTAGGGTATACATTCATTCTCAGTAGTTTAACATTACTAGCATACAAAAGTGACTGGAGGTTGAAGACCTCAGTAGAGACCTTGCTTGGAGGGGTTTGAGTGCTCTGTTGGCCAAGGTTTTGGACTTTTTCTAGGAATCATTGAAGGATTTTAATCAGGAAAGTGAAAATTAAGTGATCTAGGAATGTATTTAAAGGTAGTTGTATCTGAAAACAGATATAGGCAATTTATATGACATCTTAGATCCACTTTTGATTCCAGAAAACTTGAATTAGGATATTGACATGAGCAATTTTGACCTATAATAAACTAGTGTTGACCTTTGAACAATATGGCTTTGACCTGTATGGCTACATTTATATGTGGATTTTTCTCAATACAGTACAGTATATTTTCTCTTATGATTTTCTTAATATGATCTTTTATTTAGTTTATTGTAAAAATATACTATATAAGCACAACATGTAATTCTATAAAGTAGGATCCAGCAGGGGGCCTGGGTGGCCTGGTTGGTTGAGTGCCTGACTTTGGCTCCTGTCATGAACTCACCGTTTGTGACTTCAAGCCCCACATCAGGCTTGCTGCTATCAGCAATGAACTGCTTCAGATTCCCTGTCCCCCTCACTCTCTATCCCTCGCCTGCTTGCACGTGCTCGCTCTCTCTCCAAACACAAACATTAAAAAAAAAAAGGTAGAATCCAGCAGTATGTATGGTTTAGTAGAGGGAATTGTCCCTTTTAAGAATTTGTTATGATGACTTAAACTATACATTTAACACACTGTGACAGATCACATAAATCTTTGACCTTTGCATTTAACACATCATGAATACTTAATTGATATTCATAGCCTCAGCCTGTTCATGGCACACTTTTTTTTAACCTCATATCTTAAGATTTGACTTGAGTCTATAAACTTTATATTATTATTCTCCTCTTGAGTAAGTTGGTAAATATAAGAGCCCTAAAGGTTTAGTTGATAATTTTCAACTTTTTTCCCCTTTAATACTGTCTGTGGACAGCTTCAAAATTAGAATGGTATTCATTGACTGACTTATTTTATCTTAAAACAACAACAACAACAGCAGCAGTAACAACAACAGAGGGACACCTGGGTGGGTCATTCGGTTAACTGACTCTTGGTTTCATCTTAGGTCATGATCTCACAGTCTGTAGGATCTAACCTTGCAAGTCAGGCTCTGTGCTGATAGCATAAAGCCTGCTTGGGATTCTCTCCCTGTCCCTCCCCCATTCATGCTCTCTCTTGCTCTCTCAAAATAAATAAACATTAAAACCAGAAACATTGGTCAGAGGCAGAATTTATCATAAATTATTTGCCTGTGGTGGTTTCATTTATTTGGAAGTACATATTAGAATGGGTGGAGGACTAGTACCATTATTTAGTCTCCCACCAAACTGTTAACTCTGGAGAGTGGGATCAGGGAAGTGTGAAGTGTAAAATGTGAGTGTTTTTGTCATTGTTGTTGCTATATTCTTGATACACTTAGGGATTTTGAGAAATTAGTTTACTTGTTAAGAGCCAGTGCTGTGGAATAGAGAGCCTTGGATTTATAGGATGTCTATGAGCAAGTTACTTAATCATGCTGGCCTTTCTGTTTCATTTGTAAAATAGGGGTCGTATTTCCTCAAAGAGGTGTTATTAGGAGTAAAATAATGAATGTGAAGCAGGATAGTTTGACACATAGTAAGCCCTCAAATATTAGCTATTATTATTATTATTTTAGTAGTACAAAAAAATTAAAACATACCATCTTCATCAGGGGATTTATTAAGGACAAACAAGTGAGAATTTTTGGTAGCCTCTACTGAGTGGTGTTAACTATGATGGGTGAAAACTGCCTAACTTCCAAATCCTGCCTGTCTTTCATGGCCTAAATACCTCCTTGCTTACTTAGTGAATGAACATTGTTCTTTCTCAAATATCGTTTGTAATTGTGATGGTAACACAATTTAATTCTTAGTCACCCTCTGATTCACATTGTTCACGTTATTTACTATTTTATGACTCTTGCCCATAATGTCTCGTTTAGTTTACTGAAGAGATTGTAAATGCCTTTAGGTCAGAGATCAGGTTTTTCACAAGTTCTGTGTGCCCAGCATCACACCAACTGATAATGGTAGCCAATAAGTATTGGGCTTTAACTATACTCCAGGCACTGTCCAAAGTACTGCTTACAGATTAACTGTTAATTCTTACAACAATTCTGCACAAAGTAGGAATTGTAAATATCCAGTTTATGTATAAGGAAACTGAGATTTAGGGAGATTAAGCTGCCAAAGTCACATAGTTAACAAGCCTTGGATTGGGGTTTTGAACCTAACAGTTTGATTCTGAGTCTATATTTTCAACCACATGCTCACTAGAGAGCCATCTAATTCTTTAAGGTCTTAACTATTTAGATCAATTGGTGTGTCTGCTGTTTGAAGGCTGACTGCCAGACTTCAGTACATACAAAAATCAGTAGAGGAATTTATAGTCCTAAAATATCTTTCTTTTAGAAATGATCAAAACTGCTTTCTTGATGAAAAAGTATGGCTCTATTCACGCTTCTGCTTTCTAGAAAAGATAACAGTGTGGAACATTTGGCTTAGTTGGTGTCAAATTTAATTTGTTTTGTCTTGTTTTATTTTTAAGTAATCTCTCTGCCCAACGTGGGGCTTGAACTCAGAACCATCAGATCAAAAGTCACATGCTTTTTACCAACTGAGCCAGCCAGCTGCCCTGGTGCCAAGTTTTAATGCAGGCTTTTACCACCTTAAGAAGCTGTTTAACTTTTTCTTTTAAAAACTTCTTCCAGGGGCGCCTGGGTGGTTCAGTCAGTTAAGCTTCTGACTTCAGCTCAGGTCATGATCTTGCGGTCTGTGAGTTTGAGCCCTGCATCGGGCTCTGTGCTGACAGCTCAGAGCCTGGAGCCTGCTTCAGATTCTGTGTGTCCCTCTCTCTGCCTTTCCCCTGCTTACCTCTCTCTCTCTCTCTCTCTTTCTTTCAAAAGTAAATATAAAAAAAAAAACAAAACTTCTTCCAAACCCTAGCCAAATTATTTAAAATTTTTTTTTGCAAACTTTTAGGAAAGTTAAAAGAATATTACAGTCAACACCTAGATTAGCCAATTGTTAACATTTTGCCTCCTTTTGTATGTACTTTTTTAATAACAGGACATTTGAAAGTTGTGATCCCATGGCACTTTAAATATTTCACAGCTGAAATATTTAGTGTCTCTTCTAAGAATAAAGACATTCTCTTATATAAACCAAACACTTATCATACCATTGAAAATTAATAATTCCATTAAGAAAAATTTTTTAAATTTATTATTTATTTTAAGAGAGAAAGGCAGAGAGGGAGACAGAGAATCCCAAGCAGGCTTTGCACCATCATTGCCGAATAGCTCCATTTTTTAATGGCCAGTCCATATAAAAGTCTAAGTTTTCTCCAAAATACATTTGTTAACTGTGTATTTAAACACATGATTTCATCAAAATTCATGCATTACATTGGGTTTTTAAATCTTTTAAAATGTAGAAGAATCTTTCCATCTTTTGTTTATAACATTAGCTTTTTAAAACCTTTTTTTTAAATGTCTATTTATTTTTGAGAGAGAGACAGAGTAGGAGCAGGGGAGGGGCAGAGAGAGAGGGAGATACAGAATCCAAAGCAGGCTCCAGGCTCTGAGCTGTCAGCACAGAGCCCGATGCGGGGCTCAAACAGCACAGAGCCTGATGCGAGACTTGAACTGGTGAACCACAAGCATGACCTGAGTGAGGCAAAGTTGGATGCTTAACTGACTGAGCCATCCAGGTGCCCTTAGCTTTTTAAAACATAAAAAAAATATATTTACTTATTTATTTTGAGAGAGAGAGAAAAACATGAGTGGGGGAGGGGCAGAAATAGAGGGAAAGAGAATCCCAAGCAGACTCCTCAGAGCCCAAGTAGGGGCTCAGTCTCCAGAATAGTGACACCATGACATGAACCAAAATCAAGAGTCAGTCATTTAACCAGCTGAGCCACCCAGGTACCCCTATAACATTAGCTTTTTTGAAGAGCCCAGGCCAGTTGTCTAAGTGAATGTTCCACATTTTATATGTGTCTGATTGTTTCCTCATTGTGAGATTCAGTTTAAGCACTGGGAATAACACTTAGGAGATGACAATACCAGTGAATCACATCATGAGGCACATAATGCCAGGTTGTCCTGCTTTTGATGATGCCACGTTTAATAACTTGTTTAAAATGATGCCTGCCAGATCTCTCTATTGTATGTATTTCTGTTTGCAATTAGTAAGTAATCTGTGGAGTAAGAAATATTTAAACTATCATTCACTTGTTTCATTTTTGCTCAGAAACCCTTAGTGGGCCTGTTTGCATTTCCTAAAATGTAAGAATAAAAGATGTTTAATAAACTGGATGGCTCAGTTTATTAAGCGTCTGACTCTTGATTTCGGCTCAGGTCATGATCTCATCGTTTGTGTGTTTAAGCCCTGGTGATAGTGTGGAGCCTGCTTGGGATTCTCTCTCTCTCCCTCTCTCTGCCCCTCCCCTACTTTCTCTCTCTCTCTCTCTCTCTCTCAAAATAAACTTAAAAAAAAAGAATAAAGGATGTTCTTTGTTAGAGAAGTGTTTTGCAAATATTTTCTCCCTGCCTATAAACGCACCTTTTGGGGTTTTTTTGTCTCTAATTTTTTTTTAAGTTTATTTATTTATTTTGAGAGAGAGAGAGAGAGAGAGAGAGAGCAGCCATGCACAAGCAGGAGACGTGCAGAGAGGGAGGGAGAGAGAGAATCCAAAGCAGACTAAAAGCCTGGCACGGGGCTTGATTTCACCAAGCATGAGATCATGACCTGAGCTGAGATCAAGAATTGGATGCTTAACCTATTGAGCCAGCCAGGTGCTCCTGTAATTTTTTTTTTTTTTAAGTTTAGCATAGTTGACATAAAATACTAGTTTTAGGTGTACAACACAATGATTCAACAATTATATACATTACCAAATGCTCTCCAAAATAAGTGTAGTTACCATTTGTCAGCATACAAATATATTGCAATATTATTGACTATATTCTCTATGTTATACTTTTCATCACCATGACTTAACTGGAAGTTTGTATGTCTTAATCCTCTCCACCTATTTCATCTATACTGCCATCCACTTCCTCTCTGGGAACCAGCAGTTTGTCAAGTTATGAGCATTTTCCGGGTTTTGTTTTGTTTTTTTGTTTTTTTGGTTTGTTTTTGTTTATTTGCTCATTTGTTGTATTTTCAGGTACCACATATAAGTGGAATTGTATAGTATTTGTCTTTTACTTATTTCACTTAGCATAATACCCTCTATATCAAAATGGCAAGATTTTATTATTTTTTATGACTAATACTCCACTGTGTGTGTATATCACATCTTTATTCATGTATAAGTGGACAGTTAGGTTGCTTCCATAGTCTGGTCATTGTAAATAATGCTGCAGTAAACATAGTGATGCTTATATCTTTTCAAATTAGTATTTTTATTTTCTTTGGCCCAGAGTCATGTTACTGGATTGTATGGTATTTCTATTTTTAATTTTTTGAACCTCCATACTCTTTTCCATAGTGGTTGCACCAATTTTACATTCCCACCAACAGTGAACAAGAGTTTCCTTTTCTCCACATTCTGCCTAACACTTGTTATTTCTTGTCTTTTGTATACTAGACATTCTGACTGATGTGAGGTGGTATCTCATTGTGGTTTTGATTTGTAATCCCTGGTGATTAGAGTGATGTTGAACATCTTTTCATGTGTCTGTTGGCCATATGTATATCTTCTTTGGAAAAATATCTATTCAGGACCTCCACCCATTTTATTTATTCTTTTAAATGTTTATTTAATTTTGAGAGAGAGCACAAGCGGGAGAGGAGCAGAGAGAGATAGGATAGAGGATCCAAAGCAATCTCTTTGCTGATAGCAGAGAGCCCAATGCGGCGGGACTTGAACTCACCAACCTTGACATCATGACCTGAGCTGAAGTCGGATGCTTAACCAACTGAGCCACCCAGGTGCCCCAGGATCTCCACTCATTTTAATCAGATTGTTTGTTTTTTTGGGCATAGAGTTGTAAGTTTTTTTTTAATTAATTAATTAAAATTTTTTTTAATGTTTATTTTTGAGAGAGACAGAGACAGAGCATGAGCGGGGGAGGGGCAGAGAGAGAGGGAGACACAGAATCCAAAGCAGGCTCCAGGCTCTGAGCTGTCAGCACAGAGCCCGATGAGGGGCTCAGACCCACGAACTGCAAGATCACGACCTGAGCCGAAGTCAGACACTCAACCAACTGAGCCACCCAAGCACCCCAATGGAATTGTTTTCTTAAATTCCCTTTCTGCTACTTCATTATTAGTATGTAGAAATGCAATAGATTTCTGTTTGTTGACTTTGTATTCTGCAACTTTACTGAATTCATTTATTATAATATTTTTTTGGTGGAATATTTAGGGTTTTCTATATCTAGTATTAGGTCATCAGCAAATAATGACAGTTTTACTTCTTCCTTATCAATTTACATGTCTTTTATTTCTTTTTCTTGTCTTAATTGCTGTGGCTAGGACTTACAATACTACACTAAATAAAAGTGGCAAGAGTATACATCCTTGTCTCTTTTCTGCTTTTATTTTATTATTTTTTAATAATTTTTTAAAGTCTATTAATTTTGAGAGAGAGAGAACACAAGTTTGAGAGGGGGAGAGAAAGAATCCAAACCAAGCTCTGCATTATCGGCGCAGACTCAGTGTGGGGCTTGGACTCACAAAGGTCATGACCTGAGCCAAAATCAAGAATCAGACACTTAACCGACTGAGCCATTGAGGTGCCCCTTTTCCCTGATCTTAAAGGAAAAACTTTTAGCTTTTTGCCATTTAGTGTATTGTTAGCTGTGGGTTTTTGAGGTGTGACCTTCAGTATGTTGTGGTATGTTCTTTGATACCCATTTTATTGAGAATTTTTATCATGAATGAATGTCAAATTCTTTTCTGCATCTATTGAGATGTTCATAGGATTTTTATCCTTCCATTTTGTTAATGTATACCAGGTTGATTGATTTGTAGATATTGAACATCCTTGCATCTCTGGAACAAATCTCATTTGATTGTGGTGAATGATCTCCTTTTGTTGAATTTGATTTGCTAATCTTTTGTTGAGGATTTTTGGATCTGTATTCATCAGGTATATTGTTCTGTCATTTTCTTCTTTTTCTTTTGTAGTGTCTTGGTCTAGTTTGGCATAGGATAATACTGCCCTTGTAGAATGAATTTGTAAGTATTCCTTCCTCTTCTATTTTTTGGAATAGTTTGAGAAGAATAGGTATTAATTCTGCTTTAAATATTTGGTAGAATTCACCTGTGAAGTGATCTGGTCGTTGACTTTGTTGGGAGTTTTTAGATTATGGGTTGAATTTCATTACATTGGTCTATTCAGATTTTCTTTTTTCTAATTCAGTCTTGGAAGATTCTATATTCCTAGGAATTTATCCATTTCTTCTAAGATATCTGATTTGTTGCCACATAGTTTTTCTGGTAGTCTATCCTAATGCTTTGTGTTTCTGTGGTGTTGGTTGTTAACTTCTCTTCTTTCATTTCTTTTTTACTAAAAATTTTTTTTTTAATGTTTATTTATTTTTGAGAGAGACAGAGAGTATGTGGGCGGGGGAGGAGCAGAGAGAGAGAGAGGGAGGGAACACAGAATCAGAAGCAGGCTCCAAGCTATGAGCTGTCAGCACAGAGCCTGACATGGGACTCGAACTCACAAACCATGAGATCATGACCCGAGCCGATGTCAGACACTTAACCGACTGAGCCAGCCAGGTGCCCCTCCTCTTTCATTTCTGATTTTATTTATTTGAGTTCTCTCTCTCCTTATTGTCTGGCTAAAGGTTTATCAATTTAGTTTATCTTTTCACAGAACCAGCTCTTAGTTTCATTGGTCTTTCCTACTGTTTTTTTAGTTTCTATTTCATTTATTTCTGCTCTGACCTTTATTGTTTCTTTTTTCTACTAGCTTTGGCTATTTTTTTCTTTTTCTAGTTCCTTTAGAATTAAAGTTAGGTTATCTGTTGAGATTTTTGTTTCTTGTGGTAGGCCTGTCTTGCTATAAATTTGCCTCTTTTGAACCATTGTGTTTCTATTTTAATGTCTCCAGGTATTTTTAAAATTTCTTTCTTGACCCTTTGCTTGTTTAGTAGCATGTTGTTTAGCTTCCATGTGTTTGTGTTTTTTGCAGGTGTTTTCTTGTAATTGATTTCTAGTTCTATACTGTTGTGGTCAGAAAAGATGCTGGATATAATTTCAGTCTTCTTAAATGTATTGAGACTGCTTTGTGGCCTAACATGTGATCTGCCGTGGAGAATGTCCCATGTGCCCTTGAAAAGATGTGTATTTTGGCTTTTTTGGCTGGAGTGTTCTATATATATCTGTTGAGTCCATCTGCTTTATCGTGTCATTCAAAGCTACTATTTCCATATTGATTTTGTCTGGATGATCTATCCATTGATGTAGGTGGGTGTTAAAATCTCCTATGATTATAATAATTTGTTGTTGTTGTTATTTGAGAGAGAGAACATGCAAGTGGGGGACAGAGGCAGAGGAATAAAGAGAGAGAGAGACTCTTAAGCAGGTTCCACACTCAATCCAGAGCCCAATGCAGGGCTTGATCCCATGACCCTGGTAACATGACCTGAGCCAAAATCAAAAGTTGGACGCTCAACCAAATGAGCCACCCAGGTACCTCTAAAGCCCCCTACTACTATTGTGTTACTGTCAAACTTCTCTTTTATGTCTGTTAATTTTTGCTTCATATATTTCCGTCCTTTTATGTTTGGTATATCAAATATTTACAATTGTTACATCCTCGAGTTGTTGTATAACAATGCCTTTGTCATTATGTAATGCCCTTTTTTGTCTCTTGTTATAGTCTTTTAAGGTCTATTTTGTCTGATAGAAGTATTACTGCAGTTTTTTTTTCTTCCATTGGTATGGAATATCTTTTTCCACTGCACTTTCAGTCTGTATGTGTCTGTGGGTCTTAAGTGAGTCTCTTGTAGACAGCATATAGATAGGTCTTGTTTTCTATCCATTCAGTTGCCTTATGTCTTTTGGGACATTTAGTCCATTTACATTTAAAGTAATTAGTGATAGGTATGTACTTATTGCCAGTTAATTGTTTTTTGGTTGTTCTTGTTCTCTGTCACTTTCTTCTCTGGTGCTTTTTCCCTTGTGATTTGATGACTTTCTTTAGTGTTATGCTTGGATTTCTCTCTCTATTTTTTGTGCATCTATTATAGGTTTTTGGTTTGTGGTTACCATGAGTTTCATGAATAACATCCTATGTGTATGGTTGTTTAAGTTCAAACATATTCTAAGAACACTACATTTTTACTTCCTCTCTCCCATGTTGTATGTATATGACATCATATTTTATATCTTTTTATTTTGTGTATCCTTTAATTTTTGTAGATATAGTTGATTTTACTACTTTTGTCTTTTAATCTGCATACTAGCTTTATAAGATTGACTACCTTTACTTATGTTTGCTATTACCAGTGAAATTGTTTCCTTTTATAATTTTCTTCTTGTTATACCTTTTTTCCTGCTTAAAGAAGTCCCTTTAACATTTCTTTTTTCCCTTTTTAACATTTCTTGTAAGGCCAGTTTAGTGGTGATAAACTCCTTTAACTTTTGTTTCTTGGTGAAACTCTTTATCTCTTCTTCAATTCTGACTGATTACTTTGCTATATGGACTATTTTTGGATGTAAGTTTTTTTTTTTTTTTCCCCTTTCAGCACTTTGAATATATCATGCCACTCCCTTCTGACCTGCAAAGTTTCTGTTGAAAAATCAGTTGATAGTGTTATGAGGTTTCCTTGTACATAACTATTTGCTTTTCTCTTGCTGCTTTTAAGATTCTCTTTCTATTTTTAATTTTTGATATTTTAATGTATCTTGGTGTGGATCTCTTGGATCCATCTTATTGGGGCTTTCTTTGCTTCTTGGACCTGGATGTCTATTTCCTTCCTCAGGTTAGAGAAGTTTTCAGTTATTATTTTTTCAAATAAGTTTTCTGCCCTTTCTCTCTCCTTCTTCTGGGACCCCTATAATGTGAATGTTAGTATGCTTGATGTTGTTCTATTGGTGCCTTAACCTATCCTCATTTTTTAAAAGTTTATTTATTTATTCACTTAAGTAATCTCTGTACCCAACATGGGGCTCAAACTCACAACCTCAAGATCAAGAGTTGCATGCTCTTCCAACTGAGGTAGTCAGGTGCCCCAACCTATTCTCATTTTTAAAAAATTTTGCTGTTCAGTTTGGGTGCTTTCCATTACCCTGTATTCCAGAGATCTCTGATCTGTTCTTTTGCTTCCTCTAATCTGCTCTTGATTCTCTCTAGCATATTTCATTTCAGTTATTGTATTCTTCAGATCTGATTGGCTCTTTTTATATTTTCTGTCTCTTTGTTGAAGTTCTCACTGAATTCATCCACTTTCCTTTCAAGCCTGGTTAGCATCTTTATGACCATTACTTTGAACTCTTTATCAGATAGATTGCTTATCTGTATTTTGTTTAGTTCTTTTTTGGAGGTTTTGTCTTAATTCTTCCACTTGGAACATATTCCTCTGTTTTCTCATTTTGTCTGACTTTCTTTGTTCCTGTGTATTATGTAGGTCAGCTATGTTTCCTGGTCTTAAAAAGTAGTTATCTTATGCAGAAGGCATCCTGTAGTGTAATCCTCCTTGTCACCAGAACCACATTATCTTCTGGCTCCTTGTGTCCTCCTGTTGTGACTGGGCCCTCATTGCGGTGAGTGTGCTGCTGGTGGGTGGGCTGGCCGTTACCCCAGGTATGGGCAATAACCAGTCACAACTACTGCAAGTGCACTGGTGGGCAGTGCTTGACCCTATGCAGGGCTGTCCCCAGGCCTTCTGGCTGCAGTGCAGTCAGTTCCAGCACAGCTGAAGCTATAGTTCAGCTGTAGCTTCTGAGGGCATGCTGGCGGGTTGGACTGGCCCCCTGAAAAGCTGGCTGAGCAGCTTGACCACAATTGTTGTGGGCATGCTGAGGGCAGAGCTGGCTCACCCCTTTCCCTGGGACAGAGGTCACATTGAAGGAGTGTTGGTCCTGGACCATGGCTGCCTGAAGGTTGTGGTGGGTTGGTAGTCATTTTGGGGGGATGTCGCTCCTGATCAAGGCTACCTGCTGGGTGTGGTGGGGTAGGAGCTGCTTTGGAGGGTCCCTAGTTGGGATGGGTGGGTTGGATGGGGCAGGTCCACAGGGGAACTCCAGGGTGGGCAAGTGGTGCTAGCAGGGTAGATGGAGAGTGTCAGAACTGGCTCCTGCAAGTGTCCAGCCAACTAGGCTGAAAGGAGGGCAAGAAAAATGACTCACCAGCACTTCTATTCCTGGAGAAAGCTGTTACAGATCCCTGCCCTTCTGGCATATGTCTTAAATCTCAATAAATCCCCTTCACTATAACTTAGGCATTTTCAAACTGCTGCTTCTGTACTGGGTCTCAGACCAAGTGCTATGGAGTGCTGGCCCTTTAAGAGCAAAGTCTTGGTTTTCTGTAGCCCTCTGGATCTCCCAGAGTTAAACTCTGGATTTTCAATGCCAGACATTATGGGGATTCGTCTTCCTGGTTGCAGGAGGACCCCAGGACCAGGAGTCCCCATTGTGGGGCTTGACCCCCTCCTCAGGGAGGACCTCTGTGCCTGTGATATTCCTCCCACTTGGAGGTCACTGCACCAGGGGTCTGGTTCTTGATCACATGTCTGCCCCTCCTCCCCTTCTCATTGTGGCCTTCTCTTTGTGTCTTTAGTTGTGGGCTGATCTGTTAGTCTTCAGGATGTTTTCAGAGTGAGTGGCATGACATGTAGTTGTTGTCGTGGTGTGTCTGTGGAGAAGGGGAGCTCAGGATCCTCCTACTCTGTCATCTTCCCCCATTCTCGTGGCTACCATTTTTAATTCCCTTTTTCTTTTCTTAACAGTGTCCTTTGAAAAGCAGAAGTTTTAAATTTTGAAGTCCATTTTGTCAATCTTTTCCTTTCATAGTTCATGGTATTTCTTTAGAAAAATCTTTGCCTAACCCAGTGGTATATTTTGTCTCATGTTTTACTCTAGAAGTTTTATGGTTTTGACTTTAGTATTAGGTTTATGAACTAATTTTAGTTATTTTTTTTTGTATAATATAAAGTAAGGGTTGAGGTTCACTTTTTCTATATTGATATCCAGTCAGTTGTTCCAGCCCCGTTTGTTGAAAATGATGTCCTTTCCCCTTGAATAGCCTTGGCACCTTTGTGGAAGATCAGTTGATCATGTAACTATGGATATCAATATTTTAAATATTTGTTTATTATTTTTCATAATGAGCATAACGCATTTTTACCAAACAAGGAATTAGTGGGTGGGTAAAGTTATGCTGTAGGTTGATATCCCCAGAAATCTGGCAGGTAAATGGAGATATACTAATTATAAGCCCTTAAAGGACAAGGACTGTTTCTTTCATTTATTAATTGAAGAATATTGAATAAGACATACATGGTCTCTGCCCATCTCTGTCTTCATAAAGCATGCAGTCAAGTAAGGGAGACAGACAGTAAGAATGTATAAACATATGTTTGTATAACATATATTAAGTCGCCATAAAGGAGAAAAAGCAGGCTTAGTCGGTAGAATGAGCATGGGACCTTGGAAGCCCTCTCAGAAAGATTATGTATGTTCTGGTAGCTGGAGTAGCACATGCGAAATTCCTGATTAACAAAGATTAAGTTGGCATATTTGAGAAACTGAAAAGAAGCCCGTGTGTCTCTGCAAGCAGAAAGTGTTGGTACGTGACTTTGGAAATGTAAACTGAGGTCTGACCGTGCAGGGGCTTGCTGACCAAGATAAGTAGTCTGGATTTTATTTGAGTGCATTGAGAAGGCACTGAAGGTTTGTTCTTTTGTTTTTGCTTAAGACTATGTATGTCTAGATCAATACATTAAATGTAAGTAGCAGCTCAGAAACCTCCATTATGGTCTTGTCCAGTGTTTATAGCCCGCCACCCCACCCCCTGCCCACCTCCCATTAAGCAAGTACTATTCTGACACATGTCTCCATTATTGTTAGTTTTAACTTTATTCTGTTTTTGAACTTTATATAAATGAAATCACACTGTGAACTATATAAATGGAATCATTGTGTCTGGCTTCTTTCACTCAAAATGACATTGTTGAGAGTCATCCATGTTGTTGAGTGTAGCAATAATTTACTTTTCTTGCTGTATTTTGAGGGATAGTTAAGTGACTGAGTTAGTTTTTAAAAGGTGACTGGCTGTTGTATGGGAAGATAGATTACACCCAGGCAGGAGAAAAAACATGGAGACTGGGAAGGTAACTATGGAATAGACAAAGTGAGGAGCTTGGACTAGCATGAAGAAGAAAAGATACGGAATGAAATAGACAAATATGAAATGTATACTTTGGAGATAAAACTCAGGGAGTTTAGTGATACATTGGGTAAGAGTAAGAATGAGGGTAAGGGATGTATCATAGTCCCAGGTTTCTGGCTTGGCAACTGATAGATGGAGTTTCACTTTTTTTTTTTCCTCCTAGGAAGGACTGGAGGAAGGACACATTCAAGTAGAGTAAAAACTGAGTTTATTATTAGGTCTTTTAAGCTGCTTGTGATATATGAGGGAAGCTGTCAGACATCCATTTGGATTGTGGCTATGGAGCATATTGGAAAAAAGTGCAAAGTAGGGATAGTTTACAGATTATGGGGCAGCTGCCATGTAAAGAGTACTATATTAAGAAGGTTTGAATATCACCATTTTATTCAACTTCTGTTAGCTGTGTGTGTGATTAAGGGCAAACCACTTGATCTTTTTGAGGGCCATTTCTTTACATCTCTAAAATGGGAATAATACTTGGCTTCATAGAGTTAAATAAAGTGTAATATGTGAGCAAGACCACATTTTATAGTTATTTGGACCAGTGGATGCTTGGAAAAGTTTAGTCACGTGTATACAATTTGAGTTGGTAGGAAAGTCAGATTATGGAAAACCTTGAAAGGCATGGAAGAAACTTGGTATAATATGGAGCCTTAGAGTTCTTAGTACGGGAATAGATTTATCTAAATTTGATTTAAGGACACATCTTCTAAATGCTATTCAGGAAGAAGTTAAAGATGAGAAATATCTAGAAAATCAGTTGTCATAGTTGAGGATTAAGGTGCTGAGGGCCTGGCCTGACATGGATGTAGAGATCAAAGAACAAATCAGAGATTTCAGTGGAAGAAACTACAGGATTTGTTCAATGCCTCATTTTATGGCTTAACAGCGGGGGGGAAGAATCAGTGACTAAGACCATGTGACTAAGGCTTTGAGCTTGGGAAACCAGAAAAATAGTGGAAGCAATGACAAATCTGGGGTAGCCTAAAAGGAAAACTGAGTTAGGGAAAGGACAGTTCATTCAGTTTTGAATGTATGACTCTTATAGTGTGGTTGTCTTTGGGTAGGTGGATATTCTCTGGCAGTTAGATATTGTGGTAAAGACTGTAGAATTAGAAGTCAAGAGATTAATTCTTTTTTGAGTTTAATCACTAATGAGCTTTGTGGTCTTGGAAATTTTAGCATCTCAAATATTAAATGTAGTTGTCTAAAAAATGAAGCTAATACCCGCCCTGTCAGCCTTACAGGATTGCTTTGAGGATCAAATAAGAATGCTTATGAAAATACTCTGTAATTGTAAACTCCCATATAATTATAAGGTGCTAATGTTATTTCTTAGTTCAAATTAAAATGAAATACTTGGTTCAGGGCTAGAGAAGAAAAGGAGAAGATACCAAACTTCTTAAAAGTTTGTGTTTGGAACTAAATCGGAAACATCAGAAACCTTAGTCTCTGAATACATATGCCTGAAAACCTCTGTAGACTATAATTTGGGAGACTAATCTGGAAGCTGATCTTGTATATGACAGTTATGAGAACCAAAAACACAGATTGCATCTTGTCAAATGCCAGTATTTAACTTGACTTCAAGTTGGAAGTTCAAAGAACTTTTGAATTCCACCTGTATGGTTGCCCCATGTATGTTTACAGAATTTTAGAACATACCATTCTTATGTCTGTAAGCTGTACATTTTGGCCAAGGTTCCATTTAGGGTAATGTTTCAGTTTTCTTCAGCTATTTGTAAAGAAGTGATTCCTAACATTTATCAGCATTATCAGTATGGTATGTTGGTTGGCATCAGCAGCTCTGAAACCAGACTGTTTAGATTAAATCACAGCTCTGTCAATTAATGACTAGACTTGTACACTTGAGCACATCATTTAACCTCTCTTTGCCTCTATTTCCCCATCTGTAATGGGAACTAACCTGAAGGTTTTGGGGAGGATTGAATGTAGTACTGTATGGAAAGCAATTAGAATGGTACCTGGCACATAAGAAGTGCTATTTAAGTGTTAGTTGTGGTTATTATAGAACAGTTTGTTGTTATTTTGGCAGTGATCAAAGAATAAAGTACGTGAACAAGAGATTTTGATCCTCTCAGAACTTACAGCTGAGAGAAGTGGAAGGGTGTCGTGGTAAACATAATGGGCTGTAGAGTTATATTTACTTAGATTCATATAGTAATTCTGCCCCCTTTGCTTTATGGTTTCAGCAAACCACCTAATCCCTCTGAAGCTCAGTTTCTTTGCCTATGAACCAGGAGTCAATGTCTATCCTACAGAGTTGTTATGAGGATTAAATGAGATAATGTATAAAGTGTTTGACCCAGAGTAGATGCTAAAAAATGAGAGAGTTGTCTAATACCCCCGGTCCCCTGCCATACTGGTATAGAGCGGTATGGGCAGTTTGATTTCCTCTATGCTCTCTTTTTCTTTGCTTGCAATTATAGAACTTCTAAATTTCTTTCCATTTGTTAACAGAGTAAACAGCACCTGTTTAATTGGATATACCTTGAAAAGTGTATTGTCAGCTATGATTTCCCTCTTCCTTTGCTGTTTTGGGTTATGTGCTTTATTATTATGGCAAATCCTACTAGAATCAAGATGGTAGACATTATTAATTGGTCATAGAATTGGCTGCACTATAGCCTCAAAATCCTTCTTCAGGATAAGAAGCTAAAATCAGCTCATCAGACTCAATACAGTAGAGAAATCCTCTCTGCCTTAGAGCTTTCTAGAAGAAATGTTTATGGGATTATCAAACTAATATCTGAGCTGTCCATTAATCCTCTCTCAAGATATGGGCTTGTCAAACTTTATGACAAAACAGAGTGGTTGTAGAGCATTTCCTGACAGATGTGCTTATCTGTATTACAACATTGTTACACAATATGAGCATCTTTAGGCACCTTCCAGACAGGGTGCAATAATCTTAAAAGCGACTACAATGCAAAGATTGTAATGCAGTGACCCAACTAAGTGTGCATCGGAATCAGCTGGAATGTGGACTTAAAACAGACATGCTGTAGGCCTCCCCCGAGATTTATTGAATCAGATTCATCAGTAAATAGACCTTGACATGTGCATTTTGTAAAACTACCCCAGATGATTCTATTTATGCCGCTGGTTAAAAACAACTCAAATACTGTCAAGACTGTTAGGGAATCAGCTATCCTCATATACTACTGACTGGTATGAGGGTGAATTGATATATAGCACAGCCTATAGAACTGTTTTGCAGTATCTATCAAAATTTCAAACTTTCCAATAGGAATACATACCTGCACAAAGATCTAGTTTCAAGAAAGTTCCCTGTTGTATAATATCAAACAATTGTGAGCAACTAAGTGATTGTCCGTACACAGATGGTTAAGTACATTGAGTTAAATACCACAAGGAAACTATGTAAAGAATAAGGTATACATGAAACATATACATGCCAAGGTAGAAAGATATCTAGGATATATTGTTAAGTTGAATAAGCAAGTTACAGAATAAACCCTATTTTTAAAATTTTGTATCTAAATATATAGAGAAAGATTTGGAAGAATACTCATCAAAATATTTACAGTGGTTATCCATGACAGAAGAATGGGAATGATGGAGGAGGGAGGCATAAACCTTTCTACTTTTGTGTTTAAAATATTTGCTGGGAACGTGGGTGGCTCAGTCGGTGAAGCATCTGACTTGAGCTGAGGTCGTGATCTCACGGTCTGTGAGTTTGATCCCTGCGTCAAGTACTGTGCTGACAGCTCAGAGCCTGGAGCCTGCTTCGGATTGTGGGTCTCCCTTTCTGTCCCTCCCCCACTCACGCTTTGTCTCTCTCTGTCTCCCAAAAATGAATAAATGTTAAAAAAATTATTTTAAATGTGTGCAATAAGATTTTGTTATTTTTGTAATGATAAAGAGAACCACTGGGCAAAACATGAATGATTTAAAGGAAGCTTGTATGGAACCTAATTTATATGTGTCAAAACATTGCTTACTTTGGAAATACCAATTTTAACCTGAGACTTACAATTTCTAACTTGGGAAACATAAAGGAATGCAAAACAATTTTGGATGTTTGCTAAGAGGATAAAATTTTGTTACTGAAATTGTGAAAGTAATTGAGAGTTTCAAATAGATAAGCATTTAAAGTAAAAGGCGTTTACCTTGTATCAGAATTATATTGGCTACTTGTTTTAAAAATCCTTAGTGCTTGTGTATATCTGGATATGGCAATTGAGTACAGGACATTGTAGTGACTTTTTTTTCAATTGATAAGCCTCTAGCCTGTGGGGATATTAACACCTTTTAATCTCCTCTTTTAAAACTTTAGGCCCGATGAGAGAAAGGGAAAGTTAAGGATGCTGGAGCAGAACAATGGATTTCTCTTTCTCTTTCATGCAAGGGATCATGGGAAACACAATTCAGCAACCACCTCAACTCATTGACTCCGCCAACATCCGTCAGGAGGATGCCTTTGATAACAACAGTGACATTGTTGAAGATGGTGGCCAGACACCATATGAAGCTACCTTGCAGCAAGGCTTTCAGTATCCACCTACAACAGAAGATCTTCCTCCACTCACAAATGGCTATCCACCATCGATCAGCATGTATGAAACTCAAACCAAATACCAGTCATATAATCAGTATCCCAATGGGTCAGCCAATGGCTTTGGTGCAGTTAGAAACTTTAGCCCCACTGACTATTACCATTCAGAAATTCCAAACACAAGACCACATGAAATTCTGGAAAAACCTTCTCCTCCGCAGCCACCACCTCCTCCTTCGGTACCACAAACTGTGATTCCAAAGAAGACTGGCTCACCTGAAATTAAACTAAAAATAACCAAAACTATCCAGAATGGCAGGGAATTGTTTGAGTCTTCCCTTTGTGGAGACCTTTTAAATGAAGTACAGGCAAGTGAGCACACAAAATCAAAACATGAAAGCAGAAAGGAAAAGAGGAAAAAAAGCAACAAGCATGACTCATCTAGATCTGAAGAGCGCAAGTCACACAAAATCCCCAAATTAGAACCAGAGGAACAAAATGTAAGTTGAAACATTTGAAAAATTTTGTAACCTTTCAGATTTACTGGAAGTCCAAGAAATATTTTTCAGTTTTTATCTCTTCAAATATAAATATTCCTGATAACTTCTTTCTTCTAATCCCTAGTAAGGAACTTGGGATGTTATTATAGGTGCTGAGTAAGAAATTTTTTGAATAAATGAATGGACATCATTAGAGGGAAGAAATATTTTTAAGACATCGGACACTAAGAATCTTGCTGCTTATGTTTCTTTGTCTAATAGCTTCACTTATTTCTATTTGCTTATAATAAATTCCTGGTTTCTAAAGATGAAGAAAGGCAGAGAAGATGGTTAATTATATTGGTTTTCTTTATTTTGAACTAACTTTTCCCCGGAGAGCTTAGATTTAAACACTCATTACCATTGTATTTGCTACAAAATAATGTGAATAAAGGAACTCTTTGTATTAAAATCAGAGTTAGTATTCATATATATTAAAACTTTAGGTGGACTGTATGTTAACTAAAACTGAAATAAAAAAATCTTCAGGTGGAATTTTTATAAAAGTCATTCTTCATAGGTAACTTAAGATGCATGCTGCCAATTTTTCAAAATATCTCTGAGGTTTCAGTATGAATTTACTTAATAATAGGTATGTAACAGATCAATCCTAGCTTGAATGAAGAGTTTTTAATTACTATTCTAATACATGATATGAATTGAAGACATTTCCCAGACATTGATTTGAGAAGAAATAGATATTTTTATAATACTAGTCTGCTTTTCTGTCTGATCTGGTATGCCTGAATAAGTTAATTTATTATCTTCTGTTTAAAGAAATGTTTACTTCATACCAACTCACCTTTCCCTCAGTAGCTGGGTTCCAGTACTTCATTCAACTCAAATGTGATCATTTTCTAGAGTAAAAGGCCACACTGATTCTAGACTCTCATGAGTCCCGGTGTAATATTTCAGTTTTTCTCATTTTTCTATAGTTTTATTTATTAATTTAACGATACTGTTTAAGTATCTACTCTTAAAGTAGGGCAAGGAATGAAAGTAAAGATGCGTACTTCCAGGTTGCTTATATTCTAGTAAGAGGAGCCAGAAAATACATGCATACATATGTACATACATTCAAACATACATATAATATAGTTTGTATAGTATAGTATAGTAGGATAGTATAGTATAGTATAGTTTAGGTAGTATTAAGTGCTGTAAAGAAAATAAAACTGGGTAATGAGATAAAGAGTAATTAGAGACACTTTAGCTATTCTGGTGTCTTAGTTCTGCATTTGTAAAATGAAGGCTTTGTAGCTAAGTGTTTTCTGAAATGCCTACATTTCTGAAATCATTTCTTAAATGCCTCACCCCTTGAACTTAGCTCACATAGTATCTTTTACAGACTGTATAAGTACAGCCAAGTGAGCACACATTGAGCACATCAATTACTTCATTAAGTAAATGAATAAATGGAAGGAGAAAAGTTAACTTTTTGCATTCCAGATGCATTCACTGTAGCATTTTTTCCCTAGACCTACAGTGAAAAGGTATGTGATACACTGTGACCCTTGGGAATCACAAAAATGCATAAAACCTGAATTTGGTTAAAACCAGAGCTAAAGCTTAGTTCCTGAGAACTGTTTTGTTGGCCCATCTTGCTTTTGCTCTAGACAATCTGGCAGATAGGAGAATATCCAATTTTACTTACTGGGCTAGACTTTTTACCTCTTTTGACAAGGTACATTAAAAATATATTTCAAAATAGAAACAGGTCTGGAAGCATTTAGAGGCAGGATAAGACAATCTGCTTACTTTTTATATCCTTTTTATTTTATTGGAATCTAGGAAAATTGAGTGCAATGATATTTAATAGTCCCTTTATAATGAGATTTTAAGTTGTTTTTTTTAATTTATTTTGAGAGAGAGAGAGAGAGAGAGAGAGAGAGCAGGGGAGGGGCAGAGAGAGGGAGAGAGAATCCCAAGCAGGCTCCACACCACCAGCATGGAGCCCGACATGGGGCTCAAACTCATGAACCGTGAGATCATGACTTGAGCCAAAACCAAGAGTTGGAAGCTTAACCTACTGAGTCACCCAGGCACTCCTAATAGTGAGATTTTAAAGCCCATTCTGTCTTTGTTGGATATGTGCTATGCCTAGCTCTTTGTATCACTTAAACCTTGAGTTAATTGTTATATCCAAGGATTCAAATGATTAGATACAATTTAAAAGTTTTAGTTCATTTTCTTTTTGGTAAATCATGTGGGGCATAGTTTAATATGTCATTATTTAGGATCTTACAGTATCTTGAGGTAAAAGAATATCAATTTGACTGAAGGTATAGATGTAGTATTGATTGCACTAAATATTACCAAGACCATTGCCTGAAAGTTGAGTTTTTGGTGAAAATCCAGGTTTTCCTTCCCCTCCCCCATCCTTTTTGTCCTTGCCCCCTTTCCCTCTCCCCCAATGTTTCTCTCCCTCTTTCTCTTTGTTACTCTCCCTTCACTCCTCCCTTTTCTTCTAAAGAGAAAAATGAGAAGATCTTGTTAGTTGAATTTTGATTAATTAAAATTTATCACACATAGGGGACAGAGCTAAAGAAGTGGGCACCATAAAAGTTGTACTCCATTCTGATAATAGAACTTTAAAGCTAGAGCCTCCCAAGACTCCTGTGAGTGTCATGCTTCACTAAACTATGCAGATGACCAGTAATGTGCACAAAATGATTGGTTTTGTAACTTTGTTTTCTTTTTTTTTTTATTATTAGGTTTCCTTAACTTAAACAACATTTATTTTGTTTCCCTTAGGATAGTTTTTCGTGTTTTAATTTTTGACACCGTTGTGCCTCCTCGTTGTTACTAAGGGTCCAAGCACTTGGTGTTTAGCATCGTAGAGGCCTTAGAAATGAAAGGGAAGCCCAGGTGAGAGTCTGCTGACGCAACTGGACAGCTCCCCTCTCCAGATGCTTTAGGGAAGCATAATGAGAACTGAGTGCTTGGAGGAAAAGTTCGAAATGTCCTTAAGCTGGATTTGTTTTCATATGTATTTTTGTTCCCTAAAAACCCAGTCATAAGTTCTTTTTTGAGCAGTCTCATTTAAAATAATCCTTAATGATTTCACTCACTACTTTTTTCTTTTTTTCTTGGTATTTGATCTATAAGTATCTCCTCCCAGTTCTGGGCTGTTTGGCCTTCTAAAGAGTGGCTGTTATTTGGAACGACCTAAGTATATCTTCTCAACAATAAAATGTGTCCAAACATCTAGGCAGCAGGAGACCTGAGATCACTACTGAAATTGTATATTCTGTAAAGCTGGTGGAGCTGTTTTCCCTCCTATCAAATTAGAAACATGTGAAAATGTTTCTGCATGTCTTCCTCCCTGGCAGGTGTAATGCCTCAGGCATGTGAGCGTAGGCCCTATTCAAACATTGGTCTTCCACCAGCACCACAGTGGGCTTATCCACTAAGACTAGTCTCATTAACTCTTAGCTTGCCATTTTCATTTATAAAAAGCCAAATAGCTTCCGGTCCCCTCAGCACTAAGTTAGAGCTTATATTTGGTTCTCTAGCCTCAGAGTATTAGGTCTTAAAATTCTTCGAAACTGTTTAAGTGCAAAATGTTCCTTTTGTACAGATGTTTTAACGTTTAAGGTTATGACCTTAAATAGTTATTTAGAAAGTAATACAGAAAGATGCAC
Organism: Acinonyx jubatus; assembly: GCF_027475565.1. NCBI lineage: Eukaryota > Metazoa > Chordata > Mammalia > Carnivora > Felidae > Acinonyx > Acinonyx jubatus. The sequence continues at coordinate 43,239,777 of NC_069382.1, forward strand.
GAACAATTTACTGCCTTTGAATTTTTCTTTCCACCTTAAATGTTGACATAAATTTTGGGTTTTTTAAAAGAATGTGATTTTGCTTAATGTTTTGAAAATTATTAGGGATTAGGAATTCTAGATTTGATGCATATTATTCATTTTAATAAATCTCTTGGGTTTTAATAAAAGTACTAGACCAAATTCTTTAAAAAGGAGTATTTTGGATAATGTAATTTTATTTTAGCTGTTTTCTTAACATTTTTTTTCCTGTTTAAGAAACTTGTTGTTATTTTTTCCTGGAATATAGGTCTTTCCATATGGAATCAACTAAAAATGTAAAAAAGAGGTATATACCCATAAAATCAAAAATTTAAAACTAAGGAGAGCTAACTCACTGTCATCTTTTTCTCAGAGTCTCTCTTCCTAACGCAACACTGTTAGTACCAAAAGGTATTTCTTGTCCTTACTTGATTTAAATCTCTTTTAAGCTTATCTATCCTTTGAACAACTAATGGAAAATGGATATTATACCCAGAAGTGTTTTATCTGTTGGCATTTTCTGACTCATTTTTCTTGACTCCTAAGCATTTGACTTCCAGTGACCATTTTGTCTTAAAAACTTCCCTTAATTGGTGTTTGTGATACTATGCTATCTGTTTATCTTCTTACCCTTTTTTTTTGAGCTCAAATCGTAGATCTCTAAATGCCTACTAGATATTTCTATTTTGCCCATGTATTAGCATATCTTGCAATGTATATTTCCTTTTTATCATTTCAGCATCCTTATTTGACTTTCTTATTTTTCTTTCTTTTATATAGTCTTGAAAGCTTAGAATAAATCTTAAGCTTGCTTCTCTCCCTTGCCATTGTTTTCCTTTTAAAATGGCTGTATAAACAATTTTAGTTCTGTGAAAGTGATTTTAACAGTGTTTCAAGCTAGCCTGAAGTTGAAAAGCAAGCATTCTGGAACAAACCAAAACAATCAAAAAAAGATAAGGCATTTGAGGGGCGCCTGCGTGGCTCAGTCAGTTGAGGGTCCGACTTCGGCTCAGGTCATGATCTCGCGGTCCGTGGGTTCGAGCCCCACGTCGGGCTCTGTGCTGACAGCTCAGAGCCTGGAGCCTGCTTCTGATCCTGGGTCTCTCTCCCCCACTCTCACTTTGTCTCACTCTGTCTCTCAAAAAAAAATAAATGTAAAAAAAATTTTTTTTTAAAAAAGATAAGTCATTTGAATAATAAACAGTTTTGAAGGAAATCCTTGTCTTTAATCCAGAAAGGGAAGAATGTTAATGGGCTTCAGACCAGTTCTTACAATAATAGTAGGATTTTGTTGTGTGGCAAAGATGAGTCACTTCTTATCTGTCTGCCCTCAAAAGGAGTCACAGAGATCCCTTACACCCAGACATCATGAAGAGTGAGTGTGCGGAGGAGGACAACTCACTTTCTTAGCGGCATATGTGCTTCCTCAAGCGGTCTTGTCTTCCTGCAGTAGCTGAAGAATGAGAAGTTAAGGTGAAGGCTTAAGCTGTATCTGTAGATTGAAGTGAAGCTACTGAAAGGGACTATGCAAATGTGGACAGTATTTCCAAACTGCTTTATTATTATACCAGTGATCAGGAAGACAGTTTCCACTTGAACACAGATTTTTCTTTCCTTGCTCAATGAGTGTGTCCTATTGGATTATGTGGTACCACCACAGACACATCTGACAGCGAATTTTGTGCCCATCGACAAGTTGCCACTACCTTTTTTCACCTGGGCTGTTTTCAGTAACCTAATTAAACATTCTGCTTCTCCTCTTGCTTCTATTTTCCGCATAATAGTTAACATGATCTTTAATGCATAAAGTGGTGTGTGTTACTTCTCTACCTAATCCTCTTCAGTAGCTTTTTACTGCACTTAAGATAAAACATTTGAATATACTTGTGAGGCCCTCATAATGTACCCTGTCTCCCCTCTCTCATCATGTAACCTCTCTCTCCTTTGGGCAATTAAGTCAGTTGTAATGGCCTTCCTACCATTACAATTTCCTACCATGAAATTTCTACCTTTTTTTTCTTAATTAAAAAAAATTTTTTTTAATGCTTTTATTTATTTTTGAGAGAGAGAGAGAGAGAGAGAGACTGAGTGCAAGCAGGGGGAGGAGCAGAGAGAGAGACACACAGAATCTGAAGCAGGCTCCAGGCTCTGAGCTGTCAGCACAGAGCCGGACGTGGGGCTTGAACTCATGAACCACAAGATCATGACCTAAGCCGAAGTCGGACGTTCAACCGACTGAGCCACCCAGGCACCCCTCTTAAATTTTTTTAATGTTTACTTTTGAGAGAGAAAGAGAGAGAGACACACACACACACAGAGAAACAGAGCATGAGTGGGGGAAGTACAGAGAACGAGGAAGACACAGAATCTGAAGCAGTCTCCAGGCTCTGAGCTGTCAGCATAGAGCGTAATGTAGGGCTCGAATTCATGAACAATGAGATCCTGACCTAAGCCGAAGTTGGAGGCTTAACTGACTGAGCACCCAGGCCCCCTGAAATTTCTACCTTTTTAAATCCCAGGAACTGCACACATGCCATGACTTCATTCTGGAATGTTCTTCCCACTTTTTACTAGACTATTCATCCTTTGATTCTCAGATTACAATTTACTTTTTCAGAAAGGCCTTTCTTGACCTTCATATTTAAAGATGCACCCCCCCCTTTATTTCTCTTCATACATTTACATTGTATAAGTGTATGTTTTTATTTGTTTAGTGTCTGTCTGTCCTACCCAACTGTAAGCTCTTTGAGGTGATGAATCAAATCTATTAGTTTCATCATTGCATACCCACCTTCTAGAACAGTGCCTGGAAATTCATAGGCAGTGTTGAGTAAATGACTGATACTTGGAGTTTAGGGTATTAGTCTGGCTTATCATTTCCTTGTAGTTAAAAATCTTTCTACAATTTTTTAAAAAAAAAAATTTTTTTTTTCAATGTTTATTTATTTTTGGGACAGAGAGAGACAGAGCATGAACGGGCGAGGGTCAGAGAGAGAGGGAGACACAGAATCGGAAACAGGCTCCAGGCTCTGAGCCATCAGCCCAGAGCCTGACGTGGGGCTCGAACTCACGGACCACGAGATCGTGACCTGGCTGAAGTCGGACGCTTAACCGACTGCGCCACCCAGGCGCCCCTCTACAATTTTTTATTTAATAAAACTTTATTTTTACTGGTATTACAACAGTGTCCTGAATTAATTGAATTGACAATTTTAAGTAGCTTCTAGAATTACTCATATTTTTAAATTGGAACTAAGACCTAATTTGATACATATATCTTTCTTTATGCCATCTAAATTAAATTCTGTTCTTTGACAAGTGAGAAGTCTTTTAAATCTTTTTTTTTTTAATTTTTTTTTTAACATTTATTTATTTCTGAGACAGAGAGAGAGAGAGCATGAACAGGGGAGGGGCAGAGAGAGAGGGAGACACAGAATCCAAAGCAGGCTCCAGGCTCTGAGCTGTCAGCACAGAGCCCGACGTGGGGCTCGAACCCACGGACTGCGAGATCATGACCTGAGCCGAAGTCGGACGCTTAACCGGCTGAGCCACCCAGGCGCCTCTTAAATATCTTTTTAATTATAAAAGTAATATGCTTTATACAGAAAGTACCAATAACACAAAAATATAGATCTTCCTGGAGCACCTGGGTGGCTCAGTGGGTTACATGTCCGACTCTTGGTTTCAGCTCAGGTCATGATCTCATCATTCTGAGAGTTCGAGCCTCAGGCTCGGTGCTGACAGTGCAGAGCCTGCTTGGGATTCTCTGTCTCCCCATCTCTATGCTCCTCCTCCATTCACACTGTCTCCGTCTCTCTTAAAATAAATAAATAAATAAACTTAAAATATATATAGATAGATAGATCTTCCTTCACCATTTCCTTAATCTCATTCCCCAAAGATAACTACTCTTATCAATTTGATATAAAATGTATCAAATACTTTTCAAGGCATGTACAGACTATTTTAAAATAAAAAGTTGGAAGATGTTGATAGATATGTAGATTACTGACATGGAATAGTGCTATACTTACTATCCTCTGCTTAGATTTTCTCATTTTGTTTTCTGTAAATAGTTCCCTAAAATGTAATTGCTCAATTGAAGACGGACATATTTTGAAGTTTGATAGATATTTCCAAATTGTCTTCCCTAAGGGTTCCAGAAAAATAATTTTTAAGTAACCTATTTGTGGATTTTATGATTAGAAAAATAATGTTTATCATAGACAATTTGACAAATACAGAAAAGCACACCAAAAAAAATCACTTTTTCCATCACCTGGTGGTATTCTAGTTTTTCTTTCTGTGTACTTAGAAAAAATTATTTTTCCAAGATTGGAATCATACTATACAGATTGGTTTGCAATTTGCTCTTTTCAAAAAATGTTATATTATTTTCTCATGTCCATATATATATATATATATATATATATATATATATGTGTGTATATATATATATATATATATATGTGTATATATATATATATTTTTTTTTTAAAGATCTTATTTTTAAGTAATCTCTACACCCAACATAGGGCTCAAACTCACAACCCCAAGGTCAAGAATCACATGCTTCACTAACTGAGCCATCCAGGCACCCCTTCCATGTCATTTTAAAATTCATTTATATTTCTTCGCTATCTAGTTATAATGTATTTAACTAATTTATGTTACTAGACATTTAGATTGTTTTCTAATTTGCTTTTATAAATGGGACTGGTGTGCATATCTGTGTGTGTGTATATATTTATACCTCTCCACGCTTTTTCAACATACATATGTATTTAGAAGTGGAACTTCTGGAACAGCGTCTTAAAATTTAAGGCTTTTCATTCATGCCAGATTGCTCTCCAGGAAAATTCCAAATTATATCTTACTAGCAATCTCAGAGTACTCATTTTTCTGCACCCTGTTAGGTCTAAAAAAATAAATACATAAATAAAATAAATTAAGTTTTAGAAGTGATGAAATAAGAAATGAGAGATACAGCTATGGCGTGGAATAGACCATGAATGTTAAGACATCGTGCACTGCATACGTTGTATTCTTACTACCTACATTATCCAGTTAATAAATGTCCTTTATTCTCTTTGTGATTTAGTTTTGATTCTTTTTTGTGTATGTCACTATTCTTTGGTTGGCTGCCATTTTATTTTTTTTAATCTATACCTTTTCACCCAGAGACCAAATGAGAGGATTGACACTGTGTCAGAAAAACCAAGAGACGATCCAGTACTAAAAGAGGAACCCCCGGTGAGTTGTTATATTGAATACTGTCTAATCAAGTATGGTGTGAGAAGGTGAAAGCAGGGTGATTAAAATATAACACATGTTTACACATATTATTATAGTTCCATACTTCTGGATTTCCAAAATTATACTGAAATAAATCTTGGAGCTGGTTTAAGAGGTAGATACTTTGACTGAATTATTCTCCTTTTCAAAACTATGACCACTTTTTCTTATCAAAGTATAATCAACATGTAGCATTGTATTAGTTTCAGGTGTACAACATATTGATTTGATATGTGTATACATTGCAAAATTATCACCTCAATATGTGTAATTACCATCTGTCACCATACAAAGTTACAAAAATATTTTTATGACACCTTTTTAATGGATTATGTGAATTCTCAAGGTCTCTTATCGATAAGACATCAAGAATATCAGTCCTATTTTCAATATTTGGAGTGAAGCTTATTGTTTTCCTTCTCTTCCTTTTTGCTAGTTATGGATAGGTATCAGGGAAAATATAATTGAAGATAAATTTTACTAGGTTAACATGTTTAATGTACTTGTACATAATGTCTTTTTTTAACTTTGTCTGCTAATGAAGTTTTATGACCTTTTCCTGTAGGTTCAGCCAATATTATCTTCTGTTCCAACAACAGAAGTGTCAGCCGGTGTTAAGTTCCAGGTTGGCGATCTTGTTTGGTCTAAGGTGGGAACCTATCCTTGGTGGCCTTGCATGGTTTCAAGTGATCCCCAGCTCGAGGTTCATACCAAAATTAACACAAGAGGTAACTAAAGGCATAAATAGATATTAAATAAAAGGTGGGGGGGGGATTGAATCTTAAATATTGTATATAAGAGTGTGCACATAATATACCATCTGACACCAAAATATCAGGGCTTTTTTATGTTTATTTTTGAGAGAGAGAGACAGAGACAGAGACAGAGCACAAGTGGGGAAGAAGAGAGTGAGGGAGACACAGAATCTGAAGCAGGCTCCAGGCCCAAGCTATCAGCACAGAGCCCCACACAGGGCTTGAACTCACCGACTGTGAGATCATGACCTGAGCTGAAATTGAATGCTTAACCAACTGAGCCACCCAGGTGCCCCCAAAATATCAGTTTTTAATTACTAGTGATAGAATTCTGGTCATCTTAATGGGCAGAAAGCCTCTACACCTGAGACAGCCCTTGTTTTCCCTTTTACCACTCTGCATTTTATAATTTCTTCGTGCTGCTTCTTTAAAAAACCTTTATCTGACTGACCTCTCATATGAATTCCAAAAGAAAGCAGATGGGTAAGTAATAAGATGTCTTATATGGGGGAAAAAAAAAGATGTCTTATATGAGCTTAGTGGGCATTTGGGCCATGCTTTCTCGCTGTACGTTTTATTTCATCATTGACTACTATGGATAGTAATTTTTTACCCACACAGTGTTTTCAATCCTGATGAAATTTTCACAATGCTTTTTTTGCCTCCTTCAATCCGTTTTTTAATCTGTAAATTTACTGAGACATCCTTATAAATTCAATACAACATAGATGTACAGCTTGAATCTAGCTATTTAGCATAGAATCCTACCTTAGGAATATTAATGTTAAGAAAAAGATGTTTTCTAACTTTTCTCCATTTCTTTTCATGGGTTTGACCAAAACATGTTGACTAGATTATTGGGATTCTAGAATTTGGAATGGACTTGCTTAGTTAGCCAGAAGAAGGTTTGAGCTTGGAATTTATTTCTGGATATTTGTTTTGTGAACTCACTCTTCTTACATGTTGAGTTCCTTATTGTTTGTGACAACTCTGCACCTATTTTTCTCTTTAAAATTTCTTTCTTGCTTCCTGTTCATTGTTATGAAAAGAAAAAATGTCTACATAAGTCTTGCAAGTCAGATTTGTGACAAGATCAGCCATATCTATAACTTTTGTGCTACATAGCCAGTAATCTGCCCTGGTACAGGAGGCAATTATCTGTCATTATAACCTGCTAATTAAAGGTTGGGTAACTGGAAGCATCAATGGAGCAGACGTAAAAAAACAAAAACAAAAAAACCCAGCATTGTGGAATGTCTACTTTTGTGGAGGGCACTATGTTAAGCATTTCTCTTATGTATTTTATGCAGTCCACATAGCAGCAACACTATGAAGTAGGTACTATTATTATCCTTATGTTTTGAATAAGTAAATAGAGTTTCAGAGAGACATATCCAGAACCTCCACTCTTAAACATACTGTGTATTGAAAGGAAAGTTAATTGAATTCACCTAATCATAATTTACTAAGGTTGGAGGAAGGCAGTCAGTCCTAGTTCTTTCATTTATTACTTATTACTCAGAGTGTTGGACTAGTAATCTCTGAAATACCTTGAAGGTTTAATAATCTATGATTTTATGAATGGGAGAAGAAAGGGACAAGGATTTCCCAAAAGGAGCAAGCTGCCTTCTTTTTTTAAAAGTTTTATTTTAATTCCAGTTAACATACAGTGTTATATTAGTTTCAGGTGTACAATATAGTAATTCAGCATTTCCATACATCACCCAAAGCTCATCACAAGTGCACTCCTCAATCTCCATCACCTACTTAACCCATCCGCCCCCCACCTCCCCTCTGATAACAAATCAGTTTGTTCTCTATAATTAAGAGTCTGTTTCTTGATTTGTCTCTCTCTTATTTTTTTCCCTTTCCTTGTTTTGTTTCTTAAATTCCATGTATGAGTGAAATCACATGGTATTTGTCTTTCTCTAACTGACTTATTTTGCTTAGCATATTACCCTCTAGCTCCATCCATGTCATTGCAAATGGCAAGGTTTCATTCTTTTTGATGGCTGAGTATTATTCCATTGTATATATATACCACTTCTTCTTTATCCATTCATCAATTGATGGATACTTGGGCTGCTTCCATATCTTAGCTATTGTAAATAATGCTACTATAAACATAAGGGTGCATGGATCCCTTTGAATTAGTATTTTTGTATTCTTTGGGTAAATACCCAGTAGTGCAATTGCTGGATCATAAGGTAGTTCTGTTTTTAAGGAATCTCCATGTTTTTGAGGAATCTCCATATTTTTTTCCAGAGTGGCTGCACCAGTTTGCAATCCCACCAACAGTGTAAGAGGGTTCCCCTTTCTCCGCATCCTTGCCAGCACCTGTTGTTTCTTGTGTTGTTAATTTTAGCCATTCTGACAGGTGTAAGATGATAGTTCATTGTAGTTTTTGATTTGCATTTCCTTGATGATAAATGACGATGAGCATCTTTTCTTGTGTCTTTTAGGGCCAAACCTTTTTAAATAACATAATCCATGTACCTATCTGGGCTTCTAGAGCTGAGATATTATTATCATGTGATAATTATCAAGCTCTTTAATTCTCTCCCGTTAGAGCATGCTTCTGAGATTATATAGTTTCACCTGTAGTTACTTTATGAAAACCTGCTAATTTCAGCTTTTTTATGCGATATAAGTGAAAGCACAATTTATGCTGCATCTGTGTTTCAAAGGAAGTGTTTCAGTTTAGTTTTATGAATTAATCTAATTTGGTATCCCCTAGACAATCTTCTACTTTACTGCTGGAAGAACTGATTTTGTTTGCATTATTGAGAAAACTGGAATTCTGAGAACTTAGAAATTTTTAAAAATTTAAATTAATTAAAAGTGTATTCTGATATTTTTAATGTTTTTTTTCTGCAGTAGTTTTTAAAATAACCGCTTTTTGATATATGCATTACATGCCAATTCCGTGCAATTCAGTGATTTTTTAGTACATTTACAGAGTTGTGCAGCCAGCATTACATCTAATTTTATTTATTTATTTTTTATAAAGTATTTTTTTAATGTTTATTTATTTATTTATTTTGAGAGAGAGAGAGTGTGTGCATGCACTTAGAGAGAGAGGGAGAGAATCCACGCTGACAACATGGAGCCCAATGCAGGACTGGAACTAACCAACCATGAGATCATGACCTGAGTTGAAATCAGGAGTCAGACACTTACCAACTGAGCCATCCAGGCACCCCTCTACATCTAATTTTAGAACATTTTCAGGGTGCCTGGGTGGCTCGTCGATTGAGTGTCTGAATCTTGATTTCCACTTAGGTCATAATCCCAGTGTGGTAGAATTGAGCCCCATGCTGAGCCCCATGCTGTACTCCAGGCTGAGCACAGAAACTGCTTAAGATTCTCTCTCTCTCTCTCTCTCTCTCTCTCTCTCTCTCTCTCTCTCTCTCCCCCTCTCTCTCTCTCCCCCTCTCTCCTCTCCCCCTCTCCCTCCCCCTCTCCCTCTCCCTCTCCCTCTCCCTCTCCCTCTCCCTCTCCGTCTCCCTCTCTCTCTCCCTCTCCCACCCCCGCCTTCTCCCCCTCTTCCTGTCCCCCTCTTCCCCGCTTTCACATGCGTGCTCTCTCTCTCTCTCTAAAATAATAATAATCCATTATATGTTATCATTATGTTTTTATGAAAAATAACTATTTTCTCAAAAATATTAATGAGGAAGAAGAGTATCATTTTACATTGTTACAAATCTCTTTAATGTCTGACTTAAGTGAAGATACTAGATACTCATATCTGCCTATACATTCAGTCTGTTATGATTTGTTGTTTTGGTTGAAATATATGAAGATGATCTGGCCTCAGGTGCATAGTCAGAAAGGGATAGTGTATTTTAATAGCCTTTTTAGATAATTGTGGATATATTTCTCTGATATTCTACCCATACTCAACAAGTGGTGGGTAAGTTGGAATAGAGAGCCTAAAATCGTATCAATAAACTTTTTGCACTTTGTTACATTAGAATCCGTTGGTTCTGTCTTGCACTTTGAATGAATCTTTTACTTTACATGATTTTGTAATATCATATATTGGCCACTTAAAAAATATTGGTTTTACCAAGTGAGACATATCTTCCAAATGTTGACACATTCCTCTATAGATGTATTTTTAAATCATATTTAGTTTACATGACCAGTTATTTCATCAGAAAATTCTTTGATTATTGGGAATTTGGAAGACTCACAGGGATAAATACTGGTTTTGCAAAATTCTAATTTTTGCTTGAAAGATCAAATTTTATTATTGGCACAAGTAGTGTCAGTTGATTTCCTTGAAAGAGCAAAGTTGCTTTTGAGGAAATATCTGCCAGATGCTCAATTTCAAATAATCATAGGTTTTCTGCCAGTCATTCTTTGAAATATGGTGTTTTGTGAGAAAGTGGCCAGTGACCTTGCAATTCAAACAACCGCACAGGTTCTTTTCCTCAAGATAACTGTCACACTTCAGTATGTACTTTATGCATTCTTCCCGTTTTATCACACAGAATATTAAAGACATGTATCCAAGGGTTGAGATTTAGTAAAATTAATCATTTTTACTGCATCATGAAGGACATTAAATAAAACTGGCTTTTTTTTTTTTTTTTTTAACTGCCAGTGTGTGGTTGTGAAGAATGTGATACTAGTATAGTTTGGTGTCACTCTCTGGTTTTATTTTTGCTAACATGCCAGCAGTCTTATCTGCAATTGTTCCTGTAGTATTAAGTGCAAATGTCAACAAAGTGAAACAATAATAACATCTTGGTATTATTATAAAGATAGTTTTGACCTTACAGGATCCGTGAGTCTGTGGCCTCTTCCCCTCCCCTGTTTGTATAGCGCACTTTTATATGTCCAGAAAAGCAATTTGACCAGCATTCATTCATTCATTTTTGAGAGAGAGAGAGAGAGAATGGGAGAGGGGCAGAGAGAGAATCCCAAAAAGGCTCTGTGTTCTCTGCATTGAGCCAGATGCAGGGCTCAAACTCACCAACCGTGAGATCATAACCTGAGCCGAAATCAAGAGTCAGACGTTTAACCAACTGCCACCCAGGCGCCCCTGACAGGCACTTTTAAAGTCCAAGAAAATATGTTATACATTTTTGGAAGGAAGAAAATATTTATTTAGACACAGATTTGTTTGTAAAAAGGTTTAAGACAAGGAAAAGTAAGTTGTGTAACCAAGATAAAAAATCTGATAATTAGCAGAATTTCTGATTTCCTTTCTCTTAAAACTTGCTGTACTAATTTTAATCATTTGGGAGTGATTTTTTACAGTAACTATTAGTTGTGTAATTGGCTGGTGTTGGATTATATCTTTGGACAATGCAAAGTGTACAAGTTTTAATAGGAGTAATGCTAGGGAACCTGGCTTAGGTTCACATTTTTGGCAGAGTATATGTGGGTGCTTATGGTCTGAAATGCTTAGTAAGAATTTTTTCTTACAGGTGCCCGGGAATATCACGTCCAATTTTTTAGCAACCAGCCAGAGAGGGCCTGGGTTCATGAAAAGCGAGTACGAGAGTATAAGGGTCATAAACAGTATGAAGAATTATTGGCTGAAGCAACCAAACAAGCCAGCAATCACTCTGAGAAACAAAAGGTAACTGACAACGTATTAACATTACCAATCAAATATAGTTGTTAGGGAACTTAATAATTTAGTAGAATTTTTCATACTTAAATTCAGACAGTTGTTAGAATGATTTGTTATTTTAACCTAAGTTCAGTTTTAATAACTTATTTTTATGTTGGTAAGTTTTATATTTCATATAAACAACATTAGAGTACTATTAAGAACTTGAACTCTGCTTAATACATTGTTGGATTCTATTTTGAATTGAATTACTGTACATAAGACTAGAAGATGCTAGTGAAATGTTGATTTTGCCAGGGAATTTTATTCTTTTTCCTATTTCAACATCTTTCCATAATTCTCTTTAGTCTTAGTAAATTGTTTTGTGAAAGTAAAGCTTCTGAAATATTTAGTGAGCACCTACTGTGAGACAGGCACTATTTTAAGCATTTTATGTATATTAATTCACTTACTCTTCATAACAACCTAAGTGAGGTAGATACTATTATTCCTATTTCTACAAATGAAGAAATTGAGACATAGAAAACTTAAACAATGGATTCAGCCAAGATCACACTTGATGGAACCAAGAAATATGTTTGTGGTGGTGGATGTTTTAGAATTAGGACATCAACTCTTGATAATCTATCTGGTTGACATTTTTAAACTCAACTAATTTTAGGATGGGTCTCTTGTGATTCCAAAATTGTTCATATTTTTACACTTTAAAAGCTAAGTTTTATCACAGAGGATTTTAGTATTTTCAGACTTAACATTTTACAGATTTATACATCAGTGTTCCACATATACCATCCCCTCTCATAGTTTCCTTAGCTAATTTTGGACTCCCTCCAGTCTAACCCCCTGGAGAATTCATAGTTGCTTTGGTCATCTCACATACTTTTATTCAAAGTTTTCTTATGTGTTTTGCCACCTCAAAGTCTTCTGATCAACAATGATAGAGACCTATGGAAACCGATTCAGGGTTATTTTTTCTCTCATGCATTGCTTCTTTCCTATGTCGTGTCAACCCTCATTTGTTTCTCCAGGTTCTGTCTTTTTCTTCATTCTGCTCCTGTTTGCATTATGGTACAAACTGCCAGTCCAGCATCAAATGCTGACTCTGCCATTTAGCTTTGTTGTGATCTCTGTAGCACCCCTGAGCTTTAGGGTGTCATTTTTTTTTTAAATGTTTATTCATTTTTGAGAGAGAGAGACAGAGAGAGCATGAGCAGGGGAGGGGCAGAGAGAGGCGGGATCCCAGCTGACAGCAGTGAACCTGATGTGGGGCCCAAACTCACAAACCGTGAGATCACAACTTGAGGTGAAGTCAGACGCTCAACCAACTGAGCAACCCCGGTGCCCCTAGGGTGTCTTTTTTTTTTTTTTTGGATTGAGAGAGGGTGGAAGTAAGTTAGGGGCAGAGAGAAAAAGAGGGAGAGACAGAGAAAAGCAGGGCTCACCTGAAGCGGGACTCTGGTTCACCCAAAGCAGGACTCGAACTCACAAACTGTGAGATCATGACCTGAGCTGAAGTCGGACGCTCAACCGACTGAGCCACCCCAGTACCCCTAGGGTGTCATTTTTTTTTTTTTTTTTTTTTTGAGAGAGAGAGGGTGGAAGTAAGTTAGGGGCAGAGAAAAAGAGGGAGAGAGAAAGAAAAACAGGGCTCACCTGAAGCGGGACTGTTTTTCACCCAAACCAGGACTTGAACTTACAAACTGTGAGATCATGACCTGAACTGAAGTCAGAGGCTTAACGACTGAGCTACCCAGGCACCCTAGGGTGTCATTTTTAATGTTAGTGCTTTATTGGCCTCTGAAAGTAATCGTTCTGTAACCTTTCTTCCCTTTGCTCTCTTTATTACTAGCTTTTTATGAACATAATGTGAGGAGGATGGCTCCCTCTTTGAGGGACTTGTCCAGCAGAGTGGTCAACAAAAGATACATAAAAGAGAGTAGACCTGCATATCATCTGATGCTGATACTGACTTACCAAAGTTAAGGAGTTAGAACATTTCATTTGTTTTACTGAAGAACCTGAAGATATTTACATTACCTGGAGAGATGACAGAATCACATGGAAAATATATATTGGTTTAAATGTACCCATTAGATTAAAGCGTATCCGATAATGCCTGTGTCTTTTTTTAAAGATTCGGAAACCCCGACCTCAGAGAGAACGTGCTCAGTGGGATATTGGCATTGCCCATGCAGAGAAAGCATTGAAAATGACCCGAGAGGAAAGAATAGAACAGTATACTTTTATCTATATTGATAAACAGCCCGAGGAGGCTTTATCCCAAGCGAAAAAGAATGTTGCCTCCAAAGCCGAAGTTAAGAAAACACGAAGACCAAGGTCAGTGCTGAATACTCAGCCAGAACAGACCGATGCAGGTGAGGTGGCCTCCTCACCATCAAGTACTGAAATTCGGAGACAGAGCCAGAGGCGGCACACAAGTGTGGAAGAGGAAGAACCACCTCCTGTTAAAATAGCCTGGAAAACGGCTGCAGCGAGGAAATCTTTACCAGCTTCCATTACAATGCACAAAGGGAGCCTGGATTTGCAGAAGTGTAACATGTCTCCAGTTGTGAAAATTGAACAAGTGTTTGCTCTTCAGAATGCTGCAGGAGATGGGAAATTTATCGATCAATTTGTTTATTCAACGAAGGTACCTCCTTTGTTTTGTGGGTATTTGGGGGGAACAGTAATTAATAAGTAATCAGCTTTGGCATTAAAAAAAAAACCCACAAACAACATGAGGTCATACTTTAAATACCCTTTTGTCTGCTGAATTTGAAATGTATAATCAGTTCACTGTGTTTAAGAGGGGGCAAAAAAGGCAAAAAGGCTATGTTTTTCTTCTTTTTTTCCCTCTTTTGTATATGCCCATCTGTACTAGATTAATCTTGGGCTGTTCAGCCAAAATTGAGCTTAGCTCCCTAAAGTTGTGGGAAATAACTGGGCACTTTGCCTGTTTCTGCATGTATAGTTAATTTTTCTTAGCCTCAAATTGTGCTTCTTATTAAATTATTTTTGTCAGTTATCTGAAGTAACCATTGTAATAATGTATCTTGCTGATCTCTTTGGTTGCACCAGCAATTTTGTTAGGTTCATGTTGGCTTGGGATAGCTAGTACATTTTAGAGAAATTCCAGAACTGTGTTTGTTCTATAACAATTAACTGTGGTGATAGCTTGGGTAAAGGGGTGAAAATACCTCTTCAAACTGAATACCTTCATCAGCCAGCCCTGAGCTTCCATTTAGGGCACTTATATTTTAGCTTTTAATGTTTATTTATTTTTGACAGAGAGAGAGACAGAGACAGAGCATGAGTGGGGGAGGGGCAGACACACACACACACACACACACACACACACACACACACACACACACAATCCAAAGCAGGCTCCTGGCTCCGAGCTGTCACCACAGAGCCCGACGCGGGGCTTGAACTCACAGACTGCGAGATCATGACCTGAGCCGAAGTCAGACCCTCAGCCAACTGTGCCACCCAGGCACCCCCATTTTGGCTTTTAGACTTTAAAACTGTCTCCTGACATTTGTTACGTTTACTGCGTATTGCTCTTCACTGTCCTCCCAACCCTTCCCACAATTGTGGACTTGTGAATTTGAGTTCGTGTCACTTCATGGGTGTGTGCTTTTAAGAACTTTGTGCTTATTTCCTAACATTGTCATATGCACACTAAAGTAAATATAGGTATGTTTCATCGGTGATATTTTTTCTTTTTTTTTTCTTCCAAGTTTTTATTTAAATTACAGATAGTTAACATACAGCGTAATATTATAATATTTCAGGTGTAGAATTCAGTGATTCATCACTTACACACCTGGTGCTCAAGTGATATATTTTTCTAGAGTGAAGCATAAGGGTTCTCTATTAACTTGTTTCTGACTAGAGGTTCAACTGATTTCGGTAAGACTAAACTACTTGGAAAAACTTAAGTTGGTCTCCACTTGATTCTGCTGGTAGCTTTGAATGGCAAATGAATACTTTGCATCTTTTTTTTAATGTAAATTGGCTTCATTCTTGGAGCTAGTTTTGATCTGCTTTTGGTACAAAAATCAAACTTTGTCACACACACCCCTCCCCCCCCAAGGAGTGCTATTTAAATGAAATTTGAGATAAAACTAATCTTTTAAAAATGAAGATCTTAAAAATATATATATTTACAAATCACTCCTTTATTCCATTATGTTAAAAACACCTAAAATTGTACCTGCCTCTCTCTGCTCCAAATTGCTTATTGGGTACACATTGTGGTCACCGTGAATGTCAGATTTCTGTGCCTAAGGACATTCTTGTCTTTCAAGACGTGTTGACATTTTTATCTGTATATTAGGGTACTGTACCAAATGAAAACGACTTGAGTTCTTTTCCTATGATAGGGATAAATGGAGAGGCTATTCAGACCAGAAAACATTTTGTTTTTGATAGAAAATTGGTACAGATTCTTTTTCTTTTTTTAATTTTTTTTTAACATTTATTTATTATTGAGAGACGGAGCATGAGCATGGGAGGGGCAGAGAGAGGGAGAGACACAGAATCCGAAGCAAGCTCCAGGCTCTGAGCTGTCAGCACAGATCCCAACGCGGGGCTCAAACTCACAAACCACGAGATCATGACCTGAGCCAAAGTCAGACGCTCAACCCACTGAGCCACCCAGGAGCCCCCAGGTTCATTTTTTAGTGATACGCATCATATGGAGTTAGACAAATAGTTGTTTTTTGTTTATTTTTTACGTAATCTCATTCTACATTTTAGAAGACATCCTGATGACTTCATAAAATTGCTCTGATAATGGCTAAGATGATAAATTAACTCAAAGACCAAGTAAAATTCAAGCAAATTATGAACATCTTAAGCTGTCTTTATAAGTCAATGATGCCATTTGCTAGTAATCAACTATTTTTTTTATTTTTCCTTATTTTGAAGGGAATTGGTAACAAAACGGAAATAAGTGTCAGGGGACAAGACAGACTTATCATTTCCACACCAAACCAGAGAAGTGAAAAGGCAACTCAGAATGTATCATCTCCTGAAGCAACATCTGGTCCTACAGGTGAGTAATGAATGAAAAATATATGGACGCATTTTGAGGTGTCATAATTTTGTTTTGGTATAAAATGGTAGCTGTGTTCCTAAGAAACTTTTAGTTACCAAATCAAATTGTATTTAGAAAATTAAATTATAAAAGCAATTACTTCAGTAGGAAAGAATGGTTTAGGAGCTGGGGAGCTTTATTCATAGTAGGATATTTTTCCTACAGGAATTTAAGTAACAGGAGGGCTCTGTACTTAAAAGAACATAGTTATGAAATCTGTACACATTTCAGTAAATGCACCATTTGATTATTTCTCTTTGCATGAGAGTTAACAGCTTTACTTTTCTAGCACTATTACACATCCTTAGACCATTTCCTCCATCTCTTATTAGAAACTAATTAACAGATGCCTGTGCTTTTTTTTATTATTCTTAAGTATGCTTAGATGTTTGGAACTAGGGGACTAGGGCCTAACTCTCCTATTTTAATCTGTTCTCTGATTAACAGATCCCATTAATTGAGAACCAAGCTATATTATTCTTGCTTAAGGGAGAAATGCCTAGGGGCACCTGGGTGGCTCAGTTGATTGACTGTCTGACTACAGCTCAGGTCACGATCTCACAGTTCCTGGGTTCAAGCCGCACATCCAACTTCGTGCTGACAGCACTGAGCCTGGTTCGGTTTCTCTGCCTCCCTCTCTCTCTGCCCCTCCCCTCCTTGTGCTCTTGCTCTCTCTGTCAAAAATAAACAAACATTAAAAAAAATTTTTTAGGGGCGCCTGGGTGGCTCAGTCAGTTAAGCGGCCGACTTCAGCTCAGGTCATGATTTCGCGGTCCGTGAGTTCGAGCCCCGCGTCCGGCTCTGTGCTGACAGCTCAGAGCCTGGAGCCGGTTTCAGATTCTGTGTCTCCCTCTCTCTGACCCTCCCTTGTTCATGCTCTGTCTCTCTCTGTCTCAAAAATAAACGTTAAAAGAAAAAAAAACTTTAAAAAAAATTTTTTTTTACAACATAAAAGAGAAATACCTATATTTAGTAAGATTGTGCCTTTTGAATGGTCAAAGTAATTTTTATTAAGGGACTGACTTAACTAAGATCATATAGTTTAACTGAGTATCTGGTGGGTTTGGTTTCTATAATAGTATTGCTGATTCATATGGTCATCAAGAAAAGAGTTAGATTGTCAACTGGTTTGGTCATTTGGAATCTTAGTTTAGGAGAAAGAAGTTTGTTTCATCTTGTTCTTTTAAATGGTTTTTGGAATGAAATCAAAGAATGAACCAAGTAATTTTATAGAAAAGGATTAAAGTCTTGAGAACTAAGGTAGTAGCCTTCAATCAGTAGTAACTCAGGCAGAATTGAGATGGAGTGGCACTAAAGAGCCAATATTTTTTGTAAGGGAAACTTTGAGTAAGATTCTTACTATTATAAGAGCTAAATAAAAGTCATTGTTTGAGAAAGAAGTTGGGGTAGCTCTCTTAAAATAAATGAGGGGGGCTATAAGACACGGTGAGGTGGTGGCAGGGAGATGGGACAAATATTGGATGGAGCATACTAAACATTATACCTTTATCCAAAATTGAGTTGGGAAGAGAAGTTGGAGTAAGGAAAGTGAAGTCCAGAACTTGTATCATTTCAAAATACTATATAAAAAATGAAATTATGATTCTAAAGAAATGAATAAATGGACTTAAAAGATTTTGCATTAATTAGCCATAATTGAAAACATTTGTTCCCTTCTTTGAAGATTAAAAAAAGTCTTTGGTGGGAGGTACCTGTGTGGCTTAGTTGAGCATCTGACTTCGGCTCAGGTCATGTGCTCATGATTCACGAGTTCAAGCCTCATATCAGGCTCACTGCTGTCAGCCTGTCAGAGTAAAGCCTGCTTTGGATCCTCTGTCTCCCTCTCTCTGCACCTCTCTCACTTGCACTCTGCCAAAAATAAATTGAAAAAAAAAAAATCTTTTGGCCTCGGCTTCCCATAGTTAGGTATATCAGTTTTCTTATTTTTTTTTTCCAGTTTTGTTATCTTTTAAACTGTTGGTAATTTGTCTGAATTTAAGTGTGATACTTAGCTAGGGGGATCTTTATTTAAATATCTATATTCTAATTAGGGAGAAAGTAATCTTCATATTAGACTGATCTTAAATATTATACTTTTTTTAATGTTTATTTATTTACTTAGAGAGAACATGAGCAGGGGATGGGCAGAGAGAGAGAGAGGGAGAGAGAGAATCCCAAGCAAGCTCTGTGCTGTCAGTGCACAGCCCAACTTGGGGCTTGATCCCATGAACCATGAGATCATGAGCTGAGCTGAAATCTAGAGTTGGACGCTTAACTGACTGAGTCACGCAGGCGCCCCTATACTTTTATTTTTAATGGAGCATTTTTTCCCTTCCCCTCAGCTACTGAACATTCATATTGTCTTCTTCCTGTAAGATTTAAGTTCTGCTATGATTTCTTTTTTTTTTTTTTTTTTAAGTGAAAGGTTATACTGAGTTATTCCTTAGGCAGGTACTGTATTTCGGTTGTAAATGAATGAGTGCTCTAAAGCTTTGACCTTGGTTTAAATTTGGTTACCAGCTGTGGTTGATGAGCAGATTTTGCCTTTTTAAATGACCATTTTGCTTCTTGTGAAAACAACTTCAGTAGTTGAAAACCAAGAAAAGAGACTTGATCTCTCTTCAGAAACCAATAGTGTCATCTCACTTGGTGTTAACTACTTAGGGAGAATTCTTGGGCCTTTTCCTAGTAAATTTAGAGGATAGATAGAGTATCTGGTACTGCTAATTTCTGTGTTTTGAAGAATTGTATTTGCATTTCTAAGCTATTTTCCAAATTCAGAGATGATCACTTCCTCTCTCTTAGGACTTAAACATAGTACTTTTTAGTGGTTTTAAATGTAGTAGAATTTATGTGTTCTTTGGGTAGCCTTCAGAACAATTTTAAGAAGTCATGTTGCCTTATTTTCTCTAAGATAGATCAAATACGAAAATACCATTTGTACTTGATGGAACAGTTATGTTGACATCCTTCAAACAAGTAAAGCTTTTTGTTTTAAGCAGTTCTTATTTCTGGGATACTCAGGTGACTGTGAGGGTAGGAGATCTGTTGTCTTGGTAAACATTTCCTTCGGTGTAAGAAGAGTGAGAATGAAGGAAGGAGCCAACACCTTCATTTGTGACTTCTCTGGTAGAGATTAACCACAGCTGAGAAACAATATATTACTGTCAGACTACCTCCTCCTTCCTCAGAATAGAAGTAGTGGGATCCTTCTTTGTTTTGGCTTTGAACTAAGGTGAAGGAAACCATGTACACACAGACAAGCACAATGAAGCCACAAAATATGAAGGTAATGTGGAAGGCTTTATTGAAGTAGCTTCTGCCTGCTTTGATAGGAGCTTTCCCCTGTGGCAAGTGAAAGGTGATTATTGTCTAGGAAGGACCATTTGGGTTGTCCAAGCACTGAGAAGGTGGAGAACAGCTGTGCTGAACGCGTCATTCCTTCTCAGGATCACAGAATGAATCATTCCTGACTTAGTGTTCTTTCAAGTTTCGGTCTTCAGTCTAAGTTTTATCCTTTCCAAAATGGGGGTCCATGTGAGTTCTTTTCTGCTTATTCCAAAGAATTTTACTGTTTAAAAATTAATAGTTTCTGTTGTAGTATTTAACATGAAAAAACTTGCTAATTTGTTTCAAATAGTTTTTCATGACTAATTCTGTCTAAAGTATAACAATTCCTTGACATCCAAGTTAATGATTTGGTTTTGGCCACACTTTTGTCCCTTTACTGCTTTTTTCTCCTTTGTTGTTAATAATATAACAGTAGCAAAAACTTATATAAGTGCACCAGCACTGTTAAGCATTTTACATATAGAATCAATTTCACTCATTTGTTAAAAATGCTAACTATGTAGCACTGATTAAATTTTTAATGATTTATAATTAAAAGACCGAAAGTAAAAAACAACAACAAAAGTGATAAAAAAGCAGGGGATTGGGCCAGATCTCAGTTACATAAATGTCTAGTCATCCTTAAGTGAGTTTTTATTTTTTGTTTCTTTAAATCACCTCTTAGGCTCAGTAGAAAAGAAGCAACAGAGAAGATCAATTAGAACTCGTTCTGAATCAGAGAAATCCACTGAGGTTGTGCCAAAGAAGAAGATCAAAAAGGAGCAGGTTGGCTTCCTACATGTAGAGAGTTAAAACATTGTATTTGTAAATGTTGTGGCTTATATGGTATCTTAAAAGAAAAAGAAACTTTCCCCACACTGGGTTTCCTTTTTTTGGACTATTCGTATGCTTCTGTCCTGGTGAGTTCCAGTGCCCAGTTCTAATACAACCATCCCTGTGATTCTGCTTCAAGCATTTTCACAGAACATAGTCAGACTACAGGAGATGGGAAGCCAGTGGTACAAGACTCTTAAAGAATTCCTCACATTTATTTTGAAATTTCTGTTATGAGCAAAATGATTTCATGTTTTCACGATTTTTATTTGGAACCATCACTGAGTCACCCCTGCCCTTTTAAATTTTGATTTTTTGTTTAAGCTGCTGGTTTGTATTGTTTTTATTTTTTAAACAAATCAAATTAATTTAACTATGAGAGTTATATTTAAGACACAGATAATCATAGATGATCTGGTTTTTCTGTTGGTATCACAGATTTTTTGGAATGTTATTTTCCCAGTGGAATGGCACTCACCTGTGATTGGGCTATCAGAGAAACACTATTAAAGTAAAAACAAAAAAGAGGAGGAACATTTGACTGAAAGGTATTAAACCAGTGTAACCAATATAATAATATACATATTAAATTACCTTTTTCAAAGAAATTTTAAGAAACCATTTTTCCTTTAAATTAAACTCACAATAAGAATTTTTCTTAATTTTCTAAAGTAGAAGAATACCCATTTTGTATAGCCCAGACAGCTGCTATTAAACAAAAAGAATTCTGGATACAATTTGTTCCAATAAGCTTTATATTTTTAAAACCACTTAGTATGGAAATGTGGACTTTTCTATTCAAATTGTTTCCTTCATAATTTTAAACTTCCAAACTTAAAAGGTAATTTTGTGGGTGCTCTATGGTATCTCCAAGCATGTAAAACAATTTTCCCAGAAACATTTAATTAAAATTTAAATAATGTACTAATTTGTCATTCATTTATCATAATTAACTTTCATACTTAGGAAATTATATTCCAAAAAATCTTTCTAAGCTCTTGCAAATCTATAGCATTCATTAACAAAACAAAGTTGTGATTTTTCCAGCTGGTTCCCAAATTCTGTGACCAGTCAGTTTAAAATTAATAAGCAGAATGAGTATAAAAAGTGGGACAAATTGTTAATGCCACTGTGTTAATAGTTAGTAGTAGAACAATACCAGTGATTGTTTTAGAAGATTTTATATTTGTATTACTAATTGTATCTTATAAAAGCGCTTCTGTTGTATGTTTTTTTACCTGTTGTAAAAAAAATAAAAAATTTTTTAAAAAGCTTAGAACAATCCTTAAATATTTACAAAATGTGTTTCAACATGCATATCTCACCACATCTTAAAAAAACATAAAATTCAACTCATAGCTAAAACAGGAACTCCTCCAAACAGCATCCTTTCTTTAATTCCAATGGTTCAGTCCTCAAATTACCACGTGTTGTACATATACATTGGCAGAATAACTTCTGATCTCGCTCTCCTAATGTAGGATCAAGACACTGTTCATAAGACACTCAAGAAAGTGCTTTTGCAATATCACAAACTTATTTTCTTAAGTTTGTACTAGCAGCAAAAGTATTGAGCTTCCAGCTGTATGGAGCCCTGTAGCACTCTCTACAGAGAGGGTCCTGATTCCCAGCAACTTAGCTGTGAGTGCAGGCGCGGAAGGGTCTTAAAGTGGCGTGAGTTACATTAACCTGAGTATCATAGTAAGTAAAAATTTATCCTAACGTCTTTGGGGCGGGAGGGGTTTATAGCAACATCGGGGCTGGTTGCAGAAACAACCCCTCTCCTGCCTCCCAGACACTGAGAAAAGGATTCTTGTTCTCTTCATATACCAAGGGAATGGTGGGAAAAGTCTTTGCTAGAAAGCATGTGGCTGTGTGTTGTCACTTGGTATTCAGCACAGGCAGCTAGGATTTAAACCCTCCCTGACCTTGAGACAGAACTTTACCCAGAAGATGGGACGGAGTTCAGATTACAGATACATTAATCACTCATCATTATTTAGATTGATGGAAGTATTGTTTTTTCCCTCTGTTAATTAAAAGTGAAAAAAATTCATTGTTAATGGTATATTTTTCTGTCCATACAGGTTGAAACAGTTCCTCAGGCTACAGTGAAGACTGGATTACAGAAAGGTGAGTTATTATAATGTTGCCTTGCATTTCCTCGATTAAAAACCAAATTTTAAGAATTACTTATTTGTACTTCATGTATTTTTGTTTGTCTCTGTAAATCACTGTTGTTGCTCTTCAGTCAAAAATTTGTGTGAAATTGAAGTATTTCCTGGCGTGTGCGTGTGTGTGTATGTGTGTGTGTGTCTTTTAGAGTTGATCTTATTCTGTACCTCCCATGTGTAAAGTCTTACTCGTTTCGGTAAATTGGAGAACACCATGTAGACTTGATACTGTTTCCAACTTTTCTCCATAAGATTCTGGGGTTTCACTGGTTAATAAACTAGGGATGTGACGAATCCATTTTTTTTGGTATTCGACTGAATACCGAATAGTAGCTATTAATGTTTATCAAACATGGACTATGACAAATCAGACAAGACAACCTGGTTGAAAAAAATCTTGCCACGTTTATTTTTACAGTGCTGTAAAATCTTTTTTTTTTTTAATTAAAATGATTCATAGCATATTTATGGCCATTATTAGATGACCTTATGCAAATCTATTTGAGATATGCACAAAGTTTAAGAAACCTTAAACTTATATCTGTATTTTCTGTGTGCAATTTGACTACAGTACAAACTCCATAGCATGATTCGTGCATTTTTGATGAGATCATTCAAACTGTATTTAATACCTGTAGTTTACTCTGGGCAAATTGCATTATTTAAAAAAAAAAAAAAAACACCAGCCTCTCTGCATTCTCGGGGAGAAGTCTGCAGCGATGGTCTCCGTGGAGATCCTCAGCAGAACTGAACAGCCTCTCGGAGGGAACACTGCTTGGCGGAGCTCCAAGAAAAGACATCGCGATCGCTGCGAGATTAGGAGGCCTGATTGCGTTGTGTTTCCACCATTCCACAGGGTCGGCGGACCGGGGAGTGCAGGGCTCTGTCAGATTCAGTGACAGCTCCGTCTCCGCAGCGATTGAGGAAACTGTGGACTGAGATTCCTGTACAATTTCATCCCAGAAACTCCAGACTTGTAGTCTCCATGCAAGATTTCTTTGTCGGCGGCTCGATAAACAGTTTCTTTGTTTTCAATTTTGATTTTGCCAATCCTCATTATTGGCATCTTCCTGCCTGGTTTCTTCTTCAAGACTCTGAACAATTGCTTTAACATTCAGATGATTTTTTTTTTTTGGTCTGAGCTGGATGGGTACAGCTTAAATCATGGGTCCAGCCTAAAACCACCGTTAACGTACACTGATCAATTTCAACATGGACTGTTTTTGTTTTTTTGTTTTTTGTTTTTAAATAAAGCATCATTAATGCACATCTGCAGGGTTTTGCCAAACAGCCCAAATTGTATACATTACAATCATTAAAAGCTCTTATTTTTTTTAATATTAGTGCCGTTATCATGGAGAACAGCATGGCAGCTGTCTTTGGCAGTCTGTCATTTTTCTAGCATTTTCAGAAACTCATCGGAAATGGCGGTACCTGTGTTTCCCTTCGAAAGCCTCTCAGTACAGCACTCCTGTTCCTCTGTTAAAACTCCTTGTTAATCCAGTGATCTTTTAGGCCAAGGAAATACTTTGTGGTGGTGTTCTGGGTCCACACACCAGCAATGAAGGAGATAGATTTGTGTACTTGTGTTTTTTAATCAGCGTTAACATGGGCAGGCACCCTCATTTATAGATGTAAGGAAACATTCAGTGAAAAAACTTGTAGAATGGGATGTGATAACAAGGTTCCAGTAATCTGAGCAGTCTAAAGAGGCCCACATCCTCCACCACAGAACATGGCTATATACCAAGTGCTACTCTCACTCAGCCTGTTGCGGATCTTCATGGCCTCAGGAGACTTGTTTCTCCATGGTCTCTTCTGGACTGCACACTTCCACCATAGCTTGCTGGGCTGATCTAGATGTCTGTTTGTTGTATGGAAATTTTGGGGGAAAAAAAATCCAAAACAAACTGTGGGTTGAAATATTAACCGTCTCCTTGGTTCCCTGGTATTCACCGTGCCTGATCTGCACATTTCATCGTGGCTGTTTCTGTATAGCCTATACTGCATTAGCCCAAGAGATTGTTGCTTTGTAACTTTTTGCACTATTGTTTTGGCTGGATTTGTATTACACACAGTTTTAAAAAAAAAAAAAAATTCCTCACTATTCTCTGCCTTTTTTTTTTTTTTTTTTTTCATATTTATTCCTTCCCGCACAAATTCCACATAGAGGCCTCTCATCCAGCTCTTCGTTGATTTGGCTGCATTTGAACATTGATTATCCGTTCCAACCCTCAGCAATGTGCCTCCTAAATGGCATGACATATGTAGATGTGCTGCAGCACTTGTTAATGGTCACAATAAATGCCACTTCACCAAGGAAGTCTCAGATGAACAATTATGAACATCCAAAACTTGTTTGGGGGGCAATAATCAACTGAATTGCAAAATTCGGGGGAAAATGGCACTATCCGTGTACGAATCGAATACAAATCAAAGATTTGTCACATCCCTAATAAAAACAAGATGGAGATGTCTCTGCGACCATATTTGTAAGCTACACAGTGTGTTGGGTTTTATGTCTTCCCCCTCCAAATTGAATGGTTCTCTGGATTGCTCCAAATCAATCGGCTGTCCTGTAGTTTTGATAGAATTGGTTTTTTTAGCTTGGAACTTGGGCTCTGCCGACGGAAAATAGCTTTAGAGCAGGAGCACTGAATTAAATGTTTTTAATAGAGCGGTTGTAAATTAAATCACTCACTATCAGGAAGGTCAGAAGCTTATGAAGTTTTGACTCATGACTTCAGTGTTACAAAGAGAGCTGTGCTTTTTTTTTCACACTACAGATGAGTCTGAGGAAAGAAAGAATCTCCCACAAAAAAAATAAATAAATAAAACTTTAAGCACTATTTTAGGATTAATTTCGGTATGTTGTATTAAGGTGCCAGCGAGATTTCAGATTCCTGTAAACCTCTAAAGAAAAGGAGTCGCGCCTCCACTGATGTAGAAATGACTAGTTCAGCATACAGAGACACGTCTGACTCCGATTCTAGAGGACTGAGTGACCTGCAGGTAAATAATGTTCAAGGTTCTGGGCACACTGCTTTTTCACTTTGAAAAACGAAGTAACAATACATTGTTTGACTTATTTTGGGGGGCTTGGGGAAGTTTTTAAATACCCAGGGAGCAAATCACCTTGGTTCTTTTGTAACTTACAAATGTCTTAATTTTGCTGATCTCTTACATAACAGAAGCACTGCTTCTATGTTTTTAAGTTTTAACTACAGTTTCTCTCAAAACACCAGGCGTATACTATCCAGGGATTTTAGAAAGGAAGAAAAAAGTTGTATCAAGGTTTAGTTGAGCAAATCTTGCTAGGATTTTCATAGCGCCTAACTTTGAGGAAATTTTGTTTTATTTTTCTTAACAAGTGTTATGTTTTCCATGTAGGTAGGCTTTGGAAAGCAAGTAGATAGCCCTTCTGCTACTGCAGATGTAGATGTTTCTGATGTGCAGTCCGTGGATTCAAGTTTGTCAAGAAGAGGCATTGGAATCAGTAAGAAGGACACTGTGTGTCAGGTAGGCAAGCGACAAATAAGCTTGAAATAACTGCTCTAATATTCTGCCAATAATATACTAACCTTCTGCTGGAGAGAATATTATCTTCCTAAATTATACTACTTTAAAGCTATAGGTCTAAAAGTCTTTTCTTCCCTTTCCGAGTTGGAAATTTTATTCATATGCAATGCTAATCTTGATTGTGATACTCAGTTCTGAATTAGAAGTAAAAGGAAAGGATCACCTGGCTGGCTCAATCTATAGAACATGCGATTTAATCTCGGAGTCATGAGTTCAAGTCCCATGCTGGGCCTAAAGTTTACTTAAAAAAAAAAAAGTATTGTATGGAAACCAATTTGACAGTAAATTTCATTAAAAAAAAAAAAGTAAATGACATATGATTGATTTCAAAAACATTTTCTTAAGTTTAAGTTGGTATTACTTTTTTTTTAAAGTTTATTTATTTATTTTGAGAGAGAGAGAGAAAGAGAGCACACAGGAGAGACAGAGAAAGAGAATCCCAAGCAGGCTCTGTACTGTCAGTGCTGAGCTTGACACGGGGCTCGAGCTCACTAACTGTGAGATCGTGACCTGAGCCAAAATCAAGAATCGGGCACTTAACTGACTGAGCCACCCAGGTGCCCTGATATTACCTTTTTAAATATATGTTTACCCTTTTTGAAAAATACTGCTTTGCCGTGTGGGGAAAAGTTAAAATGTGCAGATTCCAGAGAAGGAATCATGAAAGATCAAATATGCCTTTTAAACTTTATACCATATTGGGTCTGGAAATAGTTATCTAATTCAGTGGTTCTCTCTTTCTTTTTTTTTTTTTAATATAAAATATAGAAGTCTTCCTATATTATTATTTTTGTCATGATGAGTACCAGGTGATGTATGGAATTGTTGAATCATTATATTGTACACCTGAAACTAATATAACACTGTATGTGTTATTATTAACTGGAATTAAAGTAAAAATGTTAAAAAATAAAATAAATTAACTTACTTCAGGGGTTCTTAAAATGAGGGCCAAGGACCAGCAGCATCACCATTGTCAGGAGACTTGTTAGAAATGCAAATTCTTGGGCCCCAGCCTAGACCTGCTGACTCAGAAGCTATGGGAGAGCACCCAGAAATCTGTCTTAACAGGACTTCTGAGTGATTCTAATGCCTGCTAAAGTTTAAGAATGACTACTTTTTGCCATATTACAGATCTGTGAAAGCTCTGGTGACTCTCTGATTCCTTGTGAGGGAGAGTGCTGCAAACACTTTCACCTGGAGTGCCTGGGATTGGCATCACCCCCTGATGGAAAGTTCATCTGTGTGGAATGTAAAACCGGTAAGTTTACTTAGTTTGATAGATACGAAAAGACAAATAGGGAGGAATGCGTGATGCCAGCATCCCCCGTGACGTCTAATTCTCTTACCACTTTTATGTAGCTCTCATCTTCCACTCCCCGTAGGTATTTCAACAAATTAAGAACATTCAGTGATTGGGATTTCTAAGATCAAATCGTCAAGATGGATTTGTGTTTTATCTAAGCAACTATGCAATATATATATAAAGTGAATTATTTTTAGATGGGTTTGAGAGTTTTGTGTTCAATAAATTGGGTTAAAGTCCCCTTGACTTTAATAGATTGGATAAACATTAGTCACAAACTCACGAACTATAACCATGGTGATTATATTTTTACTGGAAAGATGGAGCTACTGGAAATTGTTTTTTAGACAGTTTAGGGGATTTTGGATTCATCATTTTGGTCTTATGTCCCCCTCCCCCCCCGCCCCATATAGACTACCACTGATCAAAACAATTTATAGAGAGAGAAAGTTTAATTCCTTACCCAAAGTCAAAAGACAACATATGATGAAAATGGGATTTAAACCCAGGAAGTAGCTTAACCCCGGAGTCCTTACTCTGTACTGTTGCCTTTGACAACCTTGATGAAGTAGGGTGGAGATGCACACACATGCAAAAAATGAAGCTACAAAAGCTGTTTTGAACATATACTTGTATTTTTTCCTATATAAGATATTATTTATCACATTTAGCTTCTGCAGTAAAACTTTAGGACAGCTTGCCAACTGGCAGCCTCAGGGTCAGATTATCTGCGCGTCATTTTACTTGGCCTTTGGAATGTTTTGAATGTGTGAACATGGATCAGGCACGTATTCTTGGTTCCTCACATTCCCTGCCATTCCCTTTTCTAAAACCCTGTCATTCCAGTCATTTATGTAATCTGCCTGGCCCCTTGTAAGCACTTAAGTTGCAGTTTCTGTTATAAACTACTGATAGGAGGGACCACGTATCGTGTTATTGAAATACTCTGAGGGCTTTTCTCCTAGCTCTAGAACCCAACAGAGCAGAATTCTGCCAACAAAGGCTAGATCTAGTTTAATTTGGCACACATCTATTAGAAAATTTAGAAGAGGAATTTAGAAAGGAAAGTAGAAAATTTAAAAACAAGTAGGGCAAAGTTGGAAGACTTACTTCCTGATTTAAAAATTCACTACAAGGCAAAACAATTTAAAAAAATTTTTAATTAAAATTTACTACAATCCTACAGTAATTAAAATAATGTGGTACTGGCGTAAAGACAGAAATATAAACCAATGAAATAGAATAGGAAGCCCAGAAATAAACATTCACACATATGGTCAAATGATTTTTTTGATAAGAGTGCAAAGACCATTCAATGGGAAAGGATAGTCTTTTTAACAAATGGTGCTGAGGGGTGTCTGGGTGGCTCAGTCGGTTAAGTGTCTGACTCCTTCTCAGGTCATGATGTTGTGGTTTGTGAGCTCAAGCTCTGCGTTGGACTCTGTGCTGACAGCTCTGAGCCTGGAGCCTGTTTCAGATTCTGTGTTTCCCTCACTCTGTCTGCCCCTCCCCCGCTCATGCTTGCTCATGCATGTGCCCTCTCTCTTTCTCTCCCTCTTTCTCTCAAAAATAAACAAACATTAAAAAAAAAAACACTAAAAGCAAATGGTGCTGGGAAAACTAGATACCCACATACAAAAGAATGAAGTTGGACCTTTACCTAATAACCATAGATAAAAATTAATACAAATGGATCAAAGACCAAAACATAAAAGCTAAAACTATAAAAATCTTAGAAGAAAACATAGGGGAAAAGCTTCATGACATTGGATTTGGCATTGATTTCCTGGATGTAACACCAAAGGCATGGGCAACAAAAAAAATAAATTGAGCTTTATCAAAATCAAAACCTTTGTACACCATTAACAGACTGAAAAAGCAACCTACAAAATGGAAGAAAACATTGGCAAATCACATATCTGAGAAGGGATTAATATCCAGAATGTGTAAAGAACTTCTATAACTCAACAACAAAAAACAAAAAACCAATTGGGCAAAGGATTTCAGTAGACATTTCTCCAGAGAAGATGTACAGATGGGTCAATAAGCACATGAAAAAATGCTCAAAATCATTACTATTCAGGGAAATACAAATCAAAATCACATGAGATGTCATTTCACACTTATTACAATGACCATTATAAAATAAAAGTAAAAAGCAGAAAACAGGTGTTGGCTAGGATATGGAGAAATTGAAACCTTTGTGCACTGTCAGCAGTAATGTAACATGGTAGGTACAACCTCTGTGGAAAATAGTATGGCGGTTCCTAAAAAAATTAAACATAGAATTACTATATGGTTCAGCTATTCCACTGTGGGGTATATACCTGAAAGAACTGAAAACAGAGACTCAAACAGATATTTATACACCCATGTTCACTGCAGCATTATTCACAATAGTTAAAAGGTAGAAATGACCCAAGTGTCCATAGATGAATGGACGAATGGATGGATAATAAAATGCGGTGTGTACATGCAACAATTTTTTTTTTTATTTTTTAAATACTTATTTTTGAGAGAGGGAGAGGCAGAACGTGAGCAGGGGAGGGCCAGAGAGAGGGAGACACAGAATCTGAAGTAGGCTCCAGGCTCCGAGCTGTCAGCACAGAGCCCGATGCAGGGCTTGAACTCACAGACCATGAGATCATGACCTGAACCAAAGTTAGACACCTAACCGACTGAGCCACCCAGGTGCCCCTATGCAACAGAATATTTTTTAAAATGAGGAAAAAAAGGAAATTAAAAAATGAAATTCTAATACATGGAAATTCTAATTCTATAATATGGATGAACCTTGAGGACATGATTGTGGATGAAATAAGCTAGTCCCAAAGGACATATATTGTTTGATTCTACTTTGATGAGTTACCTAGAGTAGTCAAGTTTATAGAGACAGAAAGTAGAGCAGTTGTTACCAAGGTGTTTTTTGTTTTGTTTTGTTTTGTTTTGTTTTGTTTTGTTTTGTTTTACACTAGTTTTTACCTGAGAGAAGTGGGGAGTTCTTATTTAAATGGATACAGAAGGGTGCCTGAGTGGCTCAGTCAGTTGACTTTGGCTCAGGTCATGCATGATCTCACAGTTTGTGAGTTCGAGTCCTGCATCAGGCTCTCTGCCATCAGTGCAAAGCCTGCTTCAGATCTTCTTTTTCCTTCTCTCTGCCTTTTTGTCACTTGCACGTATGCTCTGTCTCAAAAATAAACATTAAAAAATACATAAAAATAAATGGGTACGGAATTTAAGTATGGGATGATGAAAAAGTTCTGGAGATGGATAGTGGTGATGGTTGCAAAATAATGAGTTCTTAATGTCACTGAACTGTACATTTAAAAATGGTTAAAATGGTAGTGGTGCCTGGGTGGCTTAGTTGGTTAAGCGACCGACTTCAGCTCGGGGCATGATCTCGTGGCTTGTGAGTTCAAGCCCCACATCGGGCTCTGTGCGAACAGCTCGGAGCTCAGAGCCTGGAGCCTGCTTTGGATTCTGTGTCTCCTCCTTTCTCTGCCCCTCCCATGCTCATGCTCTGTCTCTCAATAAATAAACGTTAAAAAAAATTAAAAATGGTTAAAATGGTAAATTTTATGTTATATATTTTTAACCACAGTTTAAATAACAATTATTTTTTAATTTTTGATTTATTATATGAAAATTAGTTTGATACCAATTTGTTACCCTTCCAACATAATAGGAGTAAAAACTCCAAACCATTGTTTAAGTTCATTTAGAAAGTTTTCTTTTGTTTATCAAAAGACAAACATTTGCATGTAAAAAGTATTGCAAGATAGGGGTGCCTGGGTGGCTCAGTTGGTTAAGCATCAGACTTCTGCTCTGGTCATGATCTCACAGTTCCTGAGTTCAAGCTCCGCATTGGGCTCTGTGCTGACAGCTCAGAGCCTGGAGCCTGCTTTGGATTCTGTGTCTCCCTCTCTCTCTGCCCCTACCCCACTCACGCTCTTTCTCTCAAAAATAAATGAACATTAAAAAAATTTTTTTTAAGTATTACAGGATACATGCCTAATAAATTCTTATACTGTTCTTTTTATTGTTTAAGACAAATGTGATTTCTGGAAAGAAAGCACTTTCATTTTACCTTGTGATTAAAATGTTTTACCTTATGATTAAAATATGTAACAGTCAAGCTTACTTATTAATTATTCTAAATGAAGACTGTTTCCTACTGAGAAGGGAGAGTATTGGAAGCACTCATATCCTTAGATCTCTAAGGAGGTTGATAGTTCAGCTCTCTAGAACAGTGTTACTAGTTATAGCAATTTTCATTTATATAAGACCTATTTTGATCATTATCCAAGTGAAAGCCTTTTTTTACATAGAGCAATTTATGCAATTAGGCAAAGCTGTAAAATCAAACTTCTTAACCTTTAAAATAATTTCTTTTAATTTTTTAATTTTCTAAAAGTTATTTTTAAAACAATACTGTTGCTTTCATATCTACATACATGTTAAAATATAATTTGAAATTACATAAATGTAACAAGACAACAAAAAGAACCTCACAACCCTGCTGTCCTTTATTTTACAACAAAACCAGTAAAGGAAAAAAAAAACCAACACATTTGAACATCACAGTTGTAAGTACTAATTTTAAACAATTTTTATAATTCAGCTAATTTGTAAAGGTTAGATACTTCCAAAATAAAATCTAACTCTCTGTAAAAAAATTAAAACAAAAAAACTATTCCATTTTTGTCTTTCAGATTTTTTATAGTATTGTGAGAAAAATGGGCAAAAGACTTGAAAGTCTGTTTCCAAAACATGATATCCAAATGGCCAGTAAATAATCACTTAAAATTCTATCCATAAAACAGACACAAAATGAAAACTCCTATCCTAATAAAAGAGGCAGAAGATTAAAGCTAGGCACTTATTCAAACTGTAGAAATTAAGGACAGAGAAAATATTAAAATTACCCACAGAAAAGACAGTTATCTTCAAAGAATAGAACAACAAAAATGTTGTTATCCTTTTAGTTCTTGGTTTACAACTAAACATCTTTTTCTGTATCTTTATTCCCTCTCTTGTGAATGATCTGTGTATGTTTTATTCATTTGTGTATTGTGGTGGTAAAGATGTTCTTAGCATTTGTTAGTACTTTAAATTTATTTCTAATTACACAAATAATATATAAATACTGTCTTACGAAAATATAATTATAGCTGAAGCAGCGTGCACTTAACATTTTTCTGTGTGTTGAAACAAAATGTATTAATTTTCTATAACTTGCTTTTTTCACTATCTTGGGACTCTTTTTATGTCTAAACAGATACATTTTATTTAATTACTACGTAGGGTTCCATAGTGTGCATCTATCATAGTTTATTTAACTGTTCTCCTGTTGAAGGATGTTGGAGTTGCTTTCAGTTCTTTGCAGTTACAAACAATGCTTCAGTAAACCTCCTTTTATATATACAAGGCTTCCCTAATGTAGATAGCAAAAAGTGGCATTTCTTGGTCACAGAAAATGAATGTATGTTTAATGGATACTGCCACGTAGCCTTCTAAAGGTAGTACCTTTGAACCTAAACTCCTACTAGCAATGTATGAGAGTACCTGTTTCCCATGCCCCATCAATAATTGGTATTATCAAGCTCTTTTTTCTTGATGACTTTTTAAAATATTACTTGGGTTTTAATTAGCATTTATCTGATTACTGGTGAAGTTGAGCATTTTCCCATTTGTTTATTGGCTGTTTGTCTTCCTGCTTTCTGTAAATAGCCTATTTGTATCCTGCCCACATTTATTTATTTATCTATCTAATTATCAATTTATAAGTAAGCCCTACATTCAATGTGCGGCTGAACTCATGACCCCAAGATCATGAGTCACATGCTCTATCGATTGAGCCAGCCAGGCACCCTTGCCCACTTTTGTACTAAGCTGTTCTGTTTCTGTATTAATTTATAGTTCTGTATAAATTTTGATTAGTTACCTTTGCTTATATCTTGCATATATTTTCTCCATAGGTGAACTCTTTTTGTAACAAAACATAATCCTTTATCATCTTCGTTGCATATATTTTTCCACATCTGTCTTGTCCCTTCTTTTTATCCTACTCTATTCTATTCTAATTGACATTATTTCTAACTTTAGATGTTTGGCAGATTGACCAGTGGAACCATCTGAGATTAAATTTTTCTTTGTTGGAAGGGTTTTTTTGTTTTTTTTTAATTTTTTTTTTCAACGTTTATTTATTTTTTGGGACAGAGAGAGACAGAGCATGAATGGGGGAGGGGCAGAGAGAGAGGGAGACACAGAATCGGAAACAGGCTCCAGGCTCTGAGCCATCAGGCCAGAGCCCGACGCGGGGCTCGAACTCACGGACCGCGAGATCGTGACCTGGCTGAGGTCGGACGCTTAACCGACTGCGCCACCCAGGCGCCCCTGTTGGAAGGTTTTTAATGATAGTTTCAATTTCTTTAATAGTTTGTAGAACTATTCATATTTTCTATTTATTTTTGTGGGAGTGGTGATAATTATGCTTTTCTTTTCTTTTTTTTAATGTTTATTCATTTATTTTGAGAAAGAGCAGGAGTGGTTGAGGGGCAGAGAGAGAGAGAGGGAGAGAGAGAATCCCAGTGTGGGGATGTGGGGCTCGATCCCATGAACCACGAGATCATGACCTGAGGTGAAATCAAGAGTCAGTTACTCAACAGACTGAGCCACCCTGCTTTTCTAAGAATCTGTCCATGCATGTAAATTTTCAAATTATTAGCAATTTTTTTAACAGTTGTAGGAATTGTAATATTAATTCTGATATTATTGCTTTTTATCTCTTTATTTTATTAGTCATTCTTGCCAGAGATATCAGCTTTATTAATCTTTTTCCAAAAACACCCAACTTCTGTTTTTTTTTAATCCTCCCCAATGTATATTAATTTCACTCCATTCTTTTTTATTTATTTTTAATTTACATCCAAGTTGGTTAGCATATAGTGCAACAATGATTTCAGGGGTAGATTCCTTAATGCCCCTTACACATTTAGCCCATCCTCCCTCCCACAAGGCCTCCAGCAACCCTCTGTTTGTTCTCCATATTTAAGAGTCTCTTCTGTTTTGTCCCCCTCCCTGTTTTTATATTATTTTTGCTTCCCTTCCCTTGTGTTCATCTGTTCTGTGTCTTAAAGTCTTCATATGAGTGAAGTCATATGATATTTGTCTTTTCTCTAATTTTACTTAGCATAATACCTTCTAGTTCCATCCACATAGTTTCAAATGGCAAGATTTCATTCTTTTTGATTGCCAAGTTATACTCCATTGTATATATATACCACATCTTCTTTATCCATTCATCCATCGATGGACATTTTGGGCCCTTTCCATACTTCGGCTGTTGTTGATAGTGCTGCTGTAAACATGGGGGTGCATGTGCCCCTTTGAAACAGCATACCTGTATCCCTTAGATAAATACCTAGTAGTGCAGTTGCTGGGTCATAGTATAGTTTTATTTTTAATTTTTTGAGGAACCTCCATACTGTTTTCCAGAGTGGCTGCACCAGTTTGCATTCCCATCACTCCATTCTTAAAGAGTGCTTTCACTGGATATGGAATGCTAGTTTAGTAAAAGTTTTCTTTCAGCCCTTTGAAGATAGCATCCCATTGTTTTCTGGCTTCCATTTTTCCCTTGCTGTCAGCTCTCAGTCTTATTGTTGCTTCTTTGAAAATCATTGTCGTTTCTGTGGGTAATTTTAATATTTTCTCTTTGTTGTTGATTTACTACAGTTTGAATGAGATATCTAGTTATAATTTTTCTGTGTTTTGTATTAGGATTATGAGTTTTCATTTTATGTCTGTTTTACATATGGAAACTGTAAGTGCCTAATGGAATCTTCGTTGTCTTTGGTAATTTATTTATTCTGGGTTGGAAGGACCTTCTCACTCCCAGCTCCCATATGTTGAAAAGTTCTGCTCTGGGTTTTCTATGGGTTAATTTTATTGTAGAGTGAGAAAGTGAAGACCTAAATTGTTTTTAGTGCTTTATCTCCAAATTGATTATCAGTTGTTCTAGCCAAAATTATTAAATAACCTTTTAGCTGCTTTTATTTAAAAGGAATATGCTTGGGGTGCCTGGGTGGCTCAGTCAGTTGAGCGTCTGACTTCGGCTCAGGTCACAATCTCACAGTCTGTGAGTTCGAGCCCCGCGTCGGGCTCTGTGCTTACTGCTCTGAGCCTGGAGCCTGTTTCGGATTCTGTGTCTCCCTCTCTCTCTGACCCTCCCCCGTTCATGCTCTGTCTCTCCCTGTCTCAAAAATAAATAAAACGTTAAAAAAAAAAATTTTTTTTTTAAAAAAGGAATATGCTTTATAAATAAATGTTAAAAAATTTTTTAAAGGGATACGCTTTCATCAGATTTTATTTAATTTGTGTTCCTCAACCAATTTTTCAGGACAGCACCCATGTTTTTCATGTAAAGTGTCTGGTACAGATGTGAAGCGTTGCTCTGTTGGTGCTTGTGGGAAATTTTATCATGAAGCCTGTGTTCGCAAATTCCCCACTGCCATCTTTGAATCAAAAGGATTCCGCTGTCCCCAGCACTGTTGCTCTGCCTGTTCCATGGAGAAAGATATCTACAAAGCAAGTAAAGGTAAAATGGAGCTTAAAAGAGGGACAAAGTGTTTTGGGGTTTTTTTTGTTTTTTTGTTTTAATTTTTTGTAATGTTTATTTATTTTTGAGAGAGAGAAAGAGACAGAGCCATGAGCGGGGGAGGGGCAGAGAGAGAGGGAGACACAGAATCTGAAGCAGGCTCCAGGCTCCCAGCTGTCAGCACAGACCCTGATGCGGGACTTGAACTCATGAACCATGAGATCATGATCTGAGCCAAAGTTGGATGCTTAACCGACTAGCCACCCAGGTGCCCCGGGTTTTGTTTTCGTTTTTTGTTTTTTTGGTTTTTAAGTACAGTAGCAAATAATAAGCACATTATTATAAAAAATATATCAGGTATTATCTTTTGTGTATGTATAGATATATACAGCTTTCTGTAGATATAACAGCTCAGCCACGATAGATAGCATGATAGAGATTAGGTTCTAATTGAAATTATGAAAATTCTATATGTTCAAAATTACCCTTGAAAATTTCTTTAACAGGTGACATTAAGACCACCATCTCTCCAGCAGTGGAGCAGACAAGTTTTTCTTTGCGTGATCTCTCAGTGGGCACTGCATTTAGGATCCTGCATAAGGAATGACAGAGCCAAACTCGTGAAAAAAAATATTATCTTACTATAACAGCATCACATGGGACCCAAAAGAGTCCAACTCCAAAAAACTCATTTTATATCCAGCTGATACCTAATTATGTAGATTTTTTTTTTTTTAATTTATCTTTAAACAGGTCGCATGATGAGATGTTTGAGATGTCCAGTAGCCTATCACTCTGGAGATGCTTGCATTGCTGCCGGAAGCATATTTGTATCCTCGTACATTCTCATCTGTAGTAATCATTCCAAACGGAGCAGCAGTTCATCCTCTGCCATAAATGTAGGCTTTTGTTTCGTTTGTGCTAGAGGTGAGTGTCAATCCTTTCTCTCCATTTCTTTGAGTTCATTGGCATATTTCCCCACTGAAATGGAGATTCAGTAATACCCCTGAGACATTAACACTTTCAGTAGTCCCTTTTATAACATTAAACATTCCAATTGTTAGAATATTAATTCTTCTATAAATTAAGCTAAAATCTAAATTTTTTAAATAACTTAAAATTACAGATAAGTTCTTAGTGTTCCTGTATGGCGTATCAAAAGATTAATCTATTCCCTTCTGCAAACAATTCTTCTATTGGAAGTAGACTCTTCCCATATCATATTCTTTAATCCAGAGCTTTCAACTGATTGAGATTTCACTTGGAAGGAGAGATGAGCACATTTAGTTTTTAATTGTTTATGTTGTATTTTATCATGTTTTGGTCTGGCATTGAGGAAGGCCTGATGGGATACAGCCAAGGCAACATATGTGGTGGTGGTAGCTAAGAGCCAGCAATGCAAGCTTTCTTACTTGCCAGCTGTTGGTATTTAAGTATGCCAAGAGCTTGATCAAGTAAAAACAATATTGTGGCCCTGAGGGGGTCAGTGAAGTGGAGTTCACGATAAATATAAAATAGAATTTCTTTAGTTGAATATAGTACAGAGCATTCAGCATTACAGAGTATCTCAGTTGTATTATAATAAAACAATTTTCAGTGTTTAGTAAACATTTTAGAAATTAATATCCCCAAATACAGTTTGTTTTTTCAAGTATAAGTGCTAACTTTTCTGAACTTTGAAAGGACTCTGGTATATCGGGCCAATTAGATTATGTTTAGACTGTGCTGAAGATGAAGTGTTTGGTTTGGTTTTGGTGTTACGTGGTTTCATTTTGGTTTTTGCTTTAGGATAATAATTATTTTAATTTGGTGAAAGCACTGTAAAATATTTTTAAATAGAATTTAGGTAGTGTGACAGATCTTGAGTTGTTTTGGTTTTGTGTCTCTCTTAAAAAAAAAATAGAGGAGGTGGGCAGTAAAAGGTTAAATAAATAGCTGTCCTCCTGGTGGCAGCCCATTGTATGTAGGCTTTCAGTTCCGTTTGCCCCAGTGTGTGCTAAATCCCTGGGGCTGTTTGCCCTTACTGGGGAAGCCTTGTGTCTTTATTTAGGGGAGCAATTACAGCTGTATCCTGCTCTGAAACCTGGCTGGTGTGTGGAGGAGGAAGTCTGCAATGTTTTGTGCCACATAGTTAACAAGTGGCAGAAAGGATTCAAATAGTCAAAAGAAATAAAAAGTCACCACTGGTGTCTTTTCCATCTCCCCATCCCTAAGAAAGTAATGATAGTATGGAAATACTGAATTATCAGTTGAATGGCTAGCTTTAGAGGCTTTAAACAGATGAGTGTCAGTGATAGCATGAAGTCTCACTTTGTAAATATTTTATTCTACCTTACTAGGCATTTAATATTACTCACGTTTACAGGGGTGTGTGTGTGTGTGTGTGTGTGTGTGTGTGTGTGTGTGTGAGTGTGTATAACTGAGCCTACATTTTAAGTATCAAGTTTATAACTCTCATGCCGGCTTACTTTGGAGTACATTCTGAATCAGTTACCATCAGTATATTAACCAATACTTTCTTTTGCTCTATTTCATTCAATAATTGGGAAACCTTTAAAACAGGTATTTTCAATGTAAGATAGGTAGAAAATGGCCATTGTCAAGGAACCTAGCTTTATAGGGATTCTACCCATTTTAAGTTTAACTTCAGATGCCTTGATTAAAAAAAAGCTTGAGATAATGGAAATACTGGATCTGTATTTGCATCTTATCAATTTGACAGTTATTCTGAAAGATATACTATATTTATATGCCTGTATAATCAAGATTATTTAATTCCCAAATATTTGAACTAAGAAACTGTGCAGTAAACAAACTTTCATTTTCCTTTTTAGCCTTTTACAGAAACTTATTCCAAATAGATCAGATGTTGGGATTTGAGAAGGCTGAAGTCAAAAGTTTTCACAAGTAAATGATATGAGTTCTTTCATCAGTATTTATAGAGGTCTCCTTTTTTAAAAAAAAAATTGTTTTTAGTGCTTATTTAGAGAGAGAGAAAGCTCGCATGGGCAAGAACAGGAGAACAGGAGAAGGGCAGAGACGGAATCCCAAGCAAGGCTCCGCACCATCAGTGGAGAGCCTTATGTGGAGCTCGAACTCAGAAACCTCAAGGTCATGACCTGAGGCCAAATCAGGAGTTAGTATAACCGTATAACCCACTGAGCCACCCAGGTGCCCCAGGTCTCCTTGTTTTTAAAGAGGCCTAAATGTAATAAATTCACACATAAAAGGTTTTAATTGTGTATGTTTTGGTATTAGAAAGCTTTGTTTTGCTTTTGTTTCTTGCCTTACACAGAGTTTTTCCCTCCTCATGAAGGATTTTTCTCTTAGTTCATGATTATTGGTTGTTTAAAATAATTCAGCTAATTCTTAAGGACTGAAATATCTAGAAATATTTTTAGAAATGTTTCAAGGTGTAGAGGAACATTGCTCCTTCCCTCCCCTCATGGCACCATAGGAAATGTTCAGTCCTAGCATTTCCTTTCATCTGGGGGGGGGGGGTATAAAATAAAAGTTACTTAACATTCTATGCCTTTCTTTGTGATGGTAATTTATAATGGAGAAGGTAGACTAGGGTTTTCTTTTCATGTTAATAATAATAGCAATTTTTTTTTTGCATCTGTAAATCAAACTCTACCAGATACCATCTGAATGGTCGCAGTTGCCCTAAGAAGTTATTTCCCCATTTTATGTAGATGAGAACACTGAAGCCCAGATTCCATAATTTACCTGAAGGTCATAGAAATTGTTAAATAGAGGGACTAGCATTTGTACCTGGTCTGTCTCATTTCAAAGCCCATGTTTTTTATACTATCCTGCTTCTCTCTATTAAACATATGAAATTCATTTGACGTTATATAACTTTTTTTTTTAACGTTTATTTATTTTTGAGACAGAGCATGAACGGGGAAGGGGCAGAGAGAGAGGGAGACACAGAATCGGAAGCAGGCTCCAGGCTC
This sequence comes from Acinonyx jubatus, assembly GCF_027475565.1. Taxonomy (NCBI): domain Eukaryota; kingdom Metazoa; phylum Chordata; class Mammalia; order Carnivora; family Felidae; genus Acinonyx; species Acinonyx jubatus. Next base: position 43,280,317 of record NC_069382.1, read on the forward strand.
TGAGCCATCAGCCCAGAGCCCGACGCGGGGCTCGAACTCATGGACCACGAGATCGTGACCTGAGCTGAAGTCGGACGCTTAACCGACTGAGCCACCCAGGCGCCCCAACATTATATAACTTTTATTAGAAGATTTTTATACTATTGCCAATTAGCAGTTTTAAGTTCCATTCTGTCCTCCAGATCAGAGTTAGGTCTTGACTCTTTCTCAATGTAGTAGGTAGCACCAAATGAAGATAACACCCATGGCAAAAATAAATGGTAACCCTTTTAAAAACAAAACTCTTAACTCTTCTCAAAATGATCTCTATAAAACGGCTGTCATGATCCTTATCGCAAAGTCCTCAGACCATTATAAACTGTCTAGTAACCAAACAGAGCAATGTTCCCTGGTCTCACACTCACCTAGGTTAAGAGTGGCCTATAGTGAACTCAACAAGGGGAAGAGGATAGGAGGGTGTCACAGGTGGGTTAGAGGAGATCTATTTCCTTCCAAACAGGATAGCTGGGTTAGTAGATCAAAAGAACTATCTTATAAACCCTTAGGTTGGTAATTACTTTATGTCATGGCAGGGGGAAAAAATGTAAATGGCTTGCATTACCTTAGTGAAGTTCAACAAGTCCTGGCTCCTTTAAAATCATGTTATCATACTGATAGAGAACAGCTTCATTATCTGGCAGAAAAAGATATGACTAGAGAAGAAGAGACTCAATTCTGCCTTTCAGTGTTACTTGATACATTGAAGGTAGATCAGTGTTTCTACTATGTTATGTAAATAACTCTTACTTGCTATTAAGTGATATGTTATTTTGTTCTTTGGATTGTCATCACAGTATTTCTAAATATTAAGGAGTGTAGCTTTGTGTATCACAGCAGGTTTTAAGTGTGACATCAACTGCAGTTTACATCTTCAAATTAATTTGTGGTTTTCTTCTGGGTGTGTAGGTTTTTACAGGATAAGAAACCGAGTAGCTCAAACTCCCTTTAATAACTGGCAAGCCTTTTCTGTCAGTTTTTTCTTTTTCTTCATATTCTCATTTTCCCCCCAACTTTTAGCACAGCTACGTAATAGGTGTTGGTTTATTTTTTACCCTCATGGAATCATGGGTAGTTTCATTGCAGCTCATCTCTTTCTGTTTGTTTCGTATAGGGCTGATAGTTCAGGACCATTCAGACCCCATGTTCAGTTCATATGCCTATAAGTCCCACTACCTACTGAATGAATCAAATCGTGCAGAGTTGATGAAATTACCTATGATTCCTTCTTCGTCAGCTTCCAAAAAGAAATGTGAGAAAGGTAATAATCAAAATAGTTTTTGCATTTCCTTTTTTTTTCTCTTTAAATGAAGGGGGGAAATGTATGCCTGTCAAGCACTATCTGTTGCTTTTGGTAAATTCTACCTTGGTGGTTGTGACTGTGTCTTCATATGGCTGCAACATTATTAAAAAGGGCTTAAAATAATTCCATTATTGCAAATTCTTACTTCTCGTTGAATAAATTCTCACACATTCCATCTATCTGTGGGTTATTAAAATTGAAAGACTGAGTAGGATTTTGCTTAATATAGAAAGATTCTAAGGGCTCTTTCTCTTCTGCCTGATGGAGAACTACCATTCATGTTAGAATAGAATAGACGTGATGTAAATTATCATGAACTTTCAACTAAAAAACCAGGATAGGTTATTAAAAGAGGGAAGCCAAGATACTGGTACTTAAAATTTTGATTTTAGGCTACATTTTATCCTTTTGTTTCTTAAATGTTTTTGTTAAGATGCTATGAAAACTAGTTGCCCTTCTCTTAGGAGACTTTGGTGGGCAGCTGGGGTAGTTTATCCCAAATATTGGATATTGAAAGGCAGCCCAGCTCAACTGAAGAATTACTTATGGATAATTTATCCACAGAGAATCAAGAACTAAATGTAATTTATATTCTCCCTAATAATTTAATCTATAAAAGCAAATCTTATATTTAACTTTACATAGCCTGCTTATAAAAAAGGAAAAAGTAGTTTAACAGTACTATGTTATTTTGGGAGGTCTTATCCCAGAGGGTAAAATGAATAACCTTGAAGGTAAAGGCATTTTCCTGTATACATTCCCATTCTGATTGGGAAGCCAAGTTCAGAATCTTTAAAGGAAATTTGATTCATACCTAAAATACTAGGTATATTTGAAATAGGTATTTTTTTCCCCATTCTTTATGTTGCCTGCTTGATGATGTATCTTTGCTCTTTGTCAGACATCTGAAGTGGCAACCCAAGACTAAAAAATATGTAATTAAGCAGGTTGATTAGAACCTATGGAGAAGTAGGTTGGAGAGAGTATTGGCTTGCTCATTTGTTTGTTTGTTTTTACGTTGAAGTCAGAGTATGTCACCTTACTGGTGATACCATCTACTTCTGAAACAAACATGGACGTAGGTCTGGCTAACTCCATAATGCAATAAAATTACCCGAGGCATTCATTTTAGGAAATGCCTTATTTCCTACTGGCGCTTTTATAAAATTAGATTAATTCAATTGTTTCTTACTTTGTTTTTGGTACTCAGTATTGACCTTGACATGAATTGAAATTATTTTGAGCCCTATGTTTGCTTAGCTTGAACCACATCTTCTTCTTGCATCCTAAAGCAGTTTTCTTGCATAGCACCAAGGTGGATTGTTCATATTTTCATTTTTTTGTGTATTTTTTGTCAAAAAATCGTGATGATTTTCATTGACGATTCTGGGTCTGTATTTCCTCTGAAATAACACTTAAAATTGAGGACTATTCCATAATGTTAAAAATGGCCAGCCTGACTTCCACATCAGCTCTAATGATCACATGTCCCCTAACGCTGTTTGCAAAGTCTGCTCTCCCTATTGGTGATTCCTTTCTGGTGGAGAAGTCAGTTATCTCATTTTTATTTTAAACTTACCGAACCCCCTACCTAGGCTAAGAGCACTCAGGCAGCTAATCTGTAGGTTGGAGAATTGGAGCAATTAATCCACATTGAGATCTGCAGACAAAGGAAAAAATCTTAATGACTGAAGTAAAAGCTTTTAAGCAGAGGAAATATAGTAATTTATTTCATCACTGATTGTATATAGATTTTCTTTTTGTTTTTATGTTAATCAGTTAGAAGTTTGAAAATCTACAGGAAGAAAAGATTTTCTGGAAAACTGATAGCAAACCCTCAAAAGGTTAGAGCGTGTGATTTCATAAAGTTGTGTAGAGGGCTCTTAACCTTTTGCTTATGAGATATTAAACCTCAGTACAATCAGGTTATGGGCCTGATTTTCCAACACAATTTTTTTTTTTTTGCAGTAAATGTCTTTATTATATTTCATCTTCAGTGGTTAACATCCTTCTCTGTCACTTGTTGAAATACCTTTTAGAAATACCTAATCTCCCCCCAAATCTCTTTTATATTTTTGCACTAAAAAATATCCTTTTGTTTTGTTTGCTGTACTTGTCTTGGTCTTAATCCAGAGATCATTTTGTGTATTTCAAAGGAGAGGATTTTGCCAGGGAACCTGGAGAGGGATCTCCTTGTTGTGTGGTACTTATTCCACAGTGACATTTACTTAGTTTTATGCTATAAAGCAGTGGTTCTCAATGTGAAGTCAGAAAAACTTATATAAACAATTTTTTAACTATGTTTAATATTTCAGAAAATCTAGCATAATCACACATTTGCACAAAATAAGGCTGCATACATTTCTTTATATTTGGCTATGATTTGAACAACTTAATGTGATAGTTTTGTTATTGGGATCAGAAGCTCTGATTGGCAGTTACATATTTCTTTGGTTAATAAAAACAGGAGAAATTGTTACCTTTTAACAGGGGTTTTGATTCTGTTTTTTTGGTTTAGGATTGGTTTTTTTGTTTGTTTGTTTTGGGGGTTTATTGGTTGATAACATATTTGGAAACATGGGTCCCTGAAGAAGAGAAAGGAGATCCTTGGCGATGAAAAAGTTGCAAACCACTGCTGTATAGCCTGTTTTTGACTTTCTTTATTTTTGCTGGAATGTTAAATGATAATGTAATCACCAATTTGAGAAAGTTCAATCCTTTGCTTTTTTGCATTTTTTTATGGAAAGAAAAAACTACTGGTCAACCTATTGGTTATTTTCATTCTTGCTAATTTTATTATAAAGGGATTTAGTTAACTATGGCACTGGATTAAAATACAAGGTGACCATTGCATGCTTTCTTAGCTCTTAAGGAGAAAAGAAAGTAAGTTGCTACATATTTCTTTGAAAATCTGCTCTCAAATCTACTCAAAGATTCCATGCATCTGTTAAGAGTTTTAGCTGCATGCTAAGCGGATGCCTCAATTGCCCACATTACTGTAAAGACTACAGTAATGGTTTTCATACCACTCAAAAGTTTTGAGTTTCTGGCCCCTGAAGCCCTGAAAAGGGACTGAAGTAGCTAAATCTGTTCATTTGTTTTCTATTTTAATCCATCACTATAGAGCTGACTCAATCCCTTTATTTTCCCCCAATTTGAGTCAAATTTGATGCACTTAAAAGATAACTTTCTCTTTTCTCTTTCTTTTTCTCTTTCCTCTCTTCTTAGTTATTAAGACTGTTTATTTGTTTCAAGGTGGAAGATTGCTCTGCTGTGAATCGTGCCCGGCTTCCTTCCACCCAGAATGCCTGAGCATAGAAATGCCAGAAGGCTGCTGGAATTGTAATGACTGTAAAGCTGGCAAGAAACTACATTACAAGCAGATTGTTTGGGTCAAATTGGGAAATTACAGGCAAGTTTTTCCAGGACAAAAAAGAAGTATTCAATGATTGTTCAGACATAGGTTCATAATCTATATACAAACTGGCTAGGAGATAGGTAGAACAACACAGAGCTACTTCCTTAAAAAAAAGAAAGAGAAAAGAAATCTATTTTGATTTGGCTTTTAGAAGCCAATTTGGGAAGGTTGGGTTATTGTTGGATTTTTTTTCTTTTAGATTGGTTCTTTGACTTGTTTTTCAGTTTTTCTTTTTTAAGAGGAGACACTAGGCTCCTCCCTTATTTTTGTAAAATGTTTATTCTTTTTGAGAGAGAGAGTGAGTGTGTGTGTGGGTGCGTGATCAAATGGGAGAGAGACAGAGAATCCCAAGCTGGCTCCATGCCCAGCACAGAGCCCGACCCAGGGCTCAATCTCACAAACTTCGAGATCATGACCTGAGTTGAATCAAGAGTCGGTTGCTTAACCAACTGAGCCACCCAGGCAACCCTTGTTTTTAAGTTGAAAGTAATTTTACACTAGTGAACTATGTACTACTAGATTTTGGAATACAAGGTCTTATATAGATAGTAAGGAACATGTATTCTTTGTGTCCTAATTCATTTATATTGATTTCTAATAAAATAAAAGAATTTATATCCTGGCCAAAATAGTTCTCTTTACCCCTAAATCTGGCCCATTTCAGTTTCTGCTAGAAGCTTTAAACTGAGTGCAAGAAGAGAGCTCTTTAGAATTTAAGGAGAGAAATTATTTCATGAAGAGCTTTTAGTTCTTAAGAGAATGAAGAAGTATGTGTGATTGCCATTATATTAATAAAACTTTCTCCTTTTAAGAAGCCTGTCTTGGGGTGCCTGGGTGACTCAGTCGGTTGAGCGACCGACTTCGGCTCAGGTGATGATCTCACGGTTTGTGAGTTTGAGCCCCGTGTCGGGCTCTGTGCTGACAGCTCAGAGCCTGGAGCCTGCTTTGGATTCTGTGTCTCCCTTTCTCTCTGCTCCTACCCTGCTCATTCTCTGTCTCTCTCTGTCTCAGAAATAAATAAACATTAAAAAAAAAAAAAAGCGTGTCTTTGGGGCGCCTAGGTGGCTCAGTCAATTGAGCATCTGACTCTTGATTCTGGCTCAGGTCATAGTCCCACAGTCATGGAATGGAGCCCTGCCTCAGGCTCTGTGCTGACAGCACGAAGCCTGCTTGAGATTCTCTCTTTCTCTTCTTCTCTCCTCTCTCCACCCCTCCCCCTGCTCGAGCATGCACATGTGCTCTTTCTCCCCCTCTCAAAATAAATAAACTTAGAAAATAGAAGCCTGTCTTTAACAAGCCTTCATTGAATAGGAATAGTGATGTATTTTTAAAAACTCTACATTCTACATTTTGAGACATATGTTTATCATTTACTGAGAAAATAGGTACTGTTCAAGAGAGCACAATAATGGTCCACTTTTCAGAATGCTAAGTAAAATATATTTCTGTAGGATTTCAAACATTGTAATTTTTTTTAGTAAGGGCTATGTCATTTTCTCTGAATTTTAAATATGCTGCTTGCTTACTTACCTATTTAACTTTGTGTGTGGGGGTGGGGGAAGAGTGTGTGTATGTGCACACACTAGCAAGTAGGGTTGGGGCAAAGGGAGAGGGAGACTCTTAAGCAGTCTCCACACCTAGCGCAGAGCCTAACATGGGGCTCAATCTGACGGACAGCGAGATCATAACCTGAGCTGAAATCAAGAGTCAGACGCTTAACCAACTGAGCTACCCAGGAGCCCCTTACCTATTTAACTTTAAAATTTTATTTTAGCTGAGATATAAGGGGCCTTGAGACTGAGACGTGATGCCCCCCCCCACACACTATTTTTTTTAACATATGACAGAAACCCCCCCCAAAAAACTTGGCAGTTGAATACATAAGTAATATGTACTATATGGCATAATATATGGCATATAATATGGCATAATAAGTACTATATGGCAACAAATACAAAGTTTCAGAAGGCAAATGTCAAACCAAGGGGAGGTGTTTTTACTTCTACTTTAATAAGAAAAGACAAATACCTTACCTAGAACAGGGAGCAAAGAAGAGAAAGAGCCAGGTTGCCAAAGAAGAACAAATAGAAAATAAATATGTAAAAAATGCTGCGCCTCACTAAAAATAAGTATATGTTAAGGACAAAGAGGTTTTTTATTTCATTTTTGTTTTTGTTTTTTTCCAGTTAACAGATTGTCAAAGATTTAAGAGTAATAAGTTTTTGGCTAGGGAGGGCAAGGGAAAAGGAGTGCCCCCACAGGGCAGTCTTGCATCACATATTAAATTGTAACAGTGTCTACCTTTTGATTCAGCTCTTCTCTTTTTTTTTTTTTTTAATTGTTTTTTTCAACGTTTATTTATTTTTTTTTGGGACAGAGAGAGACAGAGCATGAACAGGGGAGGGGCAGAGAGGGAGACACAGAATCGGAAACAGGCTCCAGGCTCCGAGCCATCAGCCCAGAGCCTGACGTGGGGCTCGAACTCAGACCGCGAGATCGTGACCTGGCTGAAGTCGGACGCTTAACTGACTGCGCCACCCAGGCGCCCCTCAGCTCTTCTCTTTTAAGGAATTTATTTAAGGAAAAAAACTGGACAAACAGGAAAAAATGTATTTATAGGGGTATTCATTAAAGTATTATTTTTAATTGCAAAAATTTGAAATAACCAAAATGCTCAGTCAGTGAGGGATTTCTCAAATAAATTATAGTGTATCCATAACCGTAAAGGGGTAATGCTCATCTCTATAGTAACATGAGATATCCAGGGTATATAGTTGAATTTAGACAGCATGTGAAAGAGCATATACATTATCTTTCCATGTGTTTATATAGTTAAAAAAAAAAATGTAGATCTAGATATGTTTTTCAGACCCAGAAAGAAGAACATCAGATGTTAATAGTATAAGGCATAAGATTTTAAAAGGGTGTCATTTATGGGGCGCCTGAGTGGCTCAGTTGGTTAAGCGTCTGACTTTGGCTCAGGTCATAATCATGCAGTTCGTGAGTTCAAGCCCTGTGCTGGATCTGTGCTGACAGCTAGCTCAGAGCCTGGAACCTGTCTTCAGATTCTGTGTCTCCCTCTCTCTCTGTCCCTCCCCTGCTCGTGCGCTCTCTCTCTCTGTCTCAAAAATAAGTAAAACATAAAAAAAAATTTTTTTTTTTTTTTAAATTTTTGGGACAGAGAGAGACAGAGCATGAACGGGGGAGGGGCAGAGAGAGAGGGAGACACAGAATCGGAAACAGGCTCCAGGCTCCGAGCCATCAGCCCAGAGCCTGACGCGGGGCTCGAACTCACGGACCGCGAGATCGTGACCTGGCTGAAGTCGGACGCTTAACCGACTGCGCCACCCAGGCGCCCCAAACATAAAAAAAAATTTTAAAGGGAGTAATTTTAAGTTTTTCTGTTACACATTTCTGCATTGTTTTAACTTTTAAACACACACTGCTTTTTATAATTAAAAATCTGTATCATTCCAGGGTGGGCAGGAGTGCAAGTTTGACAATTAATAGATAAGACATTCCTGGATAAGAAATAGCTAACACAGCGTAGGGGCACCTGGGTGGCTCAGTCAGTTAAGTGTCCCACCTTGGCTCAGGTCATGATCTCATGGTTCATGAGTCTGAGCCCCACATCAGGCTCACTGCTGTCAGCACAGAGCCCACTGCAGGTCCTGTCTTCCTCTCTCTCTGCCCCTCCCCAACTTGCACACAGACTGAAAAAATTTTAAGTTTTTGTATATTTACTGTTCATACTGATTATTCTATATACTACCAAAACTTACCTCTTCAATTCTTGACTTGCCCAATTGTTAGAAACTGTCATATGTACCTCACAGATGATTTCCATTTAGTGATCGCTATGCTATTCAGCCATTGCCTGTTTTCATTCAGTTATGTTTTCATTCTGTTCCACATCCCACATTTGTTATGATGTAGGATGAATTAGATTCTGAAATACACACTGACATAAACCTAGTACATTTGACCAAAAACTATTTACTCTGGTTGATTAGAGGGAAGAAAATGTTCATTTGAATGGAGTGGTCATTCTTCACTATAGCATCAGTTTACTCTCAAATGGTTCCCTTGACTACTAGAAATCAACTTTTATACCTTGAAAGACAATCTTACTACTAAGATTGTCAAATTTGGAGGAACACATAACTTTTCTAGGATTGAAATTGGTTTTGGAATAGTATTGGTAAATTCTAACTCTTAAGTTGGGTAATGAGTTGTTATTTTTAGTTGTTATGCTTTATAACTTATATGTTCATGATATTCCTTTGTATCAGGTATTAATTTTTAAAGGAAAAAAACTAGATGGGGAGTTTAGGGTCTAGTTGGTTTAGTCTGTGTTCACTATTTCATTAGTTCACTGATCAATATGTTTTTTTTATTAATTTTTTTAATGTTTATTTTTGAAAGAGAGCATGTGTGAGCAGGGAGGGACAGGATCCCAAGTGGGCTTTGCACTGACAGCAGAGAGCCCAATGTGAAAGTACAAAACCTTTTTTTCTCCCTCATGCCAGCCATGTAAAGAATGGTATGATTTTTCAGTGTCTTGATTGATCTAAAATTGGTTTTGTTTTCAGATGGTGGCCAGCAGAGATCTGCAATCCCAGGTCTGTGCCACTGAACATCCAGGGCCTTAAGCATGACTTGGGGGACTTCCCTGTGTTCTTCTTTGGTTCTCATGACTACTATTGGGTACACCAGGGCAGAGTGTTCCCTTATGTTGAAGGAGACAAAAGTTTTGCTGAGGGACAGACTAGTATTAACAAGACCTTCAAAAAAGGTAAGTTGGATGATGTTTACAGTGGCTCAAAACTAAGACTCAGCGGTTGATTTCTCTGTGTCTCCTCACTTGCACTTGACATGTTTCTGGTATTAGAGAACTTTCACCAGGTGTTACAATCCAGCATCCAGAAGTATCCAATCACATTAGAGCACATCTTATCCAATCAGTTAGAAAAATACATTTCAGTATGGTAGACTCTGCCATCTGTATGAAAAGAGTATCTTCAGTGATCTTTCTACAAACATAGAGATTATTTTGGAAATAGTCTTCTTAATCCAGTGAGGCACCTTTGCCACAGAAGAGTAGTAAAAGCTTCCCATGAAGCGCCTTATAAGTGTTTTTGCAACAAGTTTCCAGGAAGTTTGACTTTCTGGGTAAGAGTAAAAGGAATTTAAATCTAGTACGAGATAAAAAGCTGGGTTTTTTTGGTTGGTTGGCTATTTTTTTGCTTTACTTGGAAGCCTCTGATTATTGAAGTAGGACCTCTTCTCTAAGGCAATGGCTTACGCAGAGCACAGTGTTCAGCTATAAACGAGTTATGTCCTATTTCAGCGTTATCCTATCCTGGTGGAAAATGGTTATTTCCAGAACAATTTTAAAAAGAACACCCCAGGCCAGATTCAGGGCATTGGGAAGGCAATGTAAAACTGCTCTCCTAACAGTCTTTGTTTTTTGTTTTTTTGTGTGTGGTTTTTTTTGTTGTTGTTATTTATATACTTTGTTTTGTCCTATTGGCAGCACTGGAAGAAGCTGCAAAACGTTTCCAGGAATTGAAAGCACAAAGAGAAAGCAAAGAAGCACTTGAGATTGAAAAAAACTCAAGAAAACCCCCTCCTTACAAACACATCAAAGTGAGTCGTTACCCATGAAACATTGGTATTTGACAGGCAAGAGGAAATGCATCGCCCTCTTAGTAATTAGAAGGCCCTTTTTGACTTATGAAGACGTTTACTGATTATCACCCAGTCTTCTGTAAAGCAAACTGAGAGCTTTTGTTGGAAGCATAAAATGGGAGCCATAGCCACTGTGCTGTGAGGAGGAGTCTTTGATAAGCCCTCTCACACCTACGAGCAGCATGTTCCCTGTGAAACCTTGTTCTTGCCCTACCAGGCTATCCTGCAGCAAGTGAGAGGATAGGTTATTTAGCTCCTTTACAAATTCTAGAAAGCCCACAGTTGCTTTTAGTTATAAATGCTCATTAATTTAGTAGAAGAAATACACATGATAAATAAGTGAGAATTCACATCAGATTTTGATATTTGTGTCCAGTATGAAGAGGCCATTTTATTCTTAGCTTGTTCTTAAGTTATTCAGGGGGAAATTGAAATCAAGATATATAAAGAACCTTTCTCAGAATCACACCACTATAGCAAAGCCAAGAATTTCATGGATGTGTGAGGTTCCTGTTCAGATTCCTCCCTCTCATTCGTGACTTGGTTTTCCAGGCTAACAAAGTAATAGGAAAGGTGCAGATCCATGTTGCAGACCTGTCAGAGATCCCCCGCTGTAACTGCAAGCCTGCTGATGAGAACCCGTGCGGCCTGGAGTCGGAGTGCCTAAACAGGATGCTGCAGTACGAGTGCCACCCGCAGGTGTGCCCGGCTGGAGAGCGGTGCCAGAACCAGTGCTTTACAAAGAGGCTCTACCCTGATGCAGAAATCATCAAAACAGAACGGAGAGGCTGGGGCCTCAGGACCAAAAGGAGCATTAAGAAGGTAGCCTGGGACAGAGGCCATGGGGGCGGTGGGACAGACCAGGGCTGTGCCTCTCAGAAGATGCTTCATCTCCTCCTAGGGGTGAAATACATAGGGATTTTTGGCAAAATTTTGAAGCTTCCCAAGTTGAAAGTTTGGCACTTCTTGAGCAGAGCAGAAGTGGTAGGAAGAGGCAGTAATAAAATGCACATAAACTTTGGATGTCCTATGGTCAGTCATAAAAAGGAGAAGGGACATTGGTCATTTCCTTTTTTTTTTTTTAATCTGGTTTTAATTGACTGTCTTTATACATTTTTTTTTTTTTACATTTATTTTTGAGAGACGAAGCACACGTTGGGGAGGGGCAGAGAGAGGGGGGGAAGACACAGAATCCGAAGCAGGCTCCAGGCTCTGAGCTGTCGGCACAGAGCCCAACGTGGGGCTCAAACTCACAAACTGTGAGATCATGACCTGAGCCGAAGTCGGAGGCTTAACTGGCTGAGCCACCCAGGTGCCCCTCCTTTTTTATTTTATTTTTTTTTTTTTTAAGCTTATTTATTTTGAGAGAGAGAGAGAGCACAAGCGAGGGAGGGACAGAAAGAGAGAGAATCCCAGGAAGGTTCCACGCTCAGCATCAAGCCTGACACAGAGCTGGATCTCATAACCATGAGATCACAACTTGAGCCAAGATCAAGAGCCGGACTGAGCCACCTAGGCGCCCCCATTGGTCATTTTCTATTTGAAATATTTTTGACCTGTTAAGCAAAAGAGATGTAAAAGGCTTAGTAAAGGCAAAAGAGTATGAAGGTCAGAACATACTGGGATGGAAACTAGCAAACCCAAGCTTTGCACCAATGTCACAATTCCTTGGCTGTGAGGATGTGGCCAAATCACTAACCTCCTTGAGCCTCAGTTTCCTCCACTCTCAAGCGGATGTATCATAACCCTTGCCCTACACTCTTAAAAGGGTTGTTGCCAGTCTCAAATTAGAGTATATGTGCAAAAGCAACTGGCAAAGGTTGAGATCTTTAACACTTATAAATTGTCTTCATTCTTGGGGCCCCTGGGTGGCTCATTCGGTTAAGTGTCTGACTCTTGATTTCAGATCAGGACATGATCTCACGGTTTGGCTCGTGGGTTTGAGCCCTGAGTTGGGCTCCACACTGACAGTGCAGAACGTGTTTGGGATTCTTTCTGTCTCCTGCTCTCTATGCCCCTTCCCCACTCGTGCACGCTTGCTTGCTTGCTCTCTCTGTCTCAAAATAAATAAACTTTAAAAAAATAAATAAATTATCTTCATTCTTACACTTTGAGGCGCTTTTTCCAAGTGGTCTCTTTGAAGAAAAATTTTTAAATGCAAATAACTCAAAAAAGAATGAAAACCACCAGCAAATCCTAGTGTTCAAACAGTGGCTCTCAAACTTCAGAGATCCCAGGAATCTCCTGGGATCCTTGTTGAAAACAGTGTCCTACTGAACTATCTAGGGACAAGCCTGAATAGTGTGCGGTTTCAAATGAGGCCCCCTTTCGGCCCTCTCTTCCATCCCCCCCACCCCTCCACTCCCCGCCGCTTGTCCAGGGCCAGTAGCGAACTAGCAAGAGTGCAGAGACTCTCAGTGAGAGAAGGTGGACATAGTGGGAATTAAAATTACTCTTGACATTTTTCTACCTGTAAAAAAAAGAAAAATCATCTTTGTGGTTAAAAAGTACTGTAGGAAAGAGAAACAATACAAAAAAGATAATAAAGAGTGAAATTCTTTCATCCCTTCAATTCCTGGTCTCCTCACCAGAGATGACCATTGTTAATAGGTTGTCATGTAGCCTTTTATGTATACAAATACATAGTCCTATATCCTATACTTATAGAATCTTTAAAAACAAATATACATATTATTTTATCCCACTTAATATATCATAAACATCCCTTTATGACAACCCATATAGATTTCTGCTCATCCTTTCTTTTTTTTGCTCATTCTTTTTTAACTAAACTCCCATTGTATTCTATAGTAAAATGTACCATAACTTATAACCTATCTTCTAATAAACTTTATATATATATAATTTATTTAATTCTGTAGTGAACATTCTTGATTTTCTGTCTTCATGCACCTATTTCTGTAGATTAGATCACTTGAAGCGAAACTCATTCATTAAGCACATGTTTGTGAAGCTGCTTCTATGTGCCAGGTACTACTCTAGGCATTTGGAAAAACAGTAGTGAACAACATACCTTTGTGGTTCTGCTAGAGACAGGTAATAAACAGATATGTAATGCTAGGTACCACTAAAATGCTGCAAAGAAAAATAATACTGTCAAAGGGGATGGCTGGTGACAGGAATTGTTATTTTAAATTCCTTGGTTAAGGAAGGCTGAGGAGTGCCATTTGACCTGAACAATGAGGAAAAAAGCCATGCATTTCAGGCTGAAGAAAGAGCAAAGACAGGGGCCTTAGCATGCTCCAGGCACAGCAGGAGAGCTAGTGCATCTGGAGAAGAGTGAGGAGGAGAGGGGTGAGAGGCAGGAGATAGCAGAGAAGGTAGCCTGGGGCCAGATCTTATGGGAACTTAGAGACCACAGGAGGGAGACTTCTGGAAGTTGTTAGTGGGAAGTGACTTGATCTGACTGGATGTATTCATTTTCTATTGCTGCCTGACAATAATACTACAAACTTGGGAGCTTATGATGTTACACACACTTTATTTTCTCACAGTTTCTAGGGGTCAGGAGTTGGGCAGTGCTTGGCTGGGTCCTCTGCTTAGGGTCTCACAAGGTTTTAGTCAAGATGCTTCTAGGACTGGATTTCTCATTCTTGTGCCCCAACTAGAGAAGGATATACTTTCCTGCTTGCATGGCTATTGGCAGAATTCTGCTCTTTGCAGCTATAGGTCTGAGAGCTTCAGGTGGTTTTTGTTTGGGGTTGTTGTTCTTGTTGTTGTTTTGCTGCTATTAGCCTCTAGAGGCTGCCCACAATTCCTTGCCACATGGAGTTCCCCGACTTGGCTATTTGCTTCCTCACAGCCAACAAGGGAGAGACACTCCAGCAAGATGGATGCTAAAGTCTTGATGTAACAGACTCCCAGAATCACATACATTCTGTCATCTTTGCCGTATTCTATTGTTTAGAAGCAAGTCGCAGGTCCTACTCACTCAAGGAGAGAGAATCACACCACGGCATGAGCGCTGGGAGACAGGCATCTTGGGGGCTGCCTTAAGTATCCGTGTCCCACCCTTGTGTTTCCGAAAATTAACTCTGGCTGTAGTCTGTGGAATTTATGATCATGGGGAAGGGCTAACAAAAAGGAGACCATTGTTGTCCAGGAGAGAAATGATGGTGGCATATGGACTACCAGGGTTGTAGCTGAGCCAGAGAGAAGTGGTTACATTGCTGATATTTTGAAGGCGGAGCCAACAGGATTCACTGATCATTAAATATATGGATTGGATTGCTTGGCCAAAGGTCATTGACATTTAAAATGTCATTAGAATGCAAAATTTTTTTTTAAGTTTTTTTTTTTTTTTTTTTTTAAATAATCTCTACACCCGACGTGAGACTTAAACTCATGACCCCAAAATCAAGAGTCACATGCTCTTCTGACTGAACCAGCCAGGTGCTCCTAGAATGCAAAATTTTTGGTGGTACTTTTAAGCCATGCATATCACATACATAAATTTTGCCTATGACTTCAGGGGAGGTGTAGGGGCTATCCTGAAATTTATCCAGTTTAATATCATGTTAACGTCTTTTATTAATTTTTTAATGTTTATTTATTTATTTTTGAGTTGGAGGAGGAGGGGCAGAGAGAGGGAGACAGAGGATCCCAAGCAGGCTCTACACTGAAAGCGAAGAGCCCGATGTGCGGTTTGAACTCATGAACCGTGAGAACATGCCCTGAGCTAAATAAAGTCAGACACTTAACCAACTGGGGCACCCAGGCGCTCCTAACATCTTTTAACAGTAGTTGCATTTATTTTAAAATGTATTCTAATTTATTAAATTGATATAATCAAGAGAAAAGAAAATACAGTCAGGATTATTCTGTCCAGTAGCACTTGAGGAATTGCTAATGTAAGACAATTCCTCTTTTACAAAATAGTTGGAAGTATATATTCCTGAAAAGCAAAATCATAAAGACTTAGTAGCAGCATGGAAAAGATTTTTGGTACATTGAGGGACAAAGGCCAAATATGGAATTTGATTGTACACAGCCAGCCCTCTTCCTTTCGCACATAACAGATCCTTGCAAATGTGGGCCAGAGCCAAACAAGGGACTTCCTGTAACAAGGTGATTTCTTTCTTCAAAATTAAGAAAATATATATTAAATACTGAATTACAGCTTACCTTTTTGCCATAGTCTTTGAGGACAGATTTCTAGCTCTATTAAAGTTCTTGTTTTGTTATTTTTATTCATAATTTAATTCATAGCTAATGGGTATTTTTTGAGTTTTTGTTTTTTTAAAGGTTTTATATTTTTAAATAACCTCTACATCCAACATGAGGCTCAAACTCACAAAAAAATAAAAGTATCACTACATTTTTGCCAATAAATTTGAAAATTTATATGAATGGATTCTTAGAAAAGCATAATCATCACCACTCCCACAAAAATAAATTAAAAAATATGAATAGTTCTATAAACTATTAAAGAAATTGAAACTATCATTGAAAACCTTCCAACAGGGGCGCCTGGGTGGCTCAGTCAATTAAGCATCCTGCTTCAGCTCAGTTCATGATCTCAGGGTTTGTAGGTTTGAGCCCCGTGTTGGGCTCTGTGCTGACAGCTCAGAGCCTGGAGCCTGCTTTGGATTCTGTGTCTCCCTCTCTCTTGCTCTCTCTCTCAAAAATAAACATTAAAAAAAAAAAAAAAAAAAAAAAAGACGTTCCAAAAAAGAAAACTTTAAGCTCAGATGGTTCCACTGGTCAATCTGCCAAACATCTAAAGTTAGAAATAATGTCAATTAGAATAGAATAGAATTGAATAGAAAGAAGGAACAAGACAGATGTGGTAAAAATATATGCAACAAAGATGATAAGGGATTATGTTTTGTTGCAAAGAGTTCACATATGGAGAAAATATATGCAACATATGAACAAAGGTGCCACCTGCATGCTAATGAATGACAACCACCATTTGTCTCTAGGGTTAAAGTTGTACTTCCAGCAGTCTTTCTGGTTAATTCTCTTGGATTACATTACACATACAGTGTTAAAGAATGCTTTCAAATATAACACACTGGTTTTACACTTATGTGTTATGTGCTTCTCTACAGGGTGAATTTGTAAATGAATATGTCGGTGAATTAATTGATGAAGAAGAGTGCAGATTGCGAATCAAGCGAGCCCACGAGAACAGTGTAACTAATTTTTATATGTTAACTGTTACCAAGGTAAAATTGCTTTTTTTTTGTAAGAAAAAAGGATTCTTGGTTTTTGTTTCATGGTCTTAGGTTGAACTCCATTTCCTCTAACTTGATTTTTTTTTCCAGGAGAGTTAGAATGGTTTGAAGTAGCCAGTGTGCTACCAGCCACAGTGTGCTTCTTAACACCACAGTGCACCGTGGCTGGTTAGTGAAGCTTTGCATGTGGCATGTGAGGTGGCCCTGTGAGTGGAGAGACAGCCAGGACAGGGCAGACATGGTCACGGAAGAACCTGGCCCTCAGTTTCTCCAATACTGATGGAGACCATCAGCTCTGCCATGCTGAGTTCTAAAGCACCATTAAAGTTCTGATTTAGCAAAAATTCTCTGAATTGTTCTGTATACTGAAACTTCATGTCTGAGTTAGGACAAATGAATGAAGCCATAAGCAGGATGACAGGAAACTGCTAGTTTAATCCATGAGATTGTAAGCCACCTTTGCTGTACGTTCTGTCTGTATCTCACCTCACCTCTGCAGCAGCCCCCTGCCATGCAGGGGACAAGAAACTGAGGTCCAGCCATGACAAGTGATCTGTTGAGTGCAGAGCAAAGACTAGGACCCATCTTTCTGGTGTTCCAGGCTATCCCTGAAACTGAGGGAATACCATTAAAAGTAAGAACTAGAAATCACTTAAAAGCTTATTTTCTTGGTGCCTGGGTGGCTCAGTCGGTTGAGCGTCTGACTTCAGCTCAGGTCATGATCTCGCTGTTTGAGACCCGCATCGGGCTCTGTGCTGGCAGCTCAGAGCCTGGAGCCTGCTTCAGATTCTGTGTCTCCCTAATCTCTCTGCCCCTCCCCACTCGCACTCTCTCTGTCTCTCTCTCAAAAATAAATAAATATTTAAAAAATTAAAAAAAAAAAACTTACTCTAGGAGCGCCTGGGTGACTCAGTCGGTTAAGCGTCCGACTTTTGATTTCAGCTCAGGTCATGATCCCACGGTTCATGAGTTCAAGCCCCATGTCAGGCTCTGCACAGACAGTGCAAAGCCTGCTTGGGATTCTCTCCCTCCCTCCAGCATTCACACTGTCTCTCTCAAAATAAATAAACTTTAAAAACAAAAAAGCTTATTTTAGCTGATATGTCATTGTTTAACAGTTTTACAACTTTCATGATTGTAACTTTCATAAACATAAAATACCAATTATTTCTGATTACTGAGTAAGCCCTTCATATCCTCCCCTCACTGGCAGGGACCCTCCAGCCATCTTGACAATGCTGGGGAGGCCCCGTCCTCCAGAGCTTATCCAGATTATCAGAGTTTGAATTCAGGGGCCAGATTGTTGAGCTTTTGACTGTATTCTGAACATCAGTGTAAGTGAAACAGAAGGAACAGATGACTACTAAAGAGTATATCCCACACGACAGCCCTTCCATTGATCAAATCCCAAAGTCTTCATTCAGAGACCAAGTCTTTCATTTTTCCTCCTTCCCTCTCCGTGGCCTACACTCTTCTCCATTTGCCCCCATGGTCGTTTTGCTGCTTGAGCAGTGCAGGAAAGGAGGGCTGACAGCAGAAAACCATAGCTTCCACCCCACGCGGCTCACCGATCTCTGTGCTCTGGCATCGCAGAATGCCCTTCCTCAGCCTGTGGCCAACTGATCTTCCACGTAGCATTATTCTGTGGTCTATGTCTAGAAACAAACTGGAAGGAAGGAAGGAAGGAAGGAAGGAAGGAAGGAAGGAAGGAAGGAAGGAAGGAAGGAAGGAAAGAAAGAAAAGCTAAATTCTACTTTATCTTAAATGCTTTGACTTGAAGGTCATCAAATAAAGTCAAGAACTTAGTCAACGGCTCAGAGAGCACATGATGTCAGATTTGTCAGCCGTCAGACATCGGCTGGTAGCAAAAAGCTGCTCCCTGTGGCTCTTGACCAAGTTGGCTATTTCTGAGAGAGACTTGTACTTAGCTTTATGTTAAAGGCACCTTCATTTCTTTTCTTTCTGAAGGACCGTATAATTGATGCTGGCCCCAAAGGAAATTATTCTCGCTTTATGAACCACAGTTGTAATCCAAACTGTGAAACACAAAAGTGGACAGTGAATGGAGATGTTCGAGTTGGACTTTTTGCTCTTTGTGATATTCCTGCAGGTAAAAGACCAGCTTGTTCCCCATGCCCTCTTCCCTGGGCAGGACATCCCTCAAGGTTTGAGGCTTAAGGATTTATTCAAATAAGATAGAATTCTATTTAGAATTATTATCTGCCGTTAAGAAGTGAAAATCTGTGTCCTGCAAAAGGGAGTTTAAGCAAGCAGAGAGGATGTCACAGAATTCTCTGGGTCCTTGACCCTAATGAATTACTTCTCCAAGTTCTTGCTGTCTGTGCGATATAACCAGATGCTTAAGCTTTTGTTTTCTTTTTTAAAGTATTAACATACTGTGTTAACTTCAACTGGTGTCTGGGCTTGTTTGCGTGGGGGGGTGGAGGGTGTTTGTTTTTTAGTTGGAAGATCATCTGTTTCAGGGTAGACATAAAAAGCTTCTGAAACCAGCTGCTGCTTCCATTTTTCCTTACCCATCTAGCATCTTAACAGCAGAACTTGGTTTCTTCTCTGCTGGGTTTGTAGGAAAATGGGTAAGAAGAGAAGAACTATAGCTAGAAGAGAGTAAAGGCATTCCCGACGTTGTGGCCTCTTCAAGACCAGCTAAGAGAAAGCTTGGACCTCCCAGCTCAAATCCCTGGGTCTTTGGTGTAAATAGTAAATCTGCGTGGTGAATTCTTTTCTGATCATAATCTAAAGCATTAATCACCAGAGGTGGTATGGTCACCAAGATGCCATGGTCCTATTATTCATTCAGAAATTGGTGTAAATTAGCTTTAGGAAAGCAACTAAACCAGAACCCATTTGTCTTGAGCACAGATTTTAGATTCTTAGTCTGTGTTACATGGATCTTGACCGCTTCAATGAAAAGGATATGACGACTTCTGTAGACTATTTTTGCTGTCATCACTGGTGGATGGGGATGTTTTCCTCTATTGTTTTTCCCCATCACTGTCTTCTGTGTGGAACACGGGTGAGGGAAAAGCCTTCATGTCAGAGTCATGTCTCTCTTTCATTGTGGAGTGTGTGTCCGTGGCAGCGTTTCTCTTCCCCATGATTTGAGTATGAATAATTATTTCTCTTGTTTTAGGGATGGAGTTAACGTTTAATTACAACCTGGATTGTCTGGGCAACGGCAGAACGGAATGCCACTGCGGAGCAGAGAACTGCAGCGGCTTTCTGGGAGTGCGGCCGAAGGTCAGTCGTGAGGGAAGCAAGCACCCCAAGCCAGCGGGAAATCAGGAGTGGGGCTGCTCCAGAAGTGTATGACCATCTCAGGAAAATGCTGGCAAATGGGTACCTGGATTAGTTCGAGGGACAGTCGTTGTGGTAGCCAGAGTTTAGACTCTCTAACTTTCTAACGAAGCATATCTTAGTAGATCTGTCAGGTTCTGAAAATGTGTCTGTATTTCTGATTGTTTTTGAAGTTACCAGTATCCTTTTCAAAACTTTTTTTTAAAATTCACATTCTATTTAAAACCACTGAGTGAGGCGCTTTAAAATGTTTTGCGTTCTGGGGCGCCTGGGTGGCACAGTCGGTTAAGTGTCCGACTTGCGCTCAGGTCACGATCTCGTGGTTTGTGAGTGCGAGCCCCGCATCAGCTGTCAGCTCAGAACCCACTTCAGATCCTCTGTCCCCCTCTCTGTCTGCCCCTCCTCTGCTCGCTCACTGTCTCAAAAATAAACACTAAAAAAAAAATGGTGCGTTCTATGGTATGCGAATTATGTCTCAGTATCCTTGCAATTTAAAAAACAAAGCACCTTATTCAAAAGTAGTGAAAATGAAGCCATATTTTCATGTTCATACTGTTATGGGATAAGTCCTCCCAGTGGTTTTTAGGTCATTGAACAACCAAATTTAAAAGAGCTTAAATGAATGTGGGGTTGTGGGAGTTCCTGTTCTGTGTGAAGTTTCACGCACCGTGTTCAGTACAACTGTGATCCTTCTCCCTGCCAGCCAACATGTGCGTCAACAACTGAAGAAAAGGCCAAAAATGCTAAATTAAAGCAGAAGAGGCGAAAAATCAAAGCAGAACCAAAGCAGATGCATGAAGATTACTGTTTTCAGTGTGGAGATGGTGGAGAGCTGGTCATGTGTGACAAAAAAGACTGTCCCAAAGCATACCACCTCTTATGCCTTAACCTGACTCAGCCACCGTATGGTAAGCTAAACTCTTGAGACCCTGTCTCTGACGTGCGTGTAATGTAAGAGGTACTTCACTGTCCTTCGTGGAGCCGTGGAATGGATGAGGCTGACTAGAACAGCCAACAGTAGCAGACATAAAGTATGCTCACGAAAAATGTATCCCTGTAAATAGGGAGTGGGTGCGGGCCAGCAGAGACTGGTCTCTGTGTCCCTATTGCCCTGGGTGAGCAGTTGGCTCCTGTGGCATTGAGTTTCGGGCAGCAGCACGCCTCCGGGCTCACCGGTGCACCTGCTCGTAAGTTTGGCTGAAATTCGGAGTGGTGCTCAGGTGAACTCGGTCTACAATCAGAGAAGACGGTGGGAACGGGGGTGTTTCACGGGTCGTCGAGGCGGGCACTGATGGGGCTCTTTTCCCTGTCCCCGCCCCTCACTAGGAAAGTGGGAGTGCCCGTGGCACCAGTGCGGGGAGTGCGGCAGCGCCGCCGTCTCCTTCTGCGAGTTCTGCCCGCGCTCCTTCTGTAAAGATCACCGAGAGGGCGCTCTGGTTCCCTCGGCCCTGGAAGGCCGGCTCTGCTGCTCGGAGCACGACCCCGAATCTCCTGTGTCGGCAGAGTACTGGAGCAAGATCAAATGCAAGTTGGAATCGCAGGATCGTGGAGAAGACCTGAGAGAATAAATGGGTGGTGATTTCTTTTTTTTCTTTTTATTGAAATGACAAAAAGAAAAGAAAAAAGGGGAATCGGTGACGCGTTAGTGGAAGAAGAGCTGGCTGCGGTGCGCGCGGCCTTGGCCTTCAGCGCTGCCTTACTGAAGTGCGAATGGGGAGCCGGGTGGCGCGGGCAGGAGCAATTGCTGGGATCTGGTTCTGTTTTGTCAGCTTGCGGCCTCTTCTGTAGCGGGCCAGATTCCCTTGGTCTTTTCTTGCCTTTTATTGTGCTTCAATGCCTTTGCAGCTGGAAAAAGAGATGTCTTCGCTTTTAGAAGAGAAAGTTATGTTAATGAGATAAATTTGAAGTCTAGGATGTGTTCCTTGGGTGTAAAAAGCAAAAGTAGCCATCATTCCTTTATTTATTTTCTTTTTTTTTTTTTTTTATCTTAAGAAATGTAGTCAGGTAGTCTGTTCAGTGTGCGTGTGCGTCTCACGTAGGAGCTGGAGCAGGCCCTCTGGAAAAGGCTCTGATGATCTTCATATACCTCTTTGCTGAGCAGTAGGGAGGCTGACTTCTCTTTCCCTTCAGAACGTCTTTCATAGTCTCAGAGAAGGGCTTTATGGGAGTATTGGATCTGGCCTCTTGAGAACAAAATGCCTCAGTGGATTTTACCTCTGTGGTCTTAACCTGGGTGGGCTTTATGATGTGATAACTCTACCTAGAAAGGAATGTAATGTGGTTTTGGGTTTTGGAGAAAGACAGAAGGGGGTGCGTTCACTGAGTTGGAAATATTTTCCATTGATCGTGGACATTTTTGATGAAGTGTGTTTATGTGGACGTGAGTGGTCATCCCCCCTCTATCCTGGCACACTGACAAAGGCAGATAACGGGAGACGAGAGGCCCAGACCAGACACTGTATCATACAAGCACCATTTTCTGTTCAGTATAGTGGAGCCCCCTCGTCCATCTTGGAGAGAATTAAGGGCATTTCCTCTCTTGTCTCTGCTTCCCTGTCCCAGTCAAACATTCCCTTTGTCAGCTCGCTGGCCGCTCAGCCATGTTTCCTAGTGGGAACTACACAAATGAATCTGAGCTGTATCTGAGTAGGTTTCTTGGTTTAGTCCCTAATTTGGGGGGCAGAAGGGGTAGGGGCAGCCCCAAGTTCTATGTAGACAATTTATATCTCGTATTATCTAGTAACCAACATCGCCCCCATTGAGGAAGGGGGACACTTCTACAGGGTAGGTAAGAGCCACACAAACACACTTCGTTGTAGGAAGCACTTAGGGAAGCTCCCGAGAAAGCAGCGTTAGCAAAAATGGTTGGTGGTGATGCTTGGATCTCACAGATGCAAGTGTACCAAGGTGTCTGCCCACAAAATTCACTTGCATTTCATGTTTAGGAATATGTATATTCCAGTATTCCTGGTATGAAGTAATTAGTCATGTCAGACCTTGTTGTAACACTGTGCTAAGTAGAAGTCTAGGGCTAGCTTGAATGAACTATAACTTTCTCTGTGGATTCTGACTGCTTACAGTTGCTGATACCTGGTAGCATTTATTTTCCCTCAAGAAGTTTCTAGGAACCTTCTGAAGGTTGAGAGAGTAGATGCTCGGCCACATTCCTTCGGTTGTGTCACGCATGTTCCTTTTTTCTTGTCAATTTAGAGTTCTTCTCTGGAAAAAAGAAGAAACACTGTTTTGTGCCTCTTTTTTTAATGTAAATGTGTAATCGTACTGGGTTTTCTCTTGTAAAAAAAAAACAAACAAAAACCACACTACACTTCCTTTACTTAAGCTCCTAAACTGCCATTTGCCTGATTCCAGCAATTAATTCTGAGGTGACTTCTTGGGCCTCCAGTAATTCTATTGATCAGACATGGTCCCAGAAGAAAGAGCAAAATGGAAAATGCTGTACGTGTTACCAAATATAATTGCTATGAGTAACATGAAGTACAGCTTCACCAAAACACTAAACTCTTTGCAACATAATTGCTCTTGAGCAATTATATGGTTTGATATCCTTTTAAAAAATAATTTAAGAAAATCTAGGTTTTATCATACTAAAACTTTATATATATATATATATATATATATATATATATATATATATATATGATAGATGTTTGCTTTTTTAAACTTACTAACATGAAGGATTTCCTTTAACATTCGAAGTGCAACTCTTGTTGAAATAGTATCAAACATGAAATCTTCTCTCCTTGCTTTGTTTCCAACTCAGTGCTATTTAATATCTGAGGACTTTTCTACGGTAAGCCAGGGTACATCCTCTGCACTGCAGGTACCTTAGGTTTAAGTATTTTTATGCAGCTTCTTCATTGTGTTGTGTTTGGTTCATGTATCTGTAACAGCTCTGCTGAGATTTCATCGTTTTTGTTGGGGGTGGGGGGTACCTAATAGGATTGTTCTGCCATTTCAGAAATCAGGGTAGAAAACAAAGTGGCTAACCACAGCTCTGGAGTCTTTGTCCGTGACTGCTCTTTAACAGTCCGAAAAGTGGCTTCGGTCCTGCCAGTGCCAAGGAGCTCTCCTCACACCTCCGTGGTGTCACTCCTGACCTCTTTCATGTATTTCCAAGTTGCAGGTGATAGAAGCAGAGAGGGAGAGAGAGTTGCGCTCACTGCGCCTCGCCAGTGAGGTATTCCAAAAGACGTGTCTCTCTCTCAGTCTTAAGTTGGTATTTGTTAACTTTTAAATCTGTATGTGTGGTCAGAGCATAGATGGTTGGTTTTTATTCTTGTCCAAAAATGAGATAGCTCATGGCAGCATGGGATAATGGTGGTATTTTTTTTTTTAGCCTCCTCTTAATTCTTTGGAAGAAGAAGTGAATGTAAAATTTTTGATCATCAGCGTAAAGCTTCAGAAATCAGACAGTAACAACTACAGAGGAAATCCTGGAAGCCACTAGGCGTGTGCAGTGCAGGAAGGGGCTGGACCCCGGTCACAAGGGAGTCAGGAGGGCCGCCTGGGGCTGGGAGGGGGTGGCTGACCCTTCATTCCTGGAAGGCCAAAGCAGCTGGAGGAAGTGATTCACTCCTGTAATATCTAATCAGGGCTAGAGTCAGGAGGGAGGTGGGTTTTATTTTCATTTTTATCTTAACAAGTTCCTCCTCTACCTTAATTCTCAAAAATGATGGCCTGAGCTATAGAATAGGCTGCCTTTTAGAATCATTGAAACTTGGAGCTGTGTGTTCAAGTCGGGACCATATCTTAAATAAATAAATAAATAAATAAATAAATAATGGCGGGGGAGGGGGGGGGTTGGTGGTTGCTCCTAGCTCCCTTCTGCCATTTCCACAGACTATTTGGAAACGTGCTTGTGAAAAATGTTTTGAAATTCTGAGATAATCATGTAAAGGACTCTCAGGGCAGGCTGTTGGACACGTTTCTTTCATGGTTCATGAAGTAGAGTTTCCTTTTGGACTAGTCACGTGGTCTGTGCTCCACAGGGCCGGACCCAGAGCTGCAGTGTGGAGGGTGGGGAGGCCGCTGTGCAGGGGGGAGTCTCTGGACTGCCCGGGACTTGTGGCTCGTCCTTCACTTCCTTTTAAGTCCCACGCTCTTCCTTTAGCATTCACCTTAAAGTCAAGGTGCTGCCACATGCCACGTCCCGACAGGGTAAGGAAACGAGTTGCCGTGGAGTCCTCACGGCTTGGGAATCTTACATTTGATGTACTTCTCCGTGAGGTACCATGACCTTGGGAAGTCGCTTGATCGCTGGGCAGCGCAAATTCCGCTCCACTTCCTTCTTCCAAGGCTGCGGCATCTGGCCACCCCAAGTCGTTGGGCCTTGTTGCTGCGACTTGACGAGATCATTGGGAACCATTTCCTTTGGCCCAGAGCCACCTCGAATTGGTCCCTGGTTATCTGTAAACAAAGAGTAGAACTCCCAGTTTCAGATGAGCTGGGGAATAGATGTAATTAGACAGCTTTGCCATGTATTAACAAATACTGAAAAGTTGGGAATTTGTATATACTGAAATCTACCGACTTTTACCTGGGGCGGGGACCGGGAGAGAAGGGGTAGAATAGGGTGAGGGCGGGGACTGATCATGTTTACCACAGGTACGAAGTAGTCACTTTAACATTGAGACCTCTGCCTCATTGAATTCAGGTTTTTTAAGTACTTGAAACTCTTCAGATTCCCCTTATTTTACAGTTATTTTTAAATTTATGAAGTAGAAAGCATTGTTTTGTATACTGTTTTGAAAACAAATAGCCTAGTCTCTTATCCTCTTTAGCTTGGATTAAAGGCAAAGTTCTGCAAATGGGAGAGGGTGTCCACAGCAGCTATCTCAGATTTCATGTATGCATTTGAGGAAGAGACTCTTGCATGAAATACCAGCAGCATTTTTATGAATATTTCCTACGTATGTTCTTTATTTTGTCATTTTGTCAGCCCTATCCCCGTGCACCTCCTCTTTCCTTTTAATATATATGCCTGTGTAGGGAAAAAAACAAAAATTTGCACTTACGTTGCACTCCTGAAATGCAGGGTATAACCTGCGTGTTTCAAAAAACATTTCCGTTCTTTTCTTGTCAGTCCATTGCTTAGGTGACAAGTTCAGGTGCTGGTGGCACATACGTGTGAAAGGGGAGGAGGAGGAGAGCGACCTGTGCCTCAGTAGCCCGTGCAAGTCCATTACGTGTAAGACAAAGGGAAAAGATAAACAGTTGCCAAAGTCATTTATTCAGCCCCTAGTTTTCTTACGTGACCTCCATCTGCGGATTAGCAAGAAAGCACCCTCGGGTGCCAGCGCGCCCTCTCCCTGCCTGCTGCGGACCTCTGACTCGAGCTGGTGGCTCTCAGCAGCCAGCAGATCCCCGAGATAAGGTATTCGTAAGGTATTCTTGTCAGTTTAGGAGTGGACTGGATAAAATTTACTTTTCTACTTTTATCTCATTTGTGCTGTCACATACCCTGTGTCAAAAAAGAAAATCATATTGCCTCCGATGACCAAGATGCTAAATGATGATTACAACTGGCTAATAATTAGGTCCTTTTTATATACAGGGGTGTGTGCATAATTGGAATTGGTATGAGAAATTCATTTGTAACCACTTGTGATATTGCACAACAAACACAGATACCTACAGATTCTGTTTTCATTTTCTTGTGATCTTTATCTATGATAATGACCTTTGTAGATTGGTTATTTCTGTACTTTGTTTATCTGTAATAAACTTTGTAGATCCTGTGAAATGTTATTTTGCCTAAATCACTTGAGATTTGAGTCTTTAATAACAGAGCATCAATATTCACTAAAGTCAATCTCTTTTGGGTTTCTGTGGCTTGGCTAGAAGCTCTTGACACTAAGGGATTAGTGTTCA
Source organism: Acinonyx jubatus (assembly GCF_027475565.1). NCBI lineage: Eukaryota > Metazoa > Chordata > Mammalia > Carnivora > Felidae > Acinonyx > Acinonyx jubatus. Next base: position 43,307,171 of record NC_069382.1, read on the forward strand.
TTTTCCCTGGGGGGTGTTCCACTAGGGCATTACTGTATAATGACTTGATGTTGCCACATAGACTTCAAGATACATGATATTTTGGGGATTTTGTTGATCGACCTATGTTTTACTGCATAGTGTGAATCGTGTAAAGCTTGGTTAACCTGTATATAGATAGCTTATTGGTGACTAGTTACAGTACATTTAGGATTGCCTGTAATTTTAAGCTTCTAACTACTGTGTGTGCTGGTAGGAACATAAATTTTTGTACATTATATTTACTGAGATGTTGCCTTTTTTTATTTGACAACTACTTTGGAATTCAGACGTGTTTTTTGCTTCCGTGAGGATTAATTTGGAAAGGTTCTTAATGACATTCCACTGATTTCAGATTTTGCTTGAGATTGACTTCAATAAATTGTCCTGTATGTTACAAATTAAATTGTGGACTTGTTCATTGCCTGTCATTTCTTGCCACAACTACTGGACAAGGGGTCATAATGGGAGGGAGGGGACCCGGCGCAGGGCTGAATGGCCCAAGATGTGCACCCTGAGGGGGAGGGGGGCGGCGGTGAGTCCGCAGCACTGCAGGGCCCTTCGGGATGTCCCCGCCGCTGCGCTGCGAATAAACGTGGGGCCGCACTCGTGGGGTTTGGTTTGGTTTTCATAGAGGTGAGGTCCTTGGAGAATGTCGCTCCCCGCTTGGCGTGGTAGGAGAATATCGAGGCACCGACTGGTTGGCGAAGGGCGCCACGGGGATAGATGTCCCTCTCATCCGGTCGGTTTCTCAGACTCCACGGAGAAACTGCTGCTTGGCTGGGCACCGGGAGCCAGCTCCCTGCCCAGCACCCTAGAACGGCCCCGCTTGCTCCCCATTCCTTTGGCGAGGTGCTGCTCTCGGGACGGCGCCGGAGCCGCCCCTCCTGCTCCCGGGGTTGCCGACCCGCCCCGGCCGCGAGGTGGCCGCCCGCCTTCTGCGCGCGCAGTTCCCCCGGCGCCCGCTAGCCCGCTCTGAGAGGAGCCGAGGCCCGGCCTCCCGGGACTGCCCTCCAGGGGGCGGGCGCGCGCCCCGCAGCCGCCGCAGCGGTAGACACGTCAGCGCGGCGTCTGTCCGGGGCCGAGCGCAGGATGGAGAAGGCGGCGGCGGCGGCGGCGGCGGCCCTCGGGGCCGAGTTGGGCGTGCGGATCGCCCTGTTCGCGGCCTTCCTGTAAGCGTCTTGCGGTCGGACCCCACTCCAGACGGGCTGCCGACCCCAAAGGAGGCGGGCAGGCAGCCCCTGCCTCGGCCTGGGGCTCCTCGAGCGCCGCCCGCGGGCCAAGGTCCGGGGTCCCTAGGTCGGAAGCCCCGGCCGTTCCAGGAAACAAGCCGACAGGCTCTGCACATTTTTGTTTCTCCTTTAGGGTAACAGAGGTTCTCCCTCCCTTCCAGCGGCTGATCCAACCAGAGGAGATGTGGCTTTACCGGAATCCGTATGTGGAAGCAGAGTATTTCCCTACCAAGCCCATGTTTGTGCGTGGAGAACTAGCCTTCCTTCTGACCCTTAGTACCTGTTACTGAGCTTAATGCCAGGAAGCAGCAGGAGGTGGTCGTTTTGGCTTCAAAACGGAAACTTACTGTCCCCCTTGATGTGCTAAAAATTTTGTTTCCTTATGATTAGGATCCAAATTTAGCAAGATGTCAGTTTTTGCTCCAGGGCCATGTTCTGAGCTCTGTTCCTTAGGGTGGGGATGGCCCGAGGGAACTGGTCATTTAGAATAATGGGGTGATGGTGTTACTTGCTGGTGGAGCTGCTAGTGCCCAGTCTGACGCTGCTTGTATTGACAGGGGAACAGGGAGCTCTGACATGTGAGTTCTGCTGTCCCTACCACCCCTCTTCCCTGTGGGAGCTCCTTTAACAACTAGTGGTCTCGGGGTTTGGTTTTTTAACCTCTGCCATGTTCCGGTTCAGGTCATTGCATTTCTCTCCCCACTGTCTCTGATCCTCCTGGCCAGATGTCTCAAGAAAGCGGGCGGGACAGACAGCAGACAGGCCTGCCTGGGTAAGAACTAGCGGTCTCTGGCTGGGTTACCTCCTTGGTGCTGGAATGAGAAGGTGGGAGTTGTGGGCTTCAGCCACTGGAGGTGTGACCTCAGTGGGTGGAGACCATGGGGTTCTGCATTCCTAAAGTCGTCCTATCTCCCCTGTACCCGTGCTGTCACCCATGACACCGAAAACTAGCACTCTAAGAACGTAACTTCCTAGCAGTGCCTATATGCACTGGATAATTTGTACCCCAGAAACATCTTCAGCCTAGTGCAGAAGTTCTCTCTGTGCAACAACACGTTAAGAGAATTATTTCCACGCTCAGCTCCGGCTGGAGCCTGACCATTCCTGTCTCAGAAAGACATGGCTGCTCTCAAGAGACAATGACCATGCAGCGCCTCTGAGGCAGAAACTAACAGTAAGTTTCTTTGCTTTCCAGCTGCCAGCCTTGCCCTGGCTCTGAACGGTGTCTTTACCAACACAATAAAACTGATAGTGGGCAGGTGAGTGAGCAGGGTCCGCACCTGGGTGCCAGCCCTTCCCTCCCCCCCCCACCCACCTACAGGAGGTGGTTCATGGCTGCACCACACAGCTTCCTCCTTATCCTTTCCTCCTCTGTCTGACCTTGCTTTTTTCACTTAACTCTTCCTCCCTTTCCCTATGGTTGTCCTGCAGGTGACACTTGGGCTCTTCGCTGCCCTGAACAGCATTTCCCACTGACAGCCGCAGCAGGGTCCACGTCCTCTAGAGCACCTGCTGAAGCTGCAGGGTGACTTGCTCCTTGCCCTAACAATTTATCATGTGCTGGACCGGCTCCCGCCCACCCCACCCCACCCCCCACCTCCCGATTTAAATGCTGACCCTGGAAATAATGCTTTTCTTTTAATGGTGACTGTCCTAATCCACTTCCATTATTTTGCCTGGGACACCATTTGACCGAGAGTAAATGGATTACAGATTACAGATGTCTGATAAAACCAAAAAATAATTTCTGGCGTTGTCAGGCGATCTGTGTTGAGATCATGCTTCTTTCAGGCCACGCCCAGACTTCTTCTACCGCTGCTTCCCGGATGGGCAAGCCCATTCTGACTTGAAGTGCACAGGAGACAAGGACGTGGTGAATGAGGGCCGGAAGAGCTTCCCCAGTGGACATTCTTCCTGTACGATGTGAACTTGACATCTCTGCCTTTTGGGGGGGCCACTGAATTTAACCTAGGAAATGTGTGAGGATGGGATCATCTCACTAGTTTTGTTCTTGTATCTAGAAACTAGCGAACCCCCCCTTCTTTAATAACCCCAAGATTTCACAAGTCTGAGCCTCAAAAATCAGGGAGGAGAGAGGAAGTAGTTTACCTTCATGAGATCTGGAACGTTTTAGGATTGTTGTATTATTTGCCTAGATCCTGCAATCTTGTACTAGTTATAAAAGCGTTAACCTTTGCTGAAGGACTACTATGCGTCAGGTTCTTTGGAAGGCATTTTTGATTCTTACCTCATTTAATACCAAAATAGCACAATGAGGTGGGTGGTAGTATTTTTATGATTCCCATTTATACATGAGGAAACGAAGGCATTGAGAAGTTAAATAACCTGCCCAATTGTTAGTATTCCAAAAACTATTCTCAGAATAAATATTAACTTTGGGACACAAAATAAAGTCCTTCATTTTCCCTTTTGTTTCCTCCTCCTCCATCATCAATGATCTCTACCAGAAGGGTATCCAGAAAGAATAAAACATGCATGCCCCCCCCCCCCCCCCCGCCACCTATTTGCAGATGGATGACAGCGCTTCCTTTAAGAGACATACACTTATAGGTTTTCCCTCTTCTAGTTGCATTTGCTGGTCTGGCCTTTGCTTCCTTCTACCTGGCGGGGAAGTTACATTGCTTCGCGCCACAAGGCCGTGGGAAGTCTTGGAGGTTCTGTGCCTTTCTGTCACCTCTCCTCCTCGCAGCTGTGATTGCACTTTCCCGCACCTGTGACTATAAGCATCACTGGCAAGGTAAGCGAGGTATTCGTGCCGTGCAAGTCCGCACGTTTCACCCACCATTTTACCCCAAGCATTTGGCACAGAGGAGACGCTGAATGTGTCTGCTAAATGAATAAACAAATAAGTATGGGAGGGTCTGGGTTTCTGAACCAGCTGTATGGAGCATGGGAAAGTACAGTTTCCTTTTAAGGAGAAATATCCTAAATTTTCCATTACTCTGAACCATCATAAGTTCAGAATAAACTACGAATTTCATTTTTATCTAAGAAATTTTTTACCACAAACCTCAAAAGCTCAATTCACTTAGGGTCTTAAAAGTCAAGTTTGTTGTCATGTTTTTTGTTCAGAAACTAAAGTTCAAGAAAACATAAAATTGTAGTTAAACCAAAGAAATTTAAGTTGAATGACAAAGCAAAACATCCAAGTGACAGAGTACCTTCCCAGAAAACTCCTAATTCAAAAAAAAAACCTGACAGTATTTCCTAAAAGTCCTTAGGAGCCCTAAGGCTCCTAAAGAATAAACTTTTTTTTTTTTTCCTGCAAAGAAAGGCAACTCCTGAGGAGTTTATTGCTTCCTCTAGAACTCTTTAAATGATGAAAAAGGGGTTAATATCATTAAGTGAAACGTTATTCCGAATTTTTAAAAAATTCAATCTGGTATACTTGGAAAAAGGCTCATTTACATTTATTTAACTAAAGATGTGTTTTGATTTGGTTTAGAAAAGAACCTGATGATAATCCTATTACTCATATAACAAAACTGAGAAAGCCTAAAGAAACCATAAACCTGGAATTGAGGTTTTTTTGCAGCCCAAACAAGTAGAGAAACCTGAAGGGCCAAGGTCTCTGTACCGACGTACCTCATTTTATTGCACTTTACAGATAACGTGTCTTGTGCAAATTGAAGTTTGTGGCGATGCTGCGCTAGGCAGGTCTCGCAGTGCCAGTTTTCCACGTTTGCTCACTTCGTGTTTCCCTGTCTCATTTTGGTAACTGTTGAATATTTCAAACTTTTTCATTATTACTATATTTGTTATGGTGGTCTGTGATCAGTGGTGATGAGTTGTTGAAAGCTCAGATGATGGTTAGCATTTTTTAGCAATAAAGTATTTTTTAATTAAGTTATGTGCTTTTTTTTTTTAGATGTAATGCTATTGCACACTTAATAGACTACGGCACAGTATTAGCGTAACTTTCATCTTGCACTGGGAAACCAAAAAATTCATCTGACTTGCTTTATTGAGACATTCCCTTTACTGCAGTGATCTACAATTGAACTCGCAGTATCAGTATGCCAGCACCACGTGGTGTTTTAACATGATTTACGAGTCTAATATGATTAAGAGAAGACCTTATCTCTTCTCTTTCAGACGTACTAGTTGGATCCATGATTGGCCTGACATTTGCCTATGTCTGCTACAGGCAGTATTATCCTCCGCTGACTGATGCAGAATGCCATAAACCATTTCAGGACAGACTTGTACTTCCCATTGCACAGAAGCCTGGTGATCCTTATCATTTTAGTATTTAGAAATTGGAACTACCTCAGTGGAGATTAGGTGAATCACCCTTCGTAACTGCCCAAGAATTTCTGACCTTTTGTCTCTTAAGAGGTACAAGTGAGGACATCAGCACTTCATTCTGCCTCCATATGTTTATGCAGTTTTGCTCACATGGATTTATCATGGAGTCAAAGTTCAAGGTTCTTTTTCACTGCTCTGTGCCACACATTTGGTAAAAAGATCATACAGTAGTCTACCAGCTGGTATCCCAATATCTACAGCATTTTACATTTCATTTAAATGCCATTCTGGGAAGGATCTTTCACAAAGAAGCCTTTGCAAGGGGTGCCTGGGTGGCTCAGTCAGTTGAGCGTCCAACTCGATTTTGGCTCAGGTCATGATTTCAGGGTTGTGGGATTGAGCCCCATTTCGGGCTCTGTGCTGAGCATGGAGTCTGCTTAAGATTCTCTCCCTCCGCCCCTCTCCCCTGCTCGCTCAGGCTCTAAAATAAGAAAAAAAGATTTTACGAAGAAGCCTCTACATATCCTAGAAGCTAGAGATGAATTTCCATTTTCTATAGCTCAAAATCTTAAAATCCAGGGCATGACCAACTGAAATTTTGGCTCTGTTTACTTTCTCTGGTGACAATTCCATCAAACCTTATATAGGAAAATGTCCAATTCTGGCTGTTTTACCTTCCTACATATGTACCTTACCTGAGTCTAGTCAAATATTGCTGTCCATTTTAAATACTGTGGACATAAATTATTTATTGAATTACTAAGTAAACAGTTTTAAAAAATGGAAGGACAAATGAGGTGGAAACCACCCTCAGTTGCTAGTACTGAAACATACTCCTAAACTGTGCTCACTAGTTTCCTTCTCTCCATGCATGACTGAAGACCTGCCCAAATGCATCAACTCTGCCAACTGGCTAAAGCAGGAAAGAAAAATTACAGATGTGGTTATCTAGCGGAAAAATGAACTTTCTGTGACCCTTCTTCAAATGGGATACAAGGAACAATTTTACAGGAGATGCTACAGGACCTACAAGTACCTTTCTCTTTACAATCGTACTTTAAATATAACCTTGGCTTACGTGTTTCGGTATCTTCAG